>NC_086153.1:285230822-286430822 GCF_035149785.1 Candoia aspera
CAGAAGATTCTCTTTCTGAAACTTAAGATCTTGGGAGGTTTGTGAAGAATATGACATTTCTTCAGGTATCCTGAAGGTCATGTAGACCTATGGCTTGAATACAAGTTGTGGTTCAGTTGTTCAGTTACTTCCAATTCTTCATAACTTGAGTAACAATACCTTAGCTAGGATTGCCTGTCAGTAACTGGAAATGGAAAAATGGATGAAGGCATTTTAAGAAGTGCCAATGCTAGGAGAAAGATAGTGGGTAGTACGTGGTCTGTTTTGAAGAATGAAAGTATATTAGAAGAAGCAAAAAAATTGTTAGGTACTGTGTAAGAAGGTACTTCTACCAGCTTGTTACATGGAAGTGAAACTTGGGCATCTCAGGAGAAACATAAAAATAAATTGAATCAGTGGGAATGGAGTATTTAAGAAGCATATATGATAAAATAAGAGAAAATAGGTTTAAGTGAACAGATAATGAATGAATGAGGATTGAATACAAAAATGAGTGAACAGCATAAAAAAGATGTTGAGATGGTTTAGTTATAGAGAATGAATAAGAATTGAATTACAAAACAAATATATAAAGGAAAAATGAATGCGTTGAGAGAAAAGTAAAGACTGAATTAATGTCTTCATCCATTTTTCCATTTTAGTCAACATTCTACCCAAGTACAGAAATTCAACTACTTCTTCTAGTATTTCACTACTGTATTTATGTGTAACTTGTAATTTTTCATTCTATTTTCCCTGTCAAGCATTACTACTTTATTCTTTGATGTATAATTTTCAGAACCATAGTCTAATCTGAACATTAATGTATCAAATTCTGTATCATATAAACTAATATTTGTTGCAAATCATTTGGGTTCTCAACTGACAACACAATTTCTGCATATGAAAGTACATGCACATTAATGGTCCCAAGCAGCACACCATTAAGATCACCACAAGCATTTCTTATACATTTACCCTTATTACATTAAATAGCCATTGGGACATCACACATTCTTGTCTTACTCCTTGTTCAATATTCAAGCATTTGTTAAACATTCCATTTATTCCCAAGCATGCTTTACTTCTACTATATATACCACTCTTATCAGTCAGCAACCAAACATCACCATCATATTCATGCAAATCATCCCATAATCCAAGACTATTTTCCTAACCATACATTCCCTCTAAATCAACCAACATACAATAAATATACATTCATACATATTTCATTAACCTGCTAAAGAAAAAAAAAACTATTTTTCATAACCCCTACCTGGCTTAGAGCCACAATGCACTTCCCAAAACTTGTACTCTTTCAATTAGAGTTCTGTCCAAACCCTTCCCAAGCACACTTAAGAAATTAATCCCCGCAAAGTTTTTGCACTCAGTCTTGTAGCCTTTCTATTCTTCAATATACCGTATCACTAATATTATTTTATCAATCTCTAAAATATTCCTTCCAATATTTCCTTGCTCAGTTTCATCCCAAATAATTTCATCACTTTTTTAAAAAATTCCATTCACTCTGCTGGAGGTACTTAGTTAGCACTCTTCACCAACCTCCAAAACAATTTCATTCATTTCCCTCTTCTAATATTAACCATTTTAGCTCATTTTGACATTTTGCAATTATCATCTTCTCTCTATACAGTTATTTTTTTTTCATTCCTCCTTATTTTTGCAGCAATCATTCTCTTATATGCATGTCTTAAATCTATAGCTCTTTCAGTTATCATTCCACCAAGCATTCTTTTTCACAATGACTATCAACCTAAATCCACATGCATCTGTGGCACTCTGTTGCATAACTCTTTTTACTTTGTTATAAGCAGTTTTCACATATTCTATCCTTATATCCAATTTCCATCCATTCTGTTGCAAGATTAATCTATCTACTAATATTTTAGAAGTATTAGAACTCCTATTTTCTTTTCCTGCATTTGTTCTTTCTCTTCAATAACCTTCACTTCTTTTTCTTCCATGTCCATTTCCCCCAAGTTCCACCCTTAATACTACCAAAAATTATCTGTCCCCATTCAGAATCTCTCACTACCTTTGTATCTTTCACTAATTCTCTCAATCTTTCATCATAAGCAATCAAATCAATCATGCTTCTAGATTTATATTCCTCTTTTGCCATGTGTATTTATCCTTGAAAACTTGGCTTATTTTATGTATACAAAACAAACCTTTTTCTAAGGACATACTCACCAAACAGCCCTCATTACCATGCCTTATTGAGTCTGGATCACATAATATTGCATGATTCTCCCAAAACTCAAATCTGATTCTTCTATTTCATTCAACTTCACTGAAGCATATCATGCAACTGCCATCAACTAATGGATTCCTATTTTCTTATCCCCCCACCCTCTGGAAGTCACCAATTCATACTTTCTGACATACATTTTATTTATCTATCTATCTATCTATCTATCTATCTATCTATCTATCTATCTATCTATCCATCCATCCATCCATCCATCCATCCATCCATCCATCCATCCATCTATCTATCTATCAGTCAAATTTCTCACTGCCCATCTCCTCCCATCAGAGGGACTCTGGGCGGTTTTTAACAATTTCATTCAGACTTTACATCATTTCCTTTCTCTTTGTTTCATAGACACACAGCTTATATTTCTTTTTCTTTCATCTCATTTGTTAATTCATCCTCTTTGCCATTTATTCCTTTTACGTTCCAAGTCACAGTCTTCCATATGTGATGGTTGCCACCTGATGGGTCTATAGATACTGACCTCCATTGCCTCCATAATCTACCTGCAAGGAGGTATCTGCAATTGTTTTTTGTTGAACCATTTTTTATGCTACTGAAGTTATCAATTAATTTTGTCTTTTCAAAATTATATTTCAAGACTGATTTCAATATAAGAAAAATATGGCAGATTATGGGGAAAGAACTGAAAGTGCTTCTGAAGACCCATGAAGAGTATCATAAACACAAACATTAGATGTCATGATCAGAATGGCAAGATCATGTGACTTGACACCTGATAAAAAAGCATTGCAAAACACATTATGAAGGCTTCTTACAAGTGGCATTTAGTTTAAGCAAATTTACTTAGCATGCTGCTGATTTACCACTTCATTGTTATGATTTCTGATAAGTTGCCTTATATTAATTATATATTATTTTTATAATTATAAAACAACAAGCTTTTAATAATGGTTCATTTTTCCCATTTCCTCATTGTAGCATATATGTACAACTTGGTGTAATCTCTCCTATCATTGTTACTGTTTCATGTTCTTTCGAAGGACTGTGTAAGGATCGCCTATCCTAAAACACCATCAGACTCATGAACAGGTTCATAAAGATATCTGATTTATTAAAGAATAGTATGCAGGATCACAAAGAAAGCTGAGAATGGAAAAAGCGCGCCAAATGCAAACTAAAAATCCCTCAGTACAAACAAGATCCCTCCCCCTGTAGAATCTTCCCAGGCTCACAATCCCAGGTGCTCCTAACGGCTTCTGCTGGTCCACGGGAAAAGTCCTTGAGCAGAGCACATAACTCAAACACATTCCATTGAAATGAACATAGATACAGAGCTTGGCACAAGGTTTCACAGCAGCTCCCTCCCAACAGAAACGCGCGTCAGCACCATGGCATGTGAAACGTTACGATGTACATTGCACATTGAAACAGTGAACATGACATACTGACCCCCAAAACAAAGAAAACATTAAATGGAAGGTTTCAATGGGTAAGCCAAATGGAAATGGTTAACTAAATCAGGAGCATTAACGTGGTGAGCAGGCACCCATTCAGGATGAGGAAAGTGTTTCCAGTGGATCAGGTACTGGAGGGTGCCCCGAAGCTTGCGAGAATCAACGACCTCCTTGACTTCAAAGTGCTGTTGCCCGTCAATCATGATCGGAGCAGGAGGAGGAGGTTGGGGATGCCAGCGGGAAGAGTGGTGGACAGGCTTGAGCAGGCTGCAATGGAAAACAGGGTGCAAGCATTTCAAATTGTGAGGCAGGTCCAACTTAACAGTAACTGGATTGATAAGACCAACAATAGGGAAAGGACCAATGAACTTGGGAGCAAGCTTTTTCGAGGGCTGTGGGGACTTGATGAATTTGGTAGAAAAATAAACCTGATCCCCAATTTTGAAATCATGTTGCAAAGAACGTTTATTGGCTTGGAACTTGTAAGCAGCCTGGGCATCAGCCAAAGCCTGTTGAATCACCGGCCAGGAATCAGCCAGCTTAACAGCCAAGTCAGAGGCAGAACAGGACTGGGGAGGGGTTTGTGGCAGCTCAGGGATGGGAACAAAGTCGTGACCAGAAACCACACGAAAAGGGGTCTGCCTGGTGCTCTGATGGACAGCATTGTTGTAAGCCACCTCAGCAAAGGGCAACAAGTCCACCCAATTGTCCTGATGGCAATTTATGTATGCTCTAAGGAACTGTTCGAGGGCAGAGTTCAAAACCTCTGTAGATCTGTCAGTCTCAGGATGCGACGATGTGGACACCTGTTTGGTGCCAATCAATTTTTAAAATTATTTCCAAAACTGGGAAGTAAACTGTGTCCTGCAGTTGCTGACCAAGCGGGAGGGGCTACCGTGGAGATGGTAGATGTGGATGAGAAATAGGCGGGCCAATTGTGGGGCTGACGGAATGGAAGCACACGGAATGAAATGGGCTTGTTTGGAGAAAAAATCTTTTACAACCCAAATGACAGTTTTCTTCTGACTGGGAGGAAGATCCACAATAAAATCCATAGAAATCTCGTCCCAGGGACGGGATGGGCTGGCCACTGGCTGCAGAAGCCCCTGTGGTTTACCCCCTTTTCGCTTTGACATGGCAGAAACAGGACAGGAAGCAACATAATCCTTAACATCATGCCTTAAGGATGGCCACCAAAATTGATGGCGAACCAAATGCAATGTTTTGACAAAACCAAAGTGTCCAGCAAGTTTATCATCATGGGAATGCTGCAAAACATCAGCCCTTAAAGTTTCAGGCACATAAAGGCAGTGTTCCACCCACGCTAGACCGTCTTCAAAAGAAACATTGTCTCTATTAGCCAGCAACCAAGTGTCAGATTTCAGTGCCTGGAGAAAGTCCTTCTGTAACTGACAAGGAACTTGCATTTTTCACCTCCCAGATGTGGCTGGGGGCGGGGTTGCCTGTGCACGAGTCTGGCTCTGGGTGACGGCAACCAAGCCCAGTTGTGGTTCAGTAAGAACAGTCCCCACTATATCTGCCACGTGGTCAGAGTCCTGAGGTAAACATGACAAAGCATCGGCCAGAAAGTTTTTTTTTCCCGGAATAAATTTTAACTGGAAGTTAAAGCGACTGGAAAATTGAGCCAAGCAAATCTGTTTAGGACTGAGATGCCAGGGGGTGCGGAGGGCTTCCAAATTCCTGTGATCAGTCCAAACCTCGAAAGGGCATTTAGCGCCTTCCAGGAGGTGATGCCAGGCTTCCAAAGTGGCTTTTACAGCAAAAGCCTCTTTTTCCCAAACATGCCACCGGTGTTCAGTTTCAGAAAATTTTCTAGACAAATAAGCGCAGGGTTTTAAGTTATTGTCAGAATCCCTCTGTAACAATATAGCCCCAATTCAGGAGTCAGAAGCATCAACTTGGACCACAAAGGGGCATTCAGGATCGGGGTGCTGTAAAATAGGCTCAGCAGTGAAGAGGGCTTTTAACTTCTCAAATGCCGCCTGGCATTCAGGTGTCCAATTCAGCACCGCCTCAGGGTTTTTCACCTTGCGTGTCTCTCCCAAACCCTTGGTACGTAGCAAGTCAGTAAGGGGCAAAGCAATCTCAGCAAATCCCTGGATAAACTGCCGATAATAATTACTGAACCCTAGGAAATTTTGTAGTTGCCTCTGGGTGCAGGGACGTTCCCAACTTAAAATCGCCTGAATTTTTTCAGGGTCCATCTCAATGCCTTTGTCAGATACCCTATAGCCTAGATAGTCAAGTTGGCATTTGTGAAATTCACATTTGGAAAGCTTGGCATAAAGCTTGGCATTTCTAAGCTTACTTAACACCTGTTTGAGAAGGCGTTCATGTTCCTCCTCGGATTCAGTGTAAATGAGCACATCGTCCAAATAAACCAGGACCCCTTTAAACAAATGATCATGTAATACTTTGTTAATCAATTGCATGAATACTCCGGGCGCCCCTGCTAACCCAAAAGGGAGGACTTTGTACTGAAATGAACCCAATGGACAATTAAAAGCAGTTTTCCACTCATCTCCAGCTCGTATGCGGATGCGAAAATAGGCTTCACAAAGGTCGAGCTTGGAGAAAATCTTGCCCTTTGACAAATGGGCTAACATGTCTTTCATTAGTGGTAGAGGATATTTATTGCAGATCGAGACGGAATTTAACCCCCGATAGTCCGTACGGGACGCGGTGGCGCTGCGGGTTAAACCGCTGAGCTGCCGATCGGAAGGTCGGCGGTTCGAAACCGCGCGGCGGGGTGAGCTCCCGTTGTTAATCCCAGCTCCTGCTCACCTAGCAGTTCGAAAACATGCAAATGTGAGTAGATCAATAGGTACCGCTTCGGCGGGAAGGTAACGGCGTTCCGAGTCGTCATGCTGGCCACATGACCCGGAAGTGTCTATGACAACGCCGGCTCCAAGGCTTAGAAACGGAGATGAGCACCGCCCCCTAGAGTCGGACACGACTGGACTTTACGTCAAGGGAAACCTTTACCTTTACCTTAGTCCGTACAGAGTCAAAGCGTGCCATCTTTCTTTTCCCGAAATAGCACAGGGGCCCCAACTGGGGAATTTGCAGGTTCAATAAACCCCCTTGACAGATTTTTGTCAATAAAGTCCCGTAATGCCCCAAGCTCCTTCTGAGTCATTGGATAAATTTTTGGCTTCAGCAATTGAGTGTTAGGAACCAACTCTATGGCACAATCAGTTTTCCGATGAAGGGGTAGCTGATCTGCTTCCATTTCTCCAAAAACATCTGCAAAAACTTGGTATCGATTGGGCAAGCCCTCTAACTGTGCCAAACTAGGGCGCGGGGTGGCAATTGCAGCCCTTCCAACCCCCGCTCTTGAAGCCCTCTCTGTGGCAGGGGCTTGGTAAAACCCATCCTTAAAAGTCAGAGTTCTGTGTTCCCAATTTATATGGGGGCTTCGGTAAGTCAACCAGGGAATTCCCAGAATCACTAAGGGGTTGCCAACGGGTGCTACTATAAATTTTAAAGTCTCACAGTGGCTGCCCATTTGCATTGTGACAGTTCCAGTGAAATGGGTTGCTGCCCCCCCCCCCCGCAGTTGAACCATCCAGCTGTGTGAAGATCAAAGGCTGCTGGAGGGGAAAGCTAGGCAGGTCCAAAGCAGCAACCAGATCAGGGTGAATCAGACACCTGGAACACCCAGAGTCAACTGAAGCCCAGACCTCTGTAGTCTTTGTGTGGGAGCCCAATTTCACTTTTACTGCTAGAGTGGGACAGTCAGCACTCACCATAGCATCTTTGCGCCCATCCTCCTCCACCTGCCCGCAGGCGCTTTTCATGGCAGGCGGCTGGCGTTTCCCGTCGGTTCCTTAGAGTCGTCTTCAGCCTCTCCCAAAAAGTAGGGTACTTCTTCAGCGTCGGCCGCCCCCTTGGCTGCTGTCATCCGCCGCGATGAGGGCGGCGATTTGGCTGGCAGTTTGCCTGCTCAGTCTCCAGCCTTGGCTTTTGGGCAATCAACTGCTCGGTGCCCTTCCTTTCTGCATCGGAAACACTGACCCTTCACATAGCGCCGATCTCTCTCCTCTTCCCAGGCTCTATAGCCTGTCCGGGTAGCAGTTGCGGCACTTCGGGGTCCCCTCATGGTGGCTGGTTGCTTTTCAGGTCGTTTGGTTTGCATGTAGGTATGCTGGGTGTGCTCAGCCTTGCCGGCCAGACAGATCCATTCATACAATGTCTCTAGGTTGTCCCTACACAACGCCCACTGCAGGACGTCCCTGTTGAGTCCCTCTTTAAATCGTTCTATTGAGGTTGACTGAGACCAGTCGGTAATTTTCCCAGCTAAAGCCTTAAACTCCAGGGCATAATCAGCTACAGGCAGTTGGCCCTGGATAAGATCCTTCAGTGCCTTTTTAGCCCTTGCTTTGGCTAGAGGATCCTCAAAATGCAGCTTTAATGCCCACATGAATTCCTCAAAATCCTCAAGCTCGGGAGCTAGCCTCACTTAATTGAACATACCAGTCAGCCGCTCGTCCCTTCAGCTTGGTGGCAATGGCAGTTATTTTAGCCTCTTCGGAAGGGAAGCAGGGTCCAAACTGTTTCATATAACTTTTAGCATTAGTGAGGAAGAAAGACAACTTAGTTGGATCCCCGTCAAACTTGACAGAAAAGTCTTTCACCCCCGCTCCTGTTGGAGCTGAATTAGCGGCTGCTTGAGTGGTTGGGCTGGGTTACAGTAGTTCTCCTGTCTCGGGGTGGGGACACTGATGGATGAGCTCTGCGGGGTGGAGATTCATCCCGTCTCCATCTCTGGCCCCACTCCGCCAGTGGTCTGGGTGAGGGGATGGAGGATGATTGCGTGGAGCTGGAATCTCCTTCGCTCCTTGGCTGCGCCCCCATGACAGAGACAGGGCTTTTAGCATGTACTCCATCAATTCTAATTTGGCCTCTACCACTCTTAGCCTTTCAGCGGTTTGAGATTCCTCCCTTCCTCGTGCGTTAGGCTGTCTCCCTTCTGATACCGTGGTAGATTCTATGTTTGGGGCCAGCGGGAACCGATACTTCCAGGACGCTTGGGACGTCCCTGGCTGGGGTTCTCCCATTTCATCCCAGGTGAACAACTCTGCAGGTGATTCGCTGGGTGCCGGTTGCTCTGGTGCTCTCCCATCTTCAGATTCCTCTCCCTCAGGGCTGGAACCCAAATGCTGCCGTGAACCTGAAGGTTCTGGGGTGAGGCTCAGTTCTTCGCTCCTGACTGTTGACTCGGGCATCAAGCTAGTCGGCTCCTCGAGTCTCCCGGTCGTGGGTTTGGATTTGGCCATTGTTAACTGTTTTCCCTCACAAGAAACTAATCTTGGCAGGAGCTAACGGTACAACTTTGGTGATTCTCAGCTTTATGTAAGGATTACCTATCCTAAAACACCATCAGACTCATGAACAGGTTCATAAATATATCTGATTTATTAAAGAATAGTATGCAGGATCACAAAGAAAGCTGAGAATGGAAAAAGTGTGCCAAATGCAAACTAAAAAACCCTCGGTACAAACAAGATCCCTCCCCCTGTAGAATCTTCCCAGGCTCACAATCCCAGGTGCTCCTAACGGCTTCTGCTGGTCTGTGGGAAAAGTCCTTGAGCAGAGCACATAACCCAAACACATTCCATTGAAATGAACACAGATACAGAGCTTGGCACAAGGTTTCACAGCAGCTCCCTCCCAACAGAAACACGCGTCAGCACCATGGCATGTGAAATGTTACGATGTACATTGCACATTGAAACAGTGAACATGACTGTCCAGAAATTTAGCTGAAAATATTTTAAACCATACATACTTGCATGTATTCAAACTGATGGGTTCATAGACCTATCAGCTGGCAGTATAAATTCAACCCTAAACAATATAAATGAAATAGTAAGAATAGCAAAAGGCCTTGGCTATGAAATTGCAGACTTGCTAGAAATATTGTTAGTAATTCAATTTATTCTAGAGGTAGGGATACCTGAACCTGATAACTGGGCAAAAGTCAAGGTACTGTTATTTATGAATAGAATGGAATGAATAACATACAGTGAAACTGCAAATAAAAAATAAATGCATCTTGGATTGAGTCCAGGTGATTGGCTGATTGATTGAATTAATTCCCCACTCTGAAATCTGAAAGCTCAGGGTAGCTTCTAGAATAAAATCCACAATTTTTTATTTAAAAAAGAATTGCTTTTCTCAAGCATGGCAAAGTAGATATAATGTAGTTACTTTTAACAAAGCAATAGAATTATTAAAGTAATAAAAATACACAGAATTAATAAAATGATAATGCATACACACACACACAGATATATATATATATACATACATAGATATATACATACGTAGATATATACATATATAGAGAGGAAACCCTACTAGTGATACTAACTTTTACGTAAGGTTTTAAATATTTCATAGTTGTACTTTATTTTGGACAAGCACAATCTTATATAGTAGGGCACTGACACTTTGTTCTGCAAATTAATTTTCCACAATTTAACATCATGTTATACATATTACATTAAGTAGGTAATGTGATTTTAAAATTAAATATTGTGTCTCCTTTATTTTCAAATGCATTGTAACTGTATTAAAACAGTAAGTGTAGGAAAATATAACATGCCATATTTAAAATAGCTTCTGTGTATTCTGTTTTAATAATTTAAATAAATGGTATTTAAATAAATAGACTAAAACTGGTTTGCTTCCAAGTGGTTACACCAGTTCATTACATGAATGCAGCTTCATTAGGCATTTATGGGTTACCATTCCTCTGATGAGTATGTCATCACTGATAACTGCCCTAGGCTTTCTAATGCCTAAGTCTGGGAAGCCTCTATCTAAGCATCCTTAGTCCCAATTTAGTGTCACAGGAAATTTAAAGTGTAGTTTGCAGCCAAATATCAAATTAAACTCTACTATGCAGTGTTAGAATTAAATTGTCACATTAGTCTATTCACCTACATTGAATTTTGCAAAATGTTACATACTACATTAAATTAAGGATGGGTCTTGTATTAGTCAAAAGATTCCTTCATTATGTCCTGGCCACAAGCCCCATGGTCTTGGATGTGATTGTTCCTCATTACCACTTTCATCACTGGACTTCCAGAGCATTGCACTATGATTTTGTATTTCTATTAAAAATGCTGAAGCTTCTAGGAATTTTTTTTCTTATACAATTCTCTTGATGCAAACTTGAACTATAGTATCTTTCTTTTGTATACAGACTTTGCTCAGGGTGGGTATTTATTATTCCATACAATCCCACACTGCAATGCTCTTCCTGTATTTCACTTAAACCTTACCTAATTTGCAGGAAAATTACATTACTTCTCAAGAAGCTAAGTCAAAGTGCAGGTATAAGGGTGATAGCTCAGTGAACATTTGCAAGGAAGTAATAAAATGGGTGGTTGTAAAATTAGAGACAAATGTATCCATAGAATAATTTTCACTGTACGAATATTGTTTGAAGAAATTGTTTGCACTATCACCATTTACTGTATGAACTTCTCAAAATTTAGAAATCTTTATCAATTTCATTTTGAGAAGCTCAAAAGCTTTTAGAATCAACTGGAAATTAGTATCTCTCTTTCTGATATATACGTGTATGTTCATATATAAATTATATAATATATCACCACACTACTGACATATACAGTATGTTCTGAACACTTTCTTCTTATAAATAAAACAGAAGTTCTTGAAGCAAATTTTTTACATTGCTAATCTTATAAAATTACGCTATTCATGTATTTATCTTAAAAGAATATTACATTGTGTTCCTAAATAATGTAACGTCAACTGGAATGGTAATCTTTTATTTGCTGGGAAGACAGCAATGGACTCAGACACACCCCCTTCTCTCTGTTGTAAAATCTTAATTCAGGGTCTTCCTTTCATGTGAATACAATGTTTTTTCAACAAATTTCTTACCATTGTTTCATTTGACTTTGTAATGCTTACCAAATATTTATTTATTAAGGTCGAACTGCATCTTACGCTATGTATATAATGTGCAGTTGAACTTCAACCTTTTCTACGTTAGTGCACATCACAGGCCCATGAGCTGGATCAGGACCATTGCATGCCGGCTGGAAAGATTTCACCCATCCCCCTATTGCTATTGGCTAATCCCAGCTCCAACAATGTGAATAAACCAAAAGAAACCTACACAGTTAGCAATTTTATTTGTTTTCTTCATCACTTGCTGATTTTTCTCCACTACTTTGATTATGCTGACCTCCCCATCGAATTCTTGGTCATTTAACAGCAGCTATTCCTAAAGCAGAAGAGAAAGAAAAGAAGGCTATCCCACTGTCTTTATTAAGAAATCAGGTGCTTTTCGTGGTTCTTCAACAATCATCAGAGAACAGCCCAGTAATTTTAAACTAAAAAATCTGAGCTTGCTTTTTCCTTTTCCCTTCTACTTCTTTCAGATTAGAGATTTGTCACACATAACATTTTGGAGCTGCAATGTGGGTGAGGCCACATCATTCATGTGATGCAACAATACATTTCTGAGAGGAATTGAGGCCGTTTTCTCTTTAACTATGTTGTTTTAGGCTTATACTAAATGTTTTATCTCTTCTCCTCTTTGAAACAGCAGGAACCTGTGCTACCAGTTTACATCAATTATTACCAGAGAGGGCTGTAAGAGCTGCAAGGGAACTAAGGGACACTAAGATGCTCACTCTTGATTTAGACTATTACCTAGAACCACTGTGGTGCTAACCAGTGTAAGCCATTCTAGGACCCTGTTGGCTAAAGGTCAGAAACAGCAGGCTGAAAAGGCTTTAAAAATGTTTCTTTTGCTTTGAAAAGTTGGCTGGGGCATCCTGAACTGAATATGATGAAGGAAGCTCCTACAATCTTGCAGATTCCATTTATACATTTATTTTGTACTATTTTTTCCTTTACTGCTATTTATATGGCAGTATAAAATACCATGTTAAACAGAAGGGCAGCTCTTTTCATTGTACTCAGGTCACAGAAATGAACTGTGTTCAATGGACACAAAACTAAAAGTATAAATTAAAAGAAAAAAGAGCAAGTTTTCTGAAATAAACGTTCACTATCAGATGTCATAGCGGACTTAAGCTAGGAATGATATGGGACAGAATATTCTCCACAGTGGATCTGTTCAAGATTTAGTCAGAAGAAACACACTAAAACTAGGACCCTTACATTTGCCATTGCTAGCAATGGCAGTAGAAATGACTACAACTAGATCCAATCCTGTTCTGAGAGTTCTCTTGATTGATCTCTCAACATTGATGAAGTTGTTTTCTCTTGCTCTCAATTCTAGCCTCTGGGAAGTAAGAGGAGAGACAGCTAATACCCATGTCTTACTTGGCTGCTGTGCAAAACAGGTTCATGGAATAGACTAGCCATGAGCATGATCTGGCTACTTATTTATTTTATTTATTTTCTATCCCACCTTTATTATATTTATAAATAACTCAAGGCAGCGAACATACCTAATATTCCTTCCTCCTCCTATTTTCCCCACAACAACAACCCTGTGAGGTGAGTTGGGCTGAGAGAGAGTGAGTGGCCCAAGGTCACCCAGTCGGCTTTCATGCCTCAGGTGGGACTAGAACTCTCAGTCTCCTGGTTTCTAGGCCAGTGCCTTAACCATTAAACTGTTCCTCTTCATCTGCTATGAACTAGAATTAGGCTTATCACACCTGTGACTGCTTCTCTTCGAGGTACATGGTTTTGAAGTAGCATTTCTCAGCATGTTTAGTATTTATAGTGCACCATGGATTTCACATGGGGGAAAAAACAGAACAAAAAACAAGGATTCTCTTTAAAAGTCGTTCATTTTTTTTTTAAAGAAATGTTCCTGGCTGAAAGTACCTGGAACACTGCATGTTAAGCCCTAAACCCATTAAGCCTCTGACCATTTTGTTCCAAGTCACATGGCCTGAAGGGAGATGCAAGCAGGGATGTGTGGGCACTGTCACTGCATGAGCCTAGCTCATCATGTCATGTTAACATGATTTTCTCATGCTTTTAATTATACAATCAAGGAAACTATCAGAGGACTACCATCTGATGACCATCTGATGACATAAATATTAACAGCTTGCACTCCTCTAATATTTTGCACCAACAAGTAGAAATTTGTCAGATAAGGTTGGTATATATTGTTAGAAACACACAGGCCCTGAGGAATTCATGCACCTGTACATTTGCATTTAGTTGTGGTTACTACTGTATGTTGTCTCCTTTATTCTTAAGCATGAATAGCAACTTATTTAAAATTCTTATGCAAGTGTTAAAATCTGCCTCTGAAGAAAAACTGTTTGTTTCAATCATTTCATGGTTGTTGGTGGAAAAATCTAATCCATCTTCTCATCTCCCAGTAATATATGGTTAACTGTCTCCAAGGCTACTAACTCCTGTTCATAATGTTCCTGTTATAATCATCTTTCTCTTGTACTTCAGTGATCATATATCATTTCTCAACTTCTGCTCTGTTTCAATCATCACTAAAATAATTTTCATCTCTAATTGTAACTCATCATTTATCTTCAAGAAAAAAGAGCTGTCTGCTTATCCAGTAATAATGGCTCCATTATTATTGGTTATTGAATTTTAATTTTTGAATTGTGTCTTAATAGTTGAAGCTGATATTTTGATTTCTGATCTGACTATTTACTTATGTTTAAAATTGATCATCAGTTAATTCATAGTAACTTAATGAAGAAATAATATTTTTAAATGACAAGTAATCTTCATTGGTTATATAGGAAACGGTCCACTACATTTCCAAAAATCTGCGTGAAATCACTAAGTTTATCTTGCAGCTCTTAGTCTATCTAGTCCAGAACTGGGGCTTTGGTGAGCAGCCAAATTAATACCTGGAATTAGTAATGAATGGGATGAAGACCAATAAACTGAAACCCAATCCTGATAAATAGGAGGTACTATTACCTCTTATAATGAGAGGCTCATTAATTAGAGAACAGATATTTAAACTGTATGGATATGGTTGTATGCTCTGCAAAGAAAATTTATTTATTTATTTATGACTCAGTTACAGTCTAACTATTTTACCAAACTCCAGGCAGCTTACATTAAAATTCCCAAAGACAGCAAAAAGAACCATAAGTAAAGAGCAAAAATTAAAATGAACAATTAATAATAAAATTAATTCAACTTCACTGAAAACAGCTAGTGAAACATTTAATTCCCAAAGGTGCAGTGACAAAGGTTTTGCCACTTTTCTTTTGGATGGGACCCAACTAAATAGAGGCAAACTATTCCACAGAGCTGGGGCAGGCATAAAGAAAGCCTGCTTCTTGGATCCTATCCTCCTGCCCTGGAGCATTACTAAGATTCTCTTAGAGAAGATGGTTCTGAAGGTAACCTGGACCCAAACCACATACGGATTTATAGGTCATAAACAGGACCTTCAATTGGGGTTGGAAACAAAGAGGGACTAAATTCTTTGTTCTTGAAGCCCAAGTTATCAGTTCAGATGATGTCATGAGTAAGGATGGCGAGTAGGGGGCTCCCACCCAGACTGTCAAGCGCATGCGTAGCACTGAGGAACTGTTCAGCCATTCAAAGAGACACAGATCGGGACCGCCTTAACCTTTGGGGTTTATATGGCTGGGTTTTTCCCACGCTTCCTCAGTTTGTTAGGATTCTTGTTAAGTACTAGTAATAAATATTAGAGACCAAGTCATTGTCTCAGTGTGTTTCCTGGTAGTCAGGACAGATAGGGGGAATAACTGTGGTTCTCCTAGACAGAGAGAACCTGACCAATCTCGTGCCTCTGGTAACATTTTAGTGAAATTACTGCAGTGTACTGTTCACAGGGCTATTTTTGAAGACTGTTTAAAAAGCAGTTTGTTCAAGAAAGAGGCCCTATATCATATAAATTGATTATTGTAAATATACTCCATTGCTACTTAAATAATTCTCAGATTTTTATTTAAGGTTATACACTTGGGCATTTCTTTAGCAATTACTCCCACTTCATCTTAAGACACAGACTAGATCATCTTTGGAGACCCTGACATCTACGAAAGTAGCATTTTAGGAAAGGGCCTCCTCACCCCACTATGATATTAATTTGTCAGGAAGATGTGTTCTGACAGCACAGGAATGTATTTTAGGTGTTGGGCAAACACCTTTTTAATTTTCTTGGTGTTTTAACTTGATATTTTATATGACTGTTTTTATTCTGCTCTTTTGCTGTTGTTGTTTTGTTATGTATTTTTTTATAATGGAAACTTATGTATGGTGATGAAATATTCATAAAATAAAATAAACATTAAAAATATCATTACTCTCCTGGGAAGTATGCATGATCTTCCCTTTTCTGGTCTTCAGAAACAGTTGACAATATTTATTCAAGTATGCCCTGAACAATTTTAGTGAGCTATGCTTTTAATTAACATTTTATACTGGTGATATTTTCTTCTGTATTTTGTCTTGTTTTTTATAATTTTGTACTTTATTCCTTTATATCAGGGACGCGGTGGCGCTGCGAGTTAAACCGCTGAGCTGTCGATCAGAAGGTCGGCGGTTCGAAACCGCGTGGCGGGGTGAGCTCCCGTTGTTAATCCCAGCTCCTGCTCACCTAGCAGTTCGAAAACATGCAAATGTGAGTAGATCAATAGGTACCGCTTCGGCGGGAAGGTAACGGCGTTCCAAGTCGTCATGCTGGCCACATGACCCGGAAGTGTCTATGACAACGCCGGCTCCAAGGCTTAGAAACGGAGATGAGCACCGTCCCCTAGAGTCGGATTCGACTGGACTTTACGTCAAGGGAAACCTTTACCTTTACTTTCCTATATATCATTTCTATCATATCTGTTCATCATTAAAACAATCCCAAAATAAGGACTGATTTGAGGCTTTCTCATGTTGTATTTTTAAACTGAATTCCACTTGAGTAATTTATGCTGAAATATTACTCTACAAATCTATTAGTAAAAACATTTCTCCATCAAGGAAATCTGTTCTTTTCCTTTTTAAAGAACATTCTTGAGTTTCAACTTTTGCTGATTATTGTTATTACTGAATTTCCATATTTTGGCTGTTAGCCCAATAAATCTTGGGCTGTATATTTATATTGTAATAAATTTATAATTTATTTTATTTTATTTATTTATTTCTCTAATTTGTCCCCGCCCATCTCCTCCTATCGGGGGACACTGGGCGGTTTACAGCAATCGATTAAAAACAACAACCATAAAATACACAGTATAAAAATACAATAATAAATAATATAAATAAAGGTAAAAATAAAGAATCCAGGTGGCGAAAGAATCTAAAACAGTCCAAGTGTGGGAGGAGTGGTCTATAGCAACCATCCCCATGTAGATCTATTCCCTTTTCCACCCCAAGCAAGGCGGCAGAGCCAGGTCTTCAGACTCCTCTGAAAGGCCAGGAGCGATGGGGCCAATCTCACCTCCGGGGGCAGCATGTTCCACAGGGTGGGAGCTACTGCGGAGAAGGCCCGCTTCCTGGACCCCGCCAGATGGAATTCTCTTACAGATGGGGTTTTGTCAATGATTTTGAATCATTGTTAGAAAGCATTCATTTCATTCATTAACAAAATACAGTGAGTATAACTTTTAATGATGAACTCAGATTTTTGGACCCCTAGGCAGTTTCTTATAGCATGTTGAACAATGAAATATACCAGATTTCAGAGCTCTTGATCTTAGGAAGTTAGTGCCCATAGTTTTCTGCCATAATACATTTTTAGAATGTAAATATTTGTATTACAATACAGTTATATGACAAAGCTTACACCAAAGGAAGGAAATTAATACCAGCAGCCCTAAAATGGTTCAAGGCAAAAACTCTTGCCCAAATTTTATAGGGAACATAGATAGGACTTTATATGAAACGAGTCCATACAAATAAATTTCCCAAGATCCATACAGGTGTATCCAAAGTGCAGTACTTACGGTAAGTCCAAGATGGAATGCCCAAAATAGAAGTAAGGGCATGGTGATTAATCATAACATATTGGTTAAAGATAACATTCTTCCTAAGGGCCTGGTTCCACTGATTTTGAAGCATGACCTCTCCTCACCATGGACATTAGCACTGAATCAGAGATTCAGATGCTGTGGGCTCACCATGGATTTCCTTCTATCATCCAGGTTTTACCAGGGTAAAAGACAGTTTTTCAAAGTTTGAATGATAATGAATACTAAACTGAAATCAGCACCCTTTCCCAGAACAGCAGAGTCTTGATAATGAAAGATACAGGAGAATCTACAAGCTAGATATTAACCTTCCCAAGGTTACGGAAAGGGCTTTTTAGAGCTGGGGAAAATGTGCAGGGCAGTTCCACCAAAACCCCACTAACAGAACCCACCTGCCCGTGTGACTGTGACTCTGGGGAAATAGAAACTGTTCAATGTGTACTGTTTATTCCAATTTTTACAGGGATCTGCGCAAGAATTATATACTCGCTTGCCACAACATCTCCCAAGAAGGACAGAAGTATCTGCTTCTTTCAGACACCAACCATGCTACCACACACACTAGTAGCCAAATTTTATGTGGCTGGGATGAAAAAGCTGCAATAACCAGTACAAATGTGACAAATTTATCAGTCTGGACTCATACCATTAATTTTACTTTATTAATTTTATCTTCTTGGGTTTTATTTATTTTATTTTATTGGTATGCTGATCGTTTTATTAATTTTTTTATTGCATTGTTATGCTGATCTCTGATCACAGTAATAAATTTGATTTGATTTATGACAAAGCAACTATCACAATGTTCAAAGGTTTTTCTCTCAGGTGAGTGTGGACAGGATTGCAACTGTAAGGAACCATGAAAAATTCAAATAAAACCTGGTTCTTTTTCTCTCTTTCCAGTTGTGTAACTGAAGGAGATATCACTTTGCCTAAATATGCAATCCTTTATATATAAATCATTCAGCTTAAAAGTGAAATTAAGTTCAATAATCACTTTCAAAACTGCTTATTGTTAAACGGTGCTACCAGAGCAATAAACTGTTTCTGTCTGTCCCTCAGTGTCAATTCCCATACTGTTTTGTATAGAACAATTTAAAGCTATACATTGATCTAGTGAAAGTAATAGTACATATACAATGCACACCTGTCCCTATGGGAAGATTCCCCCTCATCTAGTTTTAAGGTAAAAATTAAAAACACAAACCAAGACTGACCGAGACTTGCAGCTCATTAGAGCTGGGGTGATTTCCCCTATATAGAATTCTATTGATCTCCATAGTCAGAGCTAGACAAAAAGTGTGGTCAGGGAGGGGATGATGGATGCCTCTGCCAATAGTACTGAACAAACCTGTTAGCTAATTGCTACCAAAGACAATTATCCCTGCATTGCTTCATAATGGAAACACATTACAAAACTCTAATATACACACAGGGAAATTTGATGATTTGACTGCGGAGCCATGTGCATTGAATTTCATTGCCAAAGGCCAGCCAGGTCATTGCTGTGAAAGTGGGAGAGAATGTCAGAATAAAAGCTACCCTACCTTTCAGCTCCTTTCTAAGATCACTTTATGCCAACTCCATGGAGCCCTCTGATCTGGCAATTCTCCGAATAAAAGCTTCCTCCCACTCTCGAAAGAAGCATTCTCTTGGAAAACATTACTATATTGCAGTTACTTTGACCATAACCAAGATTTTTAAGCTCACATTCAAACTAAAAAAATTGCCTGCTGGGAATTAATGTTAGTTTAAATTGTGATCACATCCTCTCTAAGCATGGCAATTGTACAAGCAAATGCATAACATAAATTTGTTATTAAAAATCCAAAAGGAAATAATAACACCTTCAATAACCCAAACACTGGTACAATATAAAAGCTTTCAAGTAATAACATGTTTGAATATACACAGTTGCAGTGCAATTGAAACCATCGTACTTTGTGCATATTTGTCTCTTTTATCTAAAAAATATACGCTTGAAAATATATTCTTCTAAATACAGTTGTATTCTAAATATGGTTAGTACACAAGCGGAAGGCTTTCATTGCTAATGCTGGAGCTTAAGATTCTCAGCCACAATTCATTTAAAAACTTATATTCAGTTGTTTGTCTATATAATATTACAGAATGATGGAAATTAAATACAATGTGCTGAAGCTGTGCCAGTATTATAAAAATAAATAGCTACAGAATTTATGATCCATCTATTAGCTTTATAATTCACAAGCCAATGAATTCTGCTTTATAGGGTTTGATATTGTTCTGCGGAGAATCTACCTGCCTCAGATCGTGCAGACTACTATTTTGACAAGACCTGGATAGCATTAGGTCCAAAGCAATCAGAAGGTTGACTTTGACAAATGGAGGTGCTGCGGCGAAGTTGAAAATAACACACATCCACTTTAATCTCTCTCTTGATTAAATCGAAACCATACCATTCTGACATCATGTGATTTGCTCATGAAGCATCACTGCAGGTTACTTTAAAGGCTACATCTATTGAAATGATATTGAATTTTTAGAGGAAGTACTTAATTCATTCAAATGAAACCGTCATGAAGTAACCCTACCAGTCACCAATAACTGCACAGCTTCCAAAAAAAATAAAAAAGGCCTATAGAAAAACCTCAGCTTTAAAAAAAGAAGAAAAGAGGAAAGGAATTTTTAAAAAACCCTTCTATAATCTATTGGATGATAGATTCTTCTCAGTCTGCTTATTTTTTACCTTCAAAGAATGAAAAAAAAAATACATGTGTAAAGTATATTCTAAAACCTTTTACCTATTCCCATAGTTAAGTTCCAAAGGTAAATATTACAGTATGTAATAAAAATGCAGAAGATGAAATTGTCTTTTTTACATGAGACTAGGCAAATATTTATGGGGTAGTTGACAAACTCCTGCCTAGTAAAGGAGCGAGCACTGAGAGCAATTACCCTGATATTCATGACTCACTTTGAATATCACATTGAATATTACTCATAAATCTTTTACGAGCACATCCCCAGAGCTCACTTAACAGCCGGTTTTAATCATGCAGTTGACACAGAGAAAATAACAAAATGTATTTTTTCAGTGGCAAATTAATTTAGCCTTGAACCTCCTCCTGAACCTCTATTCTTTTCATATTTTTTTTTCTGTCTAATACTGAGCTCAGTTAAATTCACTTTAAAATTCTGAGGTTGCAGAATGTTAAAGTAGTGTAAGTTTGTTTTGAAGAATTATTTTGGCACAATTATTTATGGCATGCTCCAACTACAGTTAAGTTCTCTGAACTCTAATTTCTAATGAAGAATTTCAAGCACCTGCTTATTTCTCTAATTTTCAGTGAAAGGATTTCAGAATACCCAACAACAGAAGAACCCTATCCATAGTATTTTGCCTTAAAATATGATAGCAGAATGTTTGAGTGCTATTTTTAAAGGGACAGAAACAATTATCTATAGTAGGTATTCAAAACTATGTTATGATCTTAAAAGAACCAATTCCTTATTAACATTAAAAAGCATTTTTATTTTTTTTCTATACAAAAATAATTTTGAAGACAGCAACTGATATATGAGGGATAACATATATTTGGTGCATATTTCGTGCAATAACCACTGAGGATGAAAACAAATTGTGTTATAGTTGTTAATTACTTATTTAATTAATTTTATTTATACCCTGCCTTTCCTCCAAGAGCTCAAAGCGGCATAGGCAGCATTCCCTTATGTAATTTTTTCCCACAACAATTAGACATTTTATGAGACTTAAAAAGCTGCCTTTTATTCAATTTCCACATTCATTTATATATTAATAAACCTAAATATTTATAAAATTACTTACGTACTGATCCATCTTGTTCTTGCAGAAATCTTTCTAACACAATTCGAGCCATAAGTGATGGGGCAAAATCCACCTTAGAAGAAAGATAAACTGTAACCAACTTTCATTGAAATGTGGTTTTATTTCATCACTTAGATCAATAAAGAGGTGTCAAGGATGCATCCTCCATTATCTCAGTCACCCTTTCAGAAGGGTACATTTATCTGACATGATAGGAATTATACTGTAATCTGATTAATAAATCTTTTTGACCACAACATATAACAATGTTATATATGTTCTTATTTAGATTTTACTTGGTTTGTAATGTTGCAATATATGGACTTGTATTTCAGTTTAAAAAATTCAACGTAATAGTTCATTTTATTGTGTTTATTATATTGTTTGAAATGATCATAGACAAGATTAAATAAAATATTTAACAGGTACACAGTAGAAGTGAGACCTGAAACAAAAGGTTGCACTATGACTTCATTAATTCACAGTTACACTTAGCTGACTCCTTTGGAATACTCTGTTCCATCTGCCCCTGCATGTTTTCAGGATCAAATGAATTAGTCTGTGGTCACTGAGATTTCTCAGTGCTCCTTCTTGGCTGGTCCGTGCTCTCTCTCTCTCTCTCTCTCTCTCTCTCTCTCATTGTGGGGAAAAGGATGGATTGTACTTTCCTTTCTATGTAGGTTGAGCAGCAGAATCTGCTATTAGAATATTATTACAATACTATCTTCCCCAATTTGGTCTTCTCCATCTTTCATGACTACATGATTACATGTTTTACCACAGTGAGAATTCTTAAATAAAATAATGTCTCAAATAACAAAGACAAATCTTCATGTTTTTTTAATACAGCTATTATAAATTTAAAGGTTACTATATTGTATATTGTATTATAATCCACTGAAATGACTGTGATTTCTACAAATTTTGTGCGGAGTTGAAGGCATGAAGAATGTCTACAGCTTATTTGTTTGGAAAATTCTAAGGGAATGTTTAGAAGATGTTTAGAAGATTTTAATTTTTTTTAATTTTTTAAAATAGCAATGATAAAAGTCCAAATATATTGGTAGTAGTAAATCTAGATCAGTCACTTTGTATCTGGATAGTATAATCCAGGTTATGAGAAAAAAATGAATATAGAAAAACAAGAATTTTTCAAATATATTTAAAAAATGAACATCTCTTTAAAGATATCTATTGCTTCATTGTTCAGGCTTTCTCTGAATGCCAGACTTTTAAAGAAAATAATTGCAAAAGATAATATTCAATTTTTTTCCATTTTTTTGTTTTACATATTTTCATACATATTCATATATTTAGGAAAACAAAACCTGTCTTGATTTTTACATGTTGTTTCTAAATATATATGTACTTTGATGCCCTTAAATTCCCCTAATAGAAAGAAAGGCTTTTTACAAAGAACTGCTTATTTCTGGTAGTTCACATCAGAGCTGACACATGAAAAATGGTGAAATTACTGAAGGTAGTCCAGCCAGAATAAGGACTACCTTATTAGTTCAGGTACTTGCATCTTCCTAATTTTCATATTAATCATGAACCCATCTTTCTTTGAAATAGGGCCATCACGCTTTATGTCAGAATGTAACATGTAAGTAATATTCATAGTGTTTCAAACCCACTATTTGTCTGGTGAGAATGACTAATTTTATTTTTAATAAATGATGTACATGAGTTGTTTTAATTAAAAAAAAACTTCTTAAAGTATATAATGGACATAGTTAATATTTTTAAAAGCTTCAACATCTCATTAAAAATATAATGCCCTTTTCTTATTTAGCATGTTATATACTGTAATGCAAATTATATATTTCTCATCAATTTTACAGTAATCACTGATTGACTCATAAAGTATTACTATTATACCACTTGTCAGCAGATGCAAGAATATGTCATTTAAATATTAACTACCACATAAAAATGTCAACTTGATTGTGTGGACATAGTCATCACGTGTTTGTTATTCCCACGTTTCCTTAATGCACTAGAACTGATTACAAAAATATACCTTTCATATATAACTGCATATGCCCATATGCCATTAGTTATTCCAACAGCTTTTTACATTCTAGATTTTATTTATTTCTAAATTTACAATTTAAAAAGCCCTAACTGTATGAATTGCTAAGATGTGCAAACATAGTATCTGAATAAGGGCATGCTTTATGTACCAGAATTATCTGTAAGGAATGATGATTGAATGAGGGGGGAAATGCAAGCAAGACTATACACACTATATATGCCTGTACCTAGAAGGTGCATATCTAGGATAATCTCTGTGTATTGCATTCTATTTACTAAAGATCCATTCTTTAACAATATTCCTTTGTTTACAATAGAGAATTGTATAAGCTATAGGATGTCAGAAGCTACAAGAATCATCCTTTTGGCACCAGTACAAAACAATCTATTTCGTTTGTTAGCCCTATTATTACAATACATATACACTCTAAAGACCATTAAAACCATCCAGTATCCAGTAGATAATTACTCATTTGCAGACCAGAGCAGTGTAAATCAGACAGAAGCTTAGAGAAAAATCATACTTCCTCATGTAATGTGGAAGGCTTGCTGTCCAGTTCCTTTTACTTTTTTGGTTTTGCTTTACTACAGTTTTTAGCACTTAGAAGAACTAAATCCAGTGCATTTATTAGAATCTTCCAAGACTTGCATTAGAATATTAAAATCAAATCAAATGATATGATACTGTTACTCTATATAAAGATATTAGAACTTTAAAAAGATGGGACTTCTCTTGGGGAAGCCATACTGGAAGTTTATAAACTTTCTGTGCTTGCAGTAGCAGAGAGTCTTCTCCAATATGTTAAAGCAGTTTCTATCCTGGTTGGTTCAAGCAAATATTGCTTTGGCCCAGTGAGCCCACTGGTGACCTGGTTAATATCTCAGGAAGCCATGTTGCACTTAAACTAAGCTTCTATCTTTTACTATCCATCTCCACTGACACAAACATTTCATCATCAAAATGCAGGACTTTTCTTCTATTAAATATGGATGACAATAACATAAACAGTTAAAAGTCACATTGCACTTCTCTGAACTCTGATCTCCATGAGGAACAGTTTCATTAATATAAAACCCATTTTTTCCTGTTAAATCCTATATTAAAAAGGTTTGAAAAGCATTGAATATAAAGGAAATTTGCTTTATTGTAAAATCATACATTATGGATATCTTTATAAAAACAAAACAAATAAAAATTCAGTTTCTTAGAGATTCAGATGTTCAAGTAGCTGAAAGTAAACCATACATGTAAAATAACCTCTTGTTTTTCTAGGCTTCTCAAAATAAATATATATTTGAATAATAGGAAATTATACACATATGTTCTAAAGGTAAAGTACTGATTACCTTAACTGATTAATTAATATATCTGTTTTTACTCTTAATACAAACATATTAACATTTTAAGTATATGATGTGCCCTAAAACTACATGTATTTCAAGAATACTTCTTACAAATCTCTACAGATAAGAATCTTACGTTTACAGAAAAAGATTTTTAAAAATTACCTCATTGGCCAGTTCCAGTAATACAGGAGAAGCTGCACTTTTTATCACTCCTTTCAGGTATCTGGCAAGACAAAAATAAAAGGCTACTGCAGATTCAGCGAAAAGGCCAGCACTGAAGTCTTACTATCTCTCTTTCTCTGTCTCCCTCTCCCCAACTCTGTCTCTTCCACCTTCACTAGGACAAGAAATAAATTGAATAAAGATTATATAGGTAGCTTAAGATATAAATATTTGGAAAACTGCCCTTAATCTCCAAACTCTACCATTGCTTCTTCCTCATAAGCAATCAGAAGCACTATTATTACTAAAATTCTGAAAGAAAGAAAGGAATATTGCACTGACACACCAGAACACAGAACTATTGTTTTTAGGTTTCCGATGTTGTGCTCAATATTTGGCAATGACAGAGATGGTGAGTGAAAGACAATTAGCCTGAAAACCCTTTGATTATTCCATACCTCCCCAAATCAGCAGACTGAACATTTCAGTTTGTCTGCACTACTAGCTCAGTGAACATCAGTTCAGAGATTAATAAGATTTAGTATACATATGAAGCAAGAGCCTTCCTGAATTATATCCTTCAGAAACAAAAGTGATAGAGAGAAGCCCATAGATACTGGATAGCTGAAAATATTTGTATCATTATTAAAGAAGTTTTAAGAAAATGGCAACAGCTTCACTCCCTAGTTCTGCATTTCCATTTGCAGAACTAGAAGAATGACATAAACAGAGGTAGAGGTTTGAGCAGTGAAGAGCAGTGGGTTATACACTAATCTATTTTGTGGGAGAATAAGGAGATGATAGCTTATAGACATTATGATCAAGATCATCTATAAGGTTATGTGGATTTATGGACATGAAATACTATCTTGAAAAAGCATACACAACCCAATCCTGCTGGATATTTACACCACAGAGTAGAATCAGAAGGAACAGCTGCGATTTGACTTGGGAGGGAGGAAGCTCTTTATGAGACCAACAGGAGAAAACCACATCCAGCATTATTTCAGGGTGGGGGGGATGGGACAAAACAACATTACATCAAGGTATCAGCAGTCTAAGAAGAAAAACAAGTCATCTGACAACCAATTCCCACAATAATTCCCCCATATCAAATCTGGAATTGCTAAGAGATACATCCTCTTCAAAGGTCAGAGCTGACATTTGGAATTAGATTTCTGTAGACCAGAAAACTTAGTTTTTAATTTTTTTAATCAAAATGGGAGAGATATTTACAAACACCACTATATGATGGAGATGCCAACATTTTGGGGAGTATTTAAAACATAACTGCTTTCTCAACAAGGGAACATCAGTACACTGGTCTCACTCTACTATTATGCCTCGTAATCACACCTCCTCTTTTCCCTGACAGTTTCTTCTGATCTTTCTATCGTATAAATCTTAACCCTTAAATGTTCAACATACTTTTCATGGCATAAATGGAAGGGCATCAGGTGACAACAATCATACGAATTCTGCAGATTAAAAGCCAGCCAAAGTTTAAGTAAAAAAGGAACTTGATGCTCAGTTGTCCACTGGAATCAGGAGTCAGACTATTCAAGAAATTATCTGAATCCTATCTGTGTACTTTCAATGAGACCAAATTCTAGTGTTTTATCAGTCACTCATTTCAGAGAATTGGAAGGGATCTTAAAGGTCATCTAATCCAATACCTTATTCCATGTGGGGTTGACCAGAGGACCTCTAACAGATAACTAACCAGCTTCTGTTTTAAGATTTCTCCAGGGAAGGAGAAGTTGCCATTTTATGTGGCAGCTTGTTCCAGGCCCAGAGTTTGTACTAACAGGAACATTATCCTGCCATACATTCTGCATTCTGGGGTAATACTCTTCCTCCTCCTCTCCTAAGTGACAAACTTTCAGTTATTTGAAAACTGCCATCATATCTCTTCTCGGTTGTCTCTTCTATAGGATAACCTCCCTCTATCTTGTTAACCCTCTTCTGAACTCACTCCAATCTGTCACTGTCCTTTTTGATATTTGATGCCCAGAAATAGACCCCAAAGAGGTGTCTACCTATCTTTTTGTGGTTCTGCAGAAAATGTCTCACTATGTTGCTGGATTGCAGGAACCCAACTGGGATTCTATCTTTTTAAATCTCCACTAGCTCTCTTTGAAAAGATATAGTTTGCACTCAGCAGTTCTGCTTTGATGTTTATAACTTAGCTTAGACCCCTGGCAAATTTGGTGGTGCTTCAAAAGGTGTCTTTACTGGAGATTCAACTATTTCATGATTTAATTTTATTACATATTTTGGAATATGCTATTCCAAATTTACCAAATACCTGTTGAATAGAGCTGGACAACTCAAAGTCTAGCTGAATCCCATCAAGCAGTGCTTTGTCAGAGAAGCATAGCACAATTAGGGCAATATTATTTTTATATTATTTTTAAAAGTCCTGTAAAATAATGTCAAAGAATGATTGAATAATCTAAACAAATAATTTATTAAATAGATTTTCAAAGGCAGAGAAATATTTGTTGTTTATTCATTCCGTCGTTTCCGACTCTTCGTGACTTCATGGACCAGCCCATGCCAGAGCTTCCTGTCGGTCGTCAACACCCCCAGCTCCCCCAGGGATGGGTCCATCACCTCTAGAATATCATCCATCCATCTTGCCCTTGGTCGGCCCCTCTTCCTTTTGCCTTCCACTCTCCCTAGCATCAGCACCTTCTCCAGGGTGTCCTGTCTTCTCATTATGTGGCCAGAGTATTTCAGTTTTGCCTTTAATATCATTCCCTCAAGTGAGCAGTCTGGCTTTATTTCCTGGAGGATGGACTGGTTTGATCTTCTTGCAGTCCAAGGCACTCTCAGAATTTTCCTCCAACACCACAGTTCAGAAGCATCAATCTTCCTTCGTTCAGCCTTCCTTATGGTCCAGCTCTCGCAGCGATATGTTACTAATGGGAATACCATTGCTTTAACTATGCAGACCTTTGTTGTCAGTGTGATGTCTCTGCTCTTGACTATTTTATTGTGATTTGTCATTGCTCTTCTCCCAAGGATTAAGCGTCTTCTGATTTCCTGACTGCAGTCAGCATCTGCAGTAATCTTCGCACCTAGAAATACAAAGTCTTTCACTGCTTCTACATTTTCTCGCTCTATTTGCCAGTTATCAATCAAGCTGGTTGCCATAATCTTGGTTTTTTTGAGGTTTAACTGCAAGCCAGCTTTTGCACTTTCTTCTTTCACCTTCATCATAAGGCTCCTCAGTTCCTCTTCGCTTTCAGCCATCAAAGTGGTATCATCTGCATATCTGAGACTGTTAATGCTTCTTCCAGCGATTTTAACTCCAGCCTTGGATTCCTCAAGCCCAGCATGTTGCATGATGTGTTCTGCATACAAGTTGAATAGGTAGGGTGAGAGTATATAGCCCTGCCATACTCCTTTCCCAATCTTAAACCAGTCCGTTGTTCCGTGGTCTGTTCTTACTGTTGCTACTTGGTCGTTATACAGATTCTTCAGGAGGCATACAAGATGACTTGGTATCCCCATACCACTAAGAACTTGCCACAATTTGTTATGATCCACACAGTCAAAGGCTTTAGAATAATCAATCAAACAGAAATAGATGTTTTTCTGAAACTCCCTGGCTTTTTCCATTATCCAGTGGATATTGGCAATTTGGTCCCTAGTTCCTCTGCCTTTTCTAAACCCAGCTTGTGCATCTGGCAATTCTCGCTCCATGAATTGCTGAAGTCTCCCTTGCAGGATCTTGAGCATTACCTTCCTGGCATGTGAAATGAGTGCCACTGTTCAATAGTTTGAACATTCTTTAGTGTTTCCCTTTTTTGGTATGGGGATATAAGTTGATTTTTTCCAGTCTGATGGCCATTCTTGTGTTTTCCAAATTAGCTGGCATATAGCATGCATTACCTTGACAGCATCATCTTGCAAGATTTTGAACAGTTCAGCTGGGATGCCATCGTCTCCTGCTGCCTTGTTATTAATGCTTCTTAAGGCCCATTCAACCTCACTCTTCAGGATGTCTGGCTCTAGCTCACTGACCACACTGTCAAAGCTATCCCCGATACTGTTATCCTTCCTATACAGGTCTTCCGTATATTCTTGCCACCTTTTCTTGATCTCTTCTTCTTCTGTTAGGTCCTTGCCATCTTTGTTTTTGATCATACCCATTTTGGCCTGGAATTTACCTTCTATGTTTCTAATTTTCTGGAAGAGGTCTCTTGTCCTTCCTATTCTATTGTCTTCTTCCACTTCCACACATTGCTTGTTTAAAAATAATTCCTTATCTCTTCTGGCTAACCTCTGGAATTTTGCATTTAATTGGGCATATCTCCCCCTATCACTGTTGCCTTTTGCTTTCCTTCTTTCTTGGGCTACTTCTAGTGTCTCAGCAGACAGCCATTTTGCCTTCTTGGTTTTCTCTTTCTTTGGGATGTATTTTGTTGCCGCCTCCTGAACAATGCTGCCAACTTCTGTCCAGAGTTTTTCCGGGACCCTATCTACTAAGTCCAGTCCCTTAAATCTATTCTTCACCTCCACTGCATATTCCTTAGGAATATTAGTGAGCTCATATCTAGCTGATCTGTGGGTCTTCCCTAATCTCTTTAGTCTGATCCTAAATTGTGCAAGAAGAAGTTCATGATCTGAACTACAGTCAGCTCCAGGTCTTGTTTTTACCAACTGTATAGATGTCCGCCACCTTTGGCTGCAAAGGATGTAGTCAATCTGATTTCGGTGTTGTCCATCTGGGGAAGTCCATGTATAAAGCTGTCTCTTAGGTTGCTGGAAGAGAGTGTTTGTTATGCAGAGTGAGTTGTCTTGGCAAAATTCTGTCAGCCTATGTCCTGCTTCGTTTTGTTCACCCAGGCCATGCTTACCTGTAATTCCAGGTGTCATTTGACTGCCCACCTTAGCATTCCAGTCTCCTGTAATGAAAATAACATCTCTTTTAGGCGTGTTGTCCAGTAGGTGCTGCAGATCCTCATAGAACTGCTCTACTTCAGCTTCTTCAGCATTTGTGGTTGGGGCGTATATTTGGATCACTGTGATGTTAGATGGCTTGCCTTGAATTCAAATTGAGATCATTATATCGTTTTTTGGATTGTTTCCAAGCACTGCTTTAGCCACTTTACGATTAATTATGAAAGCTACTCCATGTCTTCTGTGGTCCTCTTGTCCACAGTAGTAGATCTGGTGGTCATTTGATGTGAAGTGGCCCATTCCAGTCCATTTCAGTTCACTGACACCCAAAATGTCTAGCTTTAATCTTGACATCTCACCAATAACCACATCCAATTTGCCCTGGCTCGTAGATCTTACATTCCAGGTTCCAATGGTGTGTTGATCCTTAGAACATCGGATTCGCCATTCACCACCAGCACTGTCGGCTGCTAGCTGTCCTTTCGGCTTTGAGCTAGCTGCGTCATCACGTCTGGGGCTAGTTGAACTCATCCTCTGTTCCTCCCCAGTAGCATTTTGACCATCTTCCGACCTGGGAGTGTCATCTTCCAATGGTATACCGACATATCTCTGGTTGTACTGATCCATTTAGTTTTCACGGCAAGAATACTGGGGTGGGTTGCCATTACCTTCCCCAGGGATTGCATTTAGTCTGACCTCTCTATCATGACCTTCCCGTCCTGGGTGGCCTTTCACGGTTTAGCTCATGGCATCATTGAAGTGCTCAAGCTCCAGCACCACAGCAAGGTAACGATCCTTTGCTGAAGCAGAGAAATATAGATTTTTGTAATTAGTATAAATGAGTTAAGGACCTTTGACTGGCATATCATCCCTTTCATCTCAAGAATCCAGTGGATATTAGCTTGAAAATAGAATTGTTGCAATGTACTGTTTCCCTGCTAGAAATATTTATATCATATCAAAAGTCAAAGTTTACATCTTCCAGTTGCTACATTTTTGACAAAATTAGTTCTCCAATAACCTTTCTTACTGAGACCTTCCCATGAGTAACTTCTGATATAATGGAATAATAATAATATATAATTATCATATGATGGACATATTCAATTGTATAAACTATGCTTCTGTGGAATTCAAAACAGTTAGTGCAGAGTGCCAGAACTTTTCCTATATTTTTAAAGTATCACTAGCATTGCTATTATATATTATAATATATTATTATATTATTATTATATTAACTAGAGAGCCAGTTTGGTGTAGTGGTTAAGGCATCAGACTAGAAACCAGGGGACTGTGCGTTCTAGTCCCGCCTTAGGGACAAAGCCAACTGGGTGACCTTGTGCCAGTCACTTTCTCTTAGCCCTAGGAAGAAGGCAATGGCAAACCACTTCTGAAAAACCTTGCCATGAAAACTGCAGGGACTTGTCCAGGCAGTCTCTGAGAATTGGACATGATTGAACGGATTAAAATAAAAGCATTGTTTAGTGATAAAACATATAGGTCTATGAAAAAAGTATTAATCTCTTTTGTATTTTCGGAATGTTTGAATATCTTTGCCACTGAATCTTATCAGAGGTTCAGGTGGGTTCTACTAATATATAAATATATATAAAGTCTGCCTGAACTCCTGGTGCTTCTTTCATTTATTTCATAAACAATGTAATCTGAAGTACGATGTACCAGTGTGAAAAAGTAATTGCCCTTCTAGATCCAGTAACTAGTTGCACCACCTTTAGCTGTAATAACTGAAACCAAACTATTTGTGCAATTGGTGATCAGTCTCTCACACTGCATCAGTTTTGGCCCATTCTTCCATGGCAAACTGCTCCAATACAGTAACATTTGAGTGTTTTCTAGCACAAACTGCTAATGTCAGATCCTGTCATAAATTTTTAAGGGATTTAGCTCTGGATTTTGACCTGGCTATGCTCTGGATGGATGACCATTCTCTTGTAGACTTGCTTCTACTTTTGGAATCTTTTTCGCTACATGTCCCACCTATGTTTCAGCTTCAGATGACTGAGATGGCCCAAACGTATTTTCTGATACAGAACAGACTTCATCCTTTGTTCAGTGATGGCTAGTTGAGGCAGCAAAGTTGAGGCAGCAGAGCATTTCCAAAGCACGATAGCACCAGTTCCATCACTGATAACAGTGTAAATGGAATAAAGTATTTGTTTTTTTTTGTTAGATATGATGACATTCATATAGTCCAAAAAGTTTTACTTTTGATTCATCTGCCTGTGAAGTCTGGAGGGGAATCAAGTGCCTTTTTGGTACACTTGAGATGAACATCAATGTACTGAGCAATGGGTTTGGCCTTGATAATTTATCATATGAATCCTATTTTTACCCAATGTTTTACTAATGATGGAGTCATGAACACTGATTCAGCCAAGACAAAAGAAGCCAAATATCCCTGGGTGTTTTTCTGGGTTCTTTGTGACTCAACAATTTCTTTTGAATGGGGCACGACGTGCCTCTAGAATATGTTAGATGAGAACTTCACTGTGGTAAGTGGAGCCAACGTGTATGAGATTTATATAGGGCAGGGTTGGTGCAAATCAGTTCTTATTTGTTTAATGTAGTATTCACATGGCATTCACGTGGGACCTTCACTTATATCTTTAACTGAACTGATTGAATTATGGAACAATTATTTTTTTCTATACTAGCACATGGCTGAAACTAGCACCAAAGTTGATGCTATTTATTCATTCAGATTCTCCTCAGCTGGACCTACTCAGAGCTCTAACAACATTCAGTGGCAAAGATATGAAAACATTCAAAAAATCTGAAAGGGGCAGAAAACTGTAGGTAAGTAACCTGGGTTCCAAACTCCTGTGGAAATACAAGTAGTACTGCGTATGATGTAACTACAGCAGATGCTTTGACACATGGTAGATCAAGTACCAGCTAAGAGGGAAAATATTTGTAGCCAAGCAATGAAAAAATAAGGAGAAATACAGCAACAATCTGCATAAAATATGTATACATTATTAAAAATATTCCTGCATTCTATACTCATTCCAAAGAATTCTGAAGCAAATCTATATACTCATAAAGCTTAATTGCTCAGAATGAACTCAAGGCACTTGGGCTTTGCAATAAATTAGGAGTTAATTTACGTATGTTATGCCTGAATAAAAAATAGGAACATATATAGAGAGGTGTATTCTGGTCTCAAATCCAACATCTTTGCACATTCTGGACACATCCATCCTATGCTGATTGGATAGGACTGCAGGATATTTTAACTCATGTTGGTTTGAATGCACCTCTTCATGACTGAGATCTGTAATCAGGTAAGGTTTCCAGTCATGAAGAGGTTTGTACTAAAGCGAATAGAAGTCTCCCATAGGTCAACACGGGGATACCAGGACAACTGGATATCTCACTGTCTTAGTAGAGCTAATAATGGTCCAGAAATTGGGCCATTATTAAGACATCTGCAGAAGCATCCTAGGCTTATGAAGGACTCAGCATTACAGCAGAAAACTTTCTCAATCATCTATATACATAAAATGTCCCTTTCAATAATTATGCACTTTCATTAGTGCAGTTGACTATGGTTCAAGTTTTTACTGTACTTATTAATTTAGTATTAAGAACTATTTTCCTTCTGGAGTTCAGGATGGCATACACAAGGCCTATTAACCTCAGAAGCATTACAGCAAACATTACTGCAAGTATCAACTATCACAAATATATTTGTGAATGGTTAGAAATAGATACATATTTCTTTACATTTCAATGCATGAACTAAAGAGTTCTAGTCCTGCCTTAGGCATGAAAGCTGGCTGGGTGATTTTGGGCCAGTCACTCTCTCTCAGTCCAACTCACCACACAGGGTTGTTGTTGTGGGGAAAATAGGAGGAGGAAGGAGTATTTAGGTATGTTCCCTGCCTTGAGTTATTTATAAAAATAATAAAGGTGGGATAAAAATTCTAAAAAAAATAATAATAATGCTGACCATCAGATTAGATTATTCTTAATATTTACTGAGCTTTGACATTTCAAATAATCACAAATATAATTGGGAATTGTCAATACTCACATGTGAATGTTCATTTTTACTAAATTTTATTATATTAACCATCAGCCCTAGCTAAATTGGCCAAATGTCAGAAATAATGGGAGTTCTGTCCCAGAACATCTGGAGGGCAATCTGTTACCTATCTTTATTTTTTAAAGAAATGAACACTACAAATTTCACTTCTGAAGGAGTATACTTTATTGTCTAAATTGTACTATCTATACTGGAATTGGCTTAGTTTTATGAGTCTAGTTTCTTTTATGCAGTTGGGCAGAGCCTATGAGAAATTAAAAAGTGGGAAGATGAAATGGGCAAAATGGTAAAAAGCAGGGTATGATGAAAACCATACATTCAAATCTTTTGAAGGAATGATATACAGGTACTCCTTGTTTAGTGACTGCCTCAGATAGAGATCTTTCACAGTTACAACAGTGATGAAAAACTTTGTAACCAATGCCCTCATTTATGACCTTAGCAGGTCTGTAAAGCAAAGGAAAGCTGAAGTAGGATTATAAGCACAGTTGCAGTTTCAGTTAGCAGCTGCTTTGTTTAATGATCAAGGTGCCAGTCTCAATTGTGGTCACTAAATGAGGACTATCTGTATGTGCTCCCCTGCCAACTAGGGGTGGAAAAAGAGAGACAGAGAGGCAGAAAAGAGGAAATAGGAAGTAACACATTGCTTTGGCTTTGGAAGTGCCAACCAACAGTATGCTGCACCTGGTACATTAATCCCCAGGGACTGAAGCCCTCAACAGAAAAAAACATTCCCCATGCCTGGCCTATTTTGATTAGCCCTTGGCTTGTCAGTAACAGTAAATTACTGCTTCAACCACAAAGTCGTTGGTTATGCTGAATTGGTGGCCATATGAAAACAAAACAGTGTTCACAGATTTACAGACAGTTAAGAAAACCATTGCCAACATGTACTGATAATTGTCATGGGAATTAAAGGAAAAACAAACTTCCAGTGCAGCCTACAAAACTGTTGGCCAAAGTTAACTGAGCTATCCATGCTCAGGCTGGTGATACCTGTCCCCTGCTTTCTGGCAAGCAAATACTGAGGGAGTAGGCTTAGCAGAAAATCAGGAAGCTGTAACAGCCAATCATGCATTCCTCAGTGTTTTCTAACAGCAGCTACAACAAGGTAAAGAAGAAAGGCTTCTTGTTATTTTTAAAAAAGAGGAGGGGAAGTTGGATAAAAGTTCTTGCTCTTTTTAGCACCTTCTAATTATTTGTATTATAATAATAGAAAGCACAGACAATTATTTGTCATTCTGTAAGCTTTTTTCAAGTGAAAAATAGAACAGAAACGGAAAATAAAATAAAATTCAAACACCTAGAGAAACGTATAGCTGCAGCACTAACTGAATGTAGTGTTCATTCCTTCATGGTAGACTTATAAGCTAGATGTATGCTTAGATATTTCTGGATCTCTCTCTCTTTTTTTTAAGTACTTTGTACAACTCTAAAAATGAGTTTGACTGAAAACATTAGGGAAATCTTTTAAGTCAAAGGGGTGGTTATCAATTAATTATTACAGTGTTTACAATAGCTTTATTATATTCACAAGGGAACCAAAATATCTCCATGGCTATGAACTTACTGACCTGTAATTCTCACTTCATGCAATCTATTCAAACCCTGATTGCTCACAGTGCAGGTTTGTGACACTAAGCATCCTGCCTTTGGAATTTACATAATTAATTAAAGGGTGAAGAGTTTATTGTTTCTCTCCTAAAATTCTAGCTTTTGGAGACAACTAAACACCATGTAACTGATAAAGAAATGAAGATCGGCCCACATTAAGAATTTGGAAAAAGAATTGTACCTATATTTACACAGACTACTGACAGATATTTGAGTTTATCACACTGGAGAACAATTTATATTTTATATACATGTTAGCATAATTAAAACATGGATATATTTTTCCTAATTTCAGTAAGATTATTATATACATCTTGCAATCTCCTTCTTTAGGGAAGAAGATATCTGTGGCATTTTTAGTAACTCCTTGGCCTTGACTCTGAGCTTGGAAGAAAAGCCAGAACAGAAAGGGTCAGACTTGGGTAGTGTTTGATGGCAGACCACAGAGAATTTCAGAGGGGCAAACTAGATTCGGAAGTTGAAAAAATATCCTGGAAGAAGCCTATGGCAAACCACTTCTGAAATGCTGCCAAGAAAAGTGCATGGACTCAAAGTCATCTTTACTTTCTTATATTTAATAAAAGATATACTTTAATAGACACTTACAGAACAATGATCTGCATATTAAACTGGCAGTTAATATGTGCACAGGACCATTGCATAAATATCTTGCAAAGAACTCATGATAAACCTGAGGTACAAACTACAAGAAATAACAATGTTTAATATTATTGCAAGATGGTAATTTATAGATACCAGGTCACTGAACAATGATGTAGTACACATATTAATTTTTTAATAATGTCAATGAGAAGAATTATAATTGGAAAACCACAGTTTGCCTTAAGCACATTTCTTTTGAGGCATATCCTTCTTCTTAGGGTTTCTCTGTTTGGAAGTCGACAAGCAGGCTTTGCCAGTGTCTCCTAAATTAAGCCATAATTCAATTTACATTATGTATTTTATCCAAGTTAAAAATCCTACATAAATTATACCTTGAATACCTTGAATACTGAATATGAGTTCAGAATCCACAGTAAAAAAAAGGAGGATAATCTATAGTTAACAAGCAATAATTGCAAGCAAGTGCAAGTCTGAAAATCTCATATTAGAAATAGACTCCATCAAACCTTTGAATTCTCATTATATTATTGTTATGGTAGAAAAGACAAAAATCTCACTCTAAGCAATGATGTAAGGACTTCAGGGAGTGCCCCTCCTAGTATATACCTGCTGGAATGCTATACCTGCTTTGGGACTCCTCGTCATTGTCCTTGGCTGAGAGAACCATTATGTGGGATGCAATAGGTGGGTCTTCTTTGTTGTGGCCTCCTGACTCTGGGATGCCCTTCCTGTGGAGGTTAGGCTTGTGTCAAAGCAACCTGTCTTTTGGAGCCAGATGAAGGCTTGCTGTTTTATTCTTACCTTTGGAACTTATGTTGGTAGTTCTTTGTTTTTGCAAGGACCAAGCCATTAAGGTTACTATGGTAACAAATCACTCTGGCAGGGTGAACAGGTCAAACTTAAGTATCCTTAGTTTTGGGTGTGAAAAGGCATGACCATATAAGGTAAAGCTCCTGATTTGCCTGGAGGGCAGATTGCCTGGGCTTGTTTTTTTCGGTTTCCTTTCTATCTGCCCTCTTCCCAGTCCTACTCTCAGCTCTGCGTGTGAATGCATGAGCTTGTAAATATGTTTTTGTGCTTTCTGCAAATACATTTATTTTTATAGAAATACCTGGTGTGTGATTTTTCTGATCTCTCAGGCCAAACCCTTTCCAGCACTCTGCCACAACTTAGTATCTAAAACCTGACTATACCTTTCTATCAGCATATAGATCAGCATTTCATTATTTTTATAAATGAAGTAATTACTCATTTTAATTCATTGTTTTCTTTTTTGTCTTGTTTGTATGGATTGTGACTTGCTACAAGATACTCTGAATCGTGGGCACATTATCAACATTATAAATGCTTTTTAACATTTTTATAAATCACTTAGATGAGGGAACAGAAGGGATGCTCATCAAATTTGAGGACGACACAGAGATGGGGCGATTGCTAACACCTTAGAAAGATTTAAAAGGATCTTGATAAACTTGAACTTTGGGCCCTTTCCATCAAAATACTGTTCCATGGTGAGAAAAGTAATGTTCTGCCTTAGGTAGGGGAGAAAAATAGATGCACAGGTAACAAGTCAGGTGATTCCTGGCTCAGAAGTAGTACTTGTGAGAAGAATCTGAATGTACTGGTAGACCACAGATTAAGCATGAAAAGCAGCATGCTGCAGCTGCCAAAGAGCCAATGCTATCTTGGGCTGCATCAACTGAGATATAATGTCAAGATCATGGGAAGTGGTAGTTCTGCTCTATGCTGCACTGGGCAGACCACACTTAGAATACTGTGTGAAGAATTGTCACAGAGAAGAGATTCTAGATTTATTCTCCACAGTGCCTTGAGAGCAGCACAAAAGCCAAAGGTGGAAGCTTCAAAGAGAGAGATCCACACCTGAAATAAGGAGGAATTTCCTGATAGTAAGAGCTATTAATCAGTGGAACATCCTGCTCCTTGGAGTTGTAGGCACTTTATCACTGGAGATGTCATGAGTAAGGATGGCGAGCAGGGGGCTCCCATCCAGGCTGTAAAGCGCATGCGTAGCACTGAGGAATTAGGTAGCTATTCCAAGAGACACAGATCGGGCCCGCCTTAACCTTTGGGGTTTATATGGCTGGGTTTTTCCCACGCTTCTTCAGTTTGTTAGGATTTCTGTTATGTAGCAGTAATAAAACACTAGAGACCTGTTCCTTGTCTCAGCGTGGCTCCTGGCTGTTAGGACAGGAGGTTTCCAAACAAAGTTTAGACAAGCATTTGTCTGGGATGGTCTGAGGGTTCCTGCTCTGGGCAGAGGCTTAGACTTGAAAGCTACCAAGGCCTTTTCCAAGCCTATGATTCTATGAAATAAATAAGTACAATTTTCAAACTGTATGGTATCTGCGTGTGCCTATGTCCATATGCTAGGTCACAAAAGAAATTGGTATTAATCCATTATAATATCATGACACAGTAACTGGAACAGTCTTCCAGAGATTGCAATCTTGTACCTGCCTAGCTGGGAATAAACTCTATTCAACTCAATTATATTTATTTCTGAATAGACATGTTAACTGTTACACTATAAATCCAGTTTAATATTACAAACTGTATATCAGCAGCAGGAACATTAAATTCTAACTAAAATCTATGGATTTAATGCTATTGATCACACAATTTCTTAATGTTGATTAGGCTTTTATACTTCTGGCTCACTATGGACATAGTTTCTAATTTATGCCTGCCAAGTGCATATTATTTATATATTTAGATTTACTTAATTATTAAAGCAAACTGGTTGCTTTCAGTTACAATTTATATGAACCAAAGTAATGGATTAAGTACATTTAACATTACTTACAAACAACATTGTATATAATATACTATATAATGAAAATGCATCATGATTTTATATTGTTCCTTGATTCATTTATTTTATATATAAATATATAAATACACACACATTATAAAGTTTTTATGCAATTTTTATGACAACCATATTTTTTCTGCTGTTCAATCATACACATGTCATACAATTCTAAGAGAAAATTGCTACTCAACTCTTGCAATAGTTCTCTTAATCTAGGAACAAGCAAATGCCTGAAGAACACATTAATGTGCTAAAACAGTGTAAACAAAAATAATATAGTAGTCTTTTGGGAGGAAATGTGATATAAAAATAAATATTATATAAATATTATATATATAAATATAAATATCAAAATATCAGTCGATATGAACTGGATAACAGATACATCTATGTACAATATAATTTGCTTCCCCCAAGATATTAAAAGGCTATTTATTTATTAGGACTCTAATAAAGTATACACCTCAGATATCAATAATTACAAGTACAATCTTACATGCCAAAAAGATTATTCAGAAGTTAATCTAAAGAGTAACATTTCAATTGAATATCCAATCCAGATAGCCTTACAATCTAATTATGTTATGGAGATGTCTATGTCAATAGAAATACTAATAACCTATAACTAATTTCAATTACAGTTTATTAACTGCAGGTGCACATCATCAGGAACAGTTTTATGAAATGATATATTAAAGGTTTATGGCTATTTTAAAGGGCTTTATGATAACTCTGTTTATGAAACAGGTAGTAAACTTTTTTAATTTCTATGCTGTTTTTTTAAAAAATGGCTAAAATTAGAAGAAGTCAACAAGGTTGATATATAAGCATCACTAGTACCATTTGTCATATTAAAACTAGCATGGAAATTCTCAAAACCACCTTATATATGAAATAACAAAGACTACCAGAAATCAAGACCAAAATCCTCAATAAAGAAGGCACAGTTAACCCCACCTAAGTGGGACTGAACTCGCCTAAGTGTGCTAAATGGGACATCTACAATGCACCAAGTGACTGGATTGTGACCTAACAGATCTTCTCAGTGGCTAATTGCCACTTATTTTTAGAAAATTCTGGATTACATATGGGCAGGTATCATCCAATAGTCTGAATAGTTCATACCTTTGATAGTAAGCTTCAGTTGCCTCTGGAGTATGATGTTTTGCATGTGTTCTTTTGATTAATTTCTGAAAAATAAAAACAAAGCTTTGTAATAAACCAGGTATAAAATCCAGTAACAAATGCCTGGAAATCTCCCCCCACCCTCATCTCCCCCTCAAAATCCTAGATTTAGTTCCTGAAATTATTTTTTATTTATGCATTAAATGAAACATCTTTTGACTGTAGTGCAATACAGCATATATGTAAAAGGCAGTAAGGTCATAGTAATTGAATCTAAATAAGTTTGCTTAGGGTTACAAAGGGCAGAGGAAAAACTTGTTCTCTCTTTCAACCTTTATATTAATTTCCCTTCAAATCAATTCCATCCAAGTCCTGTGCACTCTGGTTTACAATTCAATTGGCATTTTTAACCAGGAAGAACATTGCTTAAAAACAACTTATTTGAAAACTACAAAAAGTAATTCCATTGAGACTTGCCACTTGACTGACACCTGTCATCTCATGATAAATGACTCCATTTTCTGCCTCTCTTGCCTTCTGCCACTCCGGCAATGGTCATTTATCATCATCTCTGTCAGCCATGGAAAGCAGCACTGACAGTGCAAGTCAGCAAACATTTAGCACATGGAACCACGCAACACAGGGAAATTATTATTGTCAGAATAATAATGGTTTAGCATAATTTATTACAGGTCCACCAAATAAGCAAAGGCTAGATGTTATTAGACAGATGGATGGGTAGGCTTGGCAGCCATCCACCGAGACTCAGGCGGTTCTTGATGGGGAAAGGGGAACATCCTCCAAACCAATCAGAAAGCTGGCAGTTCAATTACAAAGAAATAAAGGGACATTCATCATTCAATTAGGCACCTGTCAACCCTCACAAAGGAGAAAACTTCTAACCTGGTACTCCTGGGAGAAGATGCTCAGCAGAGTGGACTGCGATTGACTGGAACAAATAAAAGAAGGACAAAGTTAATTACTGGAGTGCACAGCAGAGAAACAAAAGAGAAAGGAGCTTCAAAGGTAGGCCTGCTGCCCTGTAATCTAACAGAACACGAAAACAAGTGTGGAAAAGTTGTTCCAGATGAAAACCTCAGACAAAGGCTTCCTACTGCTAGGGCAAGGAGAGAGTAAGAAAAAGGGTTTGTAAGGAAAGGGAACAGAAGTTGCATGTTGCTTTGGTCATTCCTTTCCAGCTCCATAACACACGAACTGGGATATTGGTAGCATGTACTGAAGTTAAAAAGGAAAACAAAACCATTTTCATTAATAGCTGATGCAGCTAAATTCCATTAGCTGTTGGAAACAGACTCATTGTTCACTGGCAACATATTGAAACTAATTTTGTTAGCAGCAAGGAAACCTCTTCAGTAGCTGTCTCATATTCAGGGGCAAAACCCAGCTCTCTGTGAGAAGCAGGATATGGGACCACTGTAACATTCCTACTAAAAGTGATGTGCTTTGAAAATAGAAACTTTCACAGCAGGAAACTAAGAGTCCCTGGAGTTGGTAATTTCCAAAGGCTGCCATAAACTTTATTCTTTTAAAACTCTACTCAGTGTCAAACACCTGGCAATGAAGCAAACTGGAACAACCCCCCCCCCCCAAAAAAACCTCTCTCTGAATCAGTAACATTTAGAAATGAGGCAAGATTGTTCCATCCCTCAAAACTGGTCATAATGTTTTCGACTGTACTCTGGGGATATATGTACCTCATCACATCTTGGACAAAATTTGATGCAATTGAAACAAGTGACCATTTCTATACATAAACTTATAGTAAAGCACGCACAATGTATAATTAACATCTCTTCATCAAAGGTGGAATAAGCAATATAAAATGTCCAAAAACTGCACAAAAAGATAATCACATAGCACATAGCAACATACCCACCCACATAACTGGGGGTTTATGTTTAAAAATGTTAACCAGAGGCAACGTTATCTGAAATACACAGAACATTAGGCTAACATTAGGCTACTAATTCTTAGTATCTTTATTTTCATAGTAACAAAATCAGAGTATATTCTGAAATCTTAAGAAAATTTGAACTGGAAATTAACCAATTATTTTAGCAACTAATAATGCAATTTTGCCCAGTCATTCTACCTTGCTGCATACTGCCCAGAATCTCATGATTGGGTGGTCTACAAATATTGTAAATAAACAAATCTAAAGTAGCATAAGGATTCACTCTGTAGCTAATGAGAGTATCCTCAACATCCCATTAGATGCACTGCTGATTGTATTGGTATGCAGGAAGGATTACAGAGAGGCTACACATTCCAAAGCAATGAACTAGTTAGTATCTCTAGGTTGTTCTTCAAAAACATTTCTATGCCAGAATTGTAGGAGTTGATAGGCAAACGTATAAAATGCCCCCTACAAAACTTGCTTGGTTATATTGTGGATGAGGTCATCCTGTTAAAGCAGTGTTTACAGATTACTCCAGAGGCTCTAGCAGATTGAGTCTTTCAGAAGCTCAGCATAATCTAAGTGAAGTAACTCCAAAACAGTGCCTTCTTAGATCTCTATAATTCTAAGCAAACAACATAAAAATAAGAACTCATAGAGATGAATGGTTGATCCTATCTCAAGGGAACAGTTACAATCTGCAAAGCATTTGGTGCTAATTATAAAGTAGGTTCAATTCATTATCCTGCAACTGATTGCATACATTTCAGTTGTCTTACAATTACATGTTAGTTGCTAAATCCAAGTTCTCCCCACCTCTTGCCATTTAAACTCTTAGAATTTCTATACTTTTTATAGAAATTACAGATGAAAAATATGCTAATTCAGCCTTTAACTAGAATACCAGGATCTTTCTTTATACCCTTTCAGGTACTATGCCAAGAATCATCAAGTACTGCCTCACTGGTTCCTTTTTTCATCTTGCAAAGGTGAGGCTCTAACCCAGAGCTACAGTGCTTAACATTGGCCTGAAAGACATATTTATGCAAAAACATCACTGGCTGCTGCCAAGCCAAAATTGGAAGAAGCTTTATTTCCAACACTGGGAGCACAACCTTGTTATTGTATTTAATATAATTGTTTAAACTGCTTTGGTATTTTTTTAAAAGAAAAGAACAGCAATAGAAAAGTGCTATAAAAATGAGAGAAATATAAGATGAAATATTACTAGACAACCGTGACCCATTGGGTCATCCTTTCAGAGATATTTCTTTACCTAAACAGAGAACAGAATTACCACAGGCGGGCAAAAAAGCAGTGGGAGCGGGAGCGACTTCTGACTTCCTGCTGGCTTCCCCATTGGCTTTGCTTGTGGGAAGCTGGCAGGGAGCTTTCGAAATCACTCTTCTTCCTCCTCAGCTGACCCACGGAACTGCCTGCCACTTTGCTGAGGGGAAGGGGGAACAAAGGGAGCCACGGACTGTAAGGAAAACTGCACCCCTGCTCCCCATCCCGGCATGTCCCCAAGATTACAAACAGACAAATACACAAGAGTTTTAGTAGTATATAGATACAGACAATGTAGTTCTAACAATTCTGCAACCACATAGATCTATATGACAGTTGCTGAAAGTAATCAAAGATTTTGGTTGCTTTTTTGTATACAAAATTATGAAAAGAAAGTAAAGTAATAAGTCATTTAACTTCTGAAGAAAATGTTATTAAAAAGACCAATTGTGAGACAACAAAAGAACTGATGCAATATTTAGGACTTAACCTGACAGGCAGTATGCTACCTTATTGTATGTAGCTATATATTTTTACAATAAAATAAGACTGGATTACATAGCATGGATCAGTCCAATTTATTATATGGCTTTCAGATCAATTAAAATACTACAGTAGGCAGTCTACCACAAAATTCCATATTAATTAAAAACCACCTCTTACAGTTCATAGCTATACACACACACATACATCTTTCTAACTGCAGACTGAAGCACAACTGAAATTTTGATTTGGAAAAAAATATGTCCCAGTATTTAAAAAAGAAAGATTGGGAGGAAACTTCAGAGTTATAGCTCATCCTATAATTTTCATTTGGATAGAGAAGTTTTACCCCAAGATACAGAAAGACCTATTTATAAGTCATGACAACCATACTGAATGCTCCCAGTATGGGCCAAGATATTTTACTGCTTGAGGTAGATAACCTATGCATTTCTGAGTCAAGCTGCATAGTACCCAGGGCAACTCAAATTATTTCAACATTTGAGGGGAAAGCAATCTCATTACATCCTCTCCCATTGCCCTGGAATCAATTCCAATAGTATGTTTCCATTGATGGAACTGTTTCTAACAGCAGAAATGGAAAAGAGTAAAGTAACTCCCTCTTCTTCTCCAAAGCTAGGCATTCACACTTAAAGGGCTGCATCCAACAGACTTCAATTTAAGCTATGAAACCCTATTTATTTCCCTCACCCAGATCAGGAATATTCTGCAATACCTCAGGAAAGAACTGGAATATGCAAAGAGGAGGGAAAAATTATATTAAAAAAACCATTCAATCATTACTATTAGATATAACTAAAAAATGTGACCCAGAGTATCCGTCCTTTCAGATTGTGAGGTAAGGAAAGGTTCCAGAAAGAGTATGGAATCCCACTCAGCAATCAGACACTGGATTTCACCCAATACCTTATTAAATAACTATTTCTTTATCTTTTGTGATACCCCCATCATGTGCCTGAAGTAGCCTTAAATCTTCATAATAATAGCTCACTGTGTAATCTTCCAGAAGTGTCTGGAATGAAGGCATCTCTCATTCAACAATTTTCCATTTGAAGGTCCATACTGAAGCCAGGATAGTTTTTTCAACTCTTCTATTAAGAAATATTAAGAGATAAAAACTCAATTACATATTTAAAATGCTCTGATTAATAACACAAGGTCAATGAATTCATTCACTGTAAGAGATCAACACCAATTAGCTTGTTATTCTTCACCTTATGTTCAATAACACTAGAAAAATGTGAGCAACAATCTGATGCTTGTTTTGTGCAGTACAAGGACAGTTTTATGATAAACCTGTGAAAAAAGATATTGCTTGAGAAGAATTATCATTCATACAACCTTGACACTCAAGTTGGTCTAACAACTTCTATATAATTTAAGTCATGTGTGAGAACAGATGATTGTGGAATACACAGAAATGGCAACATTTAAAATTCATAGCAGCACAAGCCTGTTACTTTTCCCATTGGGATAGTTGAATTTTAATAATATCTAACCTGGTTGGAGAGTTTGGTGTGGTGGTTAAGGCATCCGGCTAGAAACCAGGAGACCTTGTCCTAGTCTAGTCTTGCCTTAGGACAAAGCCAGCTGGGTGACCTTGTGCCAGTCACTTTCTCTCAGCCCTAGGAAAGAGGCAATAGCAAACCACTTCTCAAAAACCTTGCCAAGAAAACGGCAGGGACTTGTCCAGGCAGGCTCCAAGAATCGACCACAAATGAATGGATTAAAAAAAAAACCCTGGTTGGGCAATACTTTTCAACAAAAAATAGGGAAATTACCAACAGAAGATAGTGCTCACATGAATTTTAGTTTAAAATTATGTAACAAGATACTGCAAAATTGAGTCATTAGTTCATCCAGCAAAATCTTCATTATTTTCCTGTCTTTTCTTATGACTAAGTATATTTAAAGAGTTTGACATCTTAAAGCTTAAAAACTGAAGATTAGATGCAATCTGAGGACCAAAAATTGTAAGTAGAATAAGCACGTAGAAGACGTAAGCAAGTTAGCTATATATATAGTTTATTTATTTTATGTGAAACAATTGAAACTAACCTTTGGCCCTCAAAGCAATACAACTGTAAACTAAAATATAAGAGATTTAACTTCATACTTCGGAAAACACTTCCATGTTACTGAAAGACTGTATACAAGCAGGAGATGAAATCATAGCTGTTGTGGATATAGGGGCACTATTAGTGTTCCACCAAAAGTGACAAAGCTAAATTAGTAGGACACAGTGCTATTTCCCATGGATATCATATGGTGCTACTACTTTTAATGTGTGGCAGTAAAAATCAGCTGCCGTACATGAATATAGATATTGACAACATAATTGATTACTGTACTATGGTATTATTGTAGGCTACTGTACCAACATAATCATTTAATATTTCTTTCCTAGCCCTAATAAAAGGGTTGGTATTATTGTCTCATTAGGCTCCACATCCTGCTTACTTTAATCTAAAAAGATCATGTAGTTATTTTTCACTTAAAGGTTATAATAATAGACATTATCAGTTCTGCTTCAGAAGCAAAATACAATGTCATTCTAGAAGCACATTTCTACTTTTATTTTAATCAAACAGATTAAACATATTTAGAGTTTATATCTTTGATAATATTTTTCAAAATGAGATGCACTAAACTGAATCTAGGCATTTTTCTAGGAAAAACCACTTACAAATGCTTAGATATAGGCAATACAATCAAATATAGAAAGTTGTAAATTAACTATGTTATTTACAATTGATTAATTATACACACCAACTAGATAGTGTTCATTATGTTGGGTACTGTTAATGACATTGGACTCATGCAGCTACAGATTTTAGCATTTCTATTTATTACATGTTAAAGTGTACATCCTGACAGCTATAGTCAGGGCACAAATCATTTATTGAAGTTCCCCAATACAGACCAGTAGAGTGCATTCACCAATAAAACATTTCCACCCTTGATGTTATTGGTTGGGACCTTCTGAAGAGTGGGGATGTGGGAGATATTTTAGCACAAATTGTTGTCCACTTGCTCGGTAAATTCACTATTATTTTTAAATTCTTGCTGTGTAGAAATTAGAGTTCATGGGTTATAATGTAAGTCTTATTCTATGCATTGTCTGTGCTATGCTATGCTTTCTTCTTCTATCAAGCTGCCAAAAGCAAAGACTGTGCACTATATGTGTGCATTAAAAACATGTCACAAGTCCACTGCCACTGATTCTTTCCTAGGTTCAATTATGTGATAGTTTGTTTAGGCTGGCTACAAAAAGTATGCTTACCTTTGGTTCCTATTATTTACTATGGGAATTTAAACAACAAAATGGAGATGTGATCTGCTTGGACAACTTTTCTATAAGCTGGGTGGACTACTACTCACCTAATATTATGGTCTTAAAATGAAAATAAGGGAACAAGGGCTTTTTTTTTTCATTTTCCCATTCTTCTCTGGGGCATAAGACTTGAAATGTTTCAGATTTTATTCCATCTGAACATAACTGATTCAAATGCTTTGAATGTGCATAGGAGCTTGCATAAAGGCACATGGGGAAAGTAACAAAATGTGAGTCATGCAACACAGCACACATGTCTGCATTTTCCTTCTTCATTGGGGTTATTTACAGATACCAGTGTTAATTACTCCAAGGTTGGAACTCAACTTTTTCTCATTCTGTGCATTCTCTAAAATGTAGAGTAGTAAAATGTTACTGTCATCTGGTAAAAAACAAACAAACTCAAAGACTTAAGTTATGCTCAGTAAGAGTTTTTTAGACTTAAGATCGATAAAACATACAATGTGCTTTATAACTATACAATGTGCTTTATATACAATGTGCTTTATAACTATACGTAAGTCATTCTGGAAGCCTTTTTAACTAAATAGCAAAATAAAGAATTTTACCTAGCAGATTAAGACAACACATAGTTCTCTGAAATTAAATTTGTTTCTTATAAAAAGTTTCCTAATTTCTCACATTCTCAATTTCTCATCAAGTCATGATGAACTTTTTGTCACGTAAATGTGATTGCTGCATATAGGAACCATTCTGAACACGTGTATTGCTGCATCAGGGTGCTGTAAACAACTTTCTACAATTTTTGTAGACATGCCTTATCTCACTGAATAACAATGAATAAGTCTATAATCTGTTACCTGGATAGGGGGAGAGAAGGCAGAAGGTCTCTCTAGCCATCTAATCACCATATCAATGACACATGCCACAACAGAGAAGCACTAGTTTATTTGATTGATCATGCTAGATAAACTCCAAATAACAGAGAAATTAACAAATGCTTGACATTTGCTCAACATCTATTATTCTGACACTTCTTTCAGAATTTCAAAGCCTGGGAGGATGCTTAATCAACATTCATATTCCCCAGTGAGCTACAGGCACCATATTGTGCCCCGCCTTAGTACTGATGAAAGCTGCATATTGGCCATTTCCAAAGTGTTCTGGGACTCTACACAGGGCCCCTTCTCTCTCTTGTTCCTGTTCTGCAGTTTTCTTTTAAACACTTCCAAGACAAAAGCATCTGCCAGGTTTTTTTCCCCCCTCTGGGGATGTATGCAAAATGAATTTAACAGTTTTAAGGCCAGAGAAGCCCTCACATCTAAATTCATTCATAGGACAGAAAAGGGCCTAAGAGGCCTCTCCAGGGACAAAACCCTGCTGAAATTTTTCCCGACAACACTGGGAGCTTTATAAATTCTAAGTCCAGACAATTTCCAATTCAAATGCCCAGTATAGCATGACCTTTGTCAGATCTAAGAGCCCTAGATGCACCCACTTTTTTTATTATTCTAACCAGCACAGACATTAGACAGAGCACTACTGCTAAGCAAGAGGCTCAATATTTGCATGCTCTTCCATTGTGAAAATTTAACAGTGACAGCACTGTGTCGAATTCTTTTCCCTTTAGAACTTTAACTCCATAGGAGGGGCATGGTTGACAGATGACTCTCCAACATATGTGTTATGTACACTGCACAGCTGAGGAACCTTAAATCAATGTCATAGGATTTCAGAGATGACCTATACCTTTCTGCCCATTATTGTGGAAGGGGGGAACAGGAATCACCCTACTTTTTAAGGAGAGCAAAAGATGAGTAATTTATAGTCATTAGACAGCAAACAAAGCTGTTCCATGTAAATGGTATAAATGTTCTACACAAAATAATTTATCAGATATGACATGTTGCACATCATATTGTATTATTTAATACGCTTACTAAAATTTCAAAGATCAGACACAATTCCTGAAAGAACACATACAGCCCTAGAAATATTTCTTCATCATCCATAATTTATTTTGATTATCTTTAACAGCTACAGGGTAAAGTGGAACTTGCAAAATTACAAGGTTATAGTTTACACAGCTATTGTATTGTATACTAAACATAACAAATGGCTCCATGTCTGATAGTTTTTCCCCCACATTTACCATTCAATTCATACCCAACAGTAAGTTCTTAAGTCTGATGCTATTTAAACAGATAAATACTATAGCTTTAACAAAAAGTGCACCTTTTAGTCTCATCCTGTGAATGTTTATTTGGAAGCAAATCCTACAAAATTAAATTTACTCATTGGTAAATTGCTCAGAATTTGAGCTTTGATCAAGCTGTTACAATGCAACATGGTATGAACCAGAAGTGTCTTGTATAAGCAGAAAGCTCTACTTAATTTGGTTGATTTCTTTATTCTGCTACAGTCCATATCATATCCTATTCCATGCCACAAAAAAAGGTTAATTAGCCCTGACAATCAGCCCCTGAATAGCATAGGGGCTATAGAGGAAGAAAATATCACAAAACACAAAACAAAACAAAACAAAACAACCAACCTCACCATAAATCAGGTACCAAATAATAGCCAATCTGATAAACTTAAGACAATACTATGTATCAATCAATCATCACATACTAATTCTGCATTAATAATATCTATTACTAGCACCCTCAGTCATTCCAAGTGAATGGAACACCTCAGTTACCAAATGCTCTTTGAAATAGCCATGTTTTTAAAAGCTTCTTAAATATCAGCAGTGGGGATGCAGATCTTCTGGTGGAAGGGTATTCCATGAGAGAGGAACTCCTGCAGAAAATGCTCACCAATGTGTCCCTTCCTGCTATACCTTGTGGGGACTCTCAACACATATTCTCTGCAGGCACACCTTGTGTGGATAGCGAACAGTCTTGGAGATAACCAGGCTCCAAACCATGTAGGATTTTAAAGGTGACAACCAGCATCTAGAAACAGAGTGGCAGCCAATGGAAGACATTAAGGAGATGATGGCATGGAGAAAGCTGAGAAGTGGCTTGTACTACACAAAGTTCTCAGCATTTCTTCCTTTCTAGAATTACAGTATCATAACATGGTTCTGCAGTAAACTTTTATATACTGTTGGTTAAGAAACTAAAATATTTAATTTAAAGCTGTACTCTATTTCTATCTTAACTAGAAAAAGATACTTTGGGGGGAATTTCAGAATATTATTGAGACTTCACCTGAATACCACAGAAAACAAAAATTGGTCACAGACATCCAGATGTATCTTCTTCACCCTCCTGGGATGTTATGTGGCTCTTTCCATTTCTTTTTACATACAAGGGTTATAATAGCTGATCTGAGAGCAGAACAGATAATGTCAGTGTAAGAGATGGGATATAAGTGTGTATGTGGACTCTGCCTTGCAGTATCAGGCTCAGAGGCAGCAAAATAAGAACCTGCCAGAAGCCAATCAAATAGTGAATTTTAAGTCAGAGTTTAAGGAAGAGTCCATCTTCCCTATTATCATGAGGTATAATAATCAACAAAATCACCTCCAAACATTATTTCCAGTGTCAGTTGAGTTTTGGAAAATTCATGGTCAGTAAAATTGGCAGGAAAGCAAGTTAAGCACAAATGATATGCATCTCAAAACTATTATGAAGAAACAATGGTAACAGCCCATTATTGAGCCAATTATGTGGCAGTGAGGGAGACTAAGAAATAGTTTGTTTCCTCCGTTACATTATTGAGAATTGTTCTGGGTAGAGAAGAGCCTATAAGGATAGGATAAAAATGTAAATTGCTTAGTTGCTGTAATGAAACTGTTCAGCTCTGAAAAGGAATCACTGTAAAATGGTTGTGTATGAGACAACCAAAAGCAGCTTATGAAGCAGACGTGTAGGCCTGGAAAAACACACAGCTGTTTTAATGATTCAGAGAAAAGTGTTTCATATACACTTCTGGTAACTGCAAAGTATCTCGTTTGAAAGATATGCACAGCCCTAATATTTTAGTGAACTGGGATGCAAGCAAGTGGGAGAGTCATACTATGGATCTGTCTACAGTATAGATTCCATAAAGAAGCATACAGGGTTTTTGTTTTTTTTTTGGCATCTCGGCTGGTAAAATACTGCAAAGTTGCATTTTGTTTCCCATCTTTATGCTGGGCAAGAAAATTAGGAGGAGGAGTTACATATCAACATATCAGTGATGTTTTGTTGTCATAATCAGGCATGACTGTATTGGTCTTGGACTGTTGTCTAGATGATGGATTCTGTGATAGACTGGATAAAAAGTTGTATTTCACTAAGATAGAAAAAGTCTGCATTGTTGACTTCTGGGTTAGGACATGAATAAATAAAATATTATTGATGAGGCTGTGAAGGAACAGATTCATAACTTTGGAATGTTCTTTTATTTATCTCTATTATATATTTATTTATCCTGAATTATCAGAATTACTTGAGTTTCTACTGCCGCTTAGCTACAGTAACTTTACATTTAAATTACCACAATGTATTCTATCCAGGTTTTCCACTGATGATGATATGCAAGATGCAGTTCAGAATGCAGAAGCTATACCACATTGTCAGAAAAAACAACAGTATGCATGTAATACTAATTGTAAAAGAACTGTATTAGCTTCTGTTCCAGGTTCAAGGTGTTAAGAATAGCACTTGAAGTTCTAAGTGATAAGATAGTTTGATACAGTTTTTAAAATAGCCTCTTCTATCATATACTTGCATCCTGTTGATACATCATCTGGATCATCTGATAGCTAGAGGTGCAATGTATACATTTCATAAACAAACATTCTACAGTTCTATAAAACTATGTGGCACCTGACTACAAGAATGAATCAGAACTTCAACTACATTTAACATGCATGCACACACAGAGATCCCAGTTATGTGTTAAATTTCAGTTATATTTGCCACAGTCTAAAGAATGGATTGTGAATGCTAGGAAAATCTTTTAGCTGGTGAAACATTGCTTATTGTTGCAGGTTCCATTAATCTAATCATAATTATTACTTCTTTAGCATATCAAAAAAAATTACTTATTTTATGGTGTGCTTTTCCAACCCATATTTTGTTTTAGGTAAATAATTAACAGTTGGGAATAATGCAGAGTTTCACTTCAGCTTTGTTTGTTGTTTAGAACTTGTTTAGAATAGGGTAGTAGATGGCTTGGTCTGCACTTATGATCTAAGCATTACACTGATGAGCAGGAAAATGTCCATGTGAAAGCACCAGGATTTAACATTCAACCTTTCTTTCACTTTAGCAGATTCTTATCTTACTAATACATGCCAATGAAATACTGTAGTTGAAAAGAAGCTCTAGTGTGGTAAACTAAGTATAAAAACAAATCCAGGATTTGGTCTAAAAATTACTAGAGAGGTTGTCTTTCCTTCATACCCATATAATGCTTAAACAAGGCTTAGTATTAGTATTTTAGTATTACATGTGATTCAGAACACTGTATTTTTCAGGGTCCATTCCAATATAGATAGGCTCATGGAATGCTATTAATTAAAAATAAAGTTATAGTAGAAAAATAACAAGAATAAAAAACTTTAAAATTTAGTATGCTATTCAGTGAATAGGTGATTAAAAAAACTATTACCCCCCAAAATAACTGTCAAACATGAGAGCATATGTAACTTTCATTTTATTTAGTGATGTAATAAGCTTGGGGACATATATCAGGAACAAGAGAGTCATGGTCATTAATTTAGGCAATAAATCATACACCTTGCCAACAGTGACAGCAAACAGATGCTAACAAGGAAATGTATTATTTAATATTGCCATGTATTATAAAAATGGAAGTGTTTTTATAACCATGTCTTAAATTTTTATAATAATATGCATTTAGTGTATTACTGTTTTGACACACATAAGAATCAAATTTATAGGTCCATTCTGCAAATGCATGCTGTTTTGAAAGCATGGAAAGTATTAGAGCTTCTTTGGAAGAAAAAAAAAGCAAGAGGAAAAAAAGCTTTAAAATTATATACTTAAAAAAATATCTTAACTTACTACAGTAAGTTCTACTTCTGTAGTATATTTAGCCAGGATTGTTATTAGGGAACTAATAACATATTTAAGACTAATGTTTTCTAAGAGACAGACTGAATAACTCAATATTCTGAGTAAATTCTGGCTTAAAACAGCAAATATTAAAAAGAAGCTTTCTCACATACTATCAACCTACATTAAAAAGATTCTTATTTAGTTAATATGTAATTTGTTTAAATTCAGTCCTTACTGTTCTCTTATTTCATTGTATTTATTTTTCTTGAAAATTTATGCTAGAAACCCTACTAATTTGAATGGAGCCAATTAATAGGCATATTTATGGCTATTGCCCAAACATTTTTTGCTGATATTTTTGTAGACAAATGTACTGATGAAAACAAAGCCCTTCTATACTTAAATAATGAGAAGGCTGGGTTTTTTAACTGAAATAAATTCATATATGAAATCAATTTAATTTTGGCAAATTGAAATGGCAAGAACAAAATGGCATCAAGACTCTGCTTTTCTCTGTATATCTCTCACACCTGATTATGACTCTGCAGTATCTAGTAGACTGAACTTGTTTTATTATAGCATACGTCATATTATTTCTAGTTACCATTGTTTAACAAGTTAATCCTATGCACAGGTTTTTATTTATATATGAATTTATTTAACTTTACCTTGCAATAAATCCTCCCAGCTCTTTCTTGGAAGTGCTATAGTCAGTCCTCTAAAACACTTGAGGAAGCAGTGATCATAGTAGGGAAACTAAATTTTCTTCATTAAATCTACTGAAGCAGATATTAAAAATGCATTTAATATACTGGGGATAGTTGGTGGGCATCAGAGAGTGTGACAGGCCAGTTACTGATGAGCTGCCGTCAGACGGCCTTCTCAGCAGGAATCTGTGTCTAAGGCTGCTGAAGGACAGCAATATCTTCCCTTGTGTGTAAGCTCTATTCATCTCCCAAGTATTTACTAAATCACAGACCTCTGCACACAAACTCAGCATTTCAGTGTATGCTAACAAATGATGGATGGTCCAGTCAATTCGTTATGTCTTGAAAGCGTGATTTCCTGCCATTCCAATCATCAAACCTCTAGGGCTTTCAGAGCTGATCAGTCTTGGAGAATATATTTTGCAGGCTCTATTAGGAGTAGAGGTTGTTACCATTAAAGTCTCTAACTTTTTCCCAATGGCTGGAAAGGATGAAGGGTGAAAAAAGCCTTGGCTCTGTATTTAAAGGAGTCAATGTTCCATTAGATACTCAAAGTCCTTTAAAACTGGAATGATGATATACTAAGTTTAACTAAAAAACAAAACAATGTTTTGCTATAGTAAATCTTTAGATAACAATTTATTACTAAAATAGAAAGGCCCTTTCATGAAATTAGGGGGCTTTTTTTGTTGCTAAACATAATAATGTTTAATCATATAACAAGGCTTTCTACTTCAGATGAAACAGCCTTTTTATATTTAAAAATGTAAGTAAAATAGGTATCTCACTGCTCTATTACTCATTCTGTAAGTAAAAAAAATCAATAAAATTATACTAATGTTATTCCTGTAGAGCAATGTGTCTTCATAAATTTATGTCCACAGGCTCCAAGAGGTATGCTTTTCTCCTACTTTTTAAATTATTTTATAGTAAGAGCATACAAATATAACCAACATTTCTTCACAATGAACGGATTTGCCTATTGCTTTTCTATTGTGTGTGAGTACATTTCAGCATAACACACAAGCATCCAACAACTGATAACAGACATTACTCAGGAAACCACAATTACTTATTTTTTCCCGTTTTTGCTTGCTAACTTACTAGGTAGGCCCCAGCTAAGACTACTAAAACTTTCCCTGTTTTTGCCCTGCCATTCACCTCAACCTTGACCTGAAGATTAAACTCACTTTTATTGCACACAAAGGTCATCTGTATTAGGTCAACATTCAAAGTCCCTTGTCAACCAAGATTGATATATTCCAACCTTTCCTACTCTAATGCATCAAATTTTTCATGGTGAGGTCATATGCAGCAGACAGTGTATTCAGCAATTTATTGCACCATTGTAATTTAGCACAGAATATGATTGTCCAAAAAGCTGCCTCGTGAATAAATTTTTTACCCCAATATGTTAAATCCCATAACCCTGCAAAGCTAACAAATCTGGTCCTGCATAGAGACCCCATAAATAGTTGTCCCTGAGATATAATGTAAAATTGGAATAGTTATATTGAAGCTGTAAGTATTAGAGAAGAAGGATTGTAGTATTTTAAAACTCCAGCAGCCGAATACCAATAATCACATATGGATAGTGTTAAATCTCAGCTATATAGTGTCACTGGCCTTTAAAATCTGAAGGCATTTATTTCTGATCTGACACCAAGGCTGTCTGAGGTTGGATTATATGAAAAAATAATTAGTAGGATGGGCCCTATGTGAATGTATAATATGTGAATAGAAAAAGCCATGCACGGTGAAAAGTAAAGCAGCTGAATGGAAGCACCCATCCAGAATATATATTTAGGTGTTTGAATGGAATCAAGGAAATTTGGGGTCAAGCCTTCCTGGGACTATTGAATTGTCTGGCTTTTGCCCAATCTCTCAGTCTATGCCACATTATAGAATTGTGCTGATAAAATGAAGGGAAACTCAGGTGCGCTGCTTTGATTTACTACAGTAAATACTTTTTTAAAGACTAATATCCATTTTTTTAATACAAATAGTCTGGGAGAAAGACTATGAAAGCAACAACTGCTCTGCCAGGTAGAAACTATGAGAGTAAAAACTTTAGAGTATAGCTACCTGACTGTCTCTGTACAGACTTGTTGTTTGCAGCACTCTTTGCAGGACCAGGACTGTCTGAATTGCTCTCCAGCTGAGAGTAAATATGGAAGTAGTAAACAGCAATGTTGTAACTGGGTGCTATGTATTTTAATGTTGGTACTTGTTGCTGTAATTGTTTTTACTTTTAATATTGTTCGCCACTCATAGTTACTTGTTAAGATGGGCCGCTACAAATTGACTAAATAAATGGATGGATGGATGGATGGATGGATGGATGGATGGATGGATGGATGGCAGAAGGCTTTGATTGTCAGGCTTACTGACTGAGCTTGGCAGTTAATCACAGACCTCCTATCCTTCATGGCTTAACTCAACTCCTTGGCTTGACCATTGAAAATCTCATATATAGCTGAGATGGATGAAGGCCTTTAAAGAAAACATGAAACCATATATAAGAGTTTTCTAAATGCAAAGGCATTTATACTGTTAGGTATTTAAATTCTAGGCTTCTTTCTCCCACCTTTCTGAATTAATAGATATATGGATTTCCTATCTGCTGTTATAATCAGAGACCAGTCTCAATTGATATCTAGCCCCACACAAGCATCAGGTCACATGCCAGAGCTGGTAATCTGAGGGTAGAGAAGCTTTCTGTAACTTCATTGTCACGGACAGATCATTCTCTGTTCAACAAGAAGTCCTGCCTTTGACTCCTGTTACGTGGGGTTCCACAGGGTTTGGCTCTCTGTTCCTGTTTAATCTCTACATGAAGCCACTTTGTAAGGTCATCCATCATCATGGGGTGAGATACCAACAGTATGCAGATGATACCCAGCTGTACATCTCTGTCCCTGGCAGATTAAGCAATGCTGTTGATGTCCTGCCTCAGTGTTTCGGAGGCTGTGGGGGTTTGGATGGGGAACAACAGGTTTCAGCTTAACTCTGGGAAGACTGAGCGGCTTTGGGTTTGGGGCCTCCAGAATCTGGGAACTTACCATCCCTGGTGCTGGATGGGGTGGCACTGCCCAAATAGACCCTGTGTGAAATCTGGGGATCCTTCTGGACTCATGACTCCTGCTCAAAGAGCTGTGGCTAGGAGGGCCTTTGAGGAACTTTGGATTGTGTGCCAGTTGTGCCCATTCCTGGATCAGGAAGCTCTACTCTCTGTTGCTTATGCCCTGGCCCCCTCCTGAATGGATTACTGTAACATGCTGTACATGGGATTGCCCTTGAAGAACATCCAGAAGCTACAGCTGGTACAAAATGGGGTGGTGCTGGCAGTTATGCGTGTACCAAGATGTCCTGTTCAGACTATGAGACGGCAGATTTACTAATAAAATTCTTTATTGAATTAACTATTTACAATAGCAAAAGTTCTTGCAATAGATTAGACTGTATAAACAATCAAGTCCACCCAGGTGGCAAGGGACACTCAGGCAACACTGCAGGGTGAGACCATTACAAGACAGCGAGGCAGAACTTGGCCAATCCTCTGATTGAAGCTGCAAGACTGGAAGGATCTAGAGTGCGTGGCAGAGGAGAGTCTGGACACTCAGATTTGCACCCTGGCACACAGGCTGGATCAGGCTGGTACATGGAGGCTAGACAAGGCTGGTCTGAAGTATCTAGGCAAGGCCTGGTTCTGGAGACAAGACTGGACTGGACTGGAGCGTCTAGGCAAGGCTTGGTTCTGGAGGCAAGAGTGGACTGGACTGGAGTGTCTAGGCAAGGTTCGGATCTGTAGACAAAGCTGGACTGGACTGGAGCGTCTAGGCAAGGCTGGGATCTGGAGGCAAGACTGGACTGGACTGTCTAAGCAAAGCTTGAATCTGGAGACAAGGCTGGACTGGACTGGAGCGTTTAAGCAAGGCTTGAATCTGGAGACAAGGCTGGGCTGGGCTGAAGCATCTAGGCAAGGCTGAGACCTGGAGGCACACCTGGATTGTGCTGGAATGATGCAGCGAGGCTTGGAGCTGGACACGAGGCTGTGCTCAGCAGGGGAGGCAAGGAGAGGCTCAACTGGAGCAACTGGTGCAGGAAGCAGGTCTGCGATGGCAAAAGATGCTGGCTCTGGTTCCATGCTGGCTACAGGCAAGGCTTCTGATGCTGGTAAGGACTCTTCCACAGGTGCTGTGAGCTCGAAGGATCAGTGGTCTCCGGCAGCTTGCTCTTGGGTGCCTGCCTCTTTATTGGCTCCTTTTCATGCCGTTTTCCTTTAGCAGCCAATTGGGCTTCTTTCTCTTTTGTGCGCTTCTCTGCTCTCCTCTCTTGAGCACTGATTGGAGGCTTCAAATCTCCCTCTGGAGTTTGTCCAATCAGTGTCTGTGATTTCTCCCACTCTTAGTCACTACACGGTTTTGGTTCTTCAAGACCTTCCTGTAAAGTTTCGTTTTCCCCTTCTGACTCTGAATAAGTTTCATTTCTGGAGTCAGAAGCAGGCTCAAACCTCACACAAGATCAGCAAACATTATATGTCTACTCCACAAGCTGCATTGGTTTTCAGTTTGCCTCTAGGTTCAATTTAAGGTGCTAATTATGACCTATAAACCCTAAATGGCATGAGGCCAGGTTATTTGAGGGACCACTTGTCCCTGCTTACATTTACCCATGCCATCAAATACAGCAGAAGGCGTATGCTACAATCCCATCCATGAAAAAGTTTCATTTGATGGACTCAGGAGGAGAGCCTTTTCTTCCATGGCACCATAGACTGGCCCCAAAGCTGTTGGCATTTACAATGTCCCTGAAGACTTGGCTGTGCCATCAGGCCTGGAGATCCCATGGAGGCGGGAAGCCTGCAAGATGGTTGCATTGTTTGTGAGTTGTTGGCTGATGCTCTCCCATGTTTTGTTTTAATTATTTTTAATTTTATGTATATAAACTCTGCCTTTTGTTGTTTTAGCTTGTAAGCTGCCCAATGTCACATATGTGAGGTGGGCAGCTATATAAATTGATTTAAATGAATAAATAAATAAATTTAGACTGTTGACTGCTACATAACTCTTCTAAGTTGAAGGATTGGTTAAAATGAACACGGATAATTTCCTGAATGCATCTGGTGAGTTTTCTGCCTCATCTGTCAGCAATACTGTTGAAATCCTGGCTAGTCTGTGGAACAGGGAAATAGTCCAGGCAGTTGGCATTATCACTCCAAAGTACTAACTACTGCTAACCAAAGTACCTGCTAACTTCTTCTTCTATCAGTACTTCTTCCCCTTGATTACAGTATCCTTGGTTGTCTGATGATATTAGGCCTTGAGAACACCATTTGTAGTGATTCTAGTTCTTCCTGACAGGCCATGTCCAGAAAATGGTTCTGGACTATTGTTGTTTGACATGTGCTAACTGTTGTTTAGTTGCTTCCAACTCATGGGTATAATATTGCCATGACTGTCTGTTAGTAATTGCTTCTTTGAATTCTTGTGAGCTCATTCTTATGTAATTGCAACAGTATCTAGCTATCTTCTGTTTGGCTTTATTGCCTTCAGTTGTTCCATCAGGTTCTTCTCCAATATGGGATACATAGACCACTGATCCATGGTGCCATATAGGACTATCTTGTTGTTTATGCTGTTTAATACCTACATGATGCTTTGGGGAAAGGTCAGAGCTTTAGAATAGGGTATTATTAATATACTGATGACACTCAGTTCTACTACTTCCTATCTTTCTAAGGAAGTACTATCTTTCTAAGAAAGCAATCAGTACCTTTGAATGTTGTTTGATTTCAATAATGTGACAGATGAGGAAGGACAAACTGAAATTAAGTCCAAGCAAGATGGAGGTACTATTGGTAAAATGATGACTTGATTCAGGAATTAAGGTGAACCCCATTCTGGAGGAGGTTACACTCCTACTTAAAGATTTGCATCAAAGAATGAGAATGCTCCTTGATCTTCATTTATCACTGGATGAACAGATGATGGTTATTACAAGAAGAATGTACTAGCAGTGACCCTTCCTGAACCATTCAGACTTAGCAATGGTTAGTCAACCATTAGTCAAGCCTTGTTGTCTTGACTATTCTGGCAGGAGTTTTCTAGTTCTATCTAGAGATGCCAGAGACTGAATGTAGGGCCAAATTTTTGTATCTACTGATGATCTGAAGCTCTCTGAACTTCACAAAAAATAACTGAAGACTGAATGCAAACATATGATGGGGGTTGCCATACTGTATCCTGTTATAATAGTAAATCTCAAAAGACTAGATGAAAAACAATACAAAAGAACAGTGAAAACAGATCTCACTGAAGGTCCCCACTCTCCTGGCCCCTTCAATTATGCAACTGCAGCATGACAAGTATCAGGGACCAGAGGTAATCATTTTTTTTCCAGCCACCTGAATCCATAACAAGAGGTTCTACCTGTTAAGCCATCAGATATAATCATGCAGGTACGTGTTCTGCAGTTTGACCAAAAAGAACTCTGTATGCTAGTTTTGTCTCTGGTGTTCAAATCACAATGTAACATCACTAATTATTAAATGAAAAAAAAAAGACTGTAAAGGGAAAATGTATTAATTTATCTACCCACTGAGGCAGCTTGTTTTTGCAATTGTTCCTGTAAAAAGGCTATCAAGAATCCTCAGCCCATGTCAGTAGCATTTATTTATTCAATCAATCAATCAATCAATCAAATTTATCACCGCCCATCTCCCCCACAAGGAGGGACTCTGGGTGGTTTACAATAAAAACTCCCAGAAACTTGTGAAGACAGAAGTCACACATAATTATTCATCACTTAACTGAAAAAAATCATATGATAACTTAACAAATGTGACATTGCAATAACAGCTCCAACTTTACAGAGGCAGCCCTAATAAATCTGAAATAAATATACTTTTCAATTAAGGCATTTCATTATTTCGGTTCTATGTCTCCAAATGATGAGACATAAATGTTTTTATATAGATCTAGAGAAGTGCATGCATATGCTGAATAACACAGTTCTAAACAGCTGTGAAGAAACTGTAATAAAGTAAAAGTGCATAATCTTCCTCGCACTCCCCATACATTCACCAAAAGCAACAACTTTGCTCACTTCAGAAATTATAGTATTTCCATTTTTTTTGTGGGGAACAGGTAGGGGTAGAAGTTTGGGAAGGTGACACTGACATACTCCCCCCCTTTTTTTTAACCAAGAATGCTTTGTCTTCATCCTAACAGAAGTGGCACTGAAAATTAGTATAGTGCCAAAGGCTACTGCAACAGTCACTGGAACTGCCTAAAAATGTAATGGCTTTAAAACCTCACCACGCAACTGATGCAGATGCTTCCAACCTTTCCACTTCCGTACGCTGGCAACTTCTACCTTTCCAAAAATTTATTTCCCAAACCTGCTCAGGATACTTGACTAGCATTCTGGTCCAGCCACACCATTACCTACATTCTCATACAGTCCTTAATTTTGCTAAAGTAGATGTAGTCATACAAGTCAATGAAAAAGGTATCTGGTATCAGCACAATTGGCACTGATGCTGACACAGAAGAAAATGTAAGGTGTAATGTGCCTTCAGACTTCTTTGGAAATCTTGGGATTTTGGAATTGGTATGCAAGGATCACAACAGTATCTCCCAATGGAGCCCCTGTAGCCCTTACATTGACTATCCTTCATAATACGTCCATGATAGAGACAATGTTTCAGATTTGGCTCAAATTATTTATATAAATGTTTCCATTTAAACTGTATATGAAAAAGCTGGTAGTGCAATATACATTTTAGCTTACTGTAACTTTTTCAAGCATATACTGATAAGGATCATGTTCCACACTCACAGTCCATTTGCCAGCTTAGCTTAATGTAGCTTGAAGAGCAAGTCACATTTTACTTATTAGTTTTTTCTATAAATGCTATTGGAAAAACAAACTGTGTAATATGGCTTTCATAAATTATGACATTCAATATGAATACTAGTAAGTACAATAATACTTCTTTAAAAGAGCTAGTCCTTTTGTGTAATTTGCTCAGGCAGAGAGAGATTTTCTGTATCTCACAATGATTTCAAATAGTAAACTACAGAAAGTGATGTTTGGAATCTTGGTAAGTTGTAAAGTGACTTTATATTGAGGTGTAAGAACGTTTTGAAACTTCATCAATAATTCTGTGAAAAGTGGTAACATTGCATAAATCTGTATTTGTGCATATGGGAGGCCATGGATGGGTGGAGTGGAGAAAAGAAACTACTATCCTGCTATCTCTGAAAAAAAAAATTTTTTTCAAGAAAAAACAAATTTAGGTAACATGCAGCTGACAAAATGGCATCTGAAACTGATTTATTCTGTCCACATAGTATTTATTCATTTATTTATTTATATTTCGAATTTCGTCACTGCCCATCTCACTCAAACAATGACCAGTTGTCTGTATATCTCCCTCAAATCTGCTGTAATCATGCTCTTATTACCACTGATTGAACTACTGCAGTGTGTTCTATACGGAGCTGCCTTTGAAGAATACCTAGGAACTATAATTGGCCAAAAAATGCAGCAGCCCATGTATTGGCAAAAGAAAGCCACCAAGCCATAGTAGACCTGTGCTGTGGGCCCTGCTCTACTTACAGGATGCTAGTTTTAACATTTAAAGCCCCACATGGCTTGCCCCCCATACTTGCTGGACAACCTTTTCCATGTAGAATTGAATTATTCAATGTGTGCTCTCTGGCAAAAGCTATTAGCAGTTCCAATTATCAAGAAGTAAAGGGAAATGGGGCGCAAAGTCAGTACGTCTCTGTTGTGGTTCCTACACTTTGGAACAGCCTCCCCCTGGAGCCACTCTGAGCCACACCTGCTCTGAAGGCCTTCCACACTCCCCTTTGAGTCCCCCCCAGAGCCACACCCACTCTCAAGGCCTTCTGGAAGTTAGTGAAAACTGACCTGAGGTCATCTGGGGAGTGGTGAGTTGATACCACTTGTTTTTGCAGTACGGGTTTTATGGACTTGTCATATGAATTTAAGGGCTTATGTGTCCTGATTACTAGGAAACACACTGAGGCGAGGACTTGGTCTCTAATATTTATTAGCAGTACTTAACAAGAATCCTAACAAACTGAGAAAGCGTGGGAAAACCCAGCCATATAAACCCCAAAGGTTAAGGCGGTCCCGATCTGTGTCTCTTTGAATGGCTGAACAGTTCCTCAGTGCTACGCATGCGCTTGACAGTCTGGGTGAGAGCCCCCTGCTCGCCATCCTTACTCATGACATTATGGTATTATTCTGTTTCTATTTTTTTTACTTGTTGTAAACCATTGGGAGTCAGTGTATATTACATGCAGTTTTGCAATGCCGTATCAATCAGATATGAATCTGTTCAGAAGGTTGAGAGATCCACCAGAGCAGATTTGGTAGAACACAAGGAACTGAATAGAAGAGTGCAAGATTATAGCATTGAAAGATTACTTTCTAATGCATCTAGGGTAGCATTTAAGCCATTGATTAAGCCATCTGTACAACACGCACTGGTGGCTATTCCTTTGGGACACTGCATATGAAACTAAGCACACAGAAAGCCACCTTCCTGGACCTGATCACTTAGTTCAATATTTTGAACACTGATTGACAACAACCCTCCAAGATTTTAGGTGAGATATATTTTCCAAACCTAGAACCTTTTGGCACAGGAAAGCATATGGCTTTCTGAGCTACAGCCCAGTCCCTGATATAACACTATCAATTATGCACTATTTTTATTCTTATGAATGACTTTACATTAATAACGTTGATTACAGAGCCTTTTTCCATAAGCCTATTAGAGGCCAGAATGAAAAAAAAAATGATTTACTCAGTCATAGCAAACCACTAAGCAAAGATGTATTACAAAGATTGTTTCTAATACAAAACATTTAAGGCTGCAATCCACTTGCACTTAACTAAATGGGACTTGTATTTGAGGAAATATGTTTAAGATAGCATTTTAAGAAATCTAAATCCATGATACATTCTTCTACACTATTCTAGAATAAATTGTTTGTTGTGACTCATGGTACTGAAATGCTAATTTTTAACATAAAACTGTCTACAAATGTGGTTAAAATTAAATATTACATACACATTTCTTCTTGCTAGTATTATTTTTATGTTTCCATTATTTTGAAGAAGGCTTTGTCTGTCACCTTTTACAAAGTTTTTTTTTTCCTGACAGTGTAAATATCAGCATCAGTTTCATCTCATCAGAACCTATAGATTAAAAAGTTCTGCCTATTCTGAATTGTCCCAAGAAGCTTCAAGATTAATTTGATTTAAAAGGCTTCAGGAACTTTCAAAGGAGAGTTGGTGGTTTCAGGCCATTTCCTAATGGACAGGTGCATCTATCATAAAACCATCAGGATTTCTACCATTATTGGCAATTTCTCATCCACACACAATATTTTCATTTTAGAGTCTAGGCATATTGGCAGAGAGATATATTCAAGACAGAACAGTAAATTTCCACAAATGATACAATTCTGTGAATAGAGAGTTGTACTCAGAAAATATAAGAAACAAAGCTTATTTCATTCATGGAATAGTTTTATCTATTAAACTAATAAGTTTAAAATATAAAATATTTTATTTACCTAAATGTAATAAAAATGTTATCAAAATATTAGCAGATTACAAAATGGACAGTTTCTCTAATATACAAGATAATACAAAGTAAAATATGTTACAAGATAAAATGTTTTTAGGAAAGGTCATCTCCAATGCGTTCTTTTCCCATTATGAAACTAAATAGAAAATATTCCCTATTATGGTAACATCCAAGAGATAAAATGGTTTCAGAGATAGTATATTAATATTCAAACTAATTTACTGAGATTGAAACTTTCAGCTAATAACCCTTCAAGTTTTATGCATGATTCCTTTATTAAAAGCAACAGCATGCTACCTACGTTCGGAGAAACAAAATATCTGCTAACATTGGATTGAAAGTTCTGTTTCATTTTTTCCAGTTTTACATGGGTGATCTAGCATGTCCAGGCACCAGCTTTAATTTTAGACTATTTAAAACAATAACAAAATGCACCTAACACTGTTACTGTAACACCAGCTTTCATGCTATAGATGCAACTTCTTCAGAAAAAAATGGCCACTCAAGCGTTTATTTCACCCTTCCTCTTAACATAATATCCCCTCCAAAATACATTCTAAATACATACAGGTAGTTGTCACTTAACAGCTGCCCTGTTTAGCGACCTTTCAAAGTTATGATGGCACTGAAAAAGTAACTTTACAACTGATCCTCGCACTTACAACTGTCGCAACATCCCCATGGTCATATGCTCAAGATTCAGGTGCTTTGCAACTGGGAGGCGTTTATGACCATTGCAGGCATTTACTGGCAGGCGTTTACAACCGTTACAGCCTCCCATGGTCATGTGATCGCCATTTGCATGCTTTACAGACGGCTTCTGACAAGCAGAGTCTATGGAGAAGCTGGCAGTAAAATTGCAAGTCATGGTCACACATGGCTTAATGACCATGTGTGATTCTCTTAATGACTGCAGTGGAAGTGAGGTCATAAGTCCACTGTGGTCATTTGATGTCTCACTTAACCACCATGTCACTTAGTGAAAGAGTTGCCAGTCCCAATTGTGGTTGTTATGCGAGGACTATCTGTACACACATGTATGTATGTATGCAGTGGTGTGCCGCTAAATGTTTTAGAACTGGCTCTGCCAGCTCCATTGCTGCCATTGTGTTGCACCGCTACCTGCAAAACTGCTGATTGGTGCACCAGGTGTTGATGCTCACTTCTGCTGTCAACCAACTTGCAAAATTCCTGAAAACTTAACAAGTTTTAGCAAGCTCTGTAAGTATCTACTGTATACAGTATACAGTGAAAGAGAGGAGGAGGGGGGAAACAAACATGTTGAATCAAACAATTCAAGATGCAGCAGCAATTGCATCACTGTGATAAAATGAACCTTGTGGTTTGTTCTTATGCCAACAGTTTCAAATCTGAGGAGAATCTATTTGCAGTTAAAAGTGGAAATGAGCAAAAGAAGTCATTCTCCAACATCTTTAAGATGCTGAAAATCAGAATTTCCCATCTCAGCCTCAGAGGATCTGTTCTCCCTTCAGTTTTGGTATATTTTCTTTGGACAATAATGGGCCTTAACTTTTCAAATTTAGGATTTCTTTTACAAATGTGAAAATGGTGATACTACTTTAGAAGGGAAACAAAGAATGTACAGATCCCCTATTTTTGAGGTTCCCAGGATTAATTTATTTTCTGTAGCTTTCAGTGTAATATATAACTATAATGGTTGCAAAGCTATGAAAAAAACCCAGTCATTATTGATGTAAACACACGGACTCTCTTTTAATCCCTGTACACCACCCAGTCACAGTAAGATGGGCACCCATATAAATAAATACATTTATTTCAAAATCAGTTGTGGGGTTTATTGTATTCCTTGATTGTCCTAAAAGTGGAATAAGAATTTGCTCATTTAAATAAAAGTATATCTGTGAGTGACTCACAAGGGTATGCCAATATATTCATGGTTTTCTTTTTGTGATATATTACTTTGTGTCTCTTACCTGAGATAAATTAGTGATATTTTCCTCAACTGGGTGTACGTAGAAAAGGCCACTGAGTAAGCTCATTATGGAATCAACTACAAGTTTTCCTTACTTTATGCAAATTTGCTATTAGGTAATTGATCATTTTCATTGAAGAATTTGCTTTAACTGAAAAAAAAATGCTATTATCTGATTTGTGCCAGTACGGTCAATTTGTACTAAAGGTCTACAAACATGCCAAGACTTCTTCCTGCCAAAACCACTTGAACACTTTTCTGCCAAACATGCATTTGCTATGTGCAGTTATTGTAGATGTGTGTCTGTCTCCCATTTACTTTCCTACCTACAATAGCTACTACCCTTACTAGGGGGTCAAAATGGTGATCCAAAATGAAAACAAAAAGGACCTTTCTAACATTAAAAACAAAGTTGGATGTCCTCGAAGTTCTCAGCTCTAGGACAAGCTTTTAACCTGACTGAATCTATGATGTGCAACATAGCAAAGAATGTTAATAAAATTCTTAGTGCCGTGATGCATTCTACCTCTTTGATTGCCATGATAATCACGCACGTTAGAAATCCAGCTGTAGAAAAGATGGAGAAAATGCTTTCACCAAGACAAGGAAGGAAACATGCTTGATACATGTTTAATACAGTAATACAGTGCTTAAGAATAAGGCTCTAAACATTATTAGCATATTTGTCAATGCATTTGGACTACAAAATTTGACACCATAACCCACAGCCTCCTTTTTTCTACTGTTTCAGTATCTCATGTTATGTGAATTCACTTTGTGTGAGCTTATCATGGAATATAACCCTAGCATAAAGAGAAGGAAGCCAGCACTTCAGATCCACGTTAACTTCTATCTCAGACACTCAATGAAACAAGATCACTCCCTGCACACTACTGTATATGAAAAGTATATAAACTTTTATGCTATACAAAATAATACCATTTATACACACTACATGCTTCCAGTTACCACCCAGAAAACACATCACAGTTAATTATCTGCAACCAAGCTCCAAATTCAATCAGGTGTTCACTCTAAACTATTTGCAAATTTAATGTTTAACTACAATACTTGGTAGTTATTTTGGAACAATATATTGTGAGCCGCCCAGTGTCATTGAGAGTCAGGTGGCAAACAAGTTTAATCAATAAATAAATAATTAGTGGGAAAAGAAAGCTTGAAATCAACACATCAAACAGGTACCTAGTAGTCACCTCCTATTGATTAGGCTAGCAAGGAAATTAGCAGTTCATAATTTTCATCCTACTTCTCAGCTGAAAACCTCTCCAACACATTATCAAGTCTTACAGCCAATCCTAGATTGTCTTTCCCTTTTTACACTGGACCCATTTTTTTTCTTAAAAAACCCTCTAACACCCCCCCAAGTTGGGTAATAAAACATCTGCAAACCAAACAACCAAGCTCAGAGAGCACCAAGGACTCCACAGTTCGCTCCTGAGCTACATATATTCCCTTCTATAGGAATGTCTGTTGTTTGAAGACTTGTAGGTTGGTGCCATGTTTGTGCCCCCACATGCTCAGAAGCCCCACTTTGCCTCTGAATCCCTGCACAGCACTAATATATATCACAAGGCAGAAGTAATATCCATCAGACTGAGGACCATGCTAGTTTTACATTGCTGTCCTCAAAACATCAGTGGGGGCCAGACTCCTTGGGGGTGGGGCTGTTAGAGGGGTTTGTTTTTAAAGAAAAAAAATGTACTTTTCCATGATTGCATGGTGAGGAGAGCAGCCGTATGATGCCAGGTGGCTGAGGAGAGCAGCCATATGATGCCAGGTCAAAAAGACACTGCTGTTTTAAGGCAGTGCAGACAGATGCTATCTGGGTGTCCCCGTACTTACTAGAGCATGTTTGCATTTGGATCCACAGCGCTGCACAGCTCTAGTACACGTATCTCCCCAGCTCAGTGATTATTTAACATATCTGACAGAATGGCTTCTAGAATGAGAAAGTTAAATGGCACAATACAGCTACACTACAGAGCTCTTTGTTGTTTTACCGCAATAAAATAACGACCTGTTAGGATGATGCTAGAAAGAGTATAAATGCTAGAAGAGCTGGTGCAAAGTATGTTTGCCAACATGAATATAAAACATATGAACTTATCTCTTTACCATACTAAGAAGTATTAATAGAAGTTTTAGGGTTTTTTTATTATTATTACTTCAGTCCACTGTTCCTCCAAGACTTCAAGGCAGTGTTCTTGATAATCCAACCAACCCCAACCAATCTGTGTGGTGAGCTGAGAGAGAGAAAGGAACTTATTTTTTCTTGGAGTATGAGGCCAAAGGACACTCCAAACTAGATCAGATTTGTGGTACTCAGGAAGACTAGAGAAATATGCCCTATTCAGGAAAATGGCACCTTTGTCAGAAGGCAGCGTCAATTAGAAAGTGCAAGCATATAGATGGTATCTAAATACTTCTCCAGTTTCTTCATTATAAAGAATTAAGATATTTATAACAAATGTTAAAGTATCAGAACTGGTTCTCACGACAGTTGGTGTCCTACACTCCCACATCACACTGAAATGAAGGACAGATACTAATCGTGAACTAGCAGCTTATTTAGAGAAGGGGTGGCCGTTCTGGAGATGACAAGCCGACGTGCCTTCTGCTTAATGCAAAGCTATAGCATTTTACATCTTTACTCATGGGCAAGCCTCATTTCGAGCTCCTGGCAAGCAAGAGCCACATTTCTTTTTCTTGCTTCTCCAATTTCCCGCTTCCCTTTTAAAATCCAGCCCAAACCTTGCAGCAGCTCAGCGAAGACTACACGGAAGAGAGTGTCTTTACGCGCGCCGCAAAGGAGGCTGAGCTATCTCTTCTCCCGTTGCAAAAGATTCCCCCGCAGCCTCGGCCTGCCACTTGTTAACTGTTACTTCCGACAGCTGACTTCTTCACTTCCTCCGCGTAAGAGGGGCGGAATTCTCTCTGAAAGAGCGAGGCGGCGTTGGGTGGGGGCTGCCCGGGGAAGACTTACCTGGGGAATTTTTCCTTCAGTTTCCTCAGGCTCTGCCTGGTTGGCGGTACCTGAGCCAGGAACTGAACCACCTCTTCGTACTGGGCTTTAGTGAGCTTCATAACCTCCCCGGGGAACGGAGGTGACCCCTGCAAGGGGCCGCAGAAGCAGAGCGCGAGGGAACGGCTGGGGCAGGGAAGAACTTCCTCGCTAAGGGCGCTTCCCGCCTCCGGCCACTGCCGAGTGGAAGTGGAGGGCTTGCTGAAACGCGGCAACCCAAAGAAACCCCTTCCGCGGCTTCGCGCCACTGCAAAGGACAAACACTCATGCGCTACGCTTGGAGCTCCACCCTCGCTGGCGCGCAGAGCCCCGCTCGGCCCTTTTCTTCCAGGGCTGAGAACTGCGGGGCCGGAGGGCTACTCCGAGCGACCGAGAGGCGCAGGAGCAATTCGCCTCTATCTTAGCCCTGACTTCAGGCTGGCTTGTCCTGAAGTTCTGCTATCCTTCGGGGGAGTGTAATTTTTGCTACTTGGGTAGGAGCGAAAGGAGGTGGTACTGGCTGCTCAGACTGCTCAGACGCTGAAATTGTTTAAATATGGGGAAGGAGCTATGGCTGGCTGCCTTAGGCTGAAGTTATACACAGTTGTCGGTTTGTGTATTGGTCGACCGTGAGTGGAGAAAAGCAGTTCAGAAGTAACTGTAGGACAGCATAATTATTGATGCATTACAATGGAGCCTGTTTTGGGGCAGCCAGCCTCATCCACGGCTTATTGGGGCAGACATTGCAAATGTTTAATTCGATTAAGATTTACACTTTTCAGATTATAATGAAGAGAAACGCTGAAGCTTTTTAAAATTTGTAGTTGTATAAATTCACCCAGTTCGGGGGGGGGGGGGATACAAATTAAAAGTAAACACAATACCTAAAAGCAAACAAAAGAGAGTAACTGTAATAGGGGGAACAGACATACATCATAAGTGAAACAGTTAATGTACTCCAGAGTAATTTGTGCCAACCTATACCAGAGCCTGTGGGGGTAGAGGAGAACAGGTTTTCAGGGATCTTTTAAAGAACTGAAGGGTTCAACTGGCTTTACGGTAGTTTAAAAAAAATAGTTACATTGTTCTATGGAAAACAACTCATTATAAGGTGATTGATTATATGTCATCAAGTTGGTGTTGACTCTTAGTGACTACGTGGATGGACCATCTCCAGGATGAGCTGTCCCCAGCCTGGCCCTTCAAGCTCTTTCAACAGTGCATCCATTGCACTGTAATTGAGTCCATCCACCTTGCTGCTGATTGTCTTTTTCACCATTCCCAGCATTATGGACTTCTTAAGGAAGCTGGATCTTTGTATAATGTGTCTGAATTATAATTTTGAGCCTAGTCATTTGGCCTTGATTGAGAATTCTGGATTGATTTGTTCTGTGATCCATTTGTTTCATTGGTTATCCATGGTATTTTCAGGAATCTTCTCCATCACCAAAGTTCCGAAGTGTCAATATTCTTTCTATCCTGTTTCTTTAAAGTCTGACTTTCCCTTCTGTAGAGTATCATGGGGAAAATCATTGCCTGCATGATTCTGATATTTGTAAGTATAGACAATAACTATTCCAAGGCCATTTCTACCCTGCCAAATGCTAGTATGACTACTGGTTCCTTTACTGTTCATAGTTGATCCTAAGGCAGAAGTTACCCACCACATCAGTATCTTTATTGTCAATTCTAGGGCTGATTGCTGTACCTGTTATCATTTGTTTAGTCTTCCTTATTTTTAATTTTAGTCCCATTTTTTTCATTGTGCTCCTTGACTTTTATTAGTAGGGCTTTCAAATTATTTGCATTTTCAGCTGTCAAAGTAGTGTCATCAGTATGGTGCAGGTTACTGATGTTTCTTCCTACACTTTTAAAACCATGTTCATCTTCCATTCCAGCCTCCCTCAATATATATTCAAATTGAATAAATAATCAGAGAGTATACAGCCTTGTTTCACTCCTTTGCCAACCTGAATATGGTTAGTTTCTCCAGTGTCTATGTTTCTCTGTCATGTGTGCAGGAAACAATGACAAGATGTTCTGGGATTCTTATTTTCCTATGGATATTCCACTACTTGGTATAGTCAACAAAACTAAATACCTTTCTATAATCAATGAAGCACCTATTAACTTCTTTTTGGTATTCTTTGGCTTTCTCAATGATTCAGTTTGCATGAGCAATAATTATTCTTGGTCTGCCTTCTTCTGTTTCTTGGTCTTTGGTAGGCTCGTCACATTCATTCTTAATAATATGTTTGATTTCATTCCACAGTTCCTCTGGTTTTATGTCAGTGAGATTCAGGACTTCAGAGCAATTCCTGATATTCTACTTGAAATTGCTAGGTATATGCTCAGGATCATAACATGGAAACTGGTTGGCTTCCACTTTAGCTTGACTTGAAATTTGCATTTGGACAGTTTGTGATCTGTTCCACAATTAGCTCTTGGCCATGTGTTTGCTGCTATTATTATTATTATTATTATTATTATTATACCTGTTCAATTGTGTCCAATTCTCGGAAACTACCTGGACAAGTCCCTGCAATTTTCTTGGCAAGGTTTTTTCACAAGTGTTTTGCCACTGCCTCCTTCCTAGGGCTGAGAGAAAGTGACTGACCTAAGGTCACTTTGCTGTTATAACTTGCTGTCATAACTGAGCTTATATACCTCCTTATACCAATAATATAGTCAATTTGATTTCGGTGTATTCCGTCTGGTGATTTTGTGGTTTGAACACTATATTAGCAATGAAGACATCACTGGATTGGAAGAAACATTAAGTTCTCTTGCTTCATGTCTGTTTCCTAGTCCATGCAGTCCAATTATGTTTTCCACCTTACTATTTCCAATTTTGGCATTCCAGTCTCCAACCATAGGCAGCACCTCTTGCTTGCATGTTCTGTCAATTTCAGATTGAACTTGATCATAAAACCCATCAATCTCCTCCTCTTTAGTGATTGGAGCATAGACTTGGATAATCATCATATTAAAGGGTATTATTTGCTATTATTTAGTCATTGACTGCATTGTACCCAAGTACTGTCCTTGCTATTGTCAGCACTCCAAGGTAGACAAATTTGGAAACCCAAGACATGTAAGCTAATACTACTTTTATTATAAGGCTAATAACAGAATCTTGCAAGTCTGAATGTGTTTCTACCCTCCTCCCTTTTTCTTTGTGAGAACTAGGGAAGGTCATGTCTGAGACACTTTCTCAAATTACATTTCTGCCCCAGACTCAGATTTCTTTTATCTGACCATTGTTTTGGTTGCAGCTCTTCATTCTGTTCGTCATGGTTATTCCTTCTGCCTATTATAACTATATCCTGTTATAACTATATCCTTCCTGGATATGAAAGCAGCACTGTTTCTTCTTTGTTTTTCATGTCCTGAGTAGTAAATAGTATAATCTTCTGACTGAAAGTTTCCAATTCTAGTCCATTTCAATTTGCTAATGTGGTTAGTATTGTTGTTGTTTATTCATTCAGTCGCTTCCGACCCTTCGTGACTTCATGGACCAGCCCATGCCAGAGCTTCTTGTCGGTCGTCAACACCCCCAGCTCCCCCAGGGACAAGTCCGTCACCTCTAGAATATCATCTATCCATCTTGCCCTTGGTCGGCGCCTCTTCCTTTTGCCTTCCGCTCTCCCTAGCATCATCATCTTCTCCAGGGTGTCCTGTCTTCTCATAATGTGGCCAAAGTATTTCAGTTTTGCCTTTAATATCATTCCCTCAAGTGAGCAGTCTGGCTTTATTTCCTGGAGGATGGACTGGTTTGATCTTCTTGCAGTCCAAGGCACTCTCAGAATTTTCCTCCAACACCACAGTTCAAAAGCATCTATCTACCTTTGCTCAGCCTTCCTTATGGTCCAGCTCTCGCAGCAATATGTTACTACAGGGAACACCATTGCTTTAACTATGCGGACCTTTGTTGTCAGTGTGATGTTTCTGCTCTTAACTATTTTATCGAGATTTGTCATTGCTCTTCTCCCAAGGATTAAACGTCTTCTGATTTCTTGACTGCAGTCAGCATCTGCAGTAATCTTTGCACCTAGAAATACAAAGTCTTTCGCTGCCTCTACATTTTCTCCCTCTATTTGCCAGTTATCAATCAACCTTCAGTGTCTGTCTTTCTCTCCTGCAAAAGTTAACATTGCATGACTAATACAGTCTTATCAACTAATGATTAATCTGTTGTTTATTTCTAGTACAGGTAGTCCTTGAGCTATGATGGTAATTGGGAATGGAATTTCCATCACTAAGTAATACAGTTGTAAAGCAGTGTCACGTGACTGCATCTCTTCCCGACAGTAATCCCTGCAGTCATTAATTGAGGATTGTGGGTCGTTAAGCAAGCACCTCCTTGCAACTTCCTGCTGGCTTCCAACAACCAAAGACAGTGGGGAAGCCAGCAGGAAGTTGCAAGTCCCAGGCAGCTTTCAAGAGACCAGTAGGAAGGTAAATGGCTGCTGCTAGGTGGGAGAGGGAGTGAGGGGGTGCATGGGTGGTGAAGGAGGTGCAGCACGAGCATGGTGGGGCTTAGGGTGGCTGCTGCTGGGTGGGAGAAGGAGTGTGAGGGTATGCACGTGGCCGGGGAGGCCTGGCACAAGCGCAGCAAGGCTTGGGGAGGGTACATGAGAGTGCATGGGTGGTGGGGGAGGTGTGGCGCAAGTGCGGCAAGGCTTGGGGTGGCTGCTGCCAGGTGGGAGAGGATACATAAGGGTATGCGAGTAGCTGGGGAGGGTGTGTGAGTGGTTTGGAGGTGTGGCATGAATGTGGGTTTTGGAGTGACTGCTGCCAGGTGGGAGAGGATGTGCAAGATTGTGCAAGTGGTGGGGAGGCACAGTGTGAGTGTGACAGAGCTTGGGGTGGCTGCTGTCAGGTGTTTGAGGGTGTCCGAGTGGCGGGGGTGGCTGGTGCGAGTGCAGAGGGGCTGGGGGAGGATGCACAGGTTGGGAAAACTTACTAGAGCAATTTGAGACCTTCCCTTCCAGCTTCCCCATTGACTTTGCTTGTGGGAAGCTGGCAGGGAAGGTTGCAGATTGCGATCGGATGACCATGGGATGCTGCAACCATCTAAGTGTGAGCCAGCTGCCAAGTGCCCAGATCACAATTACATGACCTCAGGGGTGCTGGGATCGCTGGAACTTCAAGGACTAGTCATAACCACCACTCTTTCAGCACCATCGTAACTTTGAAAAGTCGCTGAATGAGTGGTCATCAGCCGAGGACTAACTGTATAGATGATACTGGTTTCCATTTACACATTGCAGAAGTAGATCTGTGTTAGTCTATGGTAGCCAAAATTCAAGAGGAGTCTGATAGCACTTCTAACTTTAAAGATAGTTTAAACTAACAAACTGTTTTAAAAGCTTTCATGAGATGCAGCTCATTTCAACAGATCCATAGAGTGGTGAAACTGATACAGGATTTAAATTGGGATGAACAAAGACAGGGCAAGGGAGGGGAAGACAGATTGGTCACATATGAGACAGATTACAAGTAACTTATCGATTAAAAATTGATTGCGTTTGTTGAGATATTTTGAGATTGTCTCAAACCTTTTAATGTATGTGAGTTCAGTGTTTTACTCAGTCATGCTGTTAATGTCTCATTGTTCAAAAATGGTCACTTTGAGGTCTGCAGTAGAGTGTCCAGGGAAGTTGAAAAGTTCTGATACTAATTTGTCCTTTTGAGATTGATGTCAAATTCTTTTATAGAGAGATTTTATTTGGAATCCAGAGGAGCATTGCTGGCAGATGATGGATCTGTCACGTTGGAAGAGCATGTAAAGGTGCATGTAAATCTTGTGTATGTACTTGAGGGTATTGCTGGTGTAGATGTAGGAGGAAAACACACATCAGAGTTAGTTTCAGGGTCTGGTTCCTGTGCTGTCCTTGTTGCTTGTGAGAATCTGTTACAGGTTGTGTGGTTGTCTGTATTCGAGTATTGGACTGCCACCCAGTGCCTGCGAAAGTGCAGTGTCATTGTCCAATATGTCTGCATTTTGCTGCAGGATTTTGGCAGCTTGATTTGATATTCCAGGGCTGCAGAAAGAGACTGGGGGCCCTCAATTCCCCAAATCTTCTTAAAAACATACCGTTAAAGAAAACACATAGAATGCTTCTTTCATGTTTATACACCACTCAAGGCAGCTTATAAAAACTAAAATTATAAAATACATCATTTCATGAAAAAGTTGTATAATGTAACTACAGATTCAATAGATAGGAAAATATATCTGATATCTTTGCTATATAATATTTTAAAAAGTCAACCCATATTACCACTTTTTAAACTCAGCCATAGAACATAATACAAGAGAGGCATAGCTGGGTATGATTCTAAGAAGATGCTGTTTCTTGTCATAGCTGATGGAATTCCATCATAGGTCATAGAAAAGGGTTCTCGACAAGATCTGAAAGCACGTTCAGAGTGGCACAGAATAAGACAGTTCTAAAGGTATTCTGGATCCAAACAGTTATAGAAAATCACAATTCCTTTGAATTGTGCTCAGAAACAAGTAAACAATATAACTTGCAAAAATGCAGTGATGCATTCCCATGAGCAAATTTGTACTAATATCCTCACAACCACACTCTAGACCAATGAAAGCCCTGTTGACATATAAAAACTTGATAGGTCTACATGAAGTCTCTGGTACAGATGAGCATATTACATCCATAAAAAATCAGCACTTCCATGCCATCACCAGTGCAACATAGGTAGGCCCTCATTAAGGCTCCTCATGTGTTGAATTCTACATCAAGATATATTGCTTGGATAAAATCACTTGAGAAGATTCTTTGAATAGCTAACTGGAATAATTCAGTATAGTTGTTAGCCAGGATTGACCTTACCAAAAATAGTGTGCAGTTGGCATATCAGTCTAAACCAGTTCTCTATAATTCGCTGAACTGCTGAGCTTGCCGATCGGAAGGTCGGCGGTTTGAATCCGCGTGATGGGGTGAGCGCCCATTGCTAGTCCCAGCTCCTGCCAACCTAGCAGTTCGAAAACATGCAAATGTGAGTAGATTAATAGGTACCGCTTTGGTGGGCAGGTAACGGCGTTCTGTTTAGTCATGCTGGCCACATGACCAGGGAAGTGTCTACGGACAAACGCCATCTCTTCAGCTTTGAAACGGAGATGAGCGCCGCCCCCTAGAGTCGGACACGACTGGACTTAACATCAAGGGAAACCTTTACCTTTACCTTACCTTTTCCAAATAGATTATTATTCCATCTGAAGCAGATTAAATTTCTGTTCCAGAATCTGTTGTCTTTCCTGATAAGCTCATCAGCGCTTGTACAACTCGTTAGTGCTTCCAGGTAGGTAGTCTGTAGGTTGAGTCATGGCAACTGGATTTCTTTCGTTTTGGTTGAAATGTTTCACTGCTTGTCCAAGCAGCTTCTTCAGTCTGGACAAAGGTTGGTAAGGTGACCCCATATATGTCTTCCAGGGTGGCTGCATTGTGCCTTCACCTGAATGGCTTGTTAATTGTGCCATGGAGGTCTGGATTGTCTTTGGGATGTCTTACTCCTAAATCCCTCATTCATCCCCAAGTGGATCGTTAAGAGTGGCCTTCCTAGTGAACCTGTGAAGTGGTCTTAATCTTCATGGGGACTAATGAAAGAGCAGCATGAAAAATGGGGGACAAGTTGTGTTTGAGGCCTCTGCCTCTGTTGAGGGAAGGATTTTCCACTTTGGCGTGGTTGGATTCCTTAACTCCTCTGTCACACCACTTATCTTCTCTGTCCAAAATGTGAACATTATTGTCCTCAAATGAGTGTCCTTTTTCTTTTAGATGGAGGTAAACTGCTGATTCAGGTCCTGGGGTGTTGCTCCTCCTGTGTTGGGCCATCCTCTTGTGTAAAGGCGGTTTGGTTTCTCCAACGTAGAGCTCAGAGCACTCCTCACGGAGGAGAGGGGTTAAGGATTGAGGTTCAAGCATGTACAGATGGGGGACAATAATGTTATAAAGCAGGAGTAGGAATACCTAACATCAAATTCTGCAATCACTCCTAAGATAAGACAACAAACAATGTAAAATTTCCAAAGCATCTAAAAACATATTGGCTGTATTTACCATCACTGAAATACTCAACAGCCAGGGTATTGAGAAGGGTAGTTACTTTCTTTGTCTGGTTCTTCTTGACCAACCAGAGCTGTTCCCAATATGTTTCTTTTGCATCTGCAGATAAGCTTACTGCCCCTAGATGCAACAGAAGTTTCACTGACAAACTTCCTTTTAAACTTTGGACAAGCTATATTTCTCAAAGGGGCCAGTTTGTATTATTTAAGTTTTGCACTTACAGTTTATTGTGATTTTTTTGGCTCCATCTATGGTAACCTCTTAGTTTCTTATCATAGGCTCCCCTCTGTGCCATCGGTCTCTAGCCATTACTGAATTCTTGGTCTCCCCTCCCTAATTAGCTTTTATAAAAAAGCTAAAAATCCTCAAACCTTGTAAACATTCCTCATGGAAGAGTTGTTCTACCCTTCATCATTTTGCTTACCTTTTCCCCCCAACTTTAATGGGCTCTGCCCCACTTCTTCCACTGCTTATTAGATAAAATATCTAATGTTCAGGATATGTTTTTCTTATTTCAAATGGACAAGCATAGAAAGGCAAAGTTTACAATAAATCTAGAACTGAAGAGATAAAAGATTAATCAGAAGGAAAAATAACTAGAACCCTGTCCAACGTGACTGTAGAGAAGTTCTCCCCTGGAGTTTTGCTCTCAGAATTAAATGCTCCTTTTCAGTGTCTTTTTATTTCATTGTTTTATTAGTAGTGATTTAGTGCGGTAATGGAAAGAATGGCCATCATGTATGCATTTTTCTCCTTTTTTCCTCTTTTATGCCACAGATGCTCTCTCACGCACACGCACACGTAATATCCTTATCCTTAGAGACAGACACACACACAACTATAAAAGAGCTTTGTTAAAGAAAAAAAAAGTCAGATTATATATAAAGAGATTTTATTTTCTTTTTATCTGAAAAGTAATATCTTCATTCTTTAATATTAGTAGATGAGAGAGGAAAGTCCTTTTTGGTACAATATCCATTTAAAAACCCACAAGGGTATAATTTTCTTTGGCTACAGAAAGGCTAATTTCCCCTTTTCTTGCCAAAGCTTAGTATTACCACTTTTTCCTGAAATAGAGGTTTCTTAATAATTACCTGCTTCTTCCTTGCGACTACCCTTTTAAAAAACCAAGCTCTTATTAAAAGAAAAAAGGAGGACATTGTGGTGGGATAATTTCCATTGAAAGTGATTTTTCTTTCTTTTTTAAATAGCTAATGCTGTTCACTTTAAGTTGTGGGATTCTTTCCATCAACTTGGCTTCTGTTGCAAAAAGTGCTTCTGTATATTCTGTATACAGCTGGAATATGGGAAGCAATGTATACCACATTGCCAGACAAAAAGTTAAACACAGAACTTAATGCATTTATCAAGATCTTCTTAAAAAGACTTTCTGTACAGATTTTGTTTTATATCATTTTAGAAATCTTTCAGACTTTGTTCTCATGACTCTCTTTATTGTGCATCTCTCTTCTGCACTGGAATTCAGTATTGGTTAATGGGTTGTGCTTGTTGATCAGGATGATTTTCTCTAAGCTGCTTTAATGCTTTCTGCTTTGTTGCTTGCTATATTTACAGCCTTCTGCTTTCAACAACATTGAGGAGAATTATGAGAATTTGCAAAGAGAGAGAAAAGAGCATTGCCTGTCAATGTATCATATAGCTCTAGCTCTGAAATTTAGAGTAATTTGGTGCTAGGACTCAGGTTATAGATGGACTGGAACCTCCCCTGTTGTGGTAAATAAATGTAGCTCTTTTCAAGAATCCATCCTTCTCCTTTCCTCTGTGGTCAGCACATTTTCAAAGAAGTTACTCATGAGAAAGGGTCTGCTGTATGCTTATCGTTATTGAGAGTTATGGTTCTGATCAGTACTGCAAATCTGCTAACTATTTTTGTGACCCTGAGTTCTTTAATATTTTGCTACAGCAGTCTAAGCAGAACCACTTATGAATATAATTCTTTGGTTATCAGAATACAGCTAGTCTTTGTTTTTAGTTGAGATAAAAAGATAAACTTTGGTCACAAAGCATCTTATAAGTTAAGTGCTTCTTGCACAGTTCTAAGAGATGAAACCACTTACATTACACAAAGAATGTATGCCTGTTCTTCTCACTCAAGATAAGATGCTTCTGTCTAGATTTTATGGACTGGATTCTATTTCACAAAAGCTTGCACTATAATAAATTTGGTAGTCTTTAAGGTGCCACAAGGTTTATAACAGTAACTTACTTTTAATCTTGACAGTGGGATGAGTCTGGATATTTCCTACAATAAAAATCGATGTGAGGTAATTTATTCAGTAAGATGGTTCATGCCATTGCTCTTTTTTTCCAGAAAGTTTTAGTACTTGCAATACACTTTCTTAGTTACCGTTTCAGTAGGCTTGCTTTAGTAACTAAACTAATAAACACCCCCACAGGATAGAGTTATTACCTCATAAACAAAAAGCCTCTGCAATTTGTCATTAAATTGGCATCCATCTGTAACAAGTCAGTTGTATTATTTGACATACAAGCTGTATGGAAATTAGATAGTAAGAGTTATATATCTTATCAAATTGATCATATGTTACTATTAAATATTAACTGGTTTTCCATTGACAACTAATGTACATTTCATTTTACTTTGAGATACTTTATAATTATATCTGAATTTTAAAAAGTCTACATGAGTGGAGGAACAATACAATAGAATATAATGTCAACAGACAGAAGCAGCTATTGTTTCTTCAAAGCCAATAATTTCCATGCTTGATAGAACTGGTTAAGACTAATTTAATCAAGCACTGTATTAACATATCATTATATTTACCTACTATGGATATTTTATTACAATATTAATAAATATTGATTGGTATAACGTATTTCCCAAAAAGCCATTGCTGTTAATGTAAATGATATAAACTCCCAATTAAATATATAGCTGAATTTTCTGAGGTATAGGTATTTACAGAACAAATCATATAGCGAGTTACTGTAAATTTGTATCTTGAACATGATATTGCTCTGTGGGAGATAAATGTCTAGAGTACAAAGGCCATCCAACCATGTATGTATGTACAGTTGTGTGAAAAAGAAAGTACACCCTCTTTGAGTTCTATGGTTTTACGTATCAGGACATAATAAAAATCATCTGGTCCTTAGCAGATCTTAAAATTAGGTAAATACAACCTCAGATGAACAGCAACACATGACATATTACACCATGTCATTATTTATTTTACAAAAATAAAGCCAAAATGGAGAAGCCATCTGCGAAAAAGTGAGTACACCCTTACTGCCTCCCTACTATTAAGAGGCTAAGTAGCAGCCAGGTGCTGCTAAGCAAATGCCCTTGATTAATGATCTTAGAGAAGCAATTGTTGCTGTCCATCAATCTGGGAAGGGGTATAAGGCCATTTCCAAACAATTTAAACTTCATCATTCTACTTTTTTTTTTCACACGACTGTATGTATCTGTGTATTCAAATAAGAATAGATATTTTCTACAAATTTTACATGCATTCACACACACAATAGAAGGGTATGAGGTGTGACTGGCCATACTTTATTTTCCTGCAATGAGCAAAGTTGTTGTTCATGCGTTTAGTCGCTTCCAACTCTTCGTGACTTCATGGACCAGCCCACACCAGAGCTTCCAGTCGGTCGTCAACACCCCCAGCTCCCCCAGGGACGAATCCGTCACCTCTAGAATATCATCCATCCATCTTGCCCTTGGTCGGCCCCTCTTCCTTTTGCCCTCCACTCTCCCTAGCATCAGCATCTTCTCCAGGGTGTCCTGTCTTCTCATGTGGCCAAAGTATTTCAGTTTTGCCTTTAATATTGTTCCCTCAAGCGAGCAGTCTGGCTTTATTTTCTGGAGGATGGACTGGTTTGATCTTCTTGCAGTCCAAGGCACACTCAGAATTTTCCTCCAACACCACAGTTCAAAAGCATCGATCTTCCTTCTCTCAGACTTCCTTATGGTCCAGCTCTCGCAGCCATATGTTACTACAGGGAACACCATTGCTTTAACTACACGGACCTTTGTTGTCAGTGTGATGTCTCTGCTCCTAACTATTTTACCGAGATTTGTCATTGCTCTTCTCCCAAGGATTAAGCGTCTTCTGATTTCCTGACTGCAGTCAGCATCTGCAGTAATCTTTGCACCTAGAAATACAAAGTCTTTCACTGCTTCTACATTTTCTCCCTCTATTTGCCAGTTATCAATCAAGCTGGTTGCCATAATCTTGGTTTTTTTGAGGTTTAGCTGCAAGCCAGCTTTTGCACTTTCTTCTTTCACCTTCATCATAAGGCTCCTCAGTTCCTCTTTGCTTTCAGCCATCAAAGTGGTATCATCTGCATATCTGAGATTGTTAATGTTTCTTCCAGCAATTTTAACTCCAGCCTTGGATTCCTCAAGCCCAGCATTTTGCATGATGTGTTCTGCGTACAAGTTGAATAGGTAGGGTGAGAGTATACAGCCCTGCCGTACTCCTTTCCCAATCTTAAACCAGTCCGTTGTTCCGTGGTCTGTTCTTACTGTTGCTACTTGGTCGTTATACAGATTCTTCAGGAGGCAGACAAGATGACTTGGTATCCCCATACCACTAAGAACTTGCCACAATTTGTTATGGTCCACACAGTCAAAGGCTTTAGAATAGTCAATGAAACAGAAATAGATGTTTTTCTGAAACTCCCTGGCTTTTTCCATTATCCAGTGGATATTGGCAATTTGGTCCCTAGTTCCTCTGCCTTTTCTAAACCCAGCTTGTACATCTGGCAATTCTCGCTCCATGAATTGCTGAAGTCTACCTTGCAGGATCTTGAGCATTACCTTACTGGCATGTGAAATGAGTGCCACTGTTCGATAGTTTGAACATTCTTTAGTGTTTCCCTTTTTTGGTATGGGGATATAAGTTGATTTTTTCCAATCTGATGGCCATTCTTGTGTTTTCCAAATTTGCTGGCATATAGCATGCATTACCTTGACAGCATCATCTTGCAAGATTTTGAACAGTTCAGCTGGGATGCCATCGTCTCCTGCTGCCTTGTTATTAGCAATGCTTCTTAAGGCCCATTCAATCTCACTCTTCAGGATGTCTGGCTCTAGCTCACTGACCACACTGTCAAAGCTATCCCCGATATTGTTATCCTTCCTATACAGGTCTTCTGTATATTCTTGCCACCTTTTCTTGATCTCTTCTTCTTCTGTTAGGTCCTTGCCATCTTTGTTTTTGATCATACCCATTTTTGCCTGGAATTTACCTCCAATGTTTCTAATTTTCTGGAAGAGGTCTCTTGTCCTTCCTATTCTATTGTCTTCTTCCACTTCCACGCATTGCTTGTTTAAAAATAATTCCTTATCTCTTCTGGCTAACCTCTGGAATTTTGCATTTAATTGGGCATATCTCCCCCTATCACTGTTGCCTTTTGCTTTCCTTCTTTCTTGGGCTACTTCTAGTGTCTCAGCAGTCAGCCATTTTGCCTTCTTGGTTTTCTCTTTCTTTGGGATGTATTTTGTTGTCGCCTCTTGAACAATGTTGTGGACTTCTGTCCATAGTTCTTCTGGGACCCTATCTACTAAGTCCAGTCCCTTAAATCTGTTCTTCACCTCCACTGCATATTCCTTAGGAATATTAGTGAGCTCATATCTAGCTGATCTGTGGGTCTTCCCTAATCTCTTTAGTCTGATCCTAAATTGTGCAAGAAGAAGTTCGTGATCGGAACTACAGTCAGCTCCAGGACTTGTTTTTACCGACTGTATAGATGTCCGCCACCTTTGCCTGCAAAGGATGTAGTCAATCTGGTTTCGGTGTTGTCCATCTGGGGAAGTCCATGTATAAAGCCGTCTCTTAGGTTGCTGGAAGAGAGTGTTTGTTAGGCAGAGTGAGTTGTCTTGGCAAAATTCTATCAGCCTATGTCCTGCTTCGTTTTGTTCTCCCAGGCCATACTTACCTGTAATTCCAGGTGTCATTTGACTGCTCACCTTAGCATTCCAGTCTCCCGTGATGAAAATAACATCTCTTAGGCGTGTTGTCCAGTAGGTGCTGCAGATCCTCATAGAACTGCTCTACTTCAGCTTCTTCAGCATCTGTGGTTAGGGTGTATATTTGGATCACTGTGATGTTAGATGGCTTGCCCTGAATTCGAATTGAGATCATTCTATCGTTTTTTGGATTGTATCTGAGCACTGCTTTAGCCACTTTACTATTAATTATGAAGGCTACTCCATTTCTTCTGTGGTCCTCTTGTCCACAGTAGTAGATCTGGTGGTCATTTGTTGTGAAGTGGCCCATTCCAGTCCACTTCAGTTCACTGACGCCCAGAATGTCTATCTTTAATCTTGACATCTCCCCAATAACCACATCCAATTTGCCCTGGCTCATAGATCTTACATTCCAGGTTCCAATGGTGTGTTGATCCTTAGAACATCGGATTCGCCGTTCGCCACCAGCACCGTCGGCCGCTAGCCATCCTTTCGGCTTTGAGCTAGCTGCGTCATCACGTCTGGGGCTAGTTGAACTCATCCTCTGTTCCTCCCCAGTAGCATTTTGACCATCTTCTGACCTGGGGGTCTCATCTTCCAATGGTATACCGACATATCTCTGGTTGTACTGATCCATTTAGTTTTCACGGCAAGAATACTGGGGTGGGTTGCCATTACCTTCCCCAGGGATCGCATTTAGTCTGACCTCCCTCATGACCTTCCCGTCTTGGGTGGCCCTTCACGGTTTAGCTCATGGCATCACTGAGGTGCTCAAGCTCCAGCACCACAACAAGCTAACGATCCTTTGCTGAAGGAACAAAGTTAGATAATAGATAATATGTGAGAATGATAGCCTAGTAACCAGAATTCAGATTAGCAAGTGTCTTGTACTATCAAAGTCACACTAAGGTTGCAACAGATTCTTGGGATGAAGTTCTGCTAAGCTTAATGAAGGTTAATTAAAAGTGTAGAATCACATTGTGTGATTGATACTGTTAAGAAGAGTTTGGGTACCAACACCCATTTGGCTTCTCCCCCACAGAACTTACTATTACATAAGTGCTGTTTATTTTTCCCTTTTATTTTTAAAGTATTTAGTATAACTCTCTAGGTGACAATTGTATATAGTCTATTTTCTGAGCAAAGGGCTAGAAGTCAACCAGAGGACGTTACCCATTTCTCTATAGGAACACTATACTGTCCTTCATGTCAAACAATGAAATGTTTTATGCTTTTAGAAATGTAGGAAGCAATCCAGAGATAAAGAAATTACTATGTACTAATAATAAATCTTCATCTGGATTGTATCTCCAGCGCAGTCTGTGATTATGCAGGTTGGGTTGAAGTTCATTGTGGGTTGTGCACAGATGCTGCGCCATGTAGGGAATTCAGTCTGTAAATTAGTGCTCTTAAACTTGGCTTATTTGGAAACACTTACTGACCCTTACCATGTATTTTTATTAGGGCTGCAGATGTTTTGAAAGTGACTTTTAAGTGCAAGTACAACACTTTGCTGCTATTCATTAAAGCAGCCCCTTTTTTCAAGCATCCACATGAGCCTGAAAAAAAATCATTAAAGTTAATGCAACTCCTAAAGCAGTTGCACCTTTTTTAAGGTTAGGTTGAAACTTGAAAAAAGAAAGGCTGCTTTGAGAGTAATAGAAAGATGTATTATTTTGGGGCCCAAAGCAATTTGTTCTAATTGTTTTTAAATGCGTACAGCTTTAATTTTTAAAACAGTAAACTGTTCACTTAGCCATAGACGGATATTTTTTTTAATTAACATTTTCAACAAAAGGGCAAAATGAAATGAAACAACAAAATATTACTCCACTGGATTCAGTTTAATGGTTTACTTCAAATAGGTCATGATGTGGAATAGAAGTCACTAGCATGGACCCTATGGGTCACATTTCATATTTTTGCAGGCATTAACAATACTGTATTCACACGAAGAACACTGCCCAACATGGCAAGGGTACTGAGTGCTGCTTAGATGCATAGGATGGGCCATGGCAAGCACTCCAGGAAGAGGAATGACCTGGTAATAGCAATGTCACAATTCCCCTTGATCCAACCCAGTGAGTCTCCTGGCAACAGCTGGGCCTGGTTGGCCAGGCAGTGCACTCAGTGGCCTGAGGCTGCTTCCTCAAGGCCCCTTTGGCTGTTCTTACACTTAATTGGATACTGCTTCTGAAGTAGCACCAGGTTTGCTGGGGTGAGAGGTTGTTTGTTTTGGACATGGGCAGGGGGAAGCATGGCTTGGCCAGTGACAGTGGAACAGGAAGCTGGGGTTGCTTAGAAGAGGGAAGGGAAATAAGAAAATGATCAATGGGGAGGGCTGAGTCTGGCTGGCTGCCACTGTGACAATCTCTGTGCTGGGCAAGAAGTGGAAAAGTCAATAAGAAAGACAGATGTCTTTGTTGGGATGCGGGGGTGAGGAAGGGAGTGCCAACCCAAAAAAAGAGAAGAAAAGGGAAATCAAACAAGAGAAGGGTCAAAGGAAAAGCTTCCTCTGTTAAACAAAGAAAAACAATTTCAGCAGCTCTTAGATGAGTTTCCTAGATGGGATCTTGAAAAAAATGTCATATATCAAATCACTGATAAAAACAAATACTAATATTGTGGTTAGCAAAAAAGGCTTCAGGCTTTGCAATTGTGTTTTTCTTCATTTTTTTTTCTTTTTTTACTCACCAAAGACTTGTATCAAAGTATGAAAATGCTCTAGTATTGTAGCCCTTGGGCTAAAGAATTTACGTTGCCCTCATTCTTTGAGAACCCTGCTCTAGAAAATGCTACAGATTATTAGTGGAGAATTTGCCATATTTGCTGGGGTGAGAGGTTGTTTGTTTTGCTCTGTATTTTTTAAAAGTAATATTGCAATAAAGAATAAATGAGGCTGTGGCTTAATTATTTTAAAGTAAACCTTCACTTCTATAGCAACTTACTTACTGTATGTAACAATCCTGACCTGTTAGATGCAACTTTTCTAAGCCCCATCCTGTGTTCCTTATACAAACTCATGGGGCCCAGGTACCTATGACCTTCTTTCTGTGATTGTTTCTGCCTGGTAAGATCTGGAAGGTTTGGCATGTGCCAGGTCCCATCTGCAAAGCAATGTTATCCTGTGGGAATTCAAAGATGCTCCTTAGTGGCTGCTGCTGCTCTGAGGAACAGTATCTGCCCTGAAGTCTGTCCTCAACCTGTGGTCCTTCAGAGAAGTCCTGAAAATGTGGCTTTTTCAATAAGTCCTGAGACAGTGTGATAGGTTGTTTTGTATCACTTCCCCTACATGAGTGATGATACTTTTCCTATTGTTTTGCTACTTGATTTTTTTTAAGTTTGTTGATTTTTTTATGCTGCCTAGCTAAAACTAAGTAAACATAGGCACAAATTTTCCCATAATTCCTAGTTTATGTGCAACAAATGGATTGAACAGCACTGCATGCTTCACTGTTAGTACTCCCCATTCCTAATCAAGAACTTGGACTGGGCTAGATGAACACTAAAGCATGTTGGTATTCTTCCTGTGCATACAGGGTGGCTTCAGCACTTGAAGAATGGCAGGAGCCAATATGAATTAAGTGCCAGGTTTTTCTTTAATTTGGAGTGAGGAGGAGATATTTCTTTCAGTATTTTTATGCAAAGACATACAATCTCTTCCCTTATACTTGATTATTTTCCCCATATAGGTTCCTGGTTGTTTGCATGTAGTTACTCTACTTACTAATACAATGTAGGGTAAAATATATTTAAAACAGTTTACTAAGAATTCTGATAATATACCATTTCTCATTTAGATAAATTTTGAAGCAGTTTCCACTAATACCAAAATATAAAAAGCCATCTGTAAGATTACTAGTCTTTCCCTCAGGATGATGTACGTACAAACCAACAGTATTAAACAGTATAATGCATAGGAAATGTGACTTCTTACTATTCTTGTATATAATCAAGACCAGCCATAGTGATGGGCAAGCTGTATGCATCCAGGCCATCCAGTTCAAAGAGGTGCCAAGCAGTTCTCATTGTCTTGGTTTTGCTGAACTAACTGAATTACAGAATAATAATGTGGCAATTGAATCTGATAGTTAGTTGTCCTAGATGTAGGCAAATGTGCATAGCCTAAGCATCTTTCACTTTTTTTCCCAGTGTTCTGTATCTCATGTAAGTATAGTTTAAAACCCCATTCATTATTTTAAAGTATGCTGGTTTTTCAAATTCCAGTTTCATATTATTTCTTCATAAAAATCTTTCAACCATGGAATTATTTTGAGGCATCTAGTTCTACTGTTTTATAAGATTCATTTCCGATGTTCAGAATATAGCCATTTAGTAGATAAGAGATCACAAGTACATTTTAAATACCCTCAGCATTAAGAAGCTATATTCATCACTAGGAACTGCGACTAGAAGATCAGATTTTGTAGCACTACTCAGGTGTTTAGTAAGATATATCTCATTTTGGTATCATAGATGTACTCTTAAATGATGATGATTTATTAAATGTATATGCTGCCCGACTCCCAGCAACTCTGGGATATCTTTTGATGATCTTTTGTGGGTGGCAGAATTTGATGGAGACAGATGATTTTAACACAGAGGGAGTATCATCTCTGGTAGCTTTTCCAGATTGTACAAATATAACTGCATATTAATGTAAGACTAGGACATCAACAATTGTTCTTCAGTTGGTACATGAGCTGTAACGAAAAAAGCGTACATCTCTTTTAATAATACTTTCGGCTAGTTTATTTCTCAATCTCTATTTATTCCTTCAAAGTCATGTGTCCTGAATGCTGGCAAGTACCTTGCCAAACTGCTTTTCCAATATGTGTGAGGTTTGAGCCTGCTTCTGACTCAAAAACGAAACTAATCCGGAGTCAGAGGGGGAAAACGAAACTTATCAGGAAGGACTCGGAGAAATAAAACCCAGAAGTGACTCAGCAGAGTGGGAGAAATCAGAGATGCTGATTGATCAAACTTCAGAGGGAGAATTAAATCCTCCAATCAGTGCTCAAGAAAGATGAGCATGGAAGTGCGTGAATCAAAAGGCAGCCCGATTGGTTGCAGGTGAGAAAAGGCACGGAAAGGATCACTTAAAAAGGCATGTGCACCAAGAGCAAGCTGCCGGAGACAACCGATCATTTGAGCTCACAGCACCTGTGGAAGAGTCCTTGCACCAGTTGGAAGCCTTGCCTGTAGCCAGCGTGGAACCAGAGCCAGTGCTTTCTGCCGCTGTGGACCTGCTTCCTGCACCAGCTGCTCCAGTCAAGTCTCTCCTTGCCGTTCCTGCCAAGCACAGCCTTGCCTGCGGTTCCAAGCCTTGCCTCATCACTCCAGCATGATTCAGTCTTGCCTCCAGTCCCAAGCCTCATCAAGACGCTCCAGTCCAGTCTACCCTTGTCTCCAGAGCCAAGCCTTGCCTAGATACTCCAGCCAAGTCCAGTCTTGCCTCCGGATCCAAGCCTTGCCTAGATGTTCCAGTCCAGCCTTGTCTAGCCTCCATGTTCCAGCCTGGTCCAACCTGCATGCCCGTTCGCAGATTTTTGTGTCAAGCCTCCTCTTTGCCATGCACTCTAGCTCCTTCTTGTCTTGCAGCTTCAATCAGAGAATTAGCTGAGTTCTGCCTCGCTGTCTTGCCACAGTCTGAACCTGCAGTATTGCCTGAGTGTGCTTTGCAACCTGAGTGGACTTGATTGATTTGCATTGCCTAATCTATTACAAGGACTCTTGCTATTGTAAATAGTTATTTCAATAAAGAATTTTGTTAGTAAATCTGCCTGGCTGTCTCATAGTCTGAACAGGACAATATGATGTGACGAAGTCAATGCAATTTTTTTAGGTGGGAGATAACAATATAATGCTCATGGTAAGCCCTGGCATGGTTTTATTAATAATATTTAAATAGATCAGTATATTGTATCATAGTATGGTTCATATCAAGAATTTGATCCATTAAACAGTCTGTAAGGCACCATGCTTCAGGCCGAATATCTGCATCCCAACTGCTACTTTCATCAGAACATTTTAAACTAATTTTGTTTATATGAAATAAGTCTCACAAATTTCTGAGCAGTATTGTTCAGTGGTTTCACGATGAAACTAGATGCATTGTCTTTTAATATATGCCACCATGGAACAAAGAATAGATAAAGATGTGCTGAAATACACCGAAAATAATAGATTTCTTTAACAATGTAGTTAACTCTACCAGACTGGCAAGGTGATCACCAGGAGGTAGATATGACATTTGACAGATAGTCTAAAGACTCATTCCTTGATACTTTTATTATATTCTTTTACGTTGATACTTTTCATCATTACCTTGGCTATGGTAGTTCTTAATATTTATGTTGGTGCTTCTAAAAAAATAAACCTTCCTCGGTGTGATTTGTGAACTATCCTGAATCCCAGGAAAGTTTCCTGTATAGTACATACAAATCTTGTTTTCATCTTCATGACTGACATCACGAGCGACTTGCATTGGATGTCCAATCTAGCAAGATAGAATAACTTCTTTGTTCAGCTTATTTACTAATACTTTATTGGCCATAAGGATTCTTCTGATTTTGCCACAAGTGTTATAATGACATTCCTTTGAATGTGCCTGCCAAAATGTTCTCGTATCAGCCCATCATATTTATTAGTTATACTGAGAGTAAGAAATGTATTGTCTGTGAACCACTTTTCTCAAGATCTCCAGAACGCCAGTCATGTGCCATAAAGCAGAATGTTTTGACTTACACTTTTCGGAAGTTTTTTCAACAATGCAGTTGTTTGGTCTAAATCTGAATTGAGTTTTCAGCTGTAAGATGAAGTGGTTGGTTGCTTTTTCATGCTTCTTCAGAGTGTCATTCAAGTGTTTTCAATTGCTGATTCAGATGTTTCCTAATTCAAGTGCCTACTTGAATTATTTTATAATGGAAATTACTCCCCAAATTAAATAACACTGTGTTTTTTTGAATAAATGAGTCAGTACCTTTTTTGCTTTCCAGCACTCCCCTGCAAAAGGATTTGAACAATGACATTTGCCCTTATCCAGAGCAAAAGCCATATCATAGTTTCACTATGAAACAATCATATTTACAGTAACACTGAGGAGAAGGCTTCAAAAACACAATTGGTAGGCTTAATATAGAGTTTGATTATACTGCATGCTGTTGTTTTTTTATGAAGGTGGGTTTCTTAACTGAAACACTTAACAACTTCCATAACAAAATAAGGACATTTGTGGGACTCTGGTTTGTCACACAACTACCACCATCAGTTTCTGAAGGACTGGAATATAAGGACAAGAAAAGGAATTAGGGAAGAAAGTCCCATATGTTTTGGATGTACCTGAGCTTCAGTATTTTCATTGTCCAACAAATCAGTCAGTCAATATTCATCCTTTGTGGGAATTAGTAATCAGAATATGTCAAAGAGGAGAGGGAGAGAAAGCAGGGAAATGCAATAACACTAGTGGTATGAGGAGGACAGAAGATATTTTTCCCATGATCCTTCAAACCTGGCAGCATCACTGAGTACTGGACTTGAATAATATGTTTGGGAACAGTATAGATCATCTTAAAGTGAGCTTGACAAAATGTTCTCAATGAAATCAAATATAGGCAAAGTCTTAATGTCTCTTTAGCCCCTGGAATCAATAGAAGCCAAAAAGTAAGATGCACGAGTGACAGAAGGATAGGTTTGGACTTGCATTATGTGAATCACAAGTGACTTAAGTTATAGAGGCAATGAGATAAAATGCTCAGGTAGATTTTTCACTAGTAAGCTGTGTGTAGAAATTGTGTGTAGCCCTAAGCTGTGAAACTGAGTGGTAGGAGAGGAGTAAAAGAAGGAAACTTTAAGTCGCTTGAAAAGCATTGTCTGCCTGACTCACTCTGAGTTTATTAAAAGGCCATATTTATTCTAAAGGTACTACCTATACAAAGTGCTGCTTCCATGTGAATTTCTTTCAGTTAATTGGGTTTTTTCCCCCAAACAAATTTGGTATTAGAGTCCAGAATGTTCTCATTTCAAGAGTAACTTGAAAGAGCCTCAGTGAACTTCCTGTCATTCAGGAAAATAAGGTTGGGGCAAACCATGTTTTCATCTGATTGTATGGCAAGGCAATTCTTCTTTCTTTCACCTGATTTCTAGTTCTTACAGTCCCTATATAATATGCACAACATGTTTGACATTTGTAAAAATGAACTTATTAAGAATATTTCTGACATCAGGTTTTAAGAGACTGGATGACATAAGGAATATATGTTCTACTTTAATCCATTATCAAGCTGTGGGACCTGTTTTCAAATCTAACACAAACAATACTGATGGGATCCTGACCTAATTTAGCAACCTGGATAATTTTTGATACATGAAGGCAACATTTATTGTTTGTTTCTTAGAACAGCATATAGTACTAGTTGCTGTCATATTCTCAGCAGAATTGTTTAGCAACTCCTTTCTCAGGCAAATAGCCAAAATAATCCAAAGTAATATAGAAGGATTATTGAAGTGAGTGAGTACAGCATCAAAGGTGTGATTCTCCAGGGTACATGACACTGAGATGCTACACATCTGGTCAATTTTCATTTTAGTGACATGGAAGAAAACATCACTTGGCTGCATTGATTTTACTTTTGTCAGCAAGGAAGGTTTCATGATATGTTCTTTGCATCGTTGCTCAAGTATGTACAGAAGTACCCATAGTAGAAGCTTTTAAGAAAATCAAAGATGTCAGTGCCCAGTGCAACAGAATGAACAAAAACTATCCAATAACTCCCTTATTTGACAATGTTCTCATGAACATCTTCTCAAAATTGCCCCTGGAGCAGAAAAGAGATCCCATGGTATAAGAATTTCTTTCTGTCTAGGAATGCTGATCTTTTATCATCAATCGGGGTTTAATGGAGAAGGCAGTGCTGTTTTCACACGTTCCATAAACCCTAAAATTAGATACAGATTAAGGACAGATCACCATGGCATCTTGAATGTGGTATACTTGACTGGTATTAAACTAATTACATTATGATAAAGAGTAATCTGAATGAACTTATTGCTTGCCACCTGACCCTGAGAAAAGTCTTAAAACAATATACTAATATATTATTCTTTCTTCGTGTATCTTCTGTTTACTGTGTTCCTTCTTAATAACTGTTGAAAGTTAGATCTAGGAAGAAAAGAAGAAAGTAGCTAACCTTCAAAAAATCAGTTTTCACTTACTAACTTTTACAAGAAAACATCATTACATGAGTATAAATTTCTTCCACAAATTGATTATTCCATTATATGTTCCGCTCTATTAACCTGGCTCTATGTCTAGTTTGGAAGAAATAACCAGTTTTTCTCAGATTGGGCTTTCTTGATTTTTTTTGTTTCTGATCTGCTTTTGCCTCCATGAAAGCTAAAAAATGTTCCAAAGTTCGCTCTGGATGGGGTCACATTCCCTTTGAAGGAGCAGTTCTGTGACTCCTAATTGAGCATCAGGTGGAGGTTATGGACAGGGGGCCTTCCGTCAGTTTAGGTCTATGACCCAGAGATAGGCTTTTTTGAATCTGGAAGCACAGCTGTAACTCATGTCCTCATCACCTTGTATATGGCCTACTAGAGCATGTTCTACGTTGGGCTGTCCTTGAAAACATCTCAGGAGCTGCGGTTGGTTCAAAATGCATTTAGGAAGGACTAGGTCTACATCATTTTTTGCTTGCTGTATTGGCTACCAGTAGGTAGCCAGTTCCAATTCAAGGTTCTAGTTTTAACCCTCAAACTGCTATATGACTTGGCACACTTGTGCCTGTAGAATTCTCTCTACTGGAAAGAATTAGGTCACCTGATTCATTCATTCTGAGGTAGACTGCCCAGGGTCTTAAGCACCAGTTTATGAAAAGAATAGGCTTGATGCAGTGAACTGAAACATTTCTGTGAGTAATGAGATGAGGTTCTTCTGTTTTTTAAAGATAGAAACATTAGTAATACTGTTTTCATTTACGTTTTAGCACACTGTTCCTTTTCTTTTTTGAACCGTTTCCTTCAGACTTTGCCTTATTGAGGTGTTATGTTATGATTTTTACCTGTAATCATTTAAAACTTCCTGTAGTACAGACTTTTCCTAACCATTATTTCCTTTGTTGTTTTAATTTCACGTTTGCGTCTGTGTGTGTGTTTACCATACTGGTGATGAGATTGATTGATTGATTGATTGATTGATTGTATTTCTTCAGGGCCCAAAAGCAATTCCTCCTCCACTTCCCCCCGCCCCCCAGGTGAGAAAGGGTGGGCTGAGAGAGCGAGCAAGGGGGAGAGAGAGGCCCATCCCAATTTTTGCTTAAAAAGTGCCACTGAGGAGTAGACTGAGTAATTTGTTTACAGTTATGTTTTTTTAGGCATAGGGTTAAAGTGTCTTTTCCTCTTCATATTTATGAATTATATCCTCTGACTCCCCCTGCAAAACCTTGGGAAAAATAAGTAGTAGTCAAGCAACATGCTAGATGTGTCCTAACAGCCAGGAAACACGCTGAGACAAGGAACTGGTCTCTAATATTTATTGCTAGTACTTAACAGGAATCCTAACAAACTGAAGAAGCGTGGGAAAACCCAGACATATAAACCCCAAGGGTTAAGGCGGTCCCAATCTGTGTCTCTTTGAATGGCTGAACAGTTCCTCAGTGCTACGCATGCGCTTGACAGTCTGGGTGGGAGCCCACTGCTCGCCATCCTTACTCATGACAAGATGGCTTCTACTTCAGAGTAGACCTGGTCTACATACTTCCTCAGATGCCTTCACATCATTCTTTAGTTCATGGCTAGGCGACAGCAATCCTGAGCAGGTCACTAAAAGGAGAGATGTGGGTAAAGTGAGTCCTCTTTGCACTGCCTATAGCATAGGAAGACATCAGTTTTTAATTACTGTATTTGTTAATTGTATGCAATCAGTAAATACACCAAAGGCACCCAGCAAGGTTGAGCTGAATAAAATAATGCTTTTAACTTCTAACTGTTATGATATCAAAATCTAAATTTAAGCTTTTTTTGGCAGATAGTTTGTAGATACAAGGTATGTAATCGTTGAAGTAATAATATTTTCAGGACTATTTAGCAAATTCTAAGGCTGAGCTGATTTCTTCAGTTTTTCTTTTTGATTGCCTGCTTTGGGAACTGGAGATCTGTGTCGTAATTCTATCAACAATCCTGTCTGTCAATTAATTAGAATATGTATTCTTATTAATTGCAAAATATAAATGATCCTTTCTTTATTGGGAATATAAAGCTTTGCTGTAGGATATAAGTCTCCTGAATCTCAGCATGACACAAAGTTTTATCACTCAGATTAGAGAGTTGTTCTGATACTTGTTTTCCTAAGCAAAAGTTGTTTCCATGTGTTAGATTATACATTTTTAAATTATTTTTAACTGATTATTTTGCATTTGGGTAAATATATTCTGGGGTTAGGACAATATGGATCTAGAATCTTAATAAATGTATTAATTTTGAAGGAGTATTGACTAGTGAATAAAATAACTGAAACTCCTGAATTCCTGAAGAATTGCCTCTTGAGCTAAAATACAAATCTAATCAATCTGAATATTTATTGTTTTAACTCTCTGATCCCTATTGTACTTGATCTTAATTGTCTTATCAGGTGATACAAGTCTAGAATGATTTTCAATATATAGGCTTTAAAGAAGCTTTGGCTTTGTTGCCTTGAATTTATTAACATATATTTCTGTTGGGGAATTTGGACACTGTCATGAATAATAATTGCACTGAGAGTTTTTTTTTTAATAGGTGAATTCTCTCCAAAATGGCATGCACATATACATGAAAATCTAAGCATTCAAAGTTAAACTATCAGTAGAGCTGGAATTTCAACCCAAGAAAGTCATGCAATTAGTTTAAACTGCGCACTTGATGTTTTATGCTTCCCCCTAATGTATCTTGTTTCTCCCCAACTGTATCTTATTTCATTTGAAAAGCACTCAATGAATTGTCATCTTCTTTTCCTTTCCTTGCACCATTCTATATTTTACAGTTGTGGTTTCTCTATATACAAATTAAAATAACTTGATTTTCTATTAACTAAAGCATCTAAGCTAAATATTAAATTTAACACTGTTATATTTGGATTATGTACCCTATAGTACATGTCCAACTCATGGGCAGATTAGTGCAATACACTGTACATAGCATAAGGCTGCTTTTGAACGCTGTATGAAAGTATCAGCTAGGACAAAAGCCTTTGCCTGGATACCTGTGAGAGACCAGTGTTCAAAAGCATCTAATTCCAAGATGTCCGGTAGTTTATTTCCAAGGCCCAATACAAAGTTCTGGTCCTCATCTTCAGGTCCAGGACTATGGATGGATGCCTAAATTGCCTGTACCTAGATAAGTCAGGTGGAGCTCTGGGTTTCATTTCAGAAGACTTCCTTGCAGATCCATAGTGCAATCTCTCCCTTCCTTAAAAAGCTGGTGCCTTTTAATAAAATTTGCTAGTCAGGAAGGTGCTACCAGACTGCTTTTGATTTTTTGTCAGCATTTATGTATTATTAAATTTAAACACCACCCATCTCACTATAAAGGTGACTTTGGGTGGTTTACAAATAAAAATTATAAAACCATTATAAAAATAGAAAGCACAAAAAATAGAAGATAAAAGAGACTAATAAGGCCCTCTTCCTACAATTTCCTTCTGTGTGTTTGTGTCTGTGTGCCTGAACACAGGACGTTTTTAGTGGTGGCTCTAAAATATTTTCCCTTCTTATTTTCTTTTAGACAGTTCCCACATCACTATTTTGTTTCAGTCTGTTTATGTTTGGAGGTCATTTAGTTTTTTATGTTGCATAATTTGAAACATTTTAATTCAATAAACTGATAACTTGGTGTTATGCTCCTAATTTAGCTGACTAGAACTGTGGGTACTTTAATTGATTTAGGATCTGAATATTAGATATTTTATAGTACCATTGTTTTATTGTGGGTTTTCTTTAACTGCAGTCTGCTTCGACAGGATTTGGGGTCTTGTCAAACCAAATAAATAAATATAGACCAACCATTGTGGTCTTAAACTAGCATCTGTGCATATACCTTAGAGTAATGTAAAGCAGGCTTTATGATGCTTACTTTTTATTTTCTGTTCCTTTTCAGCCTTCATCAATGCCTGTATGAAAATAAATATCTTTTCAAAGCAGGAGAATCACATATCTCATGTTGCAAGACTTTGTGCTAAGCATAAATCACATCACATTACATATTCAGATATGTTGTTTAATATATAATACCTTCTTTCAATGCACTTTTGGGTAGAGAACAAAGCTTGACAATTGTATGGAAATTGTCATATAAAATGATTGTTCATATGTGTAGACTTGTTGTAATAAAACATTTTTTTAGGAAATGAATGATGAAAGTATAGTGAAATAGATATGTATCATCACATATTGCAAGCCATACATGTTTCTCATGCTTTTTATGCAAGCAAGTGCTTTCTGTAATAAATGAAAGGATAAAAATATGTGCATCTATTTTACAGAGTTGTATCCACAGGCATAAATATGTCCTGTTTCGTTGTTTTAATATGTTGTATGTTGCCTAAAGTTGCTTGGACAATTGAGACAGCTTATACATTAAACAAAGAGCTTGTTTTATTATAAACAGTTATTTGACCAAAAGATAGATAGATAGATAGATAGATAGATAGATAGATAGATAGATAGATAGATAGAGTGCAAAATGGGGAATGGTCCCTATTCTGCAAAAAAATAATTTGTAAGTTCAATCTCCCCTAACCTGGTACCCTCTAGATGTATTTTTGAACTATGCTCCCATCACTGGGAAGGAAAAATGCTCAGCCAAAGTGTCAGCAAATCTGAAATTGACAATGTAATGTTAAGGCTGTAATTCCAACAACGAACGTGCACTGTTTTGAAGATTTTTTTAAAAATAGAATTGATAGAATTATTTTGCCATGTACATAAAAGAAACAAAGTGGAGATCTCTAGAACAGGTAGAAATATAAAAATCAGTTTTTAATTATCAAACTTATATTTCTTATTTTTCTCTATCTCTCACAAGATTTTAAAAATAAATATCCCAAGATTCTAGCAATAATTACAGCTGATAATATACATAATACTGGAATATTTGGGATTTGTATGCATACTGATCTATCTATATCTCTATTCTAGCAGTCTACATGCTTAAAGAGACACATGTGTGTGTTTCACATCAAACATCTACTGTATGTTTCATGAGGGAGACAAGACCCATGTGTTTTGCAGAAGCTTTTAAAGCTGTTTCATTTATTTTATTAGCCTTTAATGAATGTAATTAGAACCCAAGTAATTAAATGCAATTGTGCTCAGTAAGTTCCTGTTGTAAATTGCCCTAAACAATGTGCATGGTGTGAACAAATTTGTGGGATTAATAGAGGATAGATAATGTTTTTGGATAGTATTTCACACTAAATGGCCGCAGAGAGAAACAAAGAAGCTGGCGCAGTGTCATTAATCTTAGTCAACTGGCAGCTTTGGTGTAATTTGCATGACTTAGGCAGTGACACAAGATGGGGATAGCTTAGGATGGGTGTTAGATCATCAGGATATGTATGTATTTCATTCCCTTTAATGGCTTATGTATAGAAATACAGAGATTTGCATGCAAAAGAGTGATACTGACGAAGATGTAAATAAAAGGTGTCTTAGATGAATAGTGGGGAAAAACCAATGTTGAGTGTTTTCATATTTAGCATAGTGGTTTATTGATACTACAAGCAGCCTCCTTCCATTCTTAAGAATGAAAAGAAATACCCAGTTGTACTGAGACCTACAAGGATACTATCACTAGAATATATCTTCTGAATCTCTGTATCTGAATCTTCTTTCTCTTGAGTGGCTTCAATGATCACTACAAACAATGGATCTGGATTTATTTGTTTACGTTATTTCATATATGTTGAAACTTACTCCTATGAGAAGAAGTTATTTTTATAGGCTGACATCTTCATCTCTTTATACATTCTGCAAGGTTTTTTTTTTCTTCAGATTTATCTATCTGCATTATTATAATACCTTGATATGATGTAGTAGAGTTCAGTATAATCTTTTGAGGGAGAGGGGCGGTGATGAAATTTGAAATATAAATAAATAAATATCCTTTATATTAGGTTCCATAATACATTATTATTTTTAATCTTTTGCTGTAAATACTTACAGAATGAAAAGCATTTATATAGTGGATATTGTAATATGTAAACAGTCTGCAAATGAAGACACACATCTTTAAAATGGTTACAGTTTCCTTACTCCAGTACTTTTAGTTATGTGTGCCAACATCTTGACTTTAATTTTTTGATGTTAACAGAAATCTTCATTGTTTTTATCCACTTTGCATCGTTTCTAAAAGTATTCAGTCCCAGATACATGCTCGGTTATAGAGATCAGCCAAGCTGCCATTGTAACAGTAAATCGACTTTTTCTGAATGGGGAGAGGGGAAGTCAGGCATGACCAACTGAAAGTCTTAGAATATCATCCATAATGATTAATCTAGCACTTGCAAAATGATAGTGTAGATAAAAAGTGCATAAATAAATAACCAAATGGGTGGTAAGATATCTGGATTCAGGATCCCACCATACTGATTAATCAAGCTGGAAGATCAAGGAACAATAAAACCATGTGCCTCAAGATGAAGATCTTAAGGTCTGCTTTCAGAACATTTGCATCTGGATCAAATCTGGATGTAAGGTTCCAAGCTGGACTGAAAATGATGTTTCATTGCAAGCTGGCTTGTGATGCATGAAGTACATCCCCTGGGTTGGGGAGGGAGACAGGCAGAGACAAAGAGAAGCTAGCAAGGCCTGGGCTTTTAAAGAAGACAAATAGAAAGGACAGCATATCAACAAAGCAGCCAGCCAGGACCAATACAAGACAATGGACAGATTGTGTACATTTCTAGCTCACATAAACATCTTTGTACATATTCTAAGACCACCTTTCTGCACATGTTTGCAACGTTTGTACACAAATTCCAGGAAGAGGGACTACTGGTGCAATATAGGAATCAGATTGGTTGATCGGTTTCCCTTTTGTGCTTCAATGTTCTTTTGCATGGGAGAAAGAGCATCTAAACCGGTTCTGTAACATCCAAAGAGACAGGTGTATGTCTTCTCCGTGAAGAACTGCCTGAATTCTGAATTTAGATGTTATAATAGAAAGAGTTAACATCTCTGCAGCTAGATGATGTCATCTACAAGGGAGAGCTTGCTTGAAGATAATTTGTAATAAAGCATTTGAACAAGTCAGTCTGTGTTCAAGGTTAGTGGTAATAAAACACTTGAGCAGGTCAGATTAGATCTCTCAATAATGCAAATAAACTCATGTTTTCCAGCATGGCAGAACTTATTATAAGGCATGCTTGCTTTTACAGCTTCATGCTGAGAAAAAGCAGGGTCATTGGGAAAGTCTCTAGAACAAATTTCAACCGTTGTCTTGTTCTTAACTGTAAAGAAACGTAACTGCGTAATATGTAATTATGTTTCTCTGATACAAAGAGTTAAAAACGTGAAGAAAAAAACCATAAGGTTCTTGATCTAGTTACTCAAAAGATCAACTTAAGTTTTAGGAGAAAAGTGAGGAACTTGAACTTATAATAGATACACAGTAGTGAATATTTACCTCCTGTATTTGCAATTTCTTTGTAATGTTGTTTATGTATGCAAACAAATTGGCAGATCTTCTAGTAATCCTTCATGACACTCTGCCAAAGGATAGTTTTGCTGAAAACCATTTTTGAAAATCAAACTACTAATCATGGAGAATGGGGTCAGATAGACTTTCTTAAAATAAATTTCAGATAGAGTTCATAGTCATTCTTTAATATTTGTGATGATTGTCAACTCATTGTGTGCTGTCAGTACAAAGCTTTAGATGCTAACTTACTTGGCAAAAAATCAAATCATTCATTTCCCCTCCCCAGTTCTCCAGATGCCATCAGCCAGGTAGTTGCTTACTCCTACTTAGACATACAGTTTCCTATTATATGTATACTTGGACACCTTTGAAATTGGCCTCCTTTCTGAAAGCTCAGTGACTGCCAGGGAAATGTGTGAAACAACAAAAAGTAATTAAGAATTTATGAATACAGTTATCTTCTATTAATCGGCCATTGACCTGAATAGCCATGTTCATCTTTTAAAGACCAAGGATGGCAGTATTTATTGTGAAGTCAGACATATTGATATAACATTAAAAGAAACATATTCAATACACTGCATAATAATTATGTTGATATATTAAATTATGGGAGTGCTGTGGGAACATGAATTAACAGAGTTCAAAGAGTGGGAAGGTTAAAAATCCATTATGTGGAATGGGACAGGAGAATTATATTCAAAAAAAATATCCAGCCATGAGCAATTCCCTTGGATCAATGTCTTAGCTGGTCCAATATAAGAAAGGAAATCCTACAAGCTATTCCTTATGCAGTTGTAAAAAATAGCATATCCTGACCATTTATTCATTTGTTCATTTATTTATCCTGCCTTTCCTCCAGGAGCTCAATGAAACATACATGGCTGTCTCTGCCTTAGTTTTTCCCCTCAACAATATTTCCATGAGTTGGGCTGAGTGACCCCACTTGGGGAGCTTCTATGGCTAATAGTAGATTTGAACCTGGGTTTCCCAAGTCCTATTCCAAAATCACAACCTTACCCCACAGTGTATTAAGAGCCTTCCAAAAGAAGAAGAAAAGGTCCCTCTCATACATGGTTGAAGTTGTGTTTGTTATGGTCAAAAGAATACCTCTAAGAAATAATCGGTACTATTACCATCCTGTGTAAGGGATACCATCAGATTTGCAAAAAGTGCTGGAAGTATTTAATTATTGCAACAGAAGTAAAATCTTTTTTAGAATTCACTGATTACTGAGCTTCCAGTTGATGGAATGCATGATGGGTGCTTCATTCCTCTTGATCAGCTTTATCAGTTGTGCCACATTTTTTCTCACTTGGTTTCAAATTAAATTATTTAACATAGCACTTTCCAGCCCCCTCAAAAAAGAAAAGAAAAAACTTTTGTCACTCTATAAATGTGCTTTTTTCCTTTGCTTTTAGAAGAATGAAAAGACAAAAAAAGGCCTATTACTGTAATTAAAAGTCATTTTTGAATAACCTCAGAAGATTGTTTCTAGAAATCAAAACATCTTTATGGTTCCCTTTCTAAGGAAAGAAAGACAAATGATTGGGATCCTGTACACTTTACTGTAGTCTACATTAATTACTTTCTTTTTTAAAAAAATGACAAAGATCTTTTTGAAAGGGAATCTGGCACTTTTTCCAGAGAAATGATGGCAGACACCCTACTCTCTGCTGATTTCTTGACACTTCTAATTACCTGTATTCATTTAAAATCGCTTTCTTTATAGTGAGCTATTGGCATGATTTGCAGAGAACAAGAAGAAAATGGAAAACATTTTAGCAAGTTAAGGGGGAAAAATCAACAGTATCATTGTTTGCAGCTTTTGTTGAAACTACTTTCGCAAGTCATTTGAGGGACATGAAGGTAAATGAAAGGTTATACTTTGCCCTGCACGTTGTCGCTGGTATTTGTAATGTCAATAACTGTAGAAGGTTGTCAGGAAATTGGAGAGATAAAGGTCAATAGCAATGACAAATGTATCATTGTATGTGTTTGAATATGCAATATCAGTCTAATCTCATGGTAGAGGTTTTCACACCCTGGAAATATCAATCAGATGCTGTATCAAACCTGTCCACTGTTTTCTGTTCACCTTCTAAACTAAAATGGGATAGCATTAAACACTGTCCATTTTATATATTTAAAAAGTATAGGCACAAGACAATTAAATTTATAATGTGTTGTCATATATCATCACAATGATGTGAATATCTACTTTTTTCATGATTTATTAATCCCAATGAACTTTAATTAAAATAGATAGGAAGGATATATTTCCAATATTTATATGGGAGATAGAGTTTTTGATTTTCTGATTTATTCTGTGGTCTTTCCTTTATTAAGTTCCATATATACATTTAATTAAAAGTATTGGGCTGCCCTCATACAGTTCTAGGAGCCAAATGATGGTCTGCATCTCCCAGTTGGAGAAGGCAATACAAAGGCAAAGGATGGCATTTCCTTACAAAAAAATGTCAGTTTGCCATTATTGTTCCAAACTAGTAAGGGCAACAAGTGAGAACCTTTAATATCATCTGGAATGATATAGCACAGAAAGGTGCTAGAACATACGGGACTGATGCCTCAAACCTTTCTTCAGGACCGGGATGTCAGATTCAAGAGATGGTGTGGAACCCTGTCCTATTCTTGTGCTAGAAACACTGAAGCTTTCTCGAGCTTGCTTTCTAGGCTCTCTGTTAACTAGTTCTCATTGACAAGATCAGTCATCTTTCCTCCTCTTCTCTTTCTCATATACACAAAGCCCAGTACAAAACACAGGACAGATGGCAAGCCTCCCCACCACCCCCTGTACTTTTTCAGTAATTAAAATATTGCCTTCCAACTTCCTTTGCAAGTTTAAGTCTTTCTACCTAAACATCCTATAAACTTTCTCCAAGTATTTTTTCTTTGCTTCCGAAAAATTTAAATGACAGATTTCTTTATCGTATGTTGTATGTACCCCAAAGCTGTCTGCAAGCCATTATTTGTTTATTGACGCTATAGCTGGTATGAACATTTTAAAGGAATTTATCCATTGTATTTACTAATAGACAGGTACATATACATACTCCAGATGGCTGATTTAGAACTGATCCATTTAAACTGGACTAATTTGGAATACACATTTTGAATGTACAGAATTATTTTAAAACTTAAAACCTAAGCTACCCAGATTCATGAATTTGAGATGGGTGGCCATATAAATTGAAATAATTAACAAACAAATACTTAAGGTCTATAAGGTCCTGTAAGGTCACACTTTTTGCTTTTAGTAAGGCTTTTCATTAATTTGGCAGAGCCAAAATATTTCCTTAGATGCAGAATTCCTTGAGACCCTTCCTATACTACCAAGATGGAATACTGCATGAGGAGTTCCTGATAAGACCTTTGGAAGATCCAGAATAATATTGAATGTGTTTGCACTATCATCTGGGGATGCTTGGAATCATCATCAATGGAGTTTAGCATTTTTTGCCATTAGTAAATATTCTAGCAGGAATAAGAGTATGGATACCCTTTTTTTTTGGTCTTAGAGTCAGTGTTGACTCATGGCGACTGCCTGGACAAGTTGCTGCAGTTTTCTTGGCAAGATTTTTGGGAAGTGATTGCCATTGCCTCCTTCCTAGGGCTGAGAGATGATGACTGGTCCCAGGTCAACCAGCTGGCTTTGTGTCTAAGGTAGGACTAGAACTCCTGGTCTCCTAGTCTCTAGCCTGGTGCCTTAACCACTATGCCTGGCTCTTATGGTTACAGTGGTAAGCCTGAAATGTGACAACATGAAGCAGCCCATTTCTTTTGATTCCTAGATGCTGGAGAACTAAATGACACCAGTGCCTGAAGTACTCTATTTACAACCAATTTACCCCATTACTAATTACAGTAGTCCCTAGAAAAGAAATGTTTTGATTAAACTAGCATTTCATATGGTATATATGAAGGGACAAAATCAATTGCAGAACAATGTAAAATAGGTATTCATAATAGTAATTCAGCATGTCCTGACCTACAGATCAGTAAGAGAGTTTGCAACCCATTTACACAATTACATTTTGGAGGCTTTCTTAGGGCAACCACTTTCATTTACTGAGTTTTTTTTAAAAAAAAATTAGGACTGCAGAGTTGATGTATCCCTAGTGATTTCTCTGTCAATGAGAATTACAGTAGATATCAAATCAATAAAGCATGTAATTGTGCAGATATACTTTATCAAGTTCTATTCATATTTAACAATTTATTCTAAAAGGTTGTAGAGATAGTTATGGCCAAAAATAGGCAGCACCACTTCTTTATATTTAATGGATATATAAGTAAACAACTATATTAGATTTGTCATGCAAATAATAATTGAAGCAATAGATACTGGGATATATCCTTATTTTAGCAGGATTTATATAAATAAACAGGCATATATAGACTGTATGGGATTATGTGTCCTTGATTTAGGAATATTTTATCATGTAATTGTTATTAGCTATTTTTTTCTGTTTTATTGTTGTTTATATATGGTAAGATTGTAAGCTGCTCAGAATTGGTTGATGATTGTAATGGTTATATAACTTAGTAAAATAAATAAAAATAAATTGATAAATTAAGTCATTGTGTATATATGTAGTCAAAAAGTGAAATGCCTTGATAAGAATTCTACATAATTTCTTATTTTTTCTTTCAGGTTGTGAAAGAATTTAACTTCAGATTAAAATTGCATTGTTTTAAGAATTCCTTCTGTAATTATGCTTTCACTTTTATGAAAGCAGTCCATTAGAAGAAATGTACAGTAGTTCTTTCAAAAGCTGCCTCCAAAGCGTATGCATAAATATTTATACTCCTAGCGCAATAAATACAGGAGTTTCATCAGATGGCTTTGTGCAGAAGTATGTAATTTTGGCTATATTGTTTTTTAGGTAGGCAAAAATACAGGTAATTGATTTGTGTGCTCAAGTAATTTTAAAATAAATGGAAGAATTCCCTGAACAAACAAAAGTGGATTTGTTCCAGTGTAATGTTTTCTTCCTTAAAGTGCTATTTGAATTATTTCTCCATCTATCTTGGATTGGATTCTGAGTTTCCATGGGCAGAACTCCACTGGAGGGTGAGGAGATACAATATTTGCCAATGTCTTCTTTCATCTGTCCCTTAAAAGCTGCTTCAGAGATTTGACATGGGAGCAGTAATCAGTATGTTGTCTTCCTCTTCTTCCTCCACCAGGAAACTCAAATGGAATTCAGACTTTCTGCAAAGAAAAGAAGCCTTTAGATCCACAGTAATTTATTATGTGTTGGAATTATTATTTTTTTAAAATTGCCATGGCTGAATACTTGCTTCTTCCTGGCTTCAGTTTATGGATCTTTCTGGAAAATCCATGTGGATCTTTAAATTCAAGCCCTAAATTTTTCAAAGGTGAACTGAAGACTTTGAACTGTTATGGACGGATTTTCTCAACTTGTTTTGTTCATTATATACATTTTCAGGCCTTCTAGTTTTTAAAAATTTCTTCTAACTGTATATATGTGTGTATAAACACACACATATTCATAATTTTTTTTAAATTGTACTCACACAGAAGCCATGGGTATGTGTGATGGGGACAGCAGGCAATGTTCCATTTATTCAGCCAGGAGGGGGAAAAAGTACCGGTGGCTTTAGAGATAGTTCATGTAGTTTTTATGGACCTCTGGATTCCAAAGAAAAGGAAATTTGTAAAATAACTATAAGAAATTATTTCTTCTGAAACTTCCCAATGCATCAAAGTTTACTGATCTAAATAGCTAGAAGGAATCTGTGCCTGACTGGCCTCAAATGACTTACTATTGCTGATTTTGCTATTCCACCAAAAATAGCTTTTATAATTGATAATTATTACTGTACTTGCTGGTTACCAGATATTATAAGTATTTTGGGGTACATTATAAAATTCTTAAGAGTACATTTGGTGGCTACTTCTATCTTGTAGCCTGATTGCCCTTAGTACAAACTGATTCTGATACTGGAATAGGTAAGTCTTTCTCCCCCTGGTTTCACTCTCTTTTTCTTTGCTGACATTAACGAAATAAATGCTTCTGTTTTTGAGAATTGTGCTTCTCTCACATTTTGATTTACCACTGCCAACTAAATTCTGAACAAATTTTACAGCCTTATTTGTTGAGACACAGGCTAATGTACAATTTGTCCTTCTGAAAGATGAGTAGTATTGGATATATGAATTAAAATGCTTGTATCCCTTGTGGAGAATGCTCTAGGTGACATCTATCATAAAATTCAAAACTAAGGAGTTTTGTAATATTGTAATACTAAACAGCTATGAGAAAAAAAAATCATTCAGCCAAACACCTTTTTAGCAGGACACTTCTTAATTTTAATTCAGGCCAAACGTTTTTGTATAAAAATGTACTCCAGTAGCTTGAGAAAAGTAATCAGTCAGGTGAGGAAGCTACCCAGACAGTGGTGCTTGTTCTAGAGTTGGGCCACCACTGAAAGAAAAAAGAAAAGAAAAGAAAAGAAAAGAAAAGCTACATTTCATATGGCAGGTGGATCATCAGCACAACAAACTTACTTTAAAGGAAATATTTAATTAAATTAATTAATTAATTATTCAAATTTCTATCACCGTCCATCTCCCCCCGAACAGGGGGACTCTTAATATTCCTTAAGGTATCCTATATTGGGACTATAATCTAGCCCCAGGAATGTATTATTTTAAAAATATGTACATACAAGCTAACCATCATTTTTTTTAATTAACAGGGCAGGAAAATATACGTGACAATTTCATATGTTCCTGCACACACACACACACACACACACACACACACACATGTATATATATTTAAAGACAAATGCGTATACCAAAATACCTTGAAAAATGCACCACCGGTGGATAAGCTGATCCATGAAATTTTCATATGTTTTAATTTTCACAGTTGGCCCATTTTTCATGGTATTTTGGTTAAAAATTTGAGGGCTGGCTTATCTACAGATCAGCTTATACACGAGGATGATGATGATGATGGTGATGGATGCCCATCTCAGCAAGTGACTCTGGGCAGCAAACGATCCTAAGTACAGTATATACAGGACAAATGGGTATTTTACAAAAGTATTACCATATATATTAATGGATAAGCCCATCTGCAGATAAGTCAAACCCAATTTTTTGGGTGTATTTTGGCACCGAAAATTCTCAGCTTATCCACAAGTATATATGGAAATAAAAACAAATTAAGGAATTGTTAGCTATGTTAAAATGCAGTTAGGTGACATTTTGTAATACTGGGTAAAGAGAGCTTTTAAAAAACCTTTGGCACTAGGAAAACATGTTTGTCTCTAGGGAGTCCCCTTTTCATGAAACTCTAAAGGCCTCTTCTTTAATGTTGAAAGGTAAAGAAATTTAAGAAACAGTTGCTGCTGAGGATTACATCACAGAAGTAGGATTATATGTGGAAAGATGCTCCATAGATGGATGATATGCAAAGCTACCTAGGTTGCAAAGATAAACTGACCCCCAAATAGAATGTTTATTGTATGCAAAGAGAAACAAAATCCCTTCTATCTGAATGATCCCACTTATCAACAACCTAGTTGTTATATTGGACTATATGAAATTTTTGAAGGCAGACCCAAGTATAATGCATTGAATAGTCTAGTTTCAAAAATACTAGAATGTAGAACATTTTAGATGAGCTAATTCTGTCCAGGTGGCTATAAAGCTGATCCACTTAGCTTTGATGTCACTTAGAGTTTAGTGACTCAGCTATCACTTTTCAGCCTGCTCCCTGATAAGAAAAGCTACTTACGTGTATCCACTCTTTTTTGAGTATTAACCTGCCTACTTGTGTTTATAACTAATTTAGCACTCATGTATTCCTGTGCCAGAGGGGGGGAAAATGGAGATAGGGGTCACCATCATACTAATAATGAATGAAGCATCTATTGACTTCTTTTTGGTATTCTTTGGCCTACTCAATTATCCAGCATTCATCAGCAAAAATTACTATTGTTCCTCAGTCTTTTCCAAAACTAGCTTGAACATTTGACATCTCCCATTCTATGTTGGCCTTTAAGCTGCATTGGATGATCCTAAGCATTATTTTGCTACCATGTGAAAATAAGGGTATTGTACAATAGTTTGCACACTCTGTTAAGTCTCCTTTTTTTTGGTATTGGAATGTAGATTTCCAATCTATTGGCCACTGTGTTGCTCTCCTGATTTGCTGGCATAGTTTGGTTAGAACATTGACTGATTTTTTTTTTCTGTCACTTGCCATATTTTGCTGTCAGCATCAATTCCTGTAGCCTTTTGACTTGGTAATGACTGGAGTGCTGATTTAACTTCATCTTCTAGTACTACAGCTTCTCATTCATAGGGAATATATTCCATGGTATCCTGCATGTTGATATCTCTATTGTACAGAATTTCAATATATTCCTTCCATCTTTGATCTTGAATCAGTTACTGCCTGCCCATTGGCATCCTTTAATATACCAATTTGAGGTTGGAACCTCTTCAGTTCAGATATTTTTTGGAAGTCTTGTCTTGTTTTGTTTTTCTGTCTCTGTTTCCATTTTTATCTCTTTACAAATATTATTGTAATATCATTTCTTGTCTCTTCTAATAGCTCTCAGAAATTCTTTAAGTTCTTTTCTGAGATCCTTGTCTTTCTTGGATTTGGCTTTTCTTCTCTTCTTGGCAATTTCCACCATTCATTTTGACATCCATTTTTCTTTCTTCTGTTTCTTAGTCTTTGACAGTCTCTTTTCATATTTATTCTTTACAGCTTCTTTGGTTTCATTCCACAGTTCTTCTTGTTCCCTTTCCTGGTGTCATGGAAACTGGTTGGATTTATCCTTTTGCTTCAGCTTGAGTTGGAACTTACACATGAGCAGTTTATTCCACCATCAGGCCCTGGCCAAATCTTTGCTGTTATAACTGGACTCTTCTACCTTCTTGTATCAATAATATAGTTAAATTGATTTCCATGTACTCCATCTGGTGATGCTCATGTATATCGGCATTGTATTGGTGGTTTGAAGACTGTGTTCCCAATAAAGAAATCAGTGGTTTGGAAGAAACGGATAAATCACTCTCTGTTTCACTTCTGTTTCTTAGGCCATGCAATTTGACTATGTTTTCTTCCTTACTATTTCCAACTTTTGCATTCCAGTCTGTCACCACAAAGCAACACACCTTGTTTGCACGTTCTGTTGATTTCAGAGTGACCTCGACCATAAAACCCATCAACTCTCTCTTCTCCATCAGTGGTTGAAGCATAGACTTGGATAATCATCGTATTAAAGGGTTGTCTGAAAAATTAAATTGATATTCAGTTGCTGATTGTATGATTGCTGATTGCATTGTACCGAAGTGCTGTCTTTGATATATTCTTCTTGACTATAAAAGCAATGCCATTTTTTCTTCATTTTTCTAGTCTTGGGTAGTAAACAGCATGATCTTCTGACTGAAAGTGTCCAATTCCAATCCATTTCAATTAGCTGATACTTAAAATGCCAATGTATAGTCAATTCATTTCATCTTTCACTGTGTTGAGCTTTCCCATGTTTATTCTTCTTATGTTCTATATTCCCACTGTAATTGTGTTTTTGCAGCTTCGGGTTTTCTTTTCCTGCATGACACATCAGCAGTTAGACATCCCAAAGGCTTCACTCTATTAGCATTCTGAAATATCCTCAGCTCTTCCTCAGTAGCATAATATGTGTCATCCAACCGGAGGGTCCCACCATCCAGCACTATATCACCGATCACTTTAACCTGAATAGCCATATTGTTTTTTGGTAAGATACAGGAGTGGTTTACCAGTGCCTTCTCCCATACAGTTTGAAATGATGCCTTTCCCATTGTCGCTAAAGTGATCATCTCCCTCCAGAATTTTCCTAGACTGCTGCTGCCTGATATAGGTGTCTATTTGCTTTAGCTGGGAAGCTGGGATAGGCTTAGCTGCTTGAATAACCCTGCTGGGAATATATATTCTTGCTGTACATTCCCAGCTTTCTTCACTCATCTGTTCCAGGATCATACCACCATCACCCACACACTGAGGCAGCATAGCAGGGTCACTACGTACTGTAAGTACATAGAGCATAATTGCAAATCCAGTCAAGAGGGAATGGGAATGGGTTACTATGATCAGGCCTTATTTCTTTTTTCATGTTGGGTACACCAGCAGAAATGGTTGAAGCCACCTTGACCCCAAAGCTTCGTTTGATCCAGGAACATGTACATGCATTTGGGTTAACTGCAGTACCATGGCTGTTTAATTGATGAGGTTGATATATTCATTTTCTCTTGATTAAATCTAGGCTTGTTTAACTAATACCAGTCTGTTAGGTACCAAAAGCACAACAAATGTGTGGAATAGAAGGTTTATTTGAGTCAAACAGTTTCATTTATTTGAAAATGCATTACTTTCTCATCCTGGCCTAGGAACAAGGGAGGTTGCTGTGTTACCGCTGAAGGGTATTGGGATGGGGAAAATTTATATACAAGGTTTATGTAAGATATATGCCATTCTCTATGTTGTACCTAATTTATTCCTGTCTTCAGTTGAATGGGCAGCTGGGAATGTATCCAATTTATGTGCCTAGTTTAGTGACTAAATACAAAGAAAATGATTCCATTCTGAAGCTACAATGAAGGCCAAAGTCTATGACCATCTTGAAAATTTACTTTTTTCTTTAAAAGTTTCCTAACCAGAAGTCAGACATTTTTCTTAATAGTAGTACAATTGATTGACACAAAAGGCTTCAGCATCCAGAATTTTGCTTATAATAATAGCATGTACAAGAATCACTCCAAAAAAGCTCTACTGTTTTTTTCCTCTCTAGATATAGATGATAGATACAGATACAGATGATATGCTATAGATGATATAGATGATATAGATATAGATGATACAGATTCCACAGAAGGTCATGGAGAACAGCAAGGCTAAGATCCTGTTGGACTTCCAGATCCAGACAGACAGACAGGTACTGGCCAATCAACCGGACATTGTAGTAATAGACAAGGACCAGAAGGCAGCGGTGGTGATAAATGTAGCAGTGCCAAGAGATGACAACATCAGGAAGAAGGAGTATGAGAAGCTGGAGAAGTACCAGGGACTGAAGGAGGAACTAGAGAGGATGTGGAAAGTGAAGGCCAAAGTGGTCCCAGTGGTGGTAGGGGCACTTGGGTCTGTGACTCCCAAGCTGGGAGAGTGGCTCCAACAGATCCCAGGAGCAACATCAGCGCTCTCTGTCCAGAAGAGTGCAGTGCTAGGAACAGCTAAGATACTGCACAGAACTCCCAGGCCTCTGGTAGAGGACCCAAGGTAAAGGAAGAACACATACGACCCAAAGGGGTGAGAGGGGATTTATACACAAACACATACACACACACACACAATATTATATACAATATTACACACACACACACACATATATATAAATAAACATACATTTATGATTAAATGTATAAATAAAATCTTCAAAGGTCCCTTTGAAATTAATACACTAGTAATGATGTCCAAGAAATGATTTAACTTAGAGATACTGACCTAGATCAGACTGAGTTAGTCATACTTTTGTTCCATGACTAACTTCAGACCCACCAATTTGAAGAAGTTTAAAACTAAGACTGGCTTCGTCGCAGAAATTTCGCTTCTAAATAAATCCTACCAGAATCCACATCCTCCTATGTATCACCAAGCTGTTAACTTGGTGGTTCAATCAACATTCTACTGTGCTGAGTGGCAAACTTACTCTTAATAAACTATTCCATACAATTCCATAGCATGGCTTTAGCTGTTAAATCTGACACCTTTCATTGTCAGTGATTGCAGAAGCAGCACTCTGTACATGGGCAGGGATTTATCTGCCACAATGTACAAAAGAATTTTCACCTGCATTCTGGGATCAGATCACAGTGGCTGATTTAGGTGGATTATGTTGGGAAGACTAGGACCAGGAACATAATTTAGAAGCGTTCACTGGGTGATCATTAAGGTTGAGTTCTCTGGCAAACCACAGAGGGATGTTGCAACAGTAAACAAAATAACTGAAAGCGACATGGAGGGAGTGGTAAGTCAGCATAGCATCTGGAGCATCTGGACACTGCTTTTTTTCTTTGATAAATAGGTTACCCTCCCATGAAAACCTCAAAATCATAATAATCCATCCTTCGCTTGGCAAAGATTATTCATTTCCAACTGATATCCATTTCGATATACTGCTGCTTCTCTGAAATCCAGCATTATATGGCCTGTTATCTGATAATATAAATAAATGAATTCTCCATGTTCTCTTCACAAGTGCATCACTTACATTTTCGTGACTCTGGATGGCAAAAATAAAGTACTGCGTTGCTATAAAGAATTTCCAGATATTAAATCGTCTATTTTCTGAAACAGTATGAGGGGGAAAAGGCTTTACACTTGAATCTATCCTTTTTGCAAAAGACAATGGGCTTTTTACACCTTTTGTAAAACATCCCGCTAAAATATCAAAAGACATTCCAGCAAACATTTTATAGATTTGTTGTAACATTGAAAATTCTTCACTTGTAAGGAAAAATTGATTTAACAATGCATATTTGCACTTTTTATTTCATTATTATTATTTTTTTTCTTGACAAAGAAAGGCCTTTTGTTCAGATTTCTACCACAGAATCACATTTTGTGACTTTCTACTGTCCCCTAGTGGCACGTTAATCTTTCTACCTACTGGGTTATTGTCATTCTATATTGTTTCTGTGGTTTTGTGCATGGGTATGTTTTCTTGAGACTATCATTAATAAATATCTGAAATGTTACTATGTAGCCTACCAAGTGCACATAGAATTGCACTAGTGCACTTTAGGCCAAATGATCCTTTCATGTATTCTTAGAAAATATAAGCAAAGCACAAAGCTATGTGCTATCTACAGTATATCTTGCATTACTTCTTTACAGTAAACACTGCATAGTTCTAGATGCTAATTCTATGATGATAAAAGTAGAATATTATTAGTCGTGACAGAGTTTATACAGTAGCTACAGCAACTGAGATGTAATATGTAACAGGATGGAGGGTTTTCATCAGTGCACTTGTAAGCATCTCTCCATTCTTTTCACTTTTTCTTCCACGGAGTTCTGTTATTTCCCGATAATGTTAGCAGATTTGTTCATTAATACTGGATCTCTTGTATGGACGTTTGAAGACATTACAGGTTATATTTATATTTAGACGTTTAAGATATCTTAGACTTCAAGAGATGTTCAAAGCATTTATTCAGTTGCAACTGCTCTAGCACAAAACAGTTTCTGCTTTTCTCATCAGGCGAAACTTTCAAATACTCTTGGAGATCTGTGATTGAGACGAATATGAAGACTGGGACCTCTCAATACGTCCCTAGTAGTCTTTTCTTCTTTCTAGTTCAGATGGAAGCCTGTGAGATGTAACCAAAGAGAATATGAAAAAGAAATATGCTATTGGCTATGAATATGCATCAGTCTGTTGTGAAGAAAATGGATTTTAACTTGAAATAAGCAGAAAATATAACAAAATAAATCAGTTACCATGAATGTTTGGCCATGCTAGTAAGAGTCTGTGGGAGAACATTAGATTCCTCCAGAAAGTTAATCTTTTAAAAATCAAACATTCCCAAATTGTTATAGTTTTTGAAATAGTAAATCTTGTTATTATTGAGATGAGTGAGATTCTTTTAGCATTGGTTAATGATTTATTATATTTGTGATGTCATAATCTGAAAATGCAGTAAGTGTAGCATAGTTAGGTAGCAGTGTGTTTTTGCTAGAAAACAGAACAAATGGTGGATTTCTAAGGTCATATGGTAACTTAGTGAGGTCTGCTTACATGAACCTGTGTTTGGTTAAGATCTCTCAAAACAAAGCTTTAGTTTGCAATTCTGTCTGGCAGAAATACTCAAGTTTACAACCAATCCCAGCAGCTTTACTGAATGCCATTTGAAAATGGAAACAGAGCTTACAGCTCTGTTTCAAAGGAGAATGAAAACAAACTAGATGGTTTCCTGATACGTAAACAACAAACCAAAACATCAGTTTTGTGAAATATTGTGTGTCCTTTAATTCTAATTTTTCAAATAACCTTATTTTTTATAATCTGTCAGAATCTCTTCCACATGTTAAAATAATAAGCAGATACAATTTAAGATAGCAGGCTGTATTCTTGTAAATAGAGATAGAGATAGAAGATAAAGATAGAAATAGAGCTGTAAACAGTGGGATAAAATGTAATGAAAAGTCTACCTCTTTTATTTAGATATGAGTTCAAATGTGCTTAATTGAATAGACAAATGTCCCATAAAAGACCCTTTGCAAGAATATTATGATTTTATGTTCTTATTATTGATCATATGTGATGAAATGGTTAGAATTATGCCTGAACTTAATCCTAATAAATAAGAATAGGGTTCACTGAAAGTGTTGTTAAATTAAAAAAATAAAAACAACAACACAACTCCCAATAGGATAAATACTTTATTTCCCTACCAAATAGTTTCCTTCTTTCCCCAACGCCTCAGAAAGCAGGTACAGTATATAATTTTTAAATCTCTGCAAAAAATTTCAGCACATGAACAGATTAGTGGAGTTATTCATAGTATATGCCATCATGGTAGAGTACATTTCTTTTTCAAACCCAAATTGTAAGTATCAGAGATTACCAAATTCCAAACGTTCCCAAAACATTTGAAATAGAAACTAGTTATACAAATTCATATGTCTATTTATAAAATCAAACCCAAAGAAAGATGGAACATTTATTGATTGATGATAATAGAAACATTAACTGTAGCGTTAGATTCAATGACAATGAAACATAGTAGTGTCTGTGTGTGTGCGTGTGTTGATATGATCAGTATGATCTCCCTTTCAAATATTTAAATGTTCATTGATTTCATATTAAATGAAAGATTGAAGTAACTCTTTGTGAGAGAAATATGTCCTGAATAAGTTATATATTGTCCTTAGTGAAGAGATAACACGTCTGCCTTCTGCAGCTGCCACGCAATCCCAGGATAGGGCAGGTTGCTTTAAGGTGTTGCAGGCAAGTACAATGTTCACACTCCTTTTTGTCTTCTCAAGCACCTTTTGGATATCAAAACTGAAGTGCCGCCCAGCTGTGGTTATGATGACGATGATGATAAATAACAATAACAACAACTGTCCCTCTTTTTTAAAATATAGGACCATCAATAAAGTAGAATCCTTGTTTAGTGAGTATATATTGGCATCTCTATATTATAAACATCCCTTTTTGTTAAAGCTGCAAAGGAAATAGAGGGGAGGCTGCATGATATCAATCAGATTAATGTAAAAATCTTTGATAACAATAACTTAATCATGGAACGTCGCTCAATTCTGCTGTATCATTAGACTATCCGTTTAAAGATATCAGAGTGATGACCTTGAATCAAGTTCTCCTTCAAATCAAGTTCTCTACAGATTCTTCTGGAAACAGTTCAAATGCCAAACTGTTATAAAACACACATGCACACACATTTACTTGGCTTTGTGAAATTGCTCAGCTCTGCTGTCACCATCATTGCTACAGTCGGTGCACTTCGCTGAAAAGAATGAAGCAAATCATGCCTATAAAAAAATCATTTCACAAATTGCTTTCTTGGAGCCTTATATAGACTAAGAGGACTTAAAAGGCATGGACAAGCTAAAAGGAGGATATTAATCATACCTGGAATGTTAAGTGGAAATTAAGACAACCAAGGAAAGTTAAAATTTGATGTCTAATCTGAGATATACATTGAGAAAGTGCTTTCTGTTTGTTTCTTATTTTGTGATAGGTGCTGGCTTATTAATTAAGCCAAATAAAACAGTTAATGGTGATAGTAACTTACCAACTGATTTTATTTGACAGTAATTTCCTACTAGCTGGCAAGGGCTATGCTAAACAGAACAGTCTGAAATGTGCAGTCCTAGCCAAGCTCTATATTTTGAGTTCCATTTTGAATGACCGTGTGCCACATCAAGGTATTTGTATGCCTATACACAAAGTGCTATTCAGTTTTAGGGTATGCATATCTTTGCCAGTCTGGAGGCATGAATCAGACTGAAATGCCTTCCCATGTGACACTTTATTCTGTACAAATAAATTATAGAAAAAACATGTATTACTGTAATGTAGATTTAAAACTGGATTAAGCCTGAGTGAAAATATGGCCTTTGTGGGACACTTGGGAGTCCATACCATAAAATGGGCTCAAGAAAATATCCTACCTACCATGGTAAAAATAGCTGAATTAGGACATGTAGCCTAAATGAATCTATGGTACTTCTTTTTCCTTATTTGTTTTAAAAGAAAGGCCAGTAATAAATACAGCTACAATGTGTGATGTATTCTGTTTTAAAAAATCAACCAGACATGTAATCATTAAAGTTGGCATGTTGATTGTTTATGTTAGTTTTCAACCTACACATATTTTGTCCTCAATATTTTAATTTTATTTGTGTCAGTTCCTTCTTTTCTATTTTGGAAAACTTTTCCTGTTGTTTATTCACTGAACCTAAAAGTCCTCAGTGGGCCTTAACATGAAGAGATACTTAAATCTATGAAATATTTATGGAAAGGAGAATTTTTAGAATCTTTTTAATAATAGCATAAATAATCTGCCAAATGCTTTTTATTGAGCCCCATTGCAGTGTTTTTAAAAGGTGCAATAATTCAACTACCTAGATGGCAGCTCAAACTACCACTATTTTTGTAATGTAATGCAGTATCTGGATCCTAACTCCTGGGCCCACTTTTATCCTGTCCTTTCAGAAAAATAGAATTGTCTTTATTTAAACTGAAACTGTATTCCTTTACATACTGTGAAAAGGAGATACAAGAAAATTATGAAAAGCATAAATATAATTTTAAAACAACATTTTGTCTTTGACATAGGGTTTTCTTCCTATTAATATGTAAGGTAAGCAAAGGGTAGATTTGTATTGATATGCGATTTGTGAAATACTTTGAAATAACTAACATAACCAGTTCCCATTAATATGGTCACCTTTAATCTAAGAATATGTGTGTAGGTATTTATTTGAATTCAGAATGCAATCAAATACAATATATTTTCAGAGGATAATATTTTCAAATATTGCTTCGTATTTTTTATTGAAAAGAGCACACTGGTTTGTAAAACATATCTCATGTTAGCAGAAAAACTGTTAATAATGGCAATTATTTCATTTCTTTATGTATATTTTAAAAAGAGAGACCATAAACATGAAAAGAAGTGGAGAAGCAGATGATCCCAGTAGCGAAACAACCCCCATTTATCTTTGTCTCAACAAGAGCATAAGCAATGATACTACTGTTTTCTGTGCATTAAAATCTCTCTCTGAAACAGTTGCTGCTCAGGACCCAGTGCCAGTGCCAGAGTTTTGTCCAGTCTTCACCCAGAACAGGATTAATCTTTGTGATGGTGCAAACAAAGTGTATGTCTAGGGTCAGAGTGCAGGTTGCCTTTTGGGATCTGCATTACATTAGTGTCATTTTTGGATTCCTGATGTTAATCAAAACCAACACCATAAAGCGTCACTTAGCTAATTTGTGTATTATTGTCAATGTTACCATTAATTATGCATTTGTGAGGAAAAAGAGGATTAATGAGTTGTCACAGGTAATTTACAATGATCAGGCTCCCCAGGACATTAGGAAAACACTAGCTGTGTAAGATTACCATTCTAACATTAATACCATGTAAGCAGGGAAGTCTTTGTTAATCCTCTGAACCAAGTTTGTCCATCATCATCAGTCTACCTTTTTTAAAAAAAAACTTCCTTTACAGCAATAATTACAATATAATGAAAACAATTGTGATTTTTTGTTTTAAAAAAAGGATGCATCCCACTATCTCAACTGTTAATCATGAATAAGTGGTGTTACACATTAATTGGGAATTGTGGAATTTGTGCTGTATGTTGCTAAGTTACTCAGACCATTGTTCCCACTGCAAAGTTTTCATCAGGAAACTTAATGAGCACACAAAGCCTCATTAAAGGTGCCACATTATCAGGTGACAAGGCCATCGTTAGCACATGTCATTGCTGTAATGTGATGTTACTTTTAATATCAAGACAGCAGGGACAGTGGGCAGCATAATAAGAGCCATCAGATTCAGGAATTAGAACACTAAAATGAAGATTCAAATAAGATACTGAAAGATGTACTTCTCCCATCCCTACCCAATGTACATTTCTTACTGTAAAAGAAAGTGAGATATTTCACCAGGTTATTCATCCATTCTGAGAAGGGAAACCACATGTCCTTTAAAATCTACTGATTTTAAATAGGAGGATGAATCTGTATGTAAGCTTGCTTCAGACACAGGCATATATAGGCATATATATAAATTTGTGACAGATTTTGCTCCTGTGTGACTTGCCATCACCTGTGGATGTCCATTGTCCACAATCTATTTCTAATTTTATTTAAATGACAACCCAGCCATTGCCTATGATATTATCAGCACATACCCTATTGAGGCTTGTATATATAAAAAATATGGGTATTTTACTTTTTTACAGGAGGTTGGATTGTTGCCTTGTTGCCTTCGTGTGGCTTTTATTATTTTACAATGGAAGATTTCACTGTGGAATGCTTCCACTGGATTTGCACTCTCTGTCAGAATGCTCCATTCCATTGTCTCTCCTGCTATGGGTATTTGTACTTTTTTCTTCCTAGGATCGGTTACTATTCAATGCCCACTGATGTTCCTTTTTATTTTTGCAAAACTTTTGAGTTTTTCCAAGCTTGCTGATACATTTTAATTTTGAAGGACTAATTGCTTCTGCTTAGAACACTAAAAAATAGTCATACAGACTTTATTAAAGGGAGAAAAACCCACCCCGGCTACCTATTAAATTCTTATGATATGGATAGTCCAAAAGGTTTTTCTCCATGTCAATTTAGAATTGAAAAATCTTTTGGATGCTATCCCATTATCCCTAGAAAGATGGACTATCTGAGAATCCAGCCAGCCTCTGACTCAGAAAACGAAACTCTTTCTGAGTCAGAGGAGGAAATAGAAACTTACTGGGCTGAAACTGGGGAAAGCAAAACCCAGAGATGAGTCAGCAGTGCAGGAAGAGTCACAGACGCTGACTGGTCAGTCTTTGGAGGAGGATTTGAATCCTCCAATCAGCACGTGCGAATGACGGGCAGAAAAGCACATGAAGGAGAAGGCAGCCCGATTGGCTGCAGAAGGGAATAGGCATGCGAAGGACCGGCATAAAAGGCAGACGTGCGAAGAGCAAGCTGCTGGAGACAAACGATCCTTCAAGCTTGCAGCTCCCGCAGAAGAGTCCTTACTCACATCGGAAACAGCATCTGTTAGGGGAGAGGAATCAGCGCCAGTGCTCTCCATTTGGAGAGGACTTGAATCCTGCTTCCACTGCCACCAAGGATCTTCTCCTCACTGGACCCAGCAACCTCAGTCTTGCGTCCAGCTTCGGTACTCTGCATCCACCTTGTGAGTGTTCCAGGTGTGCTTCCAGGCGTGCTTCAAGTTTCCAGTGGTGTCCAGAGTCTCCAGTCCAGTCTCATCATGCTTCAAGTCCACAGTCTTGCTTTGAGTCTGCAGTCCAGCCTTGCCTTGGATCTCCAGCCCAGTTTAGCTGCGCCCCGGTTGCATGACATTGCTCAGGAACTTCACATCTATCTTGTGGTCAACCAGGTTTGCAACCTTGTCTATAATCTGTGGTCCAGTCCTGCCGTGTCTCAAGTCTCTTGCCTAGTTCAGAACTTCCAGTCCAGTCTTGTCATGTGCCTAGCTTCCAGTCTCTCCAGGTATCTTCAGCCAAGTCTAGCCTTGCTTTGAGTTTCAGCCTTGTTCCGAGTCTCCAGTTCTGAGTCTCCAGTCCAGCCCGAGTCATCAAGTCCAGTCCAGTCCGGTCACTAGAACCCAGACGTATCCAGGGGGCTCCGCCCAGCCTCGTCCAGTGTTCCGGTGCCACCCTAGTTCGGTGTTCCAGTTCGGGGTCATTCAACTTCAGTTCCAGTAGCGTCTCATGCTCCAGCTTCTCCCAGCTTCCCAGTCTCCTAGAGAATCCTGCTCCGCTGCCTTGCTGCTGTCTCCTCCTGCAATCTTGCCAGTTTCCTTGTTGCTGCCCAGTTGGTCTTGATTGAAACCAGTTCTTTCTTGATTCTAAGGACTTAATTGTTGTAAATAGTTATTTAATAAAGAGTATTTTTGATAATTAATCTGTCTGGCCGCCTCTTAGTCTGATCAGGACGGACTGTAGGGAACTTCACTTCCACAAGAAGTGCAGACATTGTGCAGTCAGGTGAAGCATGGCTGGAGGTTTCCTCAGTGTGACAGTGGAAATTTCCTGCCCCAATTTCTGTTTGCAGCCAGTTCTCCAAAAATGGCAGAAAGAGATAGGTAGGAACCTGACTTCCCCAGCATGTTGTCTGTCGATAGGAGATTGTTTTGTGGAAAAGGAAGCTCTCCTGACTTCCCCCATCCAAACAGACCTTAATTCCTCCACAAAATAGCTTCCTGGCTAAACTTCAGTGTAACTGCTTTACCTGTGCTATGCTTTAAAGCAAGAGGTTGAGACAGACAATATTTAGAGCTCATCTAGTTTTGTAACAGTATATTTTTATTATGACTAGCATGGACACGGTGTAAGCAACTCCCTCCTGAAAAATAAATAAATAAAGTTTCCTTCTCCAAAATAAGGTTGCATGTTCCAAAATATATATTAAGATTTGTGTAGTTTTATGTGCTTTGTTGTATTTTAAATTATATACATGTACTTTTAATATTGTACACAATGAAGAGATAGTACAGAAATATTTAAAATAAAAGTAGAAGGAGTTGAATAATTTAGGAGGGAAGAACAGATTATAGTATCAGTGTTAAATATTTCTATGTAATAACTTGTTCTCTTTTATAAACAGCATTTATATAGATGCAGTCCAGATAAATTAAAATCAATTAGAATTTTGCCTTTAGTGCCCTTGAAATGTGGGCTATGTTTGGTAACAACTTGCTTCTCAATATAGATGTGATTTATAAAAATGTCCCTCAACCATCTGTTAAAGTACAGCTACAACTATTTCCAACAACAGCTGAATTCTCCAGGAGCCTCGTCCATTCATAATGAAAATGAATTCTTCTATCAAAGTACAGCTATAAAATTGACAGAATTGCAACTAATTTTGTTTTCATAATGTGGCAGTAATTTTAATTGATGTCATGGCAGACTTTAAGCTCGTCTTCCCTAGTGTGTGAAGAAAGTCCGTACAGTCAGGGTGCCAGGGGACTCTTTTCACAACTCTGCAGTCTCACATCTTAATCTGATATTCATTTCACACCATTCATCACCAACAGTGCCAGAAGCTAACTCAAATGGATGAAAAGTCTCTCTGTGTATAGTACCTTTTAATGAATGACATTTATTTTTAATATATTGATACCCAGCGAACATTATTTTAACAAATTGGTAATGCTATCACCTACAACCAAACTATGCAAAATTCAGTTGAGCAGGCAATGTATGGAAACACAGTATCAATTAGTTGATTGCATACAAAATACACAATGTGCCGTATGCAGAAATGTATACTTTAGACTGAAAATTCAGAAATGTGAAAGGCAGCATAGATTAGATACATGATCAATCTTTTCCTTTTCTTTAAGTATGTGTCATTATTACTTTAAGTAAATATTTAACCTTATTTATATTGGTAACATCCTTAGAAATGTATCCTGTGGCAATTACCAGCATACAGAAAGAATGATTAAATGTCCAGCTTATATACTTCATGTGACACTTACTGCTGTCCACACAAAGAGGAGATGGGAAAATCTCTAATTAGAAAACCAAAGGAAGCTTTGTCTTTCTATTTTTTAAAAATGCCATAGAAGTATTTAGTGCTAAGAACACTTACTTGGAAATGTGTGCATTGAGGTCTGTAGGACTTACATGTCTCTATATTTAAGAGTTCAAAGGGAAGTACAGTAATGACTCTATTTTAGTCTTGAACTTTATACATTTTTGTCAGTTTTACACAGCTCAAGACCATCTCCATTTATATTGAATTGAGTAGGAAAAAAAACATGGCTTGAATCTTGATAAATTAACTATATGAAGAATATTCTGTGTGTGTGTGTGTGTGTGTATCTTCTTCTGCTGAGCTACCTGAATTCCTAACTTTAGATGATTTCACACCCCAGCAGCTCCCACACAGCCCATTTCTTTTTGTTTAGAAGGATGAGCCCCAGAGCCTACAGAGAAGGCTGTGGTATAATTATTTACTTACCATCAACTAATCCATATCCATTGATGAAATTGTCATGGCTTCTGCATAATTTAGGATGCAGTTGTATACCAAATTACCTAGTAAGTCCCACTGAATTCAGTAAGAAATTCAGTAAGTAAGAAATTGTATGATCAAACATCTGGTCTGATACAATCTGACCAACAAGGTAATGGTGTGGTCTTCCATATCCTATAGTCTGCTAATGGTTTCAGGGCATAAGTCTTTAAACAGTCAAAAATAACAGAGGCAATTAAATAGTCTTTTTCCTATCAGCCATTCTAACATTGTGTCATATAGATCTTATTTGTTTGTTTGCCTGAACAAAAAGAGATGAATAGTTTATTTCCATAGGAAGGAAATGAGCAGATTAAACATTTACTAGTTTTTTTAAGGAAGTCAGATGCTTTATATAATTAATTAGACCAACGAAAAATCATTTCTTGCCCTACAAATGTCACAAAATCTGCCCTGATTACAATTCAATATTCAACTTCAACTGATTCTTTTTCCTGCCACCACATTTATTAAAAGGCTATCACATTCACTTTCACATCACCTCTTTATATAATCCATGCTTCTGAATTTTTAAAAATAGGTTCTTGATTAGATAATTCCACAAAATCTATCTAGAATTTCTATGACTGCTATTCTTTATAATGGTTTGCTTTTTATGACATAAAGTATTACCACACGATACTAACATCTGGAAATCTTTACCTGTGCTGAACAAGTGCCTTCTTGTGGACTCTACCTGGCTCCTACATTTGGTCTTTTTCACAATATAACTGTAGTCATAACTCCTCCCAACTGGTTTTTTTGGGGAGAGGGGAGAGGGGATTCATAATACATTGATTGAAACATGAAACACCCAAATCATTGCTATTTTTTGCTGCAGCTCTTCTTTCTATGAATCTGCTGAAAAGAGTAAGGAGAGAAACAGTACAATACAATGCCTGTGCCTTTATCTAAAAAGTGCCTTTATCTAAAATGTGAAGCTGAGAGAATATATAACTTCCTCATCAAACTAAAGGGAGCTATTGAGTGGAAAACCACAAGATCCATTTTATTCTGTGTTTGTCAGATATCACCTTGAATCTTATGTATACTTCTGGGCTTTACATTTTTAGAAGGATTCAGAGATATTAACACAGTCAAAGAAGAGCATTGAGGGTAATCAGAGGACTAGAAATCAAGTCTCCCAAAGAGAAATTGAAGAAATTTTGGACGTTTAGCCTTGTGAAGATAACATAGGGAGGTTACATATAGTAACATTCTTCAAATATCTAAAGGAGGTGTCACAGAAGGTTAAGATCTGTTTCTTGTTGTTCCAGAATACAGGACACAGAATAATGGATTAAAATTATACCAAGACAGGTTCTGACTGCAGATTAGAAAAAATCTTCCCAATAGTAAGAGCCATCTGACAGTAGAACTAATTACCAAGAGTAATGGTGGCCTCAGCTTTCCTGGGTGTGTTTGGGTGAATGCAAACCAGCAATCCTTTGGGAGTGCTTTAATTTGGATTTCACATGTACTGCTGCCCAGTATGGTTTTCCCATGCTGTATTCATACCGTTGATTGTTTCCCACCCAAATGAAGGACTTAGCAGTCATTCTTTTGCTCCCTTACATGTCTCCCAATCATTTCTTTTAAAAATTATTTGACTGATGAAGAAATCTAGAAATTATAGAAGCTTGCACATTTTTATCACCCTTGAATTTATTTAAATTATAGCAATTATCTCTAGATTTGTACTGACATTTTAAATTACCATATACTTGCATAAGATGCTTGTCAGCGGAATCAACTCTGGACTAGATACTGTAACTATTGCTTTGTTCCAGAAAGGCTTCTCTATGGACTGTACTTTTCAGATGTATTTATTTGTTAATGCTTTCATTTCTACTGCTTCAGGACTTCTGAAAGCAGAATAATTTTTAAAAATAGTTTTTATTAAAAGATTTTACATATATAATGAGAAGTACATTCAAAGAAAAAGTTATAGTAAATGTGAAAGACAAATAAAAGAAAGGAAAAGAAGAAACAAAGAAAAGAGATAGGAAAAAGAAAATAAAAGAACAGAAAACATGAAAAGAAATATAAAGAAATGGCTTCTGATCTATCTCTTGGCAGTTATACATACAATTCTAATTGAACCACTCTCTCTAAGATTACATCATAATTCCCTTCTTTCTATAACCTATTCTTTCTAATCATCAAACACTTAAGTCACAAAATCATTTTTCTTTTTTAGGCAAAAAGTCCATAAGGGGTTTCCAGTCATTGATGAATGTCAATAATGACCTTTCTCTAATCAAAGAAGTCAGTTTGGTCATCTCAGCAAGTTCTGTCAATTTCATCAATCGTTCCTCCATGGTGGGTAGTGCTGAATCTTTCCATCTTTGTGCATATAGTAATCTCACCACAGTAATCATATACTGAAATAATTTTCCATGACTCTTTTCTAACTGTGTATCCATCAGTCCTAATAGGAAAAGTTCTGGCTTCAACTGAATATTAATCTTTAAAATCCTCTGTATCAATGTGTGTATTTGAATCCAACATTTTTTAGCTTTTTAGATGTAGGACTTCTGAAAGCAGGGTAATAAAAACAATTCGGATAATTTTTTATTACAAATAATTTCTATTGTACTATTCAGAAAACATATACAAGCCTAAGAAGATATTGTAAAGATGCTATAAAAACAAACTCCCAAAACTCCATCGGCAAAACTTTCCCTAAACAGTTATATTTTTAATCAGCTGCCAAAATTCCAAAGAGGAAATGGCTCGGCAGGACTCCAGTGGAAACATATTACAGAACATGGGTGTTACCACAGGGTAAGTGCTAGGTAATAACCTTGAATTCTCTCTCTGTGTGTATTTTTATTCTGAATGCCAAGTACTAGAAAATAAAAATAGATCCATGCTTTAAGAATACTTTTTAATTGCTTAAAGATGTTCATGGTAGGTACCAAAATTAGAAAACAGTAAAAGCATTAATATAATAAAAAATGGCAGAATATGAAAACTGTGTGTGTGTGTCTAGAAAAGCTGAATTAAAGCTGAATTAAATAGGGAAATTACCACAAACCCTTCCCAATCATACTGTAACTTAGCAGTGGCTTACAAAAAGACTGCTCTGTAGAATGGAGCCATTCTACAGAAATCTTGTGTAAGAGGGAAGTGAGGCATAGGGGCCAAGTGGTAAGTTTTAAAACAACAAGGAATACTTTGAAATGTGATGAGGAACTCTGGGCTTCTGGTCTAGTCATGAGCCTTCCTAAGACTGAGACACCCAAGCTGCCCTTAAATAGTTCTGTATGCTCTGACAAAACCAGTTACTATATGGGAATCTGGACTGGCAGAAGCTTTCCAATCATTTTCAAAGAGAGCACACCTTTGATTTTATAATGTTGGGTTTTCAAATTTGTAATTTTGTAATATAACATGACATGAATGAATGTAGCCCAATTGACAAAGATAACAACAGCTAGTTGATGAGCCACCATAGATGTCCATTCCCAAAAACAGTGATGCCAAAATAATAAAACATGCAAGTTCCAACCTTTTGTACTTGAATTGCAACATTGCACAAGAGTACAAGAGGAGAGGAGTTTGGGTTACAATGCTATGGCACATGTTTTATCACTTGCCCCCTCTTGCACCAGCAGCAGACATTTGTGGGAGCCAAAATTATGAAAAGTGGGGCTGTGTGGTACTTTGGATTCAAAGGCAAATAAAAGGTGATTTGTAGTACAGTGAGACTTGAATGTGGCATCTGTTTGCAACTCCTTAAACATCTCTACCTTTTCCTGGTATAATACTGCTGCAGGACACATTTGGTTTAAGTTGTTGAAGACAAGTGCAACACTTCTGAAGTATATGAAGTACTGCTTCACTCTAACAATAAGTGCTTTCTTGCCACCACTAGGCACCACTATCTACTGTACCTCCAGAAACCCTTCCAGAGGATGCACATCAAGTCACAAAGTCCACTTCTATGTTGTTTGAATTCAGCTGTAGACCCATTCATTCCATAATAATATCTATGCTGCTTGTTTGGTACTGCATCCATGTTTCCAGATTTGATAATAAAGAAAAACATAGTATATTAATAACATTAGCTTCCAAGTACTAGCTTAGTTCATGCTTCGCAATAATCCAAAATGTGTTTTGGATTTGGTGCATGTGGAAATCTGACTGATTCTGTTTTATCTGATGAATAAGAAAGCACAGCCTTTCTTTGAGAAGATAGGAAATGCACGAAGAACTATATTGAGACTCACAATATAGTTCTTTTAAGTTTGGGCACTAACTTCTCATAGTGTCTGTACAAATAACACAGCAGTCCAATGCAATATCTGACCATCACAAATGTCACTGAGTGCAAGGACACTGACATGATCTTGTGAGAGAACTTTCATGTATAATGTTTAACCAGGTTTTCCTAATTTAAGATTAGTCATGTATTTCAAAGTAAAACTGAACAGAAACAGCATTTTAAAACCATCAAAAACAAATAACTGGTTTGACTGAGATGTCATTTGGAAGGCATCTGAGAAAGCAGCTGACCAAAATGTTGAATAAATAGTTTGACTCATTACAAAAACATTATATTCATTGGTAAAGAATATGACATATTACTTTTGAAGTATATATCTGTGGGGTTTGTCTTATATTTGCAGAATATAGGCAGATGTTATATAAAGGAAAGAGGACCTGTTGCAAGGGAGAAGAACATTTCTGCCTCCCTGTGAGTGAGGACTCTAGAAAAAGAATTGTGTAGATTTTGTGGAGGGAGATGGAGCTGTACAAGTTGCAGTGGCTTCTCCTTCGTTTTTGCGTCAGTGCAATTATTTGCTGTCTTTACATGTGGATGGCAAACAGTCTGGCTCTGTTGAGGCATTAGAGAAAGGGTTAGAAGTCATCATTTCAGCAGAGGAGATAAGCCTCCCCCCTCCCCAGTTCATGCAAATATACTTGCTGAAAGCCTTTGAAGATTAAGTCTCTAGCAAGGCTTGGGGGCTCTTCCCCACTGCTCAAATGGTGACTTATAACCCTTTCTCAAATGCCTCAGCAGGGCTTCTTTCTCTTTTCTTTGAATCTCGGACCATTTACCGCACCTCACTTCCATCCCATTTTGCACCTCCCATTTCCCTTCCCTCCCTCCCTCCCCTTCCCTCCCCTTCAAACCTATCCATGCCCCTCAGCCCACTTTATCTAGATTTTCTCCTTCTTTTGTTGGAAGGAAGGGAATGTGTGTTAGTAAGTGTGTGTGTGAGAGAGAGAGAATGAGAGAGAGTGGTTAGGGTGCAAGAGAGCATGCTTTCTGTATGTATATGAAGATGGGGGATCAGTGAATAACATAAATGAGTTGCTTTATATTACAGATAATGAATTTTAATCAGTAGCCATTTGTTTTGTGGAGTGTGGCTTCTGGTCAATCTGTATGTACTTGAATATAAACACACACACAGACTTACACATACAGCTCAAATTAGAATATTAGAAAGGCTGTGGTGGCTTAGCTAGTCTTGTCCAGGAAGCTGATATACCAGTTGAAAATGGAAAATAATGTTCTTTGTCACACAGTCCCACAGGCCTCTGATACAACTCCTTTCCCTCACCCCAAGCTATGCTCCTCTTCCTTCAGAGCAAGTGCAAAGCCATCTAGGATTGATCGACTTCCAGCTCCCCATATCTGGGAATCACTCACCCATATGCATTCCACCTGACTCAGGGTTTTGGCCCACAGCCAGGCCTTCATTACATTTACACACAAGACCAAGACTTTAAAATATTTTACTTAAAAACAAACAAACAAACAGTTCTCCTACCCCTTATAAAGAAGCCCAAACAGGCCATTTCACCACAATAACATGTCTGGTTCTCACAGGTTGATTTTTAAAAAAACCAAATATGGCTCTCAGTCATAAAAAAAGGAAAGATCGAATATCCTGCCTGAGATACCACTATTAACGTGTTTTAGGCAGCAGCCCATAATGTGTTCATTCATCTGAGCATTTTAAGGGTTACAGATGGTTGTTTTTATTTTTCTTATTTGGATTCATTTTACTCTAGAAGCTCTCTCTCTTAGAAAATTGCCCTGGAATAATAATGGATGAAGGACAGCAAATAGACATTTGAAATAAAGATTTGCCCCTGACATCTCCTTGTCCCTGCCTGATTTTGAAAGGATGCCTGGCTAGAATCTGAGAGCCAGTTTGGTCTAGTGGGGCGCTGGGCTAGAAACCAGGAGACTGTGAGTTCTAGTCCCTCCTTAGGTCCCTGGGTGACTTTGGGCCAGTCACTCTCTCTCAGCCCAACCCACCTCACAGGGTGGTTGTTGTGGGGAAAATAGGAGGAGGAATGAGTATTAGCTTTGTTCGCCACCTTAAGTTTATAAAAATAATAAAGGCAGGATAGAAAATAAATAAATATTTGTACTATACAATGGAGATATTGTATTATGTTTTGAAGACTGGGATTCCTTTCAATTTTCTGATGATTTGTTTGTGTAGTTTTTTATTCAAAAAGGTAAGGAGAGTTGGTATGAAATATATATGTGGAGGGGGGACTCTCATTTCCCATTCATTAAACTGTCCTTTCATCACTCAGGATGGAGTAAGGATTTTGGAACCATTGTTAATGTTCCTTGCCTTGCTTCAGCCTTTGTCTTTAGGTGAACCTCATGGTCATTGTGCCTATTGATTTGATAATTAGCAATGATAAATTGTATCTCCTTTTTTAATGAAATTGCTTTGAATTGCTTTGTTCCTAGTAAAGCAGTTGAGAGAGACACGTGAGGAAAATTATAGGTTAAAGGGGCCGAATGCTGATCATTCTAATTGCTGAGAACATATAACAAGAGCCAAGATTAAACTGTTGAGTGGAGCTGAGTGTTCATAGATTGTGTGTTATAAAACTTGAACCAGAGCTTTTGGCACAGAGCCACATCTGTGTGAAACATTTTGCTAATTCTGGTTTGGATTATTCACACAGTGTTAAAAAAGGGTAACTAGAATTGACCAAGTCTGCTTGTAAAAATCTTCAACCAGTTCTTATTTGAATTGGCATCAGTGATGTTGTTGATCTTACTTGGAAGAACTTGGCTTGAAATGTGAAAGGTCTGTACTGTTTTTTACAAGCACTTGTATTGCAAAGCCTGCAACCTGCCAAGAGGAAAGTATTCATAGTTACTATGTACAGAGGCTTGAGCAGCTGATGCAAAAAGCCCATACCAGATGTGTTGAAAAGTTTTCTGCAGCTGATAGAAAGAGCTCAGTCTGGCCATATGGTTGAGGCCTCAGGGCTGTAAATGATATTTACAGGACTAAAAAAATGCAGGAAATATTGTTCTATCTAAGTTTTACAGTAATCTGTGGAGGCCACATACATTCTCAGGTTGCAATTACAAAAGGTGACCTACTTCAGCCCTTTAGAGTCTTCTAAAAGTTGTGAATCTATATTGCTCAACTTTCTCTTTGTATATGGCCTTTGGCACACCACTCTGTTGATCCTACCCCAGCTCATAATCCCTGTAACAAGAGCCTGATTGGCCATCTGTCATCAATCATTACAAGAATATGTTGCTTACTGTGCTCAAGTAGCTTTTGTTTTATAATTGTGGGCCAGCTCCATGTAATTTTTAAGGTAGTTATGTCACACAGAGGGAAATAGCACAGAAAATTAGTGCCCATTTTGAGTGGTGCTACAAGAAAAAGGCTGCTTGTTAACTCGCCAAGCCTGAATCATATCTAGAAGTCAGTAATGTCTAAATCATAACTAGATATCATTCTTGATTCATCTCATGTGTAATATTTATGTAGATTACAATTAACTTTAATGAAAGTTGCCAGAATTTGAGTCTCCATGTATTTCGTCTAAATTTCAGGAAGGATATTAAACAGGGGCTCTGCTGAAATACATCCCCATAATCTGTCTAGAAAACATCCTGTCTCCACAGCAGTCAACCGGAAGTTTCTGGAGGCTCATCAGTGGCACATGGCCACAGAACCCTTCTGCTGTGGTTGTTTGCCTACCTGTCTCTTATCTGCCTTTGCTTTTCTCTTTGTTTTCAGTTGTGACCAGCTTTGCTTACACTGTGCCAGTAATAGGCAAGGCATTTTGTTCTATACTAAAGCTTTTTATGCTCTGATTTCTGGTTCATGCACTGTGCTAAACTATTATTGTTTTAACCATGGTTTGTTGAATAAAGACATATGAACGTGTTCACAGAGGCTGCTAATCACAAAACTGTGATTTTGCAAACAACAAGGACTGGGTTCACACTTTGCATTAAGGCATAATGCAAACATTTCCTTTTCATTTAGAAATCAGATTAGTATTTATGATTTAATCCTGTGTTATTTGCAGTAGAATTTATTTGTTTGTTGTACTTCTATAGCACTGTGATCAAACTTGATTCACAGAATTCTAAAGCTATTAAAAATGTCATGTTAAGCAGTAAAATAAATTTTAAAAATAAACTATGATAAAAATACTATTATTTATTTTATTTTATCAAACTTTATCACTGCCCATCTCCCTCCCAAGGAGGGACTCTGGGTGGTTTACAATATATATAATCCACACAGTGGCAATATCCCTCATCCCCAAATGCCATCTGGAACAGTTCAATTTTTAATAGTTTCTATAAGATCAATAACAAGGGGACTGCTGTTACCTTAGGAGGAAGGGTATTCCAAAGTGCAGAGGCTGCTACTGAAAACCTTTCTTTGAGGTCTGTATCAATACATGACCCTTTTTACCTCTGAAAACCAGGGACCACAACAAGGTTTTGATTGGGTACATACCAATTTAGACAGGTTGCTTCTGTGAAGAGGGTGCTGTAGATAGATACCTAGATTTTTATACTTTAAAGCCTTTGAATTGCATCAGGAAGTCCTTCTCCCCCTTCTTATACTCCAGTGAATCAGGAAGCATTTGCCTAAGCTGCTTCAAATATTACCTTGTTTCCCAAGGCTTAAATAATATTTCAGCCCCCTTTGTCTAGGTAATGGTATTACCTTCTATTTTGTAAAGATCACCTCCTTTACTGTCTATGCCAATGCAGTGACTGCACTTCAGATGTTCTATGGCTATGATGGCTTTGATTCACCAACATGCAAGCTTTGGATAACAATTGCAATTTTGGGGTGATCTTCAAAGGCAGCCCCACACTGAGCACATTGCAATAATCCAAATGAATGGTGATAAGTGCATGATTTACCATTGCTAAGACCTGTTCCAAACCTGGGCAAAGGCCTCCTAGCAATGACTTCTACCCACCTATTTAACTGCAGCTGTGAGTCCAAGAAGACCCACAAATTGCAGATCTCCTCCTTCAGAGAGAGTGCCACCTTGTCCAGAATTGACAATAGCCCTTCTGAACAAGAAAAACTCTGTCTTGCTTAGATTCAGCTTCAGACTGTTTTATTCCATTCAGTCCTCAGCAGCCTTCTGACAACATGTCAAGACTTTCACAGCATCTCCATCTTGGCCCAGTTTGGAGATGTATAGCCATGTTGCATCAGCTCACTGATGATATCTTACTCCCAACCAATGACTGTTCTTTTCCAGTAGTTTTATATATGTGTTAAATAGTAGTGGGGAGAGAATCAAGCCTCAAGGGACCACACATTTGAGTGTCCACTGGACTGATCTCTTATCCCTCTCAGCTAACTTACTAGAAACCACTTGGAAAATAGTAGAACTACTGATGCACAGTGCCCTAATTCCCAACCGTCACAGGTAGTTCAGAAGGATATCATGGTTGATGGCATCAAACACTATTGAGAGGTTCAAAAGGACCAGAATAGTTACACTACCTCTATCCAAGTTTTGACAAATGTCAATGATCAGAGAGACCAATGCATGTGGAGTCCTTGGTGCTCTCTGAGCCTTGTTGTTTTCTTGCAGACTAGGCATTGCCTAGTCTGGCAATGAAATGTCTGCAAGAAAACAACAAGGCTCAGAGAGCACCAAGGACTCCACAGTTCAACCCTGAGCTACCAATATTCGCTTTGATTGAGACCAATGCATTCCTGTCCCATGTACAGGCTTGAATCTAGACAGCAAGTGGTCCAGACAATTCATTTTTTCAAAGGCACACTATGACTGATTCCCTAAAACTTTTTCAACAACTTTCTCCTAAAACTAGAGAATGGAGACTGGGCAGTATTTGTCCAAAATTGTTAGGTCCAAACAGGGCTTCTCAAAAAGTTGGGTGCACCACACTTCTTAGAATCCTTTCTCTTATTTATTTATTGTAAACTACTGATCTGAATTCATATACTTCAAAATACATGTTTCATTGTGGATTAGTTGAATATGTATGAATTCAACATGGATATCATTTTCTCATCTATTGACACTTTAATAAATAGTTGTTGCCACTCTATCCCAGGAAAAGACATGCTTGATTTAAGAAGGTGTCAGAACCAGCCCAAGAATGACAAAAAATCAGTCCAGCCAAACTTCAGTTCTTTATTTGCTAACACTGTATAGACAGAATCTTGCCAGACTAAGCAACTCTACCTAACCTAAGAGGAAATAACCTAGGAGAGCTCTAGGGTGGGGCCATTCTGAATCTCTTAGTTTTCCCACAACTGCCCCCTGGACTATGTTTCCTCTTACCTTGTCCCCCTTCTTGGAATGTGCTCCCTCCTTCCTAAGAACCAGTGGCACTACTGAAATCCACCACAGAAGGTGCCAACAGTGGCACTACTGAAATCCACCACAGACCCCACCTTTTCCCCTTCAGTTATAGAATGTTGCATAACCCTAGTTGAACATGTTCTCAACAACTTATATGAGGTCCTTTGCAACCAAGTAGCTTTATTATTTGCAAAACAGTCTAGATTTGATTAATATTATTGAGGGTTTTTTTTTAGTTAGTTTAGAATTCAGGCCCAGAAATTAGCCCAATGTAGTAACCAAGTTAAATGTGTTCTACAAACACCACCATTGAATTTGACAGCTAGACAAAGAATATGAACATGGATTTCTATAGATAGGCAGACAAGTGTTATATAGAAAAAATTTTTCTGAGACTTTAGCTGAAAATATATAGTTATGTGGGTTTCCTTTTATCAATTATTGAAAATAAGTTTGAGTTTTTGAAAAGTATGAAAAATATTGTTTAATGATCTCTAGCAGTTCTATAGATTCAATCTGCAAAGATTTGGTTCTACAGCTGTTTGGATTGCAGGTAACATTATTTCCTTTCAGCAGTTTAAAAACTCTTTTTAAATAACTCTTGAGTAGACATCTTTGAAACTACTAGGTTTTTTTAAACTGCATTTCTATTCAATGTTAGCCACTGAACTACTTTGCAGGTGTCTAATAGCTTCTCTGGATTCCAGCCAAAGCATTTAATTAAAACAGTTAGTAAAACAAATCTTCACCTCTATGGAGGAGCCCTGGGTTTCATCAGAGTATTCAGAAGTGTCATATAAGCAATAGGAGTCTACAGTAAGTGCACATAACTGAAATATGGCAGAAAAGTACTTTTTTCCACAACTGGAAAAAAGCCCAGATATTGTTGCTTAGTAGTACAATGTCTATGATCCTAATTGAGACACATTAGGCATCCTTTTTTGCTGGCTTGTTTCACTCTGCAACAAACCATTTACCTGACACTGTACTGAAGTCCCCATGTGTCCAAGCAGTAGCCAGCCATCCTATGTACACCACTAGTTGGGAGTAAATCTCATTGGACTCTCCCTATGAGAAAACACTCAAAAGAGCATCCCTCATCCTCTTTCTGTCTCTCTACCCCCACACACTTTACCTTATAAGTAACTACTATTTTAATATCAATCTTCATTTTACTGGTTTTCTAACTGACTTTCACTCTTCTAAATTAAGGCTTTTAATATATTTTTATTTCGTTTTTAAAATTGATTTCAAATAGATGCAGAATTTTTAACCTTGTTTTTCACTAGTTGTGTTATCATTTGGATTGCTGCTTAGGATAAAGTATTATTACAATGTTCTACCTGTGTATCCAAGTGTTTCTTTTCTCCTGATTTATCCCCACTGCCACAGTGTCATGTTCACTGTTTCAATGTATTTTAAACATCATAACGTTTCCCATGCCATGGCGCTGATGCGTGTTTCTGTATGGGAGGGAGCTGCTGTGAAACCTTGTACCAAGCTCTGTATGTGGAATCAGTACAATGGAATGTGTTTGGGTTATTTTGTCTGTTAAGGACTTTTCCCACAGACCATCAGGAACCATTAGGAGCACCTATGGTTGTGGACTTGAGAAGATTCTAAGGGGGAGGGATTTTGTTTTCACTGAGGGTTTTTAATTTGAATTTGCCCACACTTTTAGCATTCTCAGCTTTCTTTGTGATCCTGCATGCTGTTCTTTAATAAATCAGATATCCTTAAGCTTCTGCCTGTGAGTCTGATAATGTTTTAGAATAGACAATCATTACACACAGTCCATAACATTCAGGAAGGTTCTGGGTCCCTTAATACTGTGTATCTTTCTGGGATGGGCTGAAAGGCTGGCAGAGGGAAAGGGAGAGAAGTTAAGTGCAGATTGTATATAATTGATAGATAATCATCTGAAGAGAGTTCATCTACTTTTTAATTTTTTTAAAAAAATTGTTACATGCAAAAAAAGAAAAAGAAAAGAAAGAAGAGAAAGAAAAAAGAAAGAAGAGGGTAAGCCCCCCTCCCAAAGTATAAATTTTTATACTACAGATGGAAGACTAACTTTGTACTGGAAAAAACCCTTATCTATATCATATCTGTATCCCACATAACTATAAATAGAAAAACAAGACAACTTGATCCCTAAACCAAGGTGCCCACTTCTCCATTCCCTGAAAGCTCTCCAAAATAATTTAGTCTTAACTTGCTTTGGGGAAATTGTGAAGGTAGGTTCCAGCCTGGCCTCAGGAAGAAGACTATTCAATAAGTCAGAAGCCATCACTGAAAAGCACTGTTTCTGGGCCACTGCTAAAAATGAAGGACTATCAACAGCTTTTCCTGTGTGGAGCATGCTGAATAGATGAGCTCCACTTGGAAGAGGTGGTCCTGAAGGCATCTAAACATCCCTCCAAATTGGATGCTTGGTGATTAAATGCTTATTCAAACCCAGAAGGTAAGACAGCAAAGCAGACCATGTATAAGAATGGATGTCTTTCAAGCCTTGTGGTATCAACATTTTTGTTTCTTACCTGTTTTGAAATCATAATGGCAAGCAATATTTATTTCAATTATCTCCTGTTGGTTTCCATGCCACTGATATATAGTTCAAAAAGACATGAGCAACGACAAATCAACAAGCCCAATGGGATGCTCATTATCAGTTCTGGGCAGCTTACTTTGCTGCTTTTTTCTGAATAGGTGGGAGCATTTGCAAACAAACTACTGGCCTGCAGCCACTCACCAGTTATTTCATCTACAGTAAAAACATTTCCTAGTCTATGTATGCTGAATCTTGCAACAGTATCTCACACCCTTAACACCATGCACGTAGGTTACTGAAATGTGTTTTACATGGGGCTGCCTCTGAAGGCCACTTGGAAACCACAGTTGGTACAAAATACAGTGACTCGCCTTCCTGAAGGTATGTTCTGCCAGGAGCTCATGACAGCAGTGCTTAAAGCCCTGCATTGTTTACTAGAACGGTCATCTGAGTAGAGCCTTCTTTCTGATCCTTGCTGTATGTTTGTAGTCCAAATCAGGCTTCATAACTCTGGAATCAGTTCCTTCCTTCCCTTCATCTCTCTGAAAGTTTGATGGCCTTTAAAAGCAGTTTTAATAACTTCTTATTTTATTAGTAGTTTAATATAGGACTGGTTATCCACTCTACTCTCATTAACCTTGGCAGTTCCAAGTTAATGCCTGTTTTCACTTAGCCATATCTCAGGGCATCATTTTAAACAAAGATGTCTATAGGGAGGGTGTCATGGAGGGGCAAATGATGAAAGCAGTGTTGCACTGTTGTGACACAAGCTCTGCTTGTTATGTTTCTGTATCATGACATCACATGCAATGAGAAAGGAGCCCGGTCCATGACAACACCACACTGGTTTTTGTCATTTGATGAAAGCACCGGATTCTGCAGATTCTCTATTGCTTGGAGCAACTGTTACCAGGGAGCCTTCAGCTCTTCAGGGGCTCATTAGTAGGGAAGGTTCTATATATACATACACACACACACACACACACACATGCATACCCACACACACACACAGACACATTCATATATGAATGAATGAATGAATGAATGAATGAATGAATGAATGAATGAATGAAATGCCACTGACGATGCCTGAACTTTTGAATACATTTCCCATAGAAGTTTCTCTAATGCAGATGTTGCCATTTTTTGCATCACTTTATGATTTACTTATTTGTTCATGTTCAGTTTGCTCTGCTATTATTTTTGTTTGCTTTGGATTATTTTTATGTTGTTTGACGATGCTATTTTTCAAATCATGTTGTTGTTGTTTATTCGTTTAGTCGCTTCCGACTCTTCGTGACTTCATGGACCAGCCCACGCCAGAGCCTCCTGTCGGTCGTCAACACCCCCAGCTCCCCCAGGGACAAGTCCGTCACCTCTAGAATATCATCCATCCATCTTGCCCTTGGTTGGCCCCTCTTCCTTTTGCCTTCCACTCTCCCTAGCATCAGCACCTTCTCCAGGGTGTCCTGTCTTCTCATTATGTGGCCAAAGTATTTCAGTTTTGCCTTTAATATCATTCCCTCAAGTGAGCAGTCTGGCTTTATTTCCTGGAGGATGGACTGGTTGGATCTTCTTGCAGTCCAAGGCACTCTCAGAATTTTCCTCCAACACCACAGTTCAAAAGCATCTATCTTCCTTCTTTCAGCCTTCTTTATGGTCCAGCTCTCACAGCCATATGTTACTACGGGGAACACCATTGCTTTAACTATGCAGACCTTTGTTGTCAGTGTGATGTCTCTGCTCTTAACTATTTTATCGAGATTTGTCATTGCTCTTCTCCCAAGGATTAAGCGTCTTCTGATTTCCTGACTGCAGTCAGCATCTGCAGTAATCTTTGCACCTAGGAATACAAAGTCTTTCACTGCTTCTACATTTTCTCCCTCTATTTGCCAGTTATCAATCAAGCTGGTTGCCATAATCTTGGTTTTTTTGAGGTTTAGCTGCAAGCCAGCTTTTGCACTTTCTTCTTTCACCTTCATCATAAGGCTCCTCAGTTCCTCTTCACTTTCAGCCATCAAAGTGGTATCATCTGCATATCTGAGATTGTTAATGTTTCTTCCAGCGATTTTAACTCCAGCCTTGGATTCCTCAAGCCCAGCTTGTCGCATGATGTGTTCTGCGTACAAGTTGAATAGGTAGGGTGAGAGTATACAGCCCTGCCGTACTCCTTTCCCAATCTTAAACCAGTCCGTTGTTCCGTGGTCTGTCCTTACTGTTGCTACTTGATCGTTATACAGATTCTTCAGGAGGCAGACAAGATGACTTGGTATCCCCATACCACTAAGAACTTGCCACAATTTGTTATGGTCCACACAGTCAAAGGCTTTAGAATAGTCAATAAAACAGAAATAGATGTTTTTCTGAAACCCCCTGGCTTTTTCCATTATCCAGCGGATATTGGCAATTTGGTCTCTAGTTCCTCTGCCTTTTCTAAACCCAGCTTGTACATCTGGCAATTCTCGCTCCATGAACTGCTGAAGTCTACCTTGCAGGATCTTGAGCATTACCTTACTGGCATGTGAAATGAGTGCCACTGTTCGATAGTTTGAACATTCTTTAGTGTTTCCCTTTTTTGGTATGGGGATATAAGTTGATTTTTTCCAATCTGATGGCCATTCTTGTGTTTTCCAAATTTGCTGGCATATAGCATGCATTACCTTGACAGCATCATCTTGCAAGATTTTGAACATTTCACCTGGGATGCCGTTGTCTCCTGCTGCCTTGTTATTAGCAATGCTTCTTAAGGCCCACACAACCTCACTCTTCAGGATGTCTGGCTCTAGCTCACTGACCACACCGTCAAAGCTATCCCCGATATTGTTATCCTTTCTATACAGGTGTTCTGTATATTATTGCCACCTTTTCTTGATCTCTTCTTCTTCTGTTAGGTCCTTGCCATCTTTGTTTTTCATCATACCCATTTTGGCCTGGAATTTACCTCCGATGTTCCTAATTTTCTGGAAGAGGTCTCTTGTCCTTCCTATTCTATTCTCTTCTTCCACTTCCGCGCATTGCTTGTTTAAAAATAATTCCTTATCTCTTCTGGCTAACCTCTGGAATTTTGCATTTATTTGGGCATATCTCCCCCTATCACTGTTGCCTTTTGCTTTCCTTCTTTCTTGGGCTACTTCTAGTGTCTCAGCAGACAGCCATTTTGCCTTCTTGGTTTTCTCTTTCTTTGGGATGTATTTTGTTGCCGCCTCCTGAACAATGCTGCGAGCTTCTGTCCAGAGTTCTTCCGGGACCCTATCTACTAAGTCCAGTCCCTTAAATCTATTCTTCACCTCCACTGCATATTCCTTAGGAATTTTAGTGAATTCATATCTAGCTGATCTGTGGGTCTTCCCTAATCTCTTTAGTCTGATCCTAAATTGTGCAAGAAGACGTTCGTGATCTGAACTACAATCAGCTCGAGGTCTTGTTTTTACCGACTGTATAGATGTCTGCCACCTTTGGCTGCAAAGGATGTAGTCAATCTGATTTCGGTGTTGTCCATCTGGGGAAGTCCATGTATAAAGCCGTCTCTTAGGTTGTTGGAAGAGAGTGTTTGTTATACAGAGTGAGTTGTCTTGGCAAAATTCTATCAGCCTATGTCCTGCTTCGTTTTGTTCTCCCAGGCCATACTTACCTGTAATTCGAGGTGTCATTTGACTGCCCACCTTAGCATTCCAGTCTCCCGTGATGAAAATAACGTCTCTTTTAGGCGTGTTGTCCAGTAGGTGCTGCAGATCCTCATAGAACTGCTCTACTTCAGCTTCTTCAGCATTTGTGGTTGGGGCGTATATTTGGATCACTGTGATGTTAGATGGCTTGCCCTGAATTCGAATTGAGATCATTCTATCATTTTTTGGATTGTATCCAAGCACTGCTTTAGCCACTTTACTATTAATTATGAAGGCTACTCCATTTCTTCTGTGGTCCTCTTGTCCACAGTAGTAGATCTGGTGGTCATTTGATGTGAAGTGGCCCATTCCAGTCCATTTCAGTTCACTGACGCCCAAATTGTCTATCTTTAATCTTTCAGATCATAGCATATGTTAATTTCAATGCCTTTTCTATACTGCTTAAAGTTTTTGAAAAATTACTGTGGGGGAATTGCCAGTTTAGTTTACATCTACTGTATTATACCCTCTGTCAAACCCTATATCCAGATCAGAGCAAGCACATATGCCACTCAATTCAGCTAGCAAAAATCTACCTTGATGTTCATTTATTAAACACCAGCAAACATAAAATGGTGAACTGCAAAATGAGACAGAAGGCAGGAAAAACAGGGAGAAACATGAGCAACAGGCAATAAGTTATGTTATCTGCAGTATATATTTATATACCTGTATCAATAGGCACCTTCAGCAAAGGATCGTTACCTTGTCGTGGTGCTGGAGCTTGAGCACCTCAATGATGCCATGAGCTAAACCGTGAAGGGCCACCCAAGACGGGAAGGTCATGACAGAGAGGTCAGACTAAATGCGATCCCTGGGGAAGGTAATGGCAACCCACCCCAGTATTCTTGCCGTGAAAACTAAATGGATCAGTACAACCAGAGATATGTCGGTATACCATCGGAAGATGAGACCCCCAGGTCGGAAGATGGTCAAAATGCTACTGGGGAGGAACAGAGGATGAGCTCAACTAGCCCCAGACGTGATGACGCAGCTAGCTCAAAGCTGAAAGGACGGCTAGCGGCCGACGGTGCTGGTGGTGAACGGCGAATCCGATGTTCTAAGGATCAACACACCATTGGAACCTGGAATGTAAGATCTATGAGCCAGGGCAAATTGGATGTGGTTATTGGTGAGATGTCAAGATTAAAGATAGACATTCTGGGCGTCAGTGAACTGAAATGGACTGGAATGGGCCACTTCACATCAAATGACCACCAGATCTACTACTGTGGACAAGAGGACCACAGAAGAAATGGAGTAGCCTTCATAATTAATAGTAAAGTGGCTAAAGCAGTGCTTGGATACAACCCAAAAAACGACAGAATGAGCTCAATTCGAATTCAGGGCAAGCCATCTAACATCACAGTGATCCAAATATACGCCCCAACCACAAATGCTGAAGAAGCTGAAGTAGAGCGGTTCTATGAGGATCTGCAGCACCTACTGGACAACACGCCTAAAAGAGACGTTATTTTCATCACAGGAGACTGGAATGCTAAGGTGGGCAGTCAAATGACACCTCGAATTACAGGTAAGTATGGCCTGGGAGAACAAAATGAAGCAGGACATAGGCTGATAGAATTTTGCCAAGACAATTCACTCTGCATAACAAACACTCTCTTCCAACAACCTAAGAGACGGCTTTATACATGGACTTCACCAGATGGACAACACCAAAATCAGATTGATTACATCCTTTGCAGCCAAAGGTGGTGGACATCTGTACAGTCGGTAAAAACAAGGCCTGGAGCTGACTGTAGTTCCGATCACGAACTTCTTCTTGCACAATTTAGGATCAGACTAAAGAGATTAGGGAAGACCCACAGATCAGCTAGATATGAGCTCACTAATATTCCTAAGGAATATGCAGTGGAGGTGAAGAATAGATTTAAGGGACTGGACTTAGTAGATAGGGTCCCGGAAGAACTCTGGACAGAAGTTGGCAGCATTGTTCAGGAGGCGGCAACAAAATACATCCCAAAGAAAGAGAAAACCAAGAAGGCAAAATGGCTGTCTGCTGAGACACTAGAAGTAGCCCAAGAAAGAAGGAAAGCAAAAGGCAACAGTGATAGGGGGAGATATGCCCAATTAAATGCAAAATTCCAGAGGTTAGCCAGAAGAGATAAGGAATTATTTTTAAACAAGCAATGCGCGGAAGTGGAAGAAGACAATAGAATAGGAAGGACAAGAGACCTCTTCCAGAAAATTAGGAACATCGGAGGTAAATTCCAGGCCAAAATGGGTATGATCAAAAACAAAGATGGCAAGGACCTAACAGAAGCAGAAGAGATCAAGAAAAGGTGGCAAGAATATACAGAACACCTGTATAGGAAGGATAACAATATCGGGGATAGCTTTGACTGTGTGGTCAGTGAGCTAGAGCCAGACATCCTGAAGAGTGAGGTTGAGTGGGCCTTAAGAAGCATTGCTAATAACAAGGCAGCAGGAGATGACGGCATCCCAGCTGAACTGTTCAAAATCTTGCAAGATGATGCTGTCAAGGTAATGCATGCTATATGCCAGCAAATTTGGAAAACACAAGAATGGCCATCAGATTGGAAAAAATCAACTTATATCCCCATACCAAAAAAGGGGAACACTAAAGAATGTTCAAACTATCGAACAGTGGCACTCATTTCACATGCCAGTAAGGTAATGCTCAAGATCCTGCAAGGTAGACTTCAGCAGTTCATGGAGCGAGAATTGCCAGACGTACAAGCTGGGTTTAGGAAAGGCAGAGGAACTAGAGACCAAATTGCCAATATCCGCTGGATAATGGAAAAAGCCAGGGAGTTTCAGAAAAACATCTATTTCTGTTTTATTGACTATTCTAAAGCCTTTGACTGTGTGGACCATAACAAATTGTGGCAAGTTCTTAGTGGTATGGGGATACCAAGTCATCTTGTCTGCCTCCTGAAGAATCTGTATAACGACCAAGTAGCAACAGTAAGAACAGACCACGGAACAACGGACTGGTTTAAGATTGGGAAAGGAGTACAGCAGGGCTGTATACTCTCACCCTACCTATTCAACTTGTATGCAGAACACATCATGCGACAAGCTGGGCTTGAGGAATCCAAGGCTGGAGTTAAAATCTCTGGAAGAAACATTAACAATCTCAGATATGCCAATGATACCACTTTGATGGCTGAAAGTGAAGAGGAACTGAGGAGCCTTATGATGAAGGTGAAAGAAGAAAGTGCAAAAGCTGGTTTGCAGCTAAACCTCAAAAAAACCAAGATTATGGCAACCAGCTTGATTGATAACTGGCAAATAGAGGGAGAAAATGTAGAAGCAGTGAAAGACTTTGTATTCCTAGGTGCAAAGATTACTGCAGATGCTGACTGCAGTCAGGAAATCAGAAGACGCTTAATCCTTGGGAGAAGAGCAATGACAAATCTCGATAAAATAGTTAAGAGCAGAGACATCACACTGACAACAAAGGCCTGCATAGTTAAAGCAATGGTGTTCCCTGTAGTAACATATGGCTGCGAGAGCTGGACCATAAGGAAGGCTGAGAGAAGGAAGATAGATGCTTTTGAACTGTGGTGTTGGAGGAAAATTCTGAGAGTGCCTTGGACTGCAAGAAGATCCAACCAGTCCATCCTCCAGGAAATAAAGCCAGACTGCTCACTTGAGGGAATGATATTAAAGGCAAAACTGAAATACTTTGGCCACATCATGAGAAGACAGGACACCCTGGAGAAGATGCTGATGCTAGGGAGAGTGGAAGGCAAAAGGAAGAGGGGCCGACCAAGGGCAAGATGGATGGATGATATTCTAGAGGTGACGGACTCGTCCCTGGGGGAGCTGGGGGTGTTGACGACCGACAGGAAGCTCTGGCGTGGGCTGGTCCATGAAGTCACGAAGAGTCGGAAGCGACTAAACGAATAAACAACAACAACATCAATAGGCACAGAATTTCCCAAACTACTGGAAACAATGCTGTAAGTATGGACAGTCCCAAAGGGGGCGGCCTTTGGTTATTCCAGTCTTAATCCTTTTACGTATACAAAAAGCAGAACAGAGATGAAAACTAAGATACTGGATGATCCATCCTGTATGCTGCGCCAGGAAAGAAACAGTTCGGTGGATGGGGATGTTGTATGCAACAAAACTGTCTCCATATTCTAGTGAGCAACCAAAGGTTTGGCAGGAGAATCAGCAGATTCAGCCGGAAAATGTATAGGATCAGTCATCAACCTGGCTGATCTGTAATTACACAACAACCTGATGTAAAACTACTATTGTGCATCCTTTTTAGCTCACTATCATACTGAAATACTTCATTAATCCGCTTCATAACTTGTTATTTGTTGTGCTATGCAAATACAATGTCTTTTAGTGAAGGCCTCAGAGGTTTATTTTTAAATATTTTTGACTGGCTGTTGTTTGTAACAGTGTTCATTCTTTTCATGTTGTTAAAAAATAAACTGGGTGCTTGGCGTAAAAAATAGATTCATTCTCAAATTTTAACTAGTTTGACCTTCTAACCTCTCCCGACCCATTTCTGTTTCTTCAGTTTTGTTAGTGCAGCTCACAGAGAATGAAGGTTTTATAGGTTTTTACTTGAATTTATATTTTCCAGCTCATTGCATTTGCAAAGAAACTGATAAATCATCAGTTGAAATAATATGTAAGTGGCATAACACCAAAGAAAATTCTTGCAAAAGAGAAAGTATGTAAAAACTAAATAAATAATATGCTTAAAAGCATATGGTAAATACAATTAATGAAGTATCTATAACAATTGTTTAGACATTGGTAGCTTATTGCATCTCTGAGGCAATAATTTTAATCATTCTCCCCTACTTTGTGTTATTTCAGAGCCCTTAAAATCCAGTAATTCAGTGTCAATTAAACTGAAAAAAAAATAGTATGCAAGAGTGGTAGCAAGACATAACACAAACTTCTCCATTCCTCATTCTTCTAATTTCAGTCATCTTCTCCCCCTCTGCCCAAATTATCGCTGGAACTGATTGTGAGAATAAAGACTAGTTACTTCAGTGAAACGATAATAAAATCAATCATGTGTATAAAATTACTTAGTAATTCAGCCAGTTGGTCTCTATTTGGATTCACTTTAGTTCATTAGTTTACAGGGAGAATTCCTTTCACATTTAAGGTGGGAGGGGGTATACATAGAAAATAGTTGGTAATTAATTGCAGGTTTCTAAAGAAAGAAATAAAATTTCAAAATGGCAGAGTGCTTAAGTCTGCTTTTCATATACTTTTAGTATCCATTCTGATTATGTTGCAATTTCATTTTTTTTATTAAAGTTATGTACTGGCTTTGACCATTATTTTGATAGTCTAATAAAATTATTCTTACCAAATCTTCAAACCATATGAGAAGAGAGTTGCCTTTAAATAATTTAGGGACATGTGAGCCAACAGCAAAATACTTGTAGCTTTTCTGTTGTGAAGAATGAGGGGATATATTCTATGTCTAAGCATACATGCAGAGCTATTGTTGATTAAAGTAATGTTAAGTGGAATCCTTGATAATGAATGCACTATTCTTTGGCTTTTTAAATAAAGACAATGAAGCAACAAAGGAATTTATAGTTTTCAAAAATCTTAAAATTATATCCAGCTTGAGTAAAAATAACCGCTAGCTCTTTCACACTCAGCTGGCAAAAACTTACTGAATGTTGAAATTAGGTGACAAATTCAATACTGAACTCACTTTGACTAATTAGCAGTGTGACCCTTTTCAATGGGGCTGACCCTTAAGTACTTATGCATAGGATTGCAGACCAAAAGCATGAATTGAACAACAAGAGAAGCACTATTGTTTAACAACACAAAAGTTTGGAATATAGTAAATTAACTGAAGGAGGATCAAATGAAAAATAGGTCAAGTGAAAATGGGAATGCAGATAATGAAAATCTGGTAATTTGAAAGACAGAGTGCTGTCAGACACAGAGCCAATAAAAGAAGGAGGAGGAGGAGGAGGAGGGGGAGGAGGAGGGGGACAATAAGATGATAGCCAGAATGAATATATAAAGCTAATTCCTTCTGTACCTGTCAGAAAGGTGAATTTTTAGTGATTACATATTCTGATTAATGAGGGACCTGTCTATCCCTGAATCTAATATTTGCCATTTCACCAGGATGTTTACCAACAAGTACCAAGAGGTTTTCAACTATCTTAGTTGCCCTTTTTAGCATGTTGTGCTAACCCTCCTGCCAACATATCAGAGGCAGTGTTCCAGGGAGAAGTTGTAATCAGGGCATGTTAGAAAGGTCCCATCCTGTCTTGAAAGGTGAAAGGTGAAAGGTCCCCTGTGCAAGCACCAAGTCATATCTGACACTTTGGAGGGATGCTGCTTTCGCAACATTTTCTTGGTAGACTATAGCGCGGTGGTTTGCCATTGCCTTCCCCAGTTGTCACCTTCCCCAGCAAGCTGGGTCCTCATTTTACCGACCTTGAAAGGATGGAAGGCTGAGTTGATCTGAACCGGCTACCCGAGAATCCAGCTTCTGCTGGGATTGAAATTGGGTTGTGGGGAGAGTTTCGGTTGCAATACTGCCGCCTACCACTCTGCGCCACATGAGGCTCCTCACCCATCTGAACTACCAAATTCCAGATTCATCCCAACTTAAGTACACTGTTTTTATGCAAAAGTACAGAAAGAATGCAGAATGGGGAGGATGACTTTTCTGTTTCTCCACTCAATATGGGTGAGGATTTAAGAAAGTCTGTTGGTAAAGATATCAACCTTTTCAAATCATATTGTAGTGTGAATGGACTGGCATCAGTTTTGGAATAAAATTCCCATGGACTAAGGTGATGTTACCCTTGCAAGATAGTCCAGACAAGAAGCACACCCAGAAGTACTAGCTCTACTTTATTGTAAGGTTACATTAACATTAACAGAATCTCGCAAGTCTGAAAGACTGTTCAAGCTTATCTATATATCTGTATATCTATCCTCTATGTCTATGTCTATGTCTATTTAGTAACATACAGAAAAAAAATGAAGATGGAGTAAATGAGTGAAAAATAAATAAATAAATAGATAAATAAAATCAGAAAAATTTGGACTGACCCTGTTCACCACAAATCAACTATTTTATCTACTTTCAGTAAATAATTGAAATGAAGCATAAAACATCTGCCCCCCAAAATCCTATGTACAATTATTAAAACACACACACACATTAGAAACTAGAGCCTTAGCCTACATATGGCCTAGAAAGTAAATATTTAGCTTATAGATTCAATTATTATTATTTTTGGTCTCATTCACCAAAAAGCTGATCTTTTAGGCATAGGTCAGGTCAGTTCTAAGTTCAATATGTAGTGGCAAAGTGGTTAAAGAGTTTGCAACAATTTAAGTAGCTGCTCCAAACAAGCAGAGACAGTTAAGCAGAGGAAGTGTTTTAGTCTTTGAAAAGATCCAAAACAGCCTTGATTCAGGAAACTGATGTATTTGTGACATATAAGCAAACTTTAGAAAGGAGTGAGAATATATTTAAACACATTTACCATATGTTACAGTGCAAAGAAATTCTGTACAGGTTATTAAATTGATTGAAATGTTCTCTTTTATTTTACTTCATTAATGATTAAAATAAAAGAAACTAGACCCTTAATATTTAGATGATTCAGGAATTGCATAGAGATCTGGATTCTAAGAAAATTCTAATACTGTTGATTATATTGAAACCTTATATTATATCAATTACCTGATATGATAATTAATGTCCAAGGCTTTCATTTCTTCCATTTCTGTTCCAATCTTTATGTTTGCAAAAATAAAAATGACCACTTATTGAAGATATTCCTGGCATGAATTATGCAAGATTTCTTCTAAATGTTTGGAATCAGGACAAATAAAATGGAAGATCATGAACTGTGGGGAAAAAAAAATACCTAATGGTTATTTTGTATTATTACAAAGGACAATTTAAATAACTTAAATAACTGTTTTGGGCTATATTGGCCTTCAGAGCCTGGAATTGCAACTGGAAAAGTGCATGCTTCACTGCTTATTTTTCTTTTTTAAAGACAGTGTGAAAATTTATATTTATCACTGGTTACTTTAGACCAGTGTTTCTCAACCTTGGCAACTTGAAGAGATGTGAACTTCAGCTTTGCTGGCTGGGGAATTCTGGGAGTTGAAGTCCACACCTCTTCAAGTTGTCAAGGTTGATATACACTGCTTCAGACCATTATCCAAATCAGCTCTAAAAGTCCCTGCTGTGTATTTCAACTACACTTCATTTCCAGGCATCAGCTGTTATTCAAAGCCAACTGGAGACAGGCAACCTCCCTTACAGGGACAAGTGACCTCTCTACTCAGGCATGCAAATACTACACTCAGTCATTTAAAGAAGTTACAGTCCTCATAAGTGTCTTAAACATAAATGGAGAATTATCACAGGAATATCCCATACTCAAAAAATCTTCTGAAATTCAAAAGACTTCCACTTTTGATGAGTAGGGTAATTCCCACTTTCTGACTTCCATCACTGAGATCATTCTGTGCTAGCTGTCATCAGTGGTTGATTCTGTTTCTGTGCTTGGCTGTGTTGTATGATCTTCCCTCACTTTTGTTCCGAGTCGTCATGCTGGCCACATGACCCGGAAGTGTCTATGACAACGCCGGCTCCAAGGCTTAGAAACGGAGATGAGCACCGCCCCCTAGAGTCGGATTCGACTGGACTTTACGTCAAGGGAAACCTTTACCTTTACCTTTACTTGGCCTCTTCTCTTTAGGTGTGCAGGTCATGAAATGTCTGATACCAGACGCAAATGTGCTGTCTTCAGCAAATTAGGTGGTTCTCCTTCCATTTGTGTCCTGGTTCCAAATTGATACTTGGAATTAATAGGCAAGGTTTTGAATCCCTCCCTGTATGGGTGCCTGGGAGATAGTGGGGTCATTGCTGCCCCCAACTGTGGTTAGAAAGCTGTTGAATGATTTTGTATTTGATTAGTGGGAACAACTAGCATTTCAAAATTCTTCACCAGATTTGCAGGCAGAGAAATATTGCAAAATTCTTCAACAATTCCTCAATCTGAGCTTACTTTAACAATGGCAGGAGCACAATGAAAGGAATTTGCTTGCAATATAAAGGAAGTATGCGAAGCCAGGAAAGATGCAGACCATTAGGTGATTCTACAATAAAAGATAGGATATTCACACTCATACACTTTGGCCACCTAAACTAAATGGACATCAAACTCTACCTATGACAATTTCTCAGGAAGTTATTCTGCTTGGAAAAAAAAAATGAGAGCATCAAATTGAATAAGAACTGGTAGAGGCAAATGTAAAAGAATGTCTATGACTGGCACTAGCTGTGATAAAAGGATGTGTTTTAGGATTTGTGAGCCAGTCAATGTGAATTCATTAGCACTTTCCAAGGGTGTGTAGCAAATTGGCAGTATTACCAGGGATGCTGGGAGCATGTCTGCCATTCTTACACAATTTCATGCCGTGTGTACATGTGTGGGTTTTTTCCCCTGTCTCTCTTTATTTAAAATATTTCTGTACCACGTGTTGTGTTTTCCATATCCAGGCAGTACACATTATTTAAATACTTGAAATACAACTTGAAATGCAATAAATTCATAAAATAATAATAAAACTAAACTATATTAAAACATATATACCATATAAACAAGTGACTTTGAGTAGATGAGAATTTTTAAATCCAATGACAAATAAACGTATCTTCAGTGTGCGTATAAATTCAGCATGCAAATATAGGATATAGTAACTCTTCCCTTAATATTGTAGCTGTTTATCCTCATGCTGCCAGTCTTGATTATGACATTCCATGTTTGACATAAATGGCCTGTAGCATGCTGTTTTAACAGCACCTACTGTACATCTGAAGGAAGAGTTAGAGGAACTGATGGTGAATTGAGTCTAAGTAATTGGATGTTCTAGCCATTTCTAGACCTAGAATGTTAAGGTTCCCATGTGTACATCTACATAGTAGTAATATATATAGCTTATGCATATTTTTGATGGTATAGCTACAGAGCACAGCCTCCCACTCAGCTTCATTTTCATTTAAATTAATTTGAAAGCCTGAAGAAGGTTTTGAAGACTTGATGTATGTGAGGCTGTGTGTGTGTGTGTGTGTGTATTTGTATTACTATAATGTGTGGGTAAAATTAATGGGAATTTATACAATACACTATTTCATTTGTATCAAAGATCCATAACAATTACTTCTGATTAGAATACTTATATTTTATTAAGATTATATATGACATGCTATTGGGTTTGTCCTGAGTATTTTCAGCTTTTACAGTTTGCTATTACTCAAAAGTGATCTCAGAATGACTTTACCATCAGGCTTCTATATGATAGCTGAAATCACCCTTGAACATAGGAAAAAGAAATTCTGGACAAAGTCAGTAGCATGGCATGTAAAATCTCATTTATTTCCTTAGTTTATGATTTTCATCAGAAGTAAAGTGAATGATATTATTGTTACAGTAACTTTGATCCATGTACAACCATTAAAATAGACATAGGCTGTTTGAAGTAAAATAAGGGAAGTGACAGCAAAATGCAGTGAAATTCATAGGAGTCTTCATTCTTGAATCTTGAAGGTTTGATCAATTGTTCCTGGACACCAATTATTATATTCAAATTATATTACAAAGACCCTTCTGTCCCATATTCAACTCCTTTTTCAATCAGCAAATCTACAAATCACCATTTCACGTTTTTCTGTTTTCAGCAAAACGTCCATAAAAGGTTTCCAGTCTTTTATAAAAGTACTTATTGTTTTTATCCCAGGTCAGTTTGCCATTTTTCTGCTAATTCTGTCATCTTTACAATCCATTCCTCCATTGTATGTATTTCAGTATTTCTCCAGTGTTGTGCATATAATAATCTTGCAGCAGTTACCATATATAAAATCAATCTTCCATAAATCTTTTCTAGATGATTATCCATAAGTCCCAATAAGAAAAGTTCTTGTTTCATATTTATCTTTAAAATTCTTTGTATCAACATAAGTATTTATATCCATGTTTTTTATTGCTTTTTCACAAGTCCACCATGCATGGTAAAATGTAATACAATCCCTTCCTCCCTCCCTCCCTCCCTCCCTCCCTTCTTTCCTTCCCAGCATCAAAAAGTATACATAATATATTCTTTAAAAAATAGACCTGCAGAGCAGAATACAATTTAGTTTAAAATGCAACTGAATTATGATCAATCCCCTTATGTTTATTTGGAAAAGTTGTCCCCTTTTAAAAATTGATATGCTTATACATAAAGAAAATAGATACTTTAAATACTTTTTACATTGTGCACTTCTATGACAACCTTTAAGATTTTTTATTTTTCAGCATTTTGAATTAATATGTTTACATGTTTCAGTTGAAAAATATAATTGAAACTGAAGCAACTGAAGAAGGCTAGGAAATTCAGCATGAGTCATATAATATGAATTTCAGGAAGAAAAAGGGAATTCCATTTGTAGCTTACTGTGGTTTGAAATATGCTTAGTGAAATCTTTCTGATTAATAGAATTAACAGTGTATCTGGTTGGGAAGCATTTAAAATTCTTTGTGCATCCTAAGCATGCAAAGTGAAATAAAACTGCATACTCACAAGGCCTTTTTGTTGGTTTCAATAGAGCCCAAATTAAGCAGCTCTCGTTCATTTGGCACATTTGAAAGAAGCTGAATTTTTAAGATTCTCATCTGTCAGCCCCATCATTTCAGCTGAGAGCTGACAGTTGTACAGTGATGTACCCAAAAACCATGGTGGTACGCAAGGAAAATGTTGATCATAGACTTTATTGTTTTTCAGTACCTCAAGCAATGTTTTCCCCCTGCAGAAAATGTTTATCTTTAAGGAGGATTTTTTTGCTGAGTCATTATTAGAGCAGAAAACGCATAGGAAAGAATCATAAGAAGATGCTTGAAATACTAATAATTTCCAATATTTCAGATATTAATTCATCTGCCTTCTTTATCAATGTACTGGCCCTTAAAGAGAGCAGAAATCTGCTCTCAACAGCTTACAATCTAAGTTTGAGAAAGGAGGTAGAAGAGAAAAACGTAAGAGGAAGGAGAGACAATTTGATTGTTCAGTCAGCATTTCTTAATAAACTTTGAGTTTTTTAAATGAGAGACTAGCTTTTTGTACAAGTTCTTTCTGAAAATTAAAGTACAAAGAAGTGCACTAATAAAATGACAAAGAAAAGTTCAAAAATCAGACACCAACTAAGATTTGTTGTCTTGATATCATTGCTATTCAAGTGTGACATTTTTTGACTTGCAAATGCCCATAAAACAATTCCTGAGGAGTTTAAGTTAACTGAAGGACAGAGAAGAAACAATTTTATTGGCAAAAATTGAACTTAGAAAAACTTCAGTGTTTGCTAATGTTTTGTAGTCCAGATATATCAATATATAGTAGACTAGAGAGAGACTAAATAATGCAGATATACTCATGATTGCAGGGAGTCTGTTCTAAAGCATGATTAAATCTGGATCCAAGCCAAATTATTTTCTATATAAGTAATATAACTACTAAACCCTTTCTTTAAAATGCTGAAATACTGAGTTTTATACATAGTACAGGAGTATATAAAAGTTTTTTTTAAGTTAAATTATCAAATATCAGCTCCTGTTAATTAGAACAACAGAACAAAGTAACAGGTGTGTCCAGTTACAGAATCTATTCTGCCTCATCAATAAAGATATGTGCTGATTCATTTTACCATTTAATTCCTTATAAACTGTAGTAATTTACCACTTGGTAAATGGGTGTGGCAGTCAAGCATGTCTGAAAGGTACGAAGATGGAAATGTTGTTGCATTGTGTTACTGTAACTTGCATTTCTCTTCAGTTTCTAGCAGTGTCAGATATTTTGACTCATTTTTCTATGCTGTCTGGAGCTACTTAGTTCCTCCCTTGCCCATTTGGGACACTTGTAACTCCCAGACAAATCTCCCAGAAGTTTGGGACTATGATTCTCTTTGCTGTTTTATTTATCCACGTTCTTGTTTCTCCTTTCTAAGATGCATATTCGTAAGTCTCAGTAGATCACTTGTATATAGACAACATTCAAGCTTGTTTCATACAGGTAAGCCCTATGTGGGCTATCATCTGAACCACCCATGTGAACTGAGATGTCAGAGAAATCCATTTGAAGCAACATGCTGTGAAACAGCAAAAAATAATCCAGAGTGAGCAACCAAAGACCACACAACTCATAGGGTGCAGTGAGTGCACAGGGTGCAGTAGTATTAACTTTAAAATATTTCTGTGCAAAAATGTATTTATTTGAGGAACTTGTACACAAATTGTGTATATTGAGGAATTTGATTTTCACCATGAGCTCATTAGGGGGCTATAAACAACATGCCTAGCAGCTGGTTAACCTTGCATTTGGCTCAGAAGCTAAACAGCATAGTCAGATCTACTTAGCACTTGGAAAGCAAACCACTTCCTTGCTATTTCCAAAAAAACCTCTAGGGTCACAATCCAGTAAGTCACCAGGAATCAAACTCTCAAGGGAGAATTTACTCTTTGGCAAGACCCTACTCTCACAGCCTCAGTTTTCGTCTCCTCTATCTACCATATAGAAGAAATATGATTTATCTATGTTACTGGGCAATTGCAACAATGAGGAAGATATGTGAAGTGCTTTGCATGCCTGGAACATGGAACATTAGTCTGCTTTATAATAACTTATAATATTTGAATTACAATCATATCTAAGTTAGAAAAAGAATGTGAAGTACTTTATACCAGAAATACTTTGGGATCCTATAGATTACTGTAGAACACTCTAGTTAGAAATTCTGGACACCAAATCCCAGCTTATTTGGAGGTCATCATGAGCACTTAGATCTGGATCCAAGTAAAATCACTCAATCAGGAAAGCTTACAGCAACCTAAATCTGTGGATTTTTTGTTTTCTTTTACTGCTTTCTGAAATGTCCTTCAGATGCTATTCAGTTTCACCTGGCATTTATCCATTTTTTCCCTTGTTAACTTAGCATCAGCCATCTTTTAAACTCCAAAACCTCCAAGCATTGCCTCTGGTTAGGGGTTGGATGAAAGACAATGGAAAGGCATCTCAGTGGAAGAGAATTGCTATTATTTATACTGTCGTTACACAAACTTTGATGTGTTTTATGCCAGCTTCTTATTCTCTGTACTGAGAACTCTGCTGAGCTCCCATTACTCTGCATGGAATGAGTTATTTATATGAATATCACAGTAAAATTAGTTGGTTCAACTGTAAAATGATATTGCAGGAAAAACAAAGTTCAGCTGCTGCTTTGAAGTTGGTTATTAATATGTTGAAAGCTTTGGTGTAGCCTTTTCAGTCTTTTGAGAAACATCAATGAACAGTTTTTCTAACATGGTTTTTATCACTAAGCCAAAGTTTAAATAGCATATTTATCTGATGATATTTTTAAAAAGCTTTAAAATGCTTTGGGAATGTGACTTGACTCCCCTATACATATGCCACATTCCTCATAGTTTTAAGTGTATTTCAGTTCTTTGGGCATGAAGAGAATGAGGTTCTGCTTTCAAAGCCTGGGTCTTTGCTTACCTGGTGTTGGGCTGGTGTTGGGCTTCAGTGGTGTTGAGGTGGTGTTGTTGCTTACCTGGTGTTGGGCTTCAGTGAGCACACCAACCTGCATATCATCAGGGCACAGCCTGCAACTATTCCACTGGTGTATTGATCTCTAGCTACAATATAGCTGGCCCTCTCATCCTGTTCTCTGTTCTAGCACAGGTTATCTAGAGACATTCATAGCAGATCAACATCACTTTCTCACTAGGGCAAAGGTAGGAGGGGAGTGTCTTGTTCCAATTACAAATGAAAAATTATGCAGTCCTGCTTCCTTGAGACTTTTCCCCCCCATATCTCTGGATTAGTGTTTGGTATTGGTTAATATGTGTGTGTGTGCCTTCGAGTCACTGTTGACTTCCTGCGACTGCCTAGACAAGTCTCTGCAGTTTTCTTGGCAAGGTTTTGGAAGTGGTTTGCCATTGCCTCCTTCCTAGGGCTGAGAGAGAGTGACTGGCCCAAGGTCACCCAGCTGGCTTGCATGCCTGAGGCGGGACTAGAACTCATTGTTTCCCGGTTTCTAGCCTAGTACCTTACCCACTAGACAAAACGGGCTCTCATTCTTGCCCTTAGCATGCTCCCAATACAGTTTATTGTGCTGGGTATAATTACGTAATTCTTACTATCCAGAGCTCATACTTATTTGTCTCTGGCTCAGCTTCTACTATGCTACATGTGCTTCCTTTGTGGTTTATTCAGTAAGTACCAAGTGGAATACAAAGAAAACAGCAAAGTCAAATACTGTGCAACAATGTGTAACATAAGCATAAAACCTGCAAAATGACTTTTCCTGATAGAAGCAGGAGTAGGAAGAGCCGATGGTCAATCGAAATGTCCACTAGCCAAAAAGGAGCAACTGGAGGAAGCTGGAGATTAGAGTACATTGTTGTAAAGGAACCAGTTCCCAGGCAAGCTGGCAAACAAGGAAAAAAGACAACAGATAGAAGAGTGTTCTCCTCTTTCTCTCTCTTTTTCAACAGACTCCATGCATCCTTTTCATTCCCATGAAGTTTAGGTTGCTTTCTTTCAGAGGCTCCTCTTTCCCAGGCTGTGACTGGTTTAACCCATCTCTGCTCTGACCATCTCAAAGATTCAGATTGGATCTCCAGGACAGACACTCAACTTTGGGCTCTCCATATTGGCTAGCAGGGCTTCATGGTTTCTTCTTTGATGCTAATGCCTGCTAGGTCATGTGCCCTTCTTCCTGTCTCCAGATGACCTGTTTGTACTCTCCATATCTCCATTCTTACCTCCCTTCCTTCTTGTCTTCATGGCCTTGTATTACAGACCATAAAAGAGACACAAAATACCTAAGCACTACTCATTTTTAAACAAATGCAAAGTTGGAGAAATCAAAAATCCTTTTGTTCCTCTAAGTTGTCTCCTCAGAATTTTGGTCAAGACCCCTCTCATCTGAAATGGTGCCTATGAATTGTCATTAACCTTCCAGTACCTTATCTTAAGCATCAAAATGTATGGCTGGAAGCATGAAACACTGATGAAGTTTTATGCAGAGAGAAAAAAATTTACATGGGCTATCAGAAATAATATGGCTCAACAAAATACTATGTTACTCTTAAGTAGGAGCTGAAAAAGAAGCAGCTGGGGAAGTAACTGAGTATGAGTGTATTGCTACTCTAGTCTGTGTGAGACATCACAATGTCCATGTTAACAATATGTAACTTGGATGATTCTAGGTAGGCCATGTAATGTTGGCATGCTTGAAAAGCAAGGACCTCTGACATCCAAGGGAGTGAGAAAAATGATGGCATCCTTATGAAGTAATTGCTTTGTTGTGGAAGCCAAAACCCGTTTGTATTAACAAGTATCTTACAGTGGGATGGGGGCTAAGAGATGAAACATGTTTCATAGCAACAATACAATGACTTGTGTTGTTGGCTTAGACACTGGAATGCAAGTATGTAAGGACAGGATTGTTGTCATGATCTCACCACATCATCATTTTTGCATCATCAGGACTTACTGTAGAAACCATTACACTGTCGGTATTCTCCTTAATTGTCCCCACTGATGGAAGAGTTTCCATCAGTAAACAAGGAGGGAGTGATTCCCTTTTCTACAGCCCTCCCCATACTGTCAGAATCTGCTCGGTAGGGTTGACACAGAGGACAAAAATTTAGAGCACTTCTAAATCTCAATTACTTATATTTAGTTCCACATACACACAGTGGAAATTTCAATGGCCCTCTGTAGAGTTTCTCACTGAGCCAAATTAAATTTAAATCCACTTAAATTTCTTTTTGTATTAATGAGATTACAAATTTGGCAATTCTGCTACATCCAGCTAAATATAGTTCTTCTCTCTTTGTCTGTCTTTCTTGAAGGATGAAAACCCAAACCTACACTGGCAAAACTCGGGAAACATGCCAGAAGATTTTGGTTTGCAAATACGAATTTGGGAAGTTTCCATTATGGAAATGCAATTCCAGAGGACTTCTGAGATTTATGCATAGTTTCCACCTATCCTGTTGTACGATCGATGTGAAACTGGGAGGATAAATTGTAGTATATTATTGACATGATTGTAGCTACTGCTGTCCAGGAAAAAAGAATCACTTTTCCTGTCCGTTTTAGTGAATTCTCATTAGTGGAGTGCAACATTCCTGCACTTATTTGGCCATGAGATAGCCAAAGGATGTGTGAGAATATTCAGACGTACACTGTACTATTATCATTCCAGGAATAAATGACTTCCCTGATTTCCCATATTCCATTAAATCCCAAGAGGGGGAACTCTCCATCTGAGGTTTCCAAATCAGCAAGAATGGGAGTAAGGAAGTGTCAGAAAGATGTGTAACAAAAAACAGCAGCAATAACCTTCATCAGTAAAGTGAGTTCTGATGCATTACCCAGATAAATTTAAAACAAATTCTCAGGCACCCTGAAAATAAAGTTGCAAAAGAGAAGTTACTTTTGCAGGGGAAGCAAACCACTGAGAAATCACAAGCACAACAATTAATGTTTGCCAGTACATTAGTTGTGACTGATAAAGCAGCTACGGAGAGATTTCCACTTTAAAATGTCAGGTTGATTTATTATCCAGCACTATTTGACTATCTAACAAACCAACTTAACATGCAAAATAAGGGAAAAATTAGCCCAAAATAATATTTTAATTGTATGGGTATTAATAACAATTTCTTTACAGTGCAAAATTGAGACATGAGAGAGTTATGCTTGTCTGTGTAGGACAGACAGTTGGTTTCTGTTCTCTTAGCTTTGGCAGTAACAGCCGCGAATGATTTAACAGCACGTAGTCTCACAGGGGAGTATGACATAACGGTGTGCCAGATTATTACGCCTGTATGTTAACTTCCTCTGTTCCTTTGTTGCAAAAGAGAACATCTCATGTATTTACAACATGAACATGTCTCATGCCTTGAAGCCAAGTGAATGCTATTTAGGATGGAAGTGTGATACTTGGGAATACCCTGCTGATGAATAAATAATGGAGATTTGTTTTGTATGAGCTAGAGGAAAGAAAAGGGAGAAACAGTGCCTATGTATATTCAGCCATTTTTTAATATGTGTATAAGATGTCTCATTTATATATAAGGGTACAGGTAGACCTGGCTTAACAACTGCCCTGTTTATCAACCATTTGAACTTACAACAGTGCTGAAAAAGTAACTTGATGACCAGTCCTCCCATTTATAACTGTTGCAGCTTCCCTGCAATCACATGATCAACATTTGGACACTTAGCAACTGGCAGGTGTTTACGATCATCACAGCATCCCATTGTCACACGAGTGCCATTTGCGTGCTTCACAACCAGCTTCCGACAAGCAGAGTCAATGGAGAAGCTGGCAGTAAAATCTCCAGTTCGGTGACATGATGTCTCACTTAATGACCGAATGAGAAGTGAGGTCGTAAGTCCATTGCAGTAATGGGAAGTTTCTCTTAGCAACTGCATTGCTTAGCAACCGAGTTGCCAGTCCCAATTATAGTTGCTAAGTGAGGACTACCTGTATTATGCATTGGCTGGGTGTACACCTAAAGGGAAGGTTTACCATTGCACCAAATTAGTAACAACAACAACAACAACAATAATAATATGCTTTCAGTCTGAATGTTTTTCATTCAAATTTACTGTATTGTGAGATGGCTGAAGATGCTGGGGCTTCCTCAAGCTGCCCCCATAGAAGGTGCATCCTGAATAACTTATGCAGATTCACAGGTTTGTATAATCCTAAACCTTGAAAAATTTCATTTCTGGATAGTTTTTTAAAATAAAAGTGGCAGGTGATACTAATGCATAGCTTGAATTCTGAAAAGGGTAGAAGAAAACAGAGTCAAGGACTGATAGAGGTCATTGACTATCCCTGTTGAATACAGTAATATATAGATAAACTTAGTTCTACTTAGTTGAAGATCTCACTGATGCATCTTAGCAAGTATTTCATTGAGTTTTACACATCTTCCTGTTACATTCTGGTCCCTGATATAAATGTGGAAGATAGAATAGTCCAGAGATAGGCAGACTATGGAACCAGATACAGCCACTCATTTCTAAAGGGTTCCATTTTTGCAGTTTCTGGAGCCCGCCAGATCAGTTCTCTGGATTCTGGTGGCAAAACACAACATTCAGTGGTGTGATTTTTTTTTTTTAAAGAAAAAACAGTACTCTAAGATTCACAGGTCATGCACACACAATAACCATGGAGTGACTTCGGTGTGTGAGATGAAAAAATGGGCAAGGATTTTTATGGAGGATCTATTTCCTACATTCTTTTTGGAGCAGATCCTTAATTATCAATCATTACTAATACAAAACACAGAATATTTCAGAATGTAGTGATCTGCTTTATTCCAGGAGCCATTGCAAACTAGTTTCTTTCTGGTCATAAATCAGAATAATTGTGCTAAGCTAATAATTTCCTGAGTAGTAATCAACACAGAGACCATATATTTTAAAATGCCACCTAAGGATTAGCATTCTGTGTAATTATACTGGAGACAGTGGCCGTATTTGGAAAGCAGGTTTTTTTTTCTCATCATCTAAAAAACATATAACTCAACCAATGCACATCTAAAGTGATTAATGACAAATTCAGCAAAATGAGCTAATTAAGGCAAGAACTAGGAAAACTTCTAACTGGCAAAATACTATTTCACCTTTCTATCTATTCTATGTATTTATCTCTAAATACTTAGAATAATCCGACTGATTTCTTTTTCAGGCTTGTAAATTAAATTATACTGCTCATAAATAATTTTCTTTCAGTGAATGACTTCTTCAAGATACATTTCACAGTACTGTAGATATAAAACATTCAAAATGTAGGAATAGAAAGTAATCAGAAAGACAATTATGACACCATTCCCCCCCCCATATACCCTAAGGTTCTTCCAAAGTCTTGTAATTTATCAGTATGTCATACAGATAAAACTTGAAAGTTTTCAAAAGACAAGTTTGTTTGTTTGTTTTAGAAGAATTTTATTAAGTTTCAAAGCAAAGATAAAAGCTACAAAAAACCCCAAAAGACTACAAAGAAAAAAAGAAGAAAAATTAAAAAGATGTGAAAAAAACAAGAGAATTTTTTTTTTCAAAGTTACAAAAAGATGTGACTTCCGACTTTTAATGGCATGGATATACAAAAATTTTCCATAATCAATCTTTTACTCTATATAAAACCCAAACCACATTATTTCTATAAATCATTCCACTTTGGCACATTATAAAAATCACTAAGTAAGTTACTCCCTCCCCTTATATTGAAATAAAGAAAAAAAAAACATTCATATGAACCTCCTAAACAACTTTCCCCTCCCCAAAGATAACATCTATTTAATTATCCCCTTCCTACTACTACTCTATACATTTCTGTCTACTATAATAAAAATTAAACTAAAAAGCACATAAATTGTCTGCCATTATACTTAAGAGTACAATAATTTTAATAATCTTAATATTAATAAACCCAAAACCAAAGCATTTTGTTTACCCTAATAATCTTAATCCAAATCCTTAAAGACAGATAACATCAACCAAACCCTAAAAGCAATCCAGATAAACATTCTTTAACCCTTATCCCACTTCAAAATAAACCAGAGCATTTACATATCCCCTCAATGTGCACACAGCTTTTTTCTTAGGAAAATCAAACAGCCCAACTGCCCCCCTCAAAAATTCCAGCTTCTCTTCAGGAAACCTCCCATACATAATAACCCCTTCTTTTTCATGGCATTCTACCAGAAAATCAATTTCACTTGTTGCTTTCAGATCCATCTTTCTCTTAAATTTCTCCAACTTCATTTCATCCAGCATCTCAATAGAAATCCCAATCTCACTCTTTGAAAAAAACATTTCTATCACTGTTAAATTCCTCAGTTTCATCCACTACATCCCCAACCAGATGACACATTTCAGACCTCATACTTTCCATGATGTCCTGAATGCCTTGCATGAAAGCCTGACAGGAGTCAGAAAGAATCTGTTTAAAATCTTGGTGGAAGTCAGAAAAAATCTGTTTAAGATCTTCCATGTCTCATGCAGTAGATTATGGTGCCCCCAGGAGCTTAACCAGCTAAAGCTGAAGATATGGAAAAGTTCTGGAGTGTGTTTACACAAAGTAAGAATGAGATAAACAGACTGTTCCCAAGGGAAAGTAGAAACATAAAGCTGAAGGTTCAAATCAGCAGATTCCAAGTGTAGGAAAATGCTAATATCTTCAAATTCAGTACAAAAATAATAACAGGAAGACAATTGTTTACTCCTAATCCTCCTTAATATTTGGAAGAAGAATGAAGTCCAAAACTTAAAAAAGAATTTTAAAAAAATAATCCCAAAAATAACATTAAGCACCAAGAGAACCAGATTCTCTTTGCTGTAGAAAGCCTTTCTTAGGGTACACATACTTAATATATATATATGTATGTATGTATGTATGCATTGAAATGAATTTGGTGATTTAGAAATGGGGTGGTCAGTCTTAATGTCCCTTTAAGGCTACAGCGTGGCTTGGAAAATAATGACATCCCCGCCTCCCTGCTAGCGCTTATCAGTCAAACGTGAAGCACTTTTTGTGATCTTCTGGCTACAAGTAGCCGTCCAGGGGATAGATGGGATGATTCCAGGTGCTTTCCTTTATCCAGAGAACACTCATGGGCTTCAGGAAAACCTGCTTGAGCCTGAAAAAAATTGCTGCATTGTCAGCTCTGCCTGCTAAACCCACGGGCACAGCTGTTCAGTCTGTCATGTCCCCACCGGAAGTCCCAAATCACAACTTTGTAACTTCTCCCTACAATTTTTTAAAAAGTAGCCAGATCTGAAGATTAGAGGTGCAAATGGTCATTTTGAGGTACCTTGCCAGTTTTCTTCTCAATCGATATTGCCAGTTAGGAAGAAATGAGATGAGAGAATTCAGATTAGAGAAACAACTAGAATTTCTCTCTATCCTCTAATCTAGGCTGCCAGCAGATCTTGAGACTAGCAAGGGCTGTAGGAGCACTTCTCAATCAGGGCTGAAATTTAGGCCTTTCCTTACAAATTCTGGGACAGCTGGAACCAGCAAGGTAAAGTTGGCAGGCCAAGTATTGGAAGCATCCGGGTTGTTTCAATTATTTTCAGTGCTGTTTTCCACTAAAGTTGTGTAGTTACATTTTTGGTCACATTTTCGTCTCTTTCTTTGTTTATCTGTTTGCTGATGAACACTTACTCACTTTGTTGAATAAAATAAATTCTTTTATTCATTGTTATTCCGTACTTGCTGTGTACTAGTACCAAACTCAGGCCAGCAACTAGGGTCTGTGTCACCCGGGGCAAACATGGATTTCACGCCCCCGACCCATGGGTTGGAGAGGGAGGTGTTAGCAAGTTTTATTGTGGGAATTATTATAAGTGCCAGGAAACATTCAGTATACAAATACTATTTTGGCATTTTGGCACGCCCCCAGCACGGCACCTGGGGCACATGCCCCACTTGCCCCCCACCCCAGTTGTGGCCCTGATGAAGCTGTTAAATCCTCTTGGGGCTGATCATCCTGGTTAAAGGGGAAAACTGGAGTCTTTTGTTTAAAAGTACAGGAACAGGATCTCCTGTTCTTCTGCATCCACATTCTAGAGACACAGGGAAAGGATGTCTATCTCCCTATTCAAGTATAGATAGCAGACCCTTAACTACTGATTCCAAATGATTCTCTTTTTCCTGGAGGAAAATTTCACCTAGAACCCAGGAGTTCAAGCAGCAGAAGTAAGAATATGGAGATCCCATGAAAGGATCTGGCAGGCTTGTGTAATGAGTTTGTTCTAGATACTCTGCAATAGTTTTTGACATATGTCTGGCACCTTTGAGGACCCCAGGGCATCTTCTGCCACTTCTCTGGCTACTTTGGATATTGGAAATTAATTTTAAAATCTTACCTGTAGGAGATAATATCTCCTTTCTGCTGATCATGGATGCTGATTTGCCCACCCTCAAAGGAAATAGGTTGCTGAGCTGAGCAGAATCTCCTTGGAGTGAGTGGCTTCCTTAATATTTTTATGAAGTACATGGTTCTTTGGAGAAAAATGAGAGAGCCACTCTGTAAAAAACCCTTGATCTGGAAAGCATTTTCCAAAATTACCACAAAAATATATTCCAATGGAATATATATTTTTCCATTATGATGTCTGTGTTCTTAGGTTATTTTTATTACAGGTTGTCTAGTCATTCAGCCTTTTCTAACTAGTGTCCCCCCAAAGGAATATAGCTATTGGGCAATAGAGAAATTGGGTTTCTATACTTTACGGCATGACTGAATCATGGTTTGTTCCAAATGCTTCTCTGCTTGGAAAAGATTTAACATCACCATGTTTAATAAGAAGCCATTAATATCTGTGCCCATAGATATAAGTATCATTTTTTTTTCTCTGAATCTAATTTTAAATCCAACGTTCATGTTTTGAAAGCCCTGTGCTTATTGCACAGTAATTGTAAATGATTTTGACAGTTTAATTTTCCAGGATATCTGTCTCTTGGTACAAATTAATCTTAGATTAGATTGCAGAATGGTAATTTGAAGGAGAAAAAAAATATTCCCAGATTAAACACTTTGGGTGCCATCTACCAAGTTCTGTTGCTTTGGCTAGTTATTTCAGTTTTTATTTGAAGAGAAGCTTGGTCAAATTGTATTGAAATGCGTGATAGCTGTGAAGTGATGAAGAATGAATTACATTTTTAAAATTGTCGTCAGCAATACCAATCCAGGAGAACAAGTGTGCACGTGGAATAGAAGTACTTGTGTACTGCAGTGCTCACAGAGATGTTACTGTATGAACACAAGTTTCAAAGTTGGGATGCCCATTAGCTGTCCTGATTGCAATGTAAGGATTGTGCCATATTTATCAGAACAAATGTACAATTTTTCTTTCTCTCTGCATTTTATAGCTGAGAATCACAGATTTAACATCTGGGACCAACTATTGCCTCGGTCTTAGTGCAAAGATGTGCTCTCTTTAACTGTATTAGTGAGTAGCAGAGGACTAAGAAAGTGAATGGGTGAATTCATATTTTCTTTTGTCCTACAAGTAAGAGTACAGCTAAACATGTGAAAATAACCTGGTTTCATTAAAAAAGAAGGAATGATATTTTCTAATCCAAGCAACAGTAACTAGATTAATTAGCTTTACTGTTCAACCTGGAAATATGATCCCCAATTCTCACTATTTTTATTGATTTGATCATTTTGTATGGTATTGTTGTTTTTAATTCTGTGAAGCCTCCCAGAGGCATTTGGATTGGAGAGGCTTACAAATTTTATTTATAAATAAATAAACTAGAAGGGGCTGGTGCTTTTGGTATAACCACATTCCCTTTGTATAGGTTTCAGGATGTATCACTGAGTTTCAGCAGAACAATTGCTGAAACTAGAAATATGATCTCCTGTCATTTTGAAGTGGAAAACCCAGGGGGAAAAAATGAAATCTAGCCATAAAACAGTTTTAAAAATGATCATATCAGCTTTCCTAATCTAATCTCTCTCTCTCTCTCTCTCTCTCTCTCTCTCTCACACACACACACACACACACACACACACATACAGACACAAAAGGAAAAGTCAGCCTTGCTCATTGTGCCTCAGTACTCTGTGCACTGCAGCTCTTCTCACAAACATTGCTGCAACCCTTGTCCACATAATGATTGACCAAACCTAATTTTGGAGTTTTCCAAATACCAGATTACTGGGATTGTGTCTTGGTTTGGTTTAGCATTCCCATGGACAGAACTTTGTCTTCAGAATGTTCCTGCTGGAGGAAAAGAGAAGGCAGGTAGTTTTCACCAAGACCCTCTTCCCACTGGGACTTCATCTTTCCCTAAAATATTGCTCCAGAAAGGACCCCAGAATATCATGGAAGGCAATATGGGAGCTTGCAGAGGAAAGAAGAAAGGGAAGAAAATTGTCCCATTCTTACTCAAGATTTTGAGGGGTTTCAGTTTCTTCTGTGAATGGAAGGTGCCTTTAGATCAGTCCTTTGCCTACAACTGTGAAGAGTCCAGTGTAGAAAAATGGCTGCACCATTTTGATGGGTGGTAGGGTTGGGTAGAAACAGTTAAGATGAAGATTTGAGTTCAAATTGCTAGAATCCTAGGTTAGGGTATAGAATTAGGATTAGAGTAAAATGTAAATTCCTAGTGAGTTAAGATACCTCTCTCTTATTTATTGGTTTTGCAAAATGTTTAGAATTAGAATCCAATCTGTTAAAGCAGTCTGAAGTGTCATTTATTTTGCATTTTTATAATACACACACACACACACACAATATAAACAAATCTTATAAATATGTCCTAAAAACAAGTGTACTTTTGTTTATAACAAAATAATATATTAAATTATAAACACATTTATAACAAATTTTATTGGATAAACACTAAGAGGATACCTAAAACAGAGTATAGTGTTACTTTTCCATAGATATTTTCTGGGCCAGGCCAAGACATTTTACTCCTTGAGTGGATGGAGAAAATGTTGTTTTCACAAACAGTGGCTGACTAGACTAACAGGTAAACCTTACAGATTTTACATTGTGATGGAAGGCAACAAGTTATCTTAAGGGACACTCAGCATGCTGCATCTTGCAGCCCGTCCCCATCCCTATCCTATGCAGCTTGAGGTAGCTATCTTATTATATACAATATTGCTAGATTTTGCTTGGCAGCAATTAAAATTTCCAAACAAATAATTAAGGGTACTGGGCATGGGTAAGCTTACTAAGAATTTCTCTTTAATTTTATTTTTTTAAATGTTTATCTGTTTTTACATCCTTTCTGTGGGTTTCAGAGCCCCCTTTTTAGTACATGGTCTTAGTATTAAGAATTTTTATAGAGTTATCTTAGTATTTTAATTTTATAGTATTGTGTTAGCAATCATAGCTTTTGGTTACCTTTTATTTTCTTTAGTTTCAGTGCCATTATTGTAATAAGTGTAATTTTTCCTGACTGTATTTTATGCCAGTCTTAATAAAAAGAAAAAAAAAAGAGGAAAAAAAAGTGGTAGCTATCTTATTCTGCCTAATGATAGGGCTGATTTGGGATATTTCAAATTCCCACTGTGTTTATTTCGAAACCAAAATGATACTAAGCAGTGCACACTAGTGTTCCTTTCATATCTTTCATACTCATCAAATGACTTAAGAGGTGAATAAGAAATTATGTCAAACAACTGGGTAGGAAGTACTATAGAATAGAGAGAGTCATTTCACATAGAGAAAGAAAGATTCAAAGCCAAATAGAGTGTTGGTTGTGCCTCTAATTCTAGTATCCTAGTTGCATATTATGTTGATTTGGAATAGGGCACTTAACTTCCCTGAAGCATCATCAGCCCTGCAGGCTTTTGCTATAAGCCAGTTGTGGCTTTGTTAGAGCTGAACTTGGCTCTGTACCTAGTCTTCTGACTTAGATTGTTCACACTTTCTTTAATAATATGCTGATGCAGAGACAATATTAATTGTGAAGAAAGGCATTTTTGCTCTATAGCTTGGTAAAACCAGACTGGTGATAGAGAGTATTGGTGGGCAAGGAACTTAAATAAACTGGATTTTACAAGTCCATGTGCGACCAAATGGAATTAATAGAAATAAACAAAAGCTAGGAAGGTGATGAAACATATATATTACAATCAAAACAAAATAAAACTTCATTAATTGCTTGTACCCAGAATATGTGGATCTGAATAACAAAATTAAAAAAAAAAATCATAGAGCTGAACAAAATGATACTATTTTGTAATCATGGTACTGTTTTATCATTCTGATTATAGTGTTTTATCCAGTTTAAATAAGGTTACTGTTTTGGCATTTTAATAATGTTATTACTATAAACCAATCGAAGTGAATAATCACATTTTGAATGTTCTTCTATCTAAAAATTAATTGTCTGCTCATAGAAAGCTACCAAGACTTGCAATCATTTCTCTGGTAACTAGGATTTCTGCCAAGCATGATTTCCATATCTGTTTCCTGAAGCGACACAATCATTTTAAAATGAAATCTTGTTCTACTATTTAGCATTTATGGTCTATATCCAAAGGAAAAGAATCCAGTATGCATGCAGAAGTCACAGTGGATATGGCAGCCACATTTCTGTCCAATGTTTTAAATATAGGACTATGGTGCCCTATGTTGCCAACATTACATCACAACCTTTTCCAGGCTGGGGACTGAATGTAGTTTGGAATAATGAGGCCATACTCCCAAAGGTGGATGATGCCAGGGCAACGTCTGCTTACATTTAAGTTAATTAAATCCAGTTTATATGATCACCCAGCTAGTGATTAATATTTTTTCTTCTGTCATTAAAAGTTAGTGGGAACTTTTGGGTGGATTTATGCATAAGAAACAGAATACAGAAGCTAGTGCAGGATTACACTACTTGAAATGCAGCCAGCCTGATTTCCAGAGTAGATGAAGTCCCTAGGAAAGGGAGCTCATTCTGTTCCAACCCCATAGCATGCTGCATCCCATTTGGCCAGGTGAAGATATCAATGTTATTCTTGAAGACATAATTGCAGTGAGGAGCTATCCACCACCAGCACTGCAAGTGGAGCACCAGCTCTCTATTACCAGGAATTGCTTGGGCAGCCCATGGGTGTTTTGTGACCTTGCATAGTGCAAGTCTTTTCTTTCCATAATCACTTCTCATGATGTGAGATATTTTATTAATACAAAAGCAGATCAGGTTTTTATGGTAAGCATTCACCTGCTGAATGCTGAAGCAGCCAGAAAAAATGGAGTGTGACTGGTTCAAGATGACAACAGTTGTATAACCAGATGTGTGTTGGCTAAGGATCAAATACTGGGAGCTGAAACAAAGGCGGCAGTCTTCATCACTAACAACAGCAATGACAGTACTTTTTAAAAGAAGAGGAGAAGATGCCAAACTGATTAGCCTGGTTTCCTGGCTTTATGGCCTCAGAATAGCTCTATTTGTAGGGCAGGGATTGGAAATGCCTTTGAAGCAGGTTCAAACAGAGCAGCTGACTAATCACCCCTTCTGTTAGCAGATAATATGTTGCCTACAAAACATTATCCCTTGGTAAAATTAACTTATTGTAAATTTCATGTTTTATGAGGAGGTTTCATTGGAAAAAATCAAGAGTAATGCCTACTCTTGGGTGTTGTAAAGCTGGATAGGAAATGATCTGTGATATACATCAACAGCCCATAGTTTTATCATGGCAATGCAGCTTTGGCTGTATTATTGGTTTCCATTTGTGAAGATACAAATGACACACAGTTCTGGACGATAGAAATGTCTGAGCCACTGCAGGATAAGATACCCATAATCTTAACTATGAAGATATGGAAATGTAACAGAACCAGAAAATAAGCCTTTAATCAAAAGCTGTCTTCTTTCATTAAGGGTGTTTCTTTTAATATTAACCTTGGATATAGAAAAGTCCATCCACTTAGTCTTTGATTTTAAGTGTGATCTCTTTCTTCCTCTGCTGCTTCCCCCTTTAAGGTCAATAAAATGAAGGATTCGCCATAGCCTAAGGGAATATTTAGTCAAGGTAATGGATCTGAGGGTTTTCCCTTCACAGATTTTCAGGATGATTATATTTTATTTATGTGAAGAAAAACAGTTAATCTTCAGTTTATTGAAAATATGATGTAAGGCTGGATGCAGATAATAATAATAATACTATTAGCAGATAAAATCTCACGTTGTCTTTGACCTCTGAGCTGTTGATGTCTGCAAATGTATTGACTTAAAGCTTGGAATGAAATGTACCTTTGAATCAACAGCAAAAATGTTGCATTATTGGTATGAAAGTTTTTGTTAGAAGGTAATCTTTGCCCCGAGCCGGGAATGAAGAAATGGAGGCAATTGCTGGAACAGAGGTAAAAGGTTTATTCTCCGAGAACACAAAATACAGAGTAAGTGTGTTGTCGAGGGTGGCCACGCTAGTATTTCCCCCACAAGTCGTTTATATAGGCTATTGCTATGCAAAGGTGTTCCCGCCCCCTAGGAATTTGAGAAAAGTGTAGTTTCCTGGATTTCAGAGAGGAGGGGTTCTGTGGTTTGGCGCCCTGCTGACCTGGTCGTCTGGGTTCCCTGCGGGGCTGTGGCTTTGTCTATTAGCTTGGAATGTTCACTTTGGAAGGAATCTTTTGTGATTGGGTTATGGAGATCTGTTTGGCTGGGGAAGACTATCTACCTGAATGGGTTCTGCTAATACCTGTGCATGAGCGACCTTTAATGTTTCCAAGGTTTCTGATTGAATCAGAAGGAAGTCCTTTGTTTAAACAGTTGGGCTTCCTTTTACATATTAATCTCTGGCATCTCCTTTTTGCATCAAACTCATTCTTATTTGCAACCTTTAATCTTTTACCTTGCTCAAGGAGAAGGCAATATTGCATGGAGACAGTGTTTCTGGGGGAAGACAACACAAGCAGCAGGGAGAGATCTGAATTTCTTCCAACATTTTCTTGCTCAAAATGCTGTTACAGTCAAGGTGCTAATTTCTGCAATCTCTTTCATAGCAAATTAGTTGTCCTCTGGAGCTATAAGATCTGATTTCAAAATCAGCCAATACATTTGCCAGATGAAAAGCTTACTAGTCAACTCTAATTGTGTCCAGAGGTTTGAATCCTAAACTGTAATATTGTGGGCTGTAAACTTTACATCGGAATGTGGGAAATAGTATCAACAATGGCTTGTTGTAAACCAGAACTCCAGTGCCTGGAGACTAGTATAATTTACTGCAGAGTATTTGTTATTTGTTAGTTTCTTTTAGACTTCTTATAATATCCATTCTTCTTTTTTAAGAAAAACATAAAAGAATTGCTAGCTGTTATATGTTGAGAAAACAAGCGCTGTAATTTTAAGCTGCAAAACCCTAAGTGAAAGGGTGAAAGCGACAGCTTCAGATTCACAATATTATTGCATTATAACATTCCACTTATCTTACTGTTGTTTACTGAGTTGGGTGGCAGAAGGTGGAGACATACTGAATCAAAGTTAGTCTTCTGGCAACCAGAAAAGCTTGTTACATGGATCCCTAATGTGTAGTGAAAGATCAACTGTGGTGTTGAATTTTGCCAAAAAATAAAAGAAGCTTCTCAGTGGTTCCATTACTCATAATGACTGAGGTCCATTGCATTACTGTAGGATAGAATGGCAGACAGACCATTTTGAGCATGTGTCACCAATTCTATGAAAGGAAGGAAGGAAGGAAGGAAGGAAGGAAGGAAGGAAGGAAGGAAGGAAGGAAGGAAGAGAGATAGCAATTTCTGCTGAATTTTTCATGCTTGCAATGCATTATTATCTCAACTCAGCACTCCCACTAATGGCTATGTATGGCCTTTGACTGGGCACCTACATTAATTTTAGAGCCCTTCTACTGTTTTGCTTGCAGCAAAATTTGACTTAAATGCAATGTTTCACCTCATGTTGAACTTGGTGGGGAAACAATATGAAAGTCAATAAAAATCTCATCTTATTTCCTCTATTTTTGCAATAATGTTTTATTATTGTTATTTCACACCCAAAGGTGCCCAAAAGGCCTTCGGATCAGAGCTTCTGAAGGAAAAGTCTGTCTATTGCACTTCCTTTTTAAAAAGTTACACAGGAAGTTAACCTTTAAACATTCAAGGGAAAATAATAATGCTAATAATAATAGTTTATACGTACAGAAGTGACTCAAAGTATAAGATAGGAAACTGCATTTATTTTTTACCATTGTTTCTGTATCACCTATTCAAGAGACTGAAGATAGTTTTCAATAATAAACCATCATAAAACCATATACATACAGTCATAAACCACACACACAGTAGTAAGTTCATTCAACTAAAAAATGAAAACCATAAAAAATGGCTGCCCAGTTGCTCCATGATTGTCCTAATAGGCATCTACATAAATAAAACTGTTTTCTTGGCCTTATGGAAGTATAGTGGGCAGTACATCTCACCTCAGAGGATAGGTGTTCCACAGTGCCAGAGTCAGAAGGCAAAAGTTGTGCCTCTTGTCTCCCAGTCCCTTTAGCTCAAGAGGGGTTGGAACCTTAAGCATCCCTCCCTTCGTAACTGCACATGGTAGGTAGAATCAATTTGGGGAGACTGTCCTGAAGGTATCTAGTAGCTGAAACATTAAGGGATGGGTTGTAGTGTATGGGGCAGAACGAATGGCCTTGAATGATAGGAGGAAGAGCCACTACTAAGGAAACCAAGGTCAGATAAAAGGGGCCAAAGCCCAGCCCAAGAATGTAATGTGAGTAATGTCTCAGACAAGCCTCTCCCGAGTGCACATGAAGATAAAGGGAGGGAAGGGGGAAGCATACTCAAACTCTTAAATTTCTGTTACCTTTATAGCTTTACCATAAAGGTAATATTGACTTACATGGCATTGGTTTCCTAGTCTGGTCTACTTTGAAGGGCTGACATTCAGTGGCCACTGTCAGTCTTCCTTAGCCAATATTGCGGCATGGGGGGGGGTGTTGTTATTTTTTTTTTTAACAAACCCTTTCTCCTTCATTTTTTTACCCTTTTTTGAAGAACTGTGCATGGAGGAGGACTGAGTAGAAACAAGCAGATGTCATTGCCCTTTGGGACCATTGTAACAGGACCACCTGTGGTAGAGTTCACTGTAATTCATGCTTATTGAATTCATAAGAGGTTTGGGTTATTATGTTTTTTTTCAGTTAACAGTTGCTAAAAGTACAGTTACTACCACATGCATTACAGGCTTCTGCAATATGGTCTTCTTGTCTGAGCCTTGCTAGTGAGGAAAGAGGGCTGGGGAAGCCACTGGGGTAACCACTGAGGTTGAGGCTGAAGGGGTTCAAAATTTATGGGAGAAAGAAAATATGAGAGGGGGCTGTAGCACATGGGATGTGCTGGGTGCCCTGGTGAAGTAGGTTGGATGGCTCTGGGGCAGGGACAGCAGAGCAGAGGCACCTTTAGAGCAGCAGTGTTAGTTAAAGGGCTGGTTAAGGGTTGTTGTTGTGGGGAAAATAGGAGGAGGAAGGAGTATTAGGTATGTTCATCGCCTTGAGTTATTTATAAAAATAATTAAGGCAGGATAAAAAGAATAAAAATAAATAAATAAATAAATAAATAGTGACTTCAGCTCATTAAAAAAAACCCTCTCTTGATAGCATTCCAAAAATCTCAACTGCAGTAGCTTCCTCTGGGAAATTCATTTGAGAGCCGGTTTGGTCTAGTGGTTAAGGCGCTGGCCTAGAAACCAGGAGACTGGGAGTTCTAGTCCCACCTTAGGCATGAAAGTGGCTGGGTGACCTTGGGCCAGTCACTCTCTCTCAGCCCAACTCACCTCACAGGGTTGTTGTGGGGAAGATAGGAGGAGGAAGGAGTATTAGGCATGTTCGCCACCTTGAGTTATTTATAAAAATAATAAAGGTGGGATAGAAATTAAATAAATAAATAGTGCAGGGAGTGTAAAAAGACACAGGTATATTGGGTATGCTGGGAGAAAGAGAAATTCTCATTCTGGCTGGAAGTAAGGAAGAAGGAACCAGCCCAAATCAGCTGATGCTGTTCCTTACAATGTGTATTCTGAGGAACCCAATATTTGTTGAGTTGACCTCACCACCAGCTATGATTTTGGTCTGCCTCTGAGTCAGCAGATTTGTTTTGCCTTCCAAATTTGGTGCAATGGGTCTTCCTAGTAGACCCCTTGATCCCACTGTGGTGCACACAGTCCACAGTTTGGGAACCACTATTTTAGAGAAAAAATAAGCACTTCTAAGTTTCTGAGCTTCTCCTTCACATGCAAAGAGAAGCGCAGTATCCAAGCATGGAAGTCAGAATAGATGTGACAGCTATATAGAGAATATTAACATGTGCATCTTTTTTCCCATTGTAAATAAGAAACATTGGTGGAGGATCCTAAGTAATACTGGGACAGTAGATGATGAACACTTTCCCTGTTGGCCAAGGTTTCAATGGAAATCCCATTTTGCCAAGCTTCCATTTGTATGTGGTTCTTGTCTCGCCACTTGAAGCTTCCCTCCCGAACCCCTACCTCCTGTGGATCTGATGCCAGTTGGACTTTTCCCTACTATTGCTACTGATGTATTTTAACGGTGCACAGTTTTTGGACTGAATCAATAAATATTGCTGTAATTTAATTCCTGGAATTTAATGGTAAACATTTGTTGTTTTTCAGGCACCAACAAAAGACAACTGTCTCCAATGCAGTTTCCAATGCCATTTTGTCTGACCAAAGAGTCATAGATCAAATCTTTCTTGAAAACATGAGAACCTCAATTAATAAGATGACCATAGATCCCTGCAGTTTTGGAAAAAAAGCACAAAAGACAGAGGTACTGTCTCTGAAGGCAAAAAAATAGCAAGAAGGGATGAAAGCACCTTTGCGGTTAAAAAGAAGAGAAAGAAATGATTTTCCATATGAGACATATACATGAAAAGGAAGAAAACACCTTTTTGAATGAGAAAATTGAGGTGAATGATAGAAAAATCCTTTTTAACACAATCAGGGGAAACTTTCCTTAGTGTGTGTTGTTGTTGTTTATTCATTTAGTCACTTCCAACTCTTTGTGATTTCATGGATCAGCCCACGCCAGAGCTCTCTGTCGGTCATCAACATCCCCAGCTCTCCCAAGGATGAGTCTGTCACCTCTAGAATATCATCCATCCATCTTGCCCTTGGTCGGCCCCTCTTCCTTTTGCCTTCCACTCTCCACTCTCCATCATCATCTTCTCCAGGGTGTCCTGTCTTCTCATTATGTGGCCAAAGTATTTCAGTTTTGCCTTTAATATCACTCCCTCAAGTGAGCAGTCTGGCTTTGTTTCCTGGAGGATGGACTGGTTTGATCTTCTTGCAGTCTAAGGCACTCTCAGAATTTTCCTCTAGCATCACAGTTCAAAAGTGTCTATCTTCCTTCGCTCAGCCTTCCTTATGGTCCAGCTCTCACATCCATATGTTCCTACGGGGAACACCATTGCTTTAACTATGCAGACCTTTGTTGTCAGTGTGATGTCTCTGCTCTTAACTATTTTATCGAGATTTGTCATTGCTCTTCTCCCAAGGATTAAATGTCTTCTGATTTCTTGTCTGTAGTCAGCATCTGCAGTAATCTTTGTGCCTAGAAATAAAAAGTCTTTCACTGCCTCTACATTTTCTCCGTCTATCTGCCAGTTCTCAATCAAGCTGGTTGCCATAATCTTGGTTTTTTTGAGGTTTAGTTGCAAGCCAGCTTTTGCACTTTCTTCTTTCACCTTCATCATAAGGCTCCTCAGTTCTTCTTTGCTTTCAGCCTTAGTGTGTACATAGATTTTTTTCTCTTACCCATAAACTAACTATATATGTATGTATGTATGTATGTATGTATGTATTTATATGTATGTAAAATTTATATACACACACACACACACAATGTGTGTTTGTGTGTATATAAATAAAATAAAATAAAATAAAATATATATATTCAGTTCAGTGATTCTGGGTTTCTCAAGCCAATTATTTAATAACACAGTTTAATAAGTGTTCAGGCAAATAAAAGGAAAGTAACACTTTAGAACAAAGTGCATGTCAAAGTAATTTATTGTATACTTATAATTTTGTATAGATTGAGCCAATAAAATTCAAGAAGCATTTTATTTTCTCTCAGGTAAATGTGCAGCAGACCTGATATTATTTTTCAAAGACTTTTAAAAAGCTGTTTATATCCTAGTGTAACATTCAATTTTATATCATTAAAACCAGTACCCATTTTCATATTCATCTAATTTTATTTTTCATTCTAGTGAATATTTTAAATTGAAATTATTTATCAAAACAGTTTTATCTAAAAAGTGAAACAGTTCAGTTATATATCCATTGTATATCCATTGCTGCCCCCTTTGATTCTTCTTCCCTCAGTCAAACAACCATCATCTCTCACATATCCTGAAATTAATACTTAGCACAATAATCTATTTTTTAAAAAATATGATGGTGTTGGATAGCTGATCAATATTTTTTACAACCAGTTTTTCTCAGTCCAGTTTTCATTCAACTGATGGGAAATGGAATTTCAGGCAGAACTCTTTGACTGTGATAAGTGTAAGAAGTAAGCCAAGAACCAAGGTTCTTGGGTCAGAGTTGGCAATGAGGTAGACTTTCAACAACTGCTAAATTGCAAGGCCACCAAGCAGTGCACAAAGCACTGTGCAAATAATCTGTTAATTCATGGGAAGGGCAGAAAGAGAAAGTATGGGTTTGAACCACCTTGGGTCTAGGAGGGATTCACATGCTAATAATGGCAATGGGCAATCCACTGTTGGCTTTATTCCCCTTTGCAATAAAGGTTCTTATCTAGCTGAAATATGTTTGTGAGACTTCTGCTGAAGTCTTTGGGAAACAGATATAGCTGTGTAATATCAGGAAAAGGGCAGAATCAAGGAAGAGTCAAAATAGATGGAACTACTTTTCTACTCATTGTTACTAACTTATTTTGAATGCATTTGTTATGCATTCTCTTATACAGATTCTCTTACCACCATCAGAAAGAAACCCTCAGCTTTTGGTTCATTAACCCTAATCACATGTTTGCATGTTGGCCCAGAAACTGGAAACATATGGTTACAAAAACAAGAAAAAGCAGGAAATCCAAAAGATTTCTGTTTCCCCACACAATAAAAAGTCAGAAACTCCAATGGCCCAGTGTAAGTCTTTCTGCTTCCTCCCAAAATTCACTTTCAGCCCAAACACAAGAATGAAGGAGAGAAAAAAAAAAGTGTGTTCCTATTTAGTAAAATCCATATGAACTTTAGCACCAAGAGCCAAGGAGAACCACCAGGCTTCTTACATATTATTAGTCAAGCATATACATCTGATTATGAATGAAAGAACTAAAAAGTTTGTTCACAAATTATGAATTGGTATCATACTTGCTTTGTTGTGGGGGTGCATGGTGATAGTTGCATGTTATGCTTCAGTGAATGATGACATTGGAAAAATCAGATACGAGTTTTGGGAAAAAATGCAGAATGTGCTGAGTGAATGCAATCCAGTGGTGGTGGTGGTGGGAATTATTCTACTATCATGTGTGGGAGAGCAGGCTGCTTAAAAAAATTGCAGGCATCAGTGCTGCCTTCTTTCCCTCACATTACCCACATTTATGTGAGTGTTTTCTATAACTGTTATCTTATCCTATACTCTATTACTAATGATGCTGTACAGTGTTATAGTACTATTACTATATTACTATACTACACTCTATATTATTACAAATCCAACTGTCTAGGGTCCAGTGCTTTTGGTGGATCTTTTGAGCCTGAGGCAATCAAAATGGGTATAGTTTAAAAAGAACCGCATGACAGTGTGGACCAGATGACAGAGCATAGAAAAAGCGATCGGACCATTGAGACATCGGAAACTGAATGAAAAGGGTAATTATTTAGGGAAAAAAATGTTTGTTTCAAATACATTGTTTAGGTGTATCCATATACACAGATGGTGAAGGAATAAATATAAATATAAACACTCGATTGATATGATCGTTTCTGATGAAAGATTGACAAAATTACTGAATGATACAAACATGGTTCTGGATGTGAAACTCAACATTTTTTGGTAGGGTCAAGAGTGGATCTTGGGAAAAAAGGAATTTTGCAATAAAAGAAAAGCGGTGGGAAAAAACCTAGAGTGAAAGAAGTAGTGCAAGAAGAGAAACTATGAATCTTGTATGAAAAAGTATTGGAAGATAGATGAATCTCCCAATAGAATCAATGGAATATAACTGCAAAAAAAAACGTAGAGAACTAAAATGTGGCACCTGCACAGACAGAATGAGAAGAATTATGTTCCACAGAAGTTTGGAAACAGCCTGGCAGAAGGGAGGAGGTACTGTCAACTTCCTTTTCCGCATTCATCATCCCTTTTCCCACTGTTTGTAAAGGTCCTCTCATTCGGTGGAGCAGGAAGTAAGACAAAGGACGTATAAGGTTCCCATAGTTACTTAATGGGTTTATGGATAAATGTGTAAGGAATGCCTGTGATGGTATTAGAAATACAGAGAATTGGTTGTGGACCTGAATGTACATGTACTTTTGGAGTCTTCAGATAGTGCCATTTTCTTGATGGGACCCTGAATAGTTTGCAGTGAATGTTAAACAGATTGTACACTCAAACAAGGAGTATGAGTCTGACAAGTGGTGTATAAATGACCAAGTTAGTTAGATTTGACAAGGAAAATGGAATGAATGATAAGTTACATATGAATTGCAAAAAGCTGAGGAAGTAGATGAATCTTTATATCTTCTTAGAATGTTTACTAAGATGGAAAATGGATGGAGACATTTTAAGTCTTTCAAATGCTTATAGAAAAGTAGTGGGTGCTATGTTGTTTGTTCTGAGAAATGAACGTCTGCCAGATGGAGTAAAAATGGTTGTAGATAAGAGTGAACTTTTACACACATTGTTATGTGGGAATGGAAGTTGGGTATTTCAGGAGAATCATAACAGTAAGTTGAATGGAGCAGGATTTGTTTACAAAAGAAGTATGCATGGTAAAACAAGAGCAGCACTGACCATGATTAGGTACTGAATGGATGTGGATTGAATGCAAAAGTGTGTGACCTGTATGAAAGAAGTGTGTTAAAGTGTTTTGGTTACAGATGTAGAATAAATGAGAATTGAATTGCAGAACAAATTTGTGAAGGAAGAGTGAGTGGGTTGAGAGGAAAGATAAGAAAATAAGAAAGTAACAGTTTGGTAGAGTTGGTTGTTGTTGTTGTGGTTAGTTGCCGTCGAGTCGTTTACGACTCATGGCGACCCTGTGTATAACAGAACGAAATGCTGTTTGGTCTTGTGCCATATGCCTGACTGTTCCAATGTTTGCATCCATTGTTGCTGTAAAGTCCTTAAAAAAAAGAGGCAAGAAGTTTAAGGAACAAAAGACAATATATGAACTGATGTATGGATGTGGTGGAAGCAGAGATAAAAAGCTATGGAGAAATATAGTAAAGATATTGATGTAAACAACATTTTAGCTATGTTTCATTTCTTTTCTTTAATCTCATACCTTTAATTTATTGGGTTAATGGACTTTCACTCCTTTTCAGCTTTCTGCCTAATATTGGAGAAAATTATGTGATGAGTATGTATGCATGTATGTTTGCAGTTCCAAGTAAAATCTCTTTGGATAGGACACGGAGACCTTTCACCGAGTCCCAGCAGGGTAATTGAAGCACAGTAATCTTATCTAATGTTCTGGTTTTAATAGAGATTAACTGGGCAAGAAGCCTCCTCAGTTACAGCTCCTACATAGACATACCATCAGTGTTAAAAGTAGAAGTTAAAATTAAAAACTTTTCTTTTAAAGAAACCCTGAACTCCATAAAAACCTGAACTACAATTCAACCAAAATTTTTAATGGTTTGGCTCATCACTGAAGTAAAGTGAAAGATCTCAGGATTAAAAACTACCCAAACAAGGAAGTAATTTGATTAAAGCCATATATTATACTGTATCTATTTCCTCATTACCACTCACCGTTTGACACTTGTGAAGTAAACGGATGTTAATATAATGCATTAGAAAGAATTCCCCTCCGGAGAGCAAAGCTAGCTTAGCGAAGTGATATTTAATGCTTTCTATGATATTTATTTAACTAAAATGGCTGATTAGATGTTAAACAGAACAGAGGTTAATGATCTCTGTTATTGGTATTATAAAAAAATTAAGAAAGAATAAAATAGGGTTAATGATGTATGCCATTATTGTTATTATGGGGATTAAAAACATGCAGTTGTTGGCTGCATAGGAAAAAATGGGCCCCAAGCTGTGAGTAATTAGCAAAATTGTATTGTGCTTTAACCTTAGCCAGTAATTAATTACTAGGATTAGATGGTGTCTGCTTTAAGCATTGATCTGGATCAGTTAGTTACAAGGAATAAAAATCTGGGCACATTTTTACTGAAAAGCAGGACAAAACATAATTCAGCCTATCCACACAGAGCTTTAAGTTACAGTATGTCTGTGGTATAGTATAAATGCCATAAAGGAAATCAAGAAAGTCCAATGTTCCCTAAGCAGTAAGCACTATGGTACATGAATGAAGTTACACTTGATGTAAATTTGGGACTTCTTTAATTTGTAGAATAAATTAAATTTGTTTAACTTATGCATAAATGGCCTGTCAATTTGTAATCTTGCCTGCTTTTTCAGTATCTAGCATGGATATAATGAAATGGGAAGGTCTATTAATAACAGACCTTAACAGTCCTTTTCATAATTAATTAGAATAACATATTTTAAATAGTAAAAACATTATCCTTATGGCAGTCTAGAATTACATATTGATTAGTTGGAAAAATGTTCTCAGTGATTAAAAGTTCTTCAAAAAGTTGTAGTCAATGGGCAGGTAAAAAGAATTCCTACATGTAAAACATTGCATTATTTTTGGGGGGAAATAAACCATATGCAGAACAAAAAACGAAAACGAACAAAAACGATTTAGAAATAGTAAGCCAAAGACATTAAAGATATGACATAAGAAAAAAGAAATAGATAAAACCATGTTATACCAAGTATATTTAATATACTTCTCCATATATTACTCCATATTCTTCTTTCTATTCTTTCAAATGACCCTGCTTCTACTTTTATATAATGGTTTTGTGATTTTCTTTATTGTATATGGCCAGACTATCTCAGTATACTTCGTTCATACTGGAGACTCATTTTTTAATTCAGTCCATATTAATGGAATTATTTTTAAACAAGCAATGCGCGGAAGTGGAAGAAGACAATAGAATAGGAAGGACAAGATACCTCTTCCAGAAAATTAGAAACATTGGAGGTAAATTCCAGGCCAAAATGGGTATGATCAAAAACAAAGATGGCAAGGACCTAACAGAAGAAGAAGAAATCAAGGAAAAGGTGGCAAGAATATACAGAAGACCTGTATAGGAAGGATAACAATATCGGGGATAGCTTTGACAGTGTGGTCAGTGAGCTAGAGCCAGACATCCTGAAGAGTGAGGTTGAATGGGCCTTAAGAAGCATTGCTAATAACAAGGTCGCAGGAGACGACAGCATCCCAGCTGAACTGTTCAAAATCTTGCAAGATGATGCTGTCAAGGGAATGCATGCTATATGCCAGCTAATTTGGAAAACACAAGAATGGTCATCAGACTGGAAAAAATCAACTTATATCCCCATACCAAAAAAGGGAAACACTAAAGAATGTTCAAACTATCGAACAGTGGCACTCATTTCACATGCCAGTAAGGTAATGCTCAAGATCCTGCAAGGTAGACTTCAGCAATTCATGGAGCGAGAATTGCCAGATGTACAAGCTGGGTTTAGAAAAGGCAGAGGAACTAGGGACCAAATTGCCAATATCCTCTGGATAATGGAAAAAGCCAGGGAGTTTCAGAAAAACATCTATTTCTGTTTTATTGGCTATTCTAAAGCCTTTGACTGTGTGGACCATAACAAATTGTGGCAAGCTCTTAGTGGTATGGGGATACCAAGTCATCTTGTATGCCTCCTGAGGAATCTGTATAACGACCAAGTAGCAACAGTAAGAACAGACCACGGAACAACGGACTGGTTTAAGATTGGGAAAGGAGTACGGCAGGGCCGTATACTCTCACCCTACCTATTCAACTTGTACGCAGAACACATCATGCAACATGCTGGGCTTGAGGAATCCAAGGCTGGAGTTAAAATCGCTAGAAGAAACATTAACAATCTCAGATATGCAGATGATACCACTTTGATGGCTAAAAGTGAAGAGGAACTGAGGAGCCTTATGATGAAGGTGAAAGAAGAAAGTGCAAAAGCTGGCTTGCAGGTAAACCTAAAAAAAACCAAGATTATGGCGACCAGCTTGATTGATAACTGGCAAATAGAGGGAGAAAATGTAGAAGCAGTGAAAGACTTTGTATTTCTAGGTGCGAAGATTACTGCAGATGCTGACTGCAGGAAATCAGAAGATGCTTAACCCTTGGGAGAAGAGCAATGACAAATCTCGATCAAATAGTTAAGAGCAGAGACATCACACTGACAACAAAGGTCCGCATAGTTAAAACAATGTTGTTCCCTGTAGTAACATATGGCTGCGAGAGCTGGACCATAAGGAAGGCTGAGAGAAGGAAGATCGATGCTTTTGAACTGTGGTGCTGGAGGAAAATTCTGAGAGTTCCTTGGACTGCAAGAAGATCAAACCAGTCCATCCTCCAGGAAATAAAGCCAGACTGCTCACTTGAGGGAACGATATTAAAGGCAAAACTGAAATACTTTGGCCACAGTATGAGAAGACAGGACACCCTGGAGAAGATGCTGATGCTAGGGAGAGTGGAGGGCAAAAGGAAGAGGGGCCGACCAAGGGCAAAGTGGATAGATGGTATTCTAGGGGTGATGGATTTGTCCCTGGGGGCGCTGGGGGTGTTGATGACCAACAGGAAGCTCTGGCGTGGGCTGGTCCATGAAGTTACGAAGAGTTGGAAGCGACTAAACAAATAAACAACAACAATATTTATTATATTATCCAGAAATGTAATAAACAACCCAGGGGACATCTCACATCCTTGTCTTCCTCTCTGCTCAATGCCTAATCTTTCCATTTATTCTCACACATGATTTATATCATATACCGCTCATTGCTTTCAGCAGACAATTTTCAGTTCTGTATTTGTGGAAAACATTCCATAATTTAAGCCCACTCACATATACTTTCTCTGAGTCAAGGGACGTGCAATACACTTTACCAGACTCACTCACTCATTTTCCAATTTTCCACTGAAAAGCAAAAATCTGATTTGCGTGCTGTTGACCCAAGATAAATTGACACTGAACTTCTCCAGAATTGCTCATTGTCATCCTTTGTACATTTTCAGTCAGAGTTTCCCAGGCAACTTGAAACTACCTGCCCATCTAGTTTTAGCTTTAACTGTTTCTACCTTTTCCTCTCTCTAGCGAAGTAATATTGGCATTTTTCCTATTGTGAAGCACAGATGCACATGCTAAAAAAGTTGCTCAACCACTCCACAAACAAGCAACATTTATATTTTAACATTTCTCCAATTATACCATCTATACCAGCAGCCATATCAGTTTTCAACATCCTTGTAGATGCGTGACTTTCTTTGCATTGCCCAGAAATACCTTTTTGAATCCCAGTTTCATATTTGCAAGATCTGAATACAATTTGCAGCTGCAGATTAAGATATTTTGATAGAAAATACACTATGCATCTTTCAATATTATATGATTACAGTATGTTTTTCCTGATCCATAATAGATAAGACGTTCAGTTACATACAGAGTTATTCTACTTTTTATCAAATGTTAAAAAGAGAGACTATAACAATGTCTATTAAACTTCTAATTCGTTCACATTGTGGGTGTTTGGATTGTTTTCCATATAGATAAGACTCTTTCAATTTCTCCCATCTCAGATTTTCACACGTAAGTTTAGGGTCTCATTCAATCTGTTCAACACAGAGAAAAAGAGAAAACTATACCTGTAGGTCATTTCTCTTCTTCCAAATGTTGTGTTTGATTTTTTTACAGTGCCTAGAGCCTCTGGAGTGAGATGGTTTATATCTCTTATAATTAAACAAACAACCAAACAAATAAGATGAGGAATATAGGCAAACAAAGCAGAACCTGCTTCCTATAACATATCACACGATAAATTTTGTTGCCTAATCTGTGTGTGAACTATTGCTGTTAAATGTCTATCATTGCTAAAAGTCTAAACTTTGCTTCATTAAATCAGACCACAACCTGCTTTTCGCCTTTCTTCAGCTCTGTTGGTTGATGATGGATTAGCCATTTTCCTTGAAAATAGTTAACATTCCCTTCCATGAAAAGAAAGACTGCTGAGATCTTATTTAGATATAAGATGCAAGACAAATGCAAAAAATATGGGCTTCATTGTGTACAACGGCGTTTTCTTTTCTGCCAACCTCCTTCTGATCCTCTTTGCTGATACTGAAATCAACCTATTGTGTTGACTAGGCTTAAGTTCATACAGTGAAAGAAACAGATAATTTTTCTCTAAATCTTAATCATTTGTAGTGGCAGTGTCTTAACAGGCATGTTTGTCACCTAGAATATGAGCAAGTGATAATTTGACAGCTAATCTACCATTAGTAGTCTCTCCTGCAATGAAGAGCTGGCAGAGGATATATACATACATACATACATACATACATGTGTGTGTGTGTGTGTGTGTGTGTGTATACATACATACATACATACATATATATATATATATACACATACACATACACATACATACATACTTACACACACACACACACACACACACAGACATACACACACAAACCAGTTATTTCCAAGAGATACATCCAGTATTCCACACGAACTAAATGCCTCCTAGAAATCCACTGAAAAGAGTTTTCTAAGAGCAGGAAATTTCAATTCAATTCTATTAAATTGAAAAAAATTCTAACTGGAGGTTTAGCCTGCTCATATTGCACTGAAATTCTTGATGGGTTATCAATGGTCTGCATTTTAATTTTCATACATACATGATTGGGCTATTGGGTACACAAGTTAAACATTTACACTTTAAATGTTTGTCTTTGGATTTGTTTGCAGGCACAGCTGAAATCAGGACTCCAGTGAAAAACACAGTTTAAAAGTAAAGAAGACACTGAAAGAGAATCCCAGAAAAGGTTTGCAATACAGGGTATTAGAAGTATAGAAACATACAGGGTTTATGGAAATATAGAACAGTCAAATTTGGAGACTATTATCAAAAGAGGGAAATGTTCAGGCTCCTCCCAATTTATATGTAAGGTCTTGTATTCTGGGCAAAAAGAGAGTGCAAGCATGGTTTTCTACCTAATGTTTGTCAGTATAACCATGTCTCTAAGAGGAAAGTGAGTTGATAAACTCCTTCATGCTCTTTTTTTTCTTTTTCCCAGATTTTGTTGGGAAAAATAAAAGTTACTGTGCGTGTAGCTTGATGAAATGTTCTATTTCTTTTGTATGTTATCATGGAAAAACCAAGAGGGAAAAAGGGAGCAGGCACTGAAAACCAAAGAAACAGCCAACTGACAAGGGATTTCTAAATTTCATGCAATAATTTTTTTTTTACAGGGACTTAAGACTGGAGCAACGAACCCATTCCTACTATTAAGAAAACAGCATAAGGCTATTTTTATGATACTGTGTGATATTGTGTATATATTTCCATGTAGGATTTTGTTGAAATGCATGCACTTAAATATTGGCAATAGGGCTGTGCAAAAGTTTGAAGCGATGCTTTGATTCAGTGAACTTTGATGGAATCACTTAGTTGATGCAGATTTGGGAATCAAAGCAGAGATCTACCTAAGCATAGCAAACTGGATCAGGTGTCTATGAAATGATTTGCAACTTTGTGATGACTAGAATGGAGAGATGGGGGAAATGCTGAATTTGCAGGTGATATGAAATCCGGGGTGGGAGTAGCAAATACTTTAGTAGACAGAAACCAAATTCAAAATGTTTTTGATAAGTTAAAGATGTGGCCTGAAAATAACAGAATCGAATTCAACATGGACAGATGCAAAGGTCTCTTGCATCTTGCATCTTGAAATCAAATGCACAGGTGTAGGATGTGTATTATCTGGCATGGTAATATTATGCATAAAGAGAATCTTGGAAGCATACAAGTAGTCGTTCAAAGTTATGACTTTGCTGAATGAGGGGAACTTATGACGGGCCCTTGTAGCCATGGCCATTGCAGCATCCCCACGGTCATGTGATCACAATTAGGGCATTTAGCAACCAGCGTGCAATTATGACAGTTGCAGCATCCCACAGTCATGTGATCATCATTTGTGACCTTCAATGTCAGCTTCGACAATCAAAGTCAATGGGGAAGCCGGCAGGAGGTAGCAAATGGTGATCACATGACCATGGGATGCTGCAACCACACGGGATTCACCTAACAATGGCAACTGGGACTGCAATCATAAGTTGGCACAGTCACATGATGTCACACTTTATGACTGCATCACTTAGTGATGGACTTGCCAATCCTAATTACCAATGTTAAGCAAGGACTATCTGTATTTGATTGCTATGAGTTAGTTTGATATAGCTGCTAATAAGGGCAAATGCAATTTCAGACAACATCAATAGAAAGATAGTTCCACTATATTCTGCAGTCTTCAGATTCCATTTCAAGTACTATGTGCAGTTCTGGACACTGTATTTTAAGAAAGATTCAGAGAAACTGCAGCCAGTTCAGTGCAGAGTAACAACAGTGATCAGGGAAAAGGCACTGAGAAAAGACGTTTAGGTTGTTTTGTTTGTTCAGTGTTTGAAACCAAACAACAATCCACTCTAGACATTTTGGTATTTATTTATTTATTTATTTTCTATCCTGTCTTTATTATTTTTATAAATAACTCAAGGCAGGGAACATACCTAATACTCCTTCCTCCTCCTATTTTTCCCACAACAACAACCCTGTGAGGTGGGTTGGGCTGAGGGAGAGTGACTGGCCCAAGGTCACCCAGCCACTTTCATGCCTAAGGCGGGACTAGAACTCACAGACTCCTGGTTTCTAGCCCAGCACCTTAACCACTAGGCCAAACTGGCTTTCATGTTCTTTGAGAGAAGATAACTTAAAGCCATCAATGCAATGAATAATCAAAATCTGTCTCTTTAAAAAAATGTACCTACCTTAGTATTTCTTGCCTGATAATTTTCCCTTGTACAGGTCCCTAAGCACCACTAAACAACTTGTTTCTCTTTTAGAAGAGAAAACAGCTACACTCTAGAATTTCAAATTAAAGCTTCGTTTGGCACTTAGGAGGGCTGCAAAAAAGTCAAGATGGTGGCTGCAGAAACTCCGATCCTTTTTAGCACGTATCACTTTATACCTTTCCTCCCTGCAGATGCCCTATTTTCAGAAAGGTTTATGTCCAGTTTTTTAATCATGTTTGGGTTTCACCTGGAAGTAATAGGTTAAATCTTCTATGGAAATAGATAATCATCCATCAGTGAATTCTTTTTATAAACTCTAACATGCTGTTATCAAATAGTGGAAATTGGTTTATAATATGCAATAAATGTTAGAAAGGAAAAGGTATCTACATCCATCAAAAACCTTGGTGGGGAGAAGAGGGAGAGAAGGGAACTATTGAATGTTTCAGTGACAAATGAAGTCCAATAATAAATATCTCATCTCTGAGATTTTTTTTTAAGATGTAAAAGGGCTTCAGGGATGGAACATTTCAAAGCAGAGATTTACTTTTCCTTCCTACATTTAAAAAGCTATATTTCAGAAGCTAGCCCTTTTGTTTTCTAGTTGTCCATTATCAGCCAGCAATCTTAACAATCTCTAACCCCTCTTATGATAGGTTTGGCATTAAATGTCAATGAACTTGTTTCATAGGCTAATTTTTCTTTTTCATTTTCACACTTATGTCAACTCATGACATTAGAGCTCGGTAATTTCTTCAGTGAAATACGGTGTCAGCAGGAAACAGGAGTAGTAATTTAGAATTATGTATTCAAGTCTCTTTCCACTATAGTTGAACTTCCCAGGTCATCAATCAGTCTATCTTCTGTAAACAATCATATAATGTAGAATCCAGTTGATTACTGTTTTCTTTCACAGGAGTGAGATTATCCACAAGTAATGTTTCCAATGGAAACCTTCTGTAAAAGGTCAAGCCAAGTTTTCAGGTATTGGTGGTTACCTATATGATGTTATATGACTTTGGTTTTGGGCTTCTAAGAGACCACTCTGACTGCCCACTCTGCTGGACCACAAAGCATCTACCGAGCATCCCTTCCTATCCTAAGGTGTGATGGAGGGTTGATGATAGGCATTCTCAGCAGGAGTTCCCTTCCTCTGGACCAGCTTGACCTCTAAGGTAAGGTTGCTTCTTATAGTCTTCAGAAGGCTAGTAAAAGCTTCCTGTATTGGAAGGCCTTTGCAAAGTGGTTTGTGGAATCAGCCCTGGAATGATTGTATTATTATTCATTTTGTAATAACATTATTCTTTAATTGGTCCCCAACCTGCTGGCTTTTGATAAGCTGTTTAAACAGTCCCATTTCAACATGCATTTGGGTGCTAGTGGTAGTGTTAGGTTGCCTTTCACTCCCCCCTCCTGCCCCCCCGGTTGGATTCCCCTTGGCTGGATTTTAATTCTTGGTTTTCATTTTTATGTTAGGAGTTTATGGATTATATGGCAGATGGTGGGGTGTTGGTTTTCTATGGTTGTTGTGTGTTTGATTTGTTGTGTGTTTGATCTGTAGTTGTGCAAGTTACTTCCAGTCTTTGTGATTAAGTACTAAACAAATATATGATAAGTTAAACAAACAAACAAATATATGTTCTTAAACCAGGGGTATGTATCTGTACATACCCCTCAAGCTTCTTATCTCATCAAACATTCTTTTCATATCCTTGAAACAACAAAAACAACATAAGGAATTGGCGTGCTGCAAAATAAGGCACAAAGTTCTAGTACCAGCTTTATTTAGAAGAACGCTTTCCATTTCATACAGATCCAAATGTATTCCAGAAAACAAGCAATGGTGAGTGACAGCATTCTTAGTCTTTGGAATTATGCCCAACTACTCAGAAAAAGACAAAAGAGAGGTGGAGGAACAGAGAGCTTACTGGGACTCTAGTATATGTGGCAGAGAAAACACTCACAGTTTGCTTTCTGATAAATTGATATTTTGTGTCTGCTCATATTTAGCACAGCAGTTATTCTGAGAATAGGCGAGTCATTTTGTGTGGACACAATTACATGTTATCAAAATTCCAAAGGTGTCTAATCTAACAGCCACCAAAGATAGCTCACCCTTGTCTTAACTAGTTGGTTTCGTTACATTTGGGAATTGTTTGTAATTCTCAGTGATCTCACAGCATATGAAATAGTGTTATATGTTACTTTAAGTAAATGATCCATACAGGGCAATAATGTATATTCTTTGTTGGCTATCAGAATAAAAATTCCTGTGATGTATTTATTATGGTATAAGTGTTCCAGGACTGCAACCCATTTCACTGTCAAGAGTCAAGAAAATATCTTTCACCTTTCCTACTAATGAGTCTTTCTAAACTAGAGATGTCACAGGCCTTTCATAAGAGTTGGATATGCCCCAAAACAGACGTTGCCCTCTTCTAATTACTATATTCAGTGTTTCTCTCTGTGAAAAGATGAAAAACTGCCATTTTCTCTGTCCATACACAGCAACTGTTCCAGGCACAAAATGATTTTAATATTTTTCAATAAGGGCTTTATAAGCCAATATCATGATATATGTCACATTTTTAAATGTTATCTCTTTGAAATGTAATTTGATGTCAACTAAATATCCCCACACAGGGCTTCAAAACTTTCTAAAGTTTTGCTATTTGATTTGTTTCCAAGTGTAATTGGTCCAAAAATCATTCCTATAATTGTTGAATAGTTGGCAAAATCAACTGGTCATCCTCTGATCAGTCCAGCTCATTCTGGAATTGCTAAGCACTTGGCAAACAATAGATATATTTAAATAAATGAATCTCAGAAAATTTGGGCAACCTTTCAAGTTACAGCTGTTTTAGCTAATTTGGAACTGATAAAGGTTGAAAGACTGTAGGTATGTAAATATGTATGTGTCTAGGTATATATGTATATACATGCACACATGTCCATGCATGTGCATGCACACACACATGTCCATACACATGCATGCACACGCACACACATATTTAATCCCAGAGAGCAGGGTTAAATCTAATGGTTTAAACTGTACAAGAGTAGATTATGTTTGGACTTCCAGTGGGGACATGGTGGACTGAACAGCTGTGCCCGCAGACTCAGCAAGCGGAACTGACAACATGGCAGTTTTTTCAGGCTCAGGCAATTTTTTCTGGAAAAAATGAAAATACATGGAATCACCCCATCTGTCCTCTGGATGGCTGCTTACAGCCAGAAGATCACAAACAGCATTTGCGTTCGACTGGTAAGAGCATCCAGGAGGCTGGGACATCACCATTTTCCAAGCCACGCTTAGCCTTAAAGGGACACTAAGACCAGCCACCCCATTTCTAAATCACCCAATTTATATTTCTTTTAAGTACACGTACCCTAAGAGAGGCTTTCTACAGCAAGGAGAAGCAGGTTCTCTTGGTGCATATTGTTATTTTGGGGATCACTTTTAAAAAAAAAAAATCTTTTTAAGTTTTGGACTTTGTTTTCCATCTAAATATTAAGGAGGATGGAGAGTAAATAACTGTCTCCCTGTTATTATTTTTGTTCTAAATTTTAAGATATTAGCATTTTCTTACATGTTGAATCAGCTGTTTTCAACTTTCAGTTTTCTGCTTCTACTTTCCCTGGTGAACTGTCTGCATATCTCACTTTCGCTTATGTAAACACATTCCAGCATCTTCAACTTTTGCTGGTTAAGCTCCTAGGGGGCACCATAATCTACTGCTTGAGACATGGAGGATTTTAAAGAGACTTTCTCTGACTTCCAACAAGATTTTAAACAGATTCTTTTTGATTCCTACCAAGTGTTTTATGCAAGGCATTCAGGACATTGTGAAAAACATGAGGTCTAAAATGTGTCATCTGGTTGGGGATGTTGTGGATGAAACTGAGGAATTTACCAGTGACAGAAATGTCTCTTCTAAGAGTGAGATCAGGATTTCTGTTGAAATGCTGGATGAAGATCGGATAGTTGAGTTGAAGAAATTAAAGGGAGAAATCGAGTTGGAAGCCATAAGTGAAACTGATCTTCTGAGGGAACGCCATGGAAAAGAAGGGGTTATTGTATATGGGAGGTCTCCTGAAGAGAAGTCGGAGTTTTTGAGGGGGGCAGTTGGGCTGTTCGATTTTTTAAAGAAAAAAGCTCTGTGCACATTGTGGGGAACATGTAAATGCTCTGGTTTATTTTGAAGTGGGATAAGGATTTAAGAATATTTATCTGGATTGCTTTTAGGGTTTGGTTGATTTTATTTATTTTTAATGATTTGGATTAAGATTATTAAGGTGTAATAAAAACAAATAATAAATGTTTCTCTGGATGATTTTAGGTTTAATATGATTAAGATTATTAAAATTGTTGTATTATCAAGTACAATGGCAGACAATATATAGGTTTTTTAGTTTGATCTTTATTATAGTAGACAGGAATGTATAGAATAGTAGTAGGATAGAAATAATTAAATAAATGTTATATTTGGGGGGAAGTTGATTAGGAAGATAGATAGATAGATAGATTCTTTTAATATAAGGGGAAGGAGCAACTGTATTTAATGATTTTTATAATGTGCCAATGGAATGATTTATAGAAATAATGTGATTTTGGTTTAATATAGAGTAAGGGATTGATTATGGAAAATTGTTGTATATCCTTGCTGTTAAAAGTAGGAAGTCACCTCATTTTGTAATTTTGAAAAAAATTATCTTGTGTTTCTATACTTTTTTTTAGTTTTTTTCTTTTTTTCTTTGTAGTCTTTTGTTTTTCTGTAGCTTTTATCTTTGTGTGAAACAATGAAATTCTTATAAAAAAGAAAAAAAAAGAGTAGATTATGTTTGTGTATTAAGAGAAGTTTCCACAATGAATTAAATTATTTAGATGGGTGGCGGATTCATTGGGTGTCTTCAGGCAATGTCTGAATTTATTAGGAATGCTCTGGAATTCTCCCTTGAACTAGATGGTTTCAACTCTGTAATTACAGTAAGTACTGAGGCACATTTAATTTACAACCATTTCAGAATTACACGTCCTATACTTATAATCATAACTCTGAAGTTATTGTGTACTGCATATAATATTTTAAGGACCATATATAGATACAGATACAGCTATGAAGAGGTATTTACAATGCCCTAAAATCTGTGCCTTTCTTACTTATATACTCTGCCAAACTTTCTTAACATTGTGTGATTCCCTTCTCCATGTCTCCAAGAGGATGGCACAGTTTCTGAATATTGTTAGAGCTTATCAAATGATAAAAGTAAAAATGTTCATGATATCAGCCTTTTATGTATGGTATTTTAGGGGAAAATGTTAACATGACTAGCAACAAAATATTTTAGGATAGCTTCCAGTTGAGTTTTTTCTTTCAAATTGTTGAGCATCATTCATTCACCTTTGCCATTCTGTTCAAAGAAGTCTCTCTTTGTGTTTGTATAAAATGTATTTTTAAAGCTGGGGTCAGTACAAGGTGAAAAGAAGCAGTAATATACTGGTTGACCTTTCACCGGAATTCCAGATAAACACCCAGAAGTTGAGTCAGAGATAATCACAAGATCTGAAATTTACAATAACAAACTGTCCATATATCTACCTGTCAGGCCTCTTCCTCTAAGGAGGGACACAAGGTCATTGAAAAGGCCTCTATCCATCAACCCAACCTTTTTTAAAATTATTATTAGAGTACAGTTAAGCATGGTAGAATCAAACATATACCTGGAGAAACATTGCATTTGTTTCTTTTTAGAAAGCTTTCTTTAAAAAGGGATAAGGACAATGTGTTGGCAGTCAACAGCTGCATAATACAGTACACCACTGTATGTTTGATGCAAAGAGACTAATACATTAAAGGGTTCTACCCATAACTATAATTATGCTGTTGGCTTTGACATGGCTACAAATTCAAATCTGCACTGAGATGTGGACAGCAGTTCCACAGAATGGACTACATTATTGGTAGCATATTTCTACTGTGCTCCTTTTGCCATGTATCATGGCAACATGTGCATTTAATAACAGACTTGGCATCTACAATCACAAATAATACAGTATTCATTTATTACATAATAATGGGGTATTATGTAGTATTCCTCAGTTTACAAGATCTGTCATTTTTGGCAACAGATTTCTGGTTGGGTGGTCATATTTTTTGTTTTGTGCTCTAAATTCCAATGGGTGTGTCATTTCTAGGACGAATATTAAGGAAACTGAATATATGCCAGCATACAAGAAGAAAGACAATAGAAAAATTAAAGGAGTATACGGCCAATGCCTTTACTGTGCTGCTGATCTCTTCTGGTAACTTCTGTTAATCCATTGAATAAAAGAAGCTAAAGACATGTGCTGAGGACCTACAAACCTTGCATTATGTTGTGAAGCATTGTTGCAGCTCAGTGGGAAAACACTGTCTTTGCATACAAAGTTCTCAGATTCAATTCCTGAAATCTTCTAGAAAGCAGGAAAGGGTTCCCAGAACAGTTTAGAGTTGATTGCATATTTTATATAGGTTAGTGCTCTTTGTCTCATTAGCTTATTCAGTCTCTGTGAAAGTTTATGAATTGCCATGAATTATTTTTTGAATTTATTTTTGATTTTGGCCAAAAATACTGTTCAACATTTGATACACCTAGGCAAAGTTATGTTTGTTTAAAAACATGAATTAAAAGTAGCATGAGAAACCAGTGGAAGAAAGACTGTCAGTGCTGCTTTGTCTGTTTGATCACAGAATGCACATCTTCCCTAGCTGATGTTGAACAAACAATACAATATTGATATCTCTGTTAGGCTTAGTGCTTCAAATATGGCTCTGGCTCTCAGCAATTCCATGTTTCAGGACAAAAGGCCCTTTGACATAAATGGTTTAGGGAAAGCTTTTAAACATTTCACTTCTTAAGTCCTTGGTCTCAAAAGTGATTAATTTCAATCAAAGGGTGAAATTGTATATGATAAACATGACAAACTCTGAAGGCTTAATACAGAGATGTGGTACCCAGAGGTTCTCTTCTCCAGATGATGTACTTTCAAAAATGGGATGTAGAAAGCATTCCATGGACCAACTGTTCTATACACAGAAATCTGGTTTTGCTTGGCTGGCCCACAACTATGATTTGGATGTTTTGGTTCATATAGAGAATGAAGCAGGCTGTTTTGTTCCAGGCACAAGTAGTTTTGGGAGGGAAGAGTGGGAAAATGTCAAAGATGAAGAATTTTCTTCATGAAGTCATATATGGACATCAGTGGTGTCGGCAGAGATGGAGTGAAGGCAGGAAAGGGAGAAAAGGTAAGGGATTGAGAAGAAGGGGAAGGGTAGGCCACTGAGATATGATCCGTAGGGCAGTGTTAAGGGGCAGCAGGGGTGGGAAGGATGGAAAGTCACTGGAAAATCTGGGTGACTGGGCATCATGGCTGCCATTTTGTGGGTATACTTACCATATGCTTTCAGATTCCAAATGAGTCCCTAGCCCTAAAAAGTTGTGTATCCCTTGTTTAATCAACCACAGAGTCACATCTTTCCTGAACAAATAAGCATACAGACACTAAAAGACTTTTTGCCATCATTTTGTTCATGCAGTTTTGTACAGAATCTGTTAAGATTTTGTCTATATTAATTAACACTGCAAGCACTACAATCATACATTTTTAATAAGAACTTTATTAAGTTTAAAGCAAAGACAAAAACTACAAAAAAGCAAAAAAAAAACCCTACAAAAAAAATCCCTAAAAAAGTGAGAAATACAAGAAGAAAATTTTTAAAGATTACATAACAAGTGAATTCCAACTTTCAGCAAGAATATGCAGCAATTTCCATAATCAATCCCTTACTCTATATCAAACCAAGATCACATTATTTCTATAAATCAATCCATCAGCACACATAGAAATCACTAAATAATTGCTCCTTCCCCTTATATTAAAAAAAGAAAAACATATATATGTATATATAAATGTCTAAACCAGCTACCCTCTCCTAAACACAACCTTTATTCAATCATTTTCTTCCCAACACGCTATGATCATACATTTTGAGGTGCAAAAGAATAAACAGCGTGGACTGATGTAATTAAGAAGCAAGACTTTTTTTTAATCATTCAGTAATAATTCTGATGAGGGTACATGAAGGATGCTGTTGCTGCATAGTACTGTTTTTATATTTATTAAAATATTTTATAGATACAGTATTTACATTTTATAGATACAGTAAAGACCAAGTACTCACTGGTGTTTGTACTCTCTCTTCCCTTCCATGTTGACAATGCTTTTTGCTGTTGTTTCAGTTGTTTGCCTATTGAGATAATACTGTAATCGCTTCAAACTGGTTTCATTTTCCTTTAGTGATATAAATAGGTTGATCTAATTTGCACCATGGTATCATTATGTTCCTTAGATGATTTCTGACTGATTAGGAATCTTATGTGAATAAAATGTAGAAGAAAGAAGCTCTAATCTGAGAAAATCAGGGGAATCAAACCTAGATCCATTAGATTGACAATGACATTATTTATATTCAAATCCTGATCTGATTTTGGTTTGGAATCCAAAACAGAAGAATATGTGGTGTATGTGCATACTCACACACACACACACACAAACATAAACACACACATGCACACATTCATTTTTGAATATTTGCCCCAGACTAAATATAAATAGTATGTAAAAGCCTATGTACCTGGACTGTTTTTCAGACTAAATTATTCAGGTGGTAGAAAATATCCATGATATTGCAATTATGGAATATTATTCAATACTGCTTTAGGAATGTTGTTTTTAATACTCACTATATACCCTCAGGAAAGGTTGACTATATAGATGCAGTTTGTAATAATTCATTTTAGCTATGGCCAATAACATTTTGCTAAATATTTGTGCTCTAATTTGGATTCCTGCACTAAGCAGAGGGTTGGACTCAGAGGCCAAATGACTCTTTCCAGCTGTCTGATTAGATGGTGGGAAAAGTGCTGGTAGAAAAGGGAACTGTGCAGGCTGCAAACTGTTCAGTAATAACTGCATATATCAGCTCATTATACAAGAGAAAGACGGCTAGTACCATCTGCACTCAATGAAGAAGAGGCACCCCAACCCCTCTGACATGGCAGCCCCATTCAGGTATCCTTTATCGAGAGCTCTCAACACATACAATAAACCTTTTCACCTACACTATCACTTTAATAACCTTGACTGCTGCAGGCACTCACAATTTTAGCATGAATATCTGCAGAAAGCAAGTATAGTGGCTTCTATTAGACTAGGACCTTGATAATGCAGTCTTGCTCATGTGGAAACCAACATACCTAAAACTGTGAATGTGAATGTTTCATTGCTGCAGATATTTGTGTTCAGTTCATGAGGCCCTGCTGCACCTGGTCATTACAAAAATGTGGGTGGAGATTGTCTGGTGCACTCATGTGTTGAGGGTGCTGGATCCCAAATGCCTATTATGCTCATAGGGAATAGGGTACAATGGCCACAAGTACTCCATGTTCTTCTCTTGATCTCCATAGCATTGAAGGTCAAGTGCATATTATATGATCAAGTGTACATTTATATGAAGCCATACCCTTCTGTTTCTTTTTCTAGCATAGATCATACATTTAAAATTTATTTATTAAGGATAATATCCAAACAGGATAGTTTGCATCCACTTAATGAACATTATTATTGTGATCAATTACAGTATGTGTATTTCTAAAAATGTTTTCCTAGTTCCAAGGAAGACCCATTGTTTAAATGACTCCAAGACCATGCTAAGAATAAATCTGTATTTGTTTTCCTGATTAGTTGAGAAAAATGCTTTCCTGTTTAGTTTAATTTTACGTATCTGTAAAATAATACTGTTGTTGAAAATTTTGATAGAGTAGTCATATTTTATCTCATTATCAGTAGCTTCCTGTCTCTTTTTTGGATAACGTTTGTCTTTAAAAAAGAAAAAAACTTCATGAAAAATGGCTATGAAAAACTCACATACAGAATATAAAACCTACTGATCTATTTTTTCATAGCATTTCCCTTCTTGAGCAGGTGGATTGAATTAAAAAAAAGAAAGAAAGGAAGGAAGAATAAGAGAGCCAGTCTGGTCTAGTGGTTAAGGCACCAGGCTAGAAACCAGGAGACTGGGAGTTCTAGTTCCACCTTAGGCATGAAAGCTGGCTGGGTGACCTTGGGCCAGTCTCTCTCTCTCAGCCCAACTCACCTCATAGGGTTGTTGTTGTGGGGAAAATAGGAGGAGAAAGGAGTACTAGGTATGTTCCCCACCTTGAGTTATTTATAAAAATAATAAAGGTGGGATAAAAAATTTCAAAACAAAACAAAAACAAAAATAAGAGAGAGAAAAAGTCTCTGTAAGGTAAGGATGCCTAAATAGGCATCATTGTAAAATTAAGACAGTAAATTTATTTCTTTTGTGGTACCAGTAAAATCTTCAGGAATTTAGAATGTATCTGAGGAAAGGGAAGCAGAAAGACCAACTCAAGGAAAGAAGACAATTTTCTTGTTTCTAATTACTTAATCAAAATATGAATATTTAATCTGTGAGACTCCTTAGTTGTATCACCTGTGCTGTTGGTGGTGAGAACGCAACTATTTTGTGAACTAGGACAAGGAAAATCTTCATGCTAGTTTGTCACAGGGGAAAAATCTGATATAAGAAGGGAAAGTTGATCTTCTGAGCATGTCCCGTCCCCCATGCTTTGACAAATGGCCCAGTGAGCCAAGAACCAGATGGAAGGCCACCTTAGCAGCAGGCAACGCTTTGCTGCCTCAACACTTGGTTCTCATTCTTTCAAATCAAGGTAACAAACAGTACAACCCTATTCATGTCCCATTGAATTCAATAGGATTTACTTCCAGATAAATATATGGGCAAAACATTCATTGTCTGTTTTCATTTACATGCTGAGGTGGATGTGTTAGTCATTTTATTAACAATGTAAGTGGCTTTTTTAAAAATATTTTTTATTATTAATTGTTCAAGATATAAGTAAGGCACATAATGCAGAATATAAGACTGATGGAATACAAGTCTAAAAAAGAAACAGGAAAGCTAAAATGGTGCAGGAATAAGCAAAAAAGCGTATCAGACCAGTGACTTATGACCTTTTCTAGCATATTTTTTTTTTATTTTTTTCTTTCATTTTTATATTGTATTATATTATGTTTTATTATGATTACTGTTTTTAATTTTTAACTAATTTATTGTAAACTGCTAAGAGTCCCTCTGTGGGGGAAGATGGGCAGTAGTATAAATTTGACAAATAAATAAATAAATACATTGAATATCTCATCCAACTGCAGGGTACAAATGAATGAATAAATGTTTCTTTATTCTAATGTCTTTCTGGCCAAACACCTGTCTGATGGAATGCATTTTAAGCAGGCTGTGCTTGAATATATCATTAGGAGGGCAGATTGAACAGTCTTCCTTTGCTTTTCAGGTTTTCCTTGGGCAAAATTTAAGGTGGGTCGTTAATTTTATATCAGATTTCACATAGCCAGCAGTTTTGCTGTTACTTCTCTGTGCCTCCTTCGCTGTCACTTAGGATTAGAAGTATTACTTACAGACTAGTAATTACTTTTGACACATAATTATTATAGTTTTGATGACAAGAAGGCCTTTTCTTTTCCTACTTTCATAACATATATTCCTGATAGCACAAGCTTATTGGATGTATTTAAAAGTTTAAATGGCTTGGCTTTAGATTGCACTCCAGGATAAGGAAATGAAATGAAATGAAAGAAAGAAAGAAAGAAAGAAAGAAAGAACGAAAGAAAGAAACCACCGGAAACTTTCAGAGATGATCTCATACCAGCAGAGGGAAGTTGAAGAAAGCCTCCCAGTCTTGTGGATGCTGAACTGAGAGTGAGAGAGCAAGCAATCTGCCTCTCAGCAACCCAGCCAGATCCCCGACAGGAAAGGAGTGCTTTTAAAGTTAATAAACCAGAAGAGGGTAGGAAAAAGGGGGGAAAAAAGATGAAGAAGAAGGGAGGCTCTTGGCAAGGCCACATAAACTACACCAATGAGTTTCTAATCTTGCCACATGGGCATTTTTCCAACTCTGTACTCTGAGTCAGAGGCTGCAGGCCTGGATGAGCAGTTTAACAATTCTGAACTTTTTTAAAAAGTCAAAAACAATCACAGCTAGGAATATCATGTTTCTCGAGCCGGGGGCTATGTGGGATTCAAACAGGGTGAGTGGCTGGCCTTCTTCCAACAGTACCTGCAGCTGCGTTTCTGGGAAGGTTTGAAACCCAAAGGCTGCTGCCCCGGTTTTTGCTATTTCCCTCCCAACCTTGCATTCTTAAAGGTGGAAAAATGGATGACTTTTAAAAAGTTTACCAAACGTAGATGTGATTAGAAATATTTTCTTACTGAAGGCTTGAGCTGGAGAGCATCTAAATCAGAGAGCCAGTAATATTGGCAAGAGCCAAAGGATATGCAATAGGGGTGTGTCTGTCATAGCTACCCTTTGTCTTGACAAGGCATTTTGTGCCACAGAGGCAAGGCAATTTGCCTGAGGCATTTCGCTTCACTCTCTGTCCCCAACTTTCTTTATTTTTAGAAGGGTGTATGATTTGAGTAACACCTTGCCCACATCTTTGTTGAAGTAAAGCTTCTCTTAGAAGCATTGCACAGCCTTAATATACAACTACTGTTAAGGCTTCGTCTCAGTAGCTAGAAGATCGAAATCTGTAACAGTTCATGAGTACAATGTCATTCTTCTTATGACAGACTTTGTGAATTAATTCTTGCTCTGTTAGTAAGAGTGCTTCTTCAGTGTCCATTCTGACACATTTATGCACCACAGCAGCCAGTCAACATATGACAAATCTATATTAAAATAAGTGGAAATATTATTTGCAAAACCTGATAAAAGTTCCAGTCTTCCACTGATACATCCCTATCAGGAACAGGGAATTCTAAACAAGCCCACAAAGAAACCCCACATAAACCCAAAAGATAGAAGCATTTGAATGAAGACATCAATCAAAGGCTGTTTGAGGGAACCATTTCTAAGTCTATGTGATGTGAAAGGTCCCCTGTGCAAGCACCGAGTCATGTCTGACCTCTTGGGGGGATGCCGCTTTTGCGACGTTTTCTTGGCAGACTATATTGGGGTGGTTTGCCATTGCCTTCCCCAGTCGTCACCTTCCCCAGCAAGCTGTGTCCTCATTTTACTGACCTCGGAAGGATGGAAGGCTGTGTCGACCTGAGCCAGCTACCCGAGAGAGAATCCAGCTTCCACTGGGATCAAACTCGGGTCGTGGGGAGAGTTTCGGCTGGAATACTGCCGCCTGCCACTCTGCGCCACACGAGGCTAAGTGTATATCCGTTCAGTTTTTCAAACGTTTTTGAAGTGAAGGCAAAGTCTTAATGATAAGACTTCTCAAGAGATGTGAAGGGACTTTCAACCATTATAGAAACAGTAAAATGGGAAATGTGAGGGATTTCCTCTTTTCAGACTTCATCATCTGTGAAGAGATAATTCACAATCTCCTCTCTCTGGGAGAGGTGTAAGTCCTAGATATGAAAAATGAGACAAATATATTAATCTTTCCATGGCTATGGCAGAAAACACTAATACTGTTCTGTGTGATGCGTGAAGCAGGTCTGAGCAAGTAGCTTATATTAAGCAACATAAAGGAACTAAACTGCATTTTTAAATTTATCCTGATTTTTTAAAACAAATTTGAAAAAGTAAAATCAGGAAACAGTGATTATACACTGCAGGCAACATTTCTACTTATCTGAAGTAACATCCCTTAAAATAAGACTATTCTCAACCAGTGGAATGGAGATGATTTTCACTAGCTTCATTCTAGTTCCCAGGGCTATTTCACTTCTAGACTAGTGTGGTCCTCTTGTTTTCCGAAGCACATTTCTAGGGAAAGGAAAACCAACAAAATATACATCCTATACAATTCCACTGTTGGAAATGCTATACTGAATCAGGAACCTCCTACAGATAGAAGGAAAACTTCCATCTGAGGATAGTTTTGCATGAAACTTTTTATTTAAGAAACAAATATATTCTCCTCAAATGCTGCAATATGTTTAATATTTTAATATTTATATTATGTTTAATATAATGTTTGCACCCAGTATGTGAACATATAAACCTTAATTGCTCTACTTTTGTGAACATAATATGTTCTTCATCTCAGAAATATATAACTAATGATACAACAAATATATGGAGAAATATCATTATTCTAGAGATAATCTGTCGTCAGGGATGATTCTCTAGCTGAATACATCTCAAGCTTTCCAGCCATAGTGTTATTTAAATTTCCCTAAAACAGCCCTGCTGTTTTCCTTATTATATGTAATTAAAACAATGCCACTGAGGCTTTTAAAAAGCCCCTCTTTTTCTTTCTAAGCCAACAGAGTGTTGGAATGAAATTATACAAAGAGGATCAAGATTCTGTCTATTTTTCTATTTATCAGCAGGATAAGGCTCCAAAACTGTTCATAATGGGGCCAAACTTGAGGTTGTGGGAGAAGCCAGCAAATCAGTCAGTCAGTCAGTCAGTCAGGTCTGAATCCAAACTGGTGCTGCAGAGAAAAACATTCCAGGAAAACAATTTCCTATGGGAGAGGCAGCTGGGCAGAGGCTCAGTTGACTGCCAGCTCTTCCATACTCCTCATCCTATTACCGAGAGGGCATCCCAGTATATGCATTCACACCCAGATGCACATGCATGAAAGGAAAGAGGAACCATAGGTGTGTGTGAACACATAATAAAATAGAGATGCTTTCTGTGGCCTCCTGCTAAAAGGTTTGGAGACACGGTCTAAGTGCTTTCCCTAACTTATTTGCTGCTACCCTGTAGCAGATCTGTGCAAATGTTGTAGGCCCAGAAGAGCTGGTATTATACACATATTAGTATCAGGGTCTCAGACTTCAGCTCAGAGTTTAAAATAAAGAGGAGAAGAAAGAAAAAAACAGGCTGAATAGCAAACGAATTTGCAGAATATGTTGGACTTTCTCTAAACTATCCTAACTGGCTCTTTTGTACAATACCCATCCCCCATATAGGCAATATTGGAGACGTGGTTTGAAGCAATTTGAAGCAGCATCCAGGAGCTGATGGCTAGATTATTGCTGAGCCTGGAGTTTCAGATGAGGATGTCAACCTTTTAAACCCCAGAAGCCATTTCTTCCCATTCAGAGAGGAGACAGGAGAGAAAGAAAAGCAGAACTGAATGTGTGGGTTGTAAACGCCTTCAAGTGCCAATTGGATTATTTATTTATTTCCTGGTTGATATCTTGCTGCCATCTATCAACAGCCCAATGTAATAATCCTGATCCATTCCTCTCCTTTACAAATTGATACGGATATTATCTATTTTGACTGGTTTTTTTAGAGCCAATAATGAGGTATTCCTCCTTTCCTTCTAGCAATGGCTTACGATAATCATCCCCCCAAGCTTTCCTTTCCTTCATCTTTTTTTTGACCACGAGGTCCCCAAAGCTCTGATTATACCTCCCTTCCCCACAACATACATTTGTTTAGCAATCCATCCCATGTGGAATTCATTTTCTTGTTCACATTCTAAGCCCAACTGCACTTCAATATGAAAATTAAATACATTGTTAAATAAGGAAACAAATGCAAATTCACTTTTTATATACTGTAATATCCTAGAATATGAAAAAGAAAATGAATTCCATGTGGATCATTCATTCATTCATTCATTCATTCATTTATTAAACAAATTTACATGGCTGCCCAACTCACACACAGAAACTCATGGGGTTCTGATGATTGGGAAAAATCTTTAAGCTTGCTTTACACATACATTCTGAGTTCAAGTTAAATAAACCTGTTTGTTCTTTCTTTCTTTCTTTCTTTCTTTCTTTCTTTCTTTCTTTCTTTCTTTCTTTCTTTCTTTCGAGGATGTTGTTGTGCCATAAGAACTAACATGGGGTATCTAGTTTTTCCAAGGTTGTTCATGTCTGGATGGCTCCTGTTTTGTTCTTAGAACTCACTTGGAATGTAATTCTCAAAGCTCCCCTCCAACAATCTATCCCATGTGGAATCCATTTTCCCTTTGATATCTTCTGCCCAATTCTACTTTGAAATATAAACATTAAGCTGTTAAATAGGAAAAAAAAGCAGATCTGCCTTAAGAAACAGAAAACTAAAATGGGATTCCACATGTGAATGGAGTGCAACAAATAAAATGGGTTTTAAATTTACTTTTCCATTAAACTCTTCATTCAGCTCTAAACAAATCAATTATTTTGCTTTTTGCTTTTTTTTTTAGCTTTTTGCTAAAGGATCTACGTCTCCCAGAGAGGAAGATTATTGCACCAACTTCCTTTGGATTTCACCCTTTCCACCCCCAGCTTTTTTCTTTTAGTTCTGAGACAAACAAAACTTCAACAATAAAAATATAGAATAATAATTTTAAAATGTGCACGTGTATTTGAGATGGGTGGCTATATAAATCGATTAAAGAAATAAAATATTGGGCATAAACTTTGGCAATATGCATAAATACATTGATTCTTTTGAAGAGAAATGCAAAGTTTTTAAACAAGATTTCTGCCAAGAAAAACATTTGTGCAAACTAAATTAACCTATTAAGGAATGTTATAATGATATCATTAATAAATGGATGTTCTCCATCAAGCTTGTTTAGAGATATGCAATATTTCCCTCTATTTCATTATTCCAAAAAAAAAGCACTGAATAATTAAATAATTGAAATAAGATCACTGATAATTACCAGCATCTTCTTAATAGAACTCGCTCCCTCATTTCATTCAGAGGCCCCTTTTCTTAGAAGTATCGCTAGCATAATTCAGAGGAAATGTTCTTCATTGTTTCTTGTACTACATGTGTTAATCAGTTCATGAGTGCTAGAATGTAGTTCTCACACCCCACATACTTGTGAGCTTCTAGGATGTAGTAACTATCACCAGCACAAATGCTATCATGTTAGGCAGGATTACTTGTCCATTGTTGGGCAATTAAACAAATGCTTAAATAACATTATTTTTTTCTTTCCTTTGTAACTCTTTCCTGCCTTTTTCCCCTTCTGTAAACCTGAGCTTAGGATTTCTGGGCCAAATGTTGTTTTCTCCTTTCTTCCTTCCTCCATCCTTACCTCCCTTCCTCCCTTCAACTTGTTATGAGGGATAATCAATAGCAAGGCTGTCTGGTGCAAGGTGAAAAAAGTCAAGATGCCAAATGCAATTGAAGCCCCAGCCGCTGTTAAGTGTGTCACATGCATGTAAAAAAAGAGGCAGGGCTTTGATCATATGGTCACAGTTGCCACCTTGATTTTTTTTAACTCTCCTCATGGATGCCCCTGAGTAATAAACCACATCCTATGGTTTTGTGTGCTTGTTTTACTCTTCAGTGATGTGATTTCAGCAAGAAGAGTAGGGTGAATATTCAGGATAAGTAGGAAGGAATGGTTAGAAAACTGGATGTAGCTTACTCTGCTCATAGTAACTCCTTAGTTTTACCCTCTGTCCCCAAGCCATACTGAGCACCAGCCACCCCTAGGAATAATTTTATGCTGATTTGACAGTTATTAACATATGTATCCTTCCCTTCTTCAGCAAAGGATCGTTACCTTGTCATGGTGCTGGAGCTTGAGCACCTGAGTGAAGGGCCACCCAAGATGGGAAGGTCATGACAGAGAGGTCAGACTAAATGCGATCCCTGGGGAAGGTAATGGCAACCCACCCCAGTATTCTTGCCGTGAAAACTAAATGGATCAGTACAACCAGAGATATGTCGGTATACCATCGGAAGATGAGACTGCCAGGTCGGAAGATGGTCAAAATGCTACTGGGGAGGAACAGAGGATGAGTTCAACTAGCCCCAGATGTGATGACGCAGCTAGCTCAAAGCCGAAAGGACGGCTAGCGGCCAACGGTGCTGATGGTGAACAGCGAATCCGATGTTCTAAGGATCAACACGCCATCGGAACCTGGAATGTAAGATCTATGAGCCAGGGCAAATTGGATGTGGTTATTGGTGAGATGTCAAGATTAAAGATAGACATTTTGGGCATCAGTGAAGTGAAATGGACTGGACTGGGCCACTTCACATCAAATGACCACCAGATCTACCACCGTGGACAAGAGGACCACAGAAGAAATGGAGTAGCCTTCATAATTAATCGTAAAGTGGCTAAAGCAGTGCTTGGATACAATCCAAAAAATGATAGAATGATCTCAATTTGAATTCAGGGCAAGCCATCTAACATCACAGTGATCCAAATATACGCCCCAACCACAGATGCCGAAGAAGCTGAAGTAGAGCAGTTCTATGAGGATCTGCAGCACCTACTGGACAACAGGCCAAAAAGAGATGTTATTTTCATCACAGGAGACTGGAATGCAAAGGTGGGCAGTCAAATGACACCTGGAATTACAGGTAAGCATGGCCTGGGAGAACAAAACGAAGCAGGACATAGGCTGATAGAATTTTGCCAAGACAACTCACTCTGCATAACAAACACTCTCTTCCAGCAACCTAAGAGATGGCTTTATACATGGACTTCCCCAGATGGACAACACCGAAATCAGATTGACTACATCCTTTGCAGCCAAAGGTGGCGGACATCTATACAGTCGGTAAAAACAAGACCTGGAGCTGACTGTAGTTCAGATCACGAACTTCTTCTTGCACAATTTAGGATCAGACTAAAGAGATTAGGGAAGACCCACAGATCAGCGAGATATGAGCTCACTAATATTTCTAAGGAATATGCAGTGGAGGTGAAGAACAGATTTAAGGGACTGGACTTAGTAGATAGGGTCCCAGAAGAACTCTGGCCAGAAGTTCGCAACACTGTTCAGGAGGCGGCAACAAAATACATCCCAAAGAAAGAGAAAACCAAGAAGGCAAAATGGCTGTCTGCTGAGACACTAGAAGTAGCCCAAGAAAGAAGGAAAGCAAAAGGCAACAGTGATAGGGGGAGATATGCCCAATTGAATGCAAAATTCCAGAGGTTAGCCAGAAGAGATAAGGAATTATTTTTAAACAAGCAACGCGCGGAAGTGGAAGAAGACAATAGAATAGGAAGGACAAGAGACCTCTTCCAGAAAATTAGAAACATTGGAGGTAAATTCCAGGCCAAAATGGGTATGACCAAAAACAAAGATGGCAAGGACCTAACAGAAGAAGAAGAGATCAAGAAAAGGTGGCAAGAATATACAGAAGACCTGTATAGGAAGGATAACAATATCGGGGATAGCTTTGACAGTGTGGTCAGTGAGCTAGAGCCAGACATCCTGAAGAGTGAGGTTGAATGGGCCTTAAGAAGCATTGCTAATAACAAGGCAGCAGGAGACGACGGCATCCCAGCTGAACTGTTCAAAATCTTGCGAGATGATGCTGTCAAGGTAATGCATGCTATATGCCAGCAAATTTGGAAAACACAAGAATGGCCATCAGACTGGAAAAAATCAACTTATATCCCCATACCAAAAAAGGGAAACACTAAAGAATGTTCAAACTATCAAACAGTGGCACTCATTTCACATGCCAGTAAGGTAATGCTCAAGATCCTGCAAGGCAGACTTCAGCAATTCATGGAGCGAGAATTGACAGATGTACAAGCTGGGTTTAGAAAAGGCAGAGGAACTCAGGACCAAATTGCCAATATCCGCTGGATAATGGAAAAAGCCAGGGAGTTTCAGAAAAACATCTATTTCTGTTTTATTGACTATTCTAAAGCCTTTGACTGTGTGGACCATAACAAATTGTGGCAAGCTCTTAGTGGTATGGGGATACCAAGTCATCTTGTCTGCCTCCTGAAGAATCTGTATAACGACCAAGTAGCAACAGTAAGAACAGACCACGGAAGAACAGACTGGTTTAAGATTGGGAAAGGAGTACTGCAGGGCTGTATACGTGCACCCTACCTATTCAACTTATATGCGGAACACATCATGCAACATGTTGGGCTTGAGGAATCCAAGACTGGGGTTAAAATTGCTGGAAGAAACATTAACAATCTCAGATATGCAGATGATACCACTTTGATGGCTTAAAGTGAAGAGGAACTGACGAGCCTTATGATGAAGGTGAAAGAAGAAAGTGCAAAAGCTGGCTTGCAGGTAAACCTGAAAAAAACCAAGATTATGGCAACCAGCTTGATTGATAACTGGCAAATAGAGGGAAAAACGTAGAAGCAGTGAAAGACTTTGTATTTCTAGGTGTGAAGATTACTGCAGATGCTGACTGCAGTCAGGAAATCAGAAGACGCTTAATCCTTGGGAGAAGAGCAATGACAAATCTCGATAAAATAGTTAAGAGCAGAGACATCACACTGACAACAAAGGTCCACATAGTTAAAGCAATGGTGTTCCCCGTAGTAACATACGGCTGCGAGAGCTGGACCATAAGGAAGGCTGAGAGAAGGAAGATCAATGCTTTTGAACTGTGGTGCTGGAGGAAAATTCTGAGAATGCCTTGGACTGCAAGAAGATCAAACCAGTCCATCCTCCAGGAAATCAAGCCAGACTGCTCACTTGAGGGAACGATATTAAAGGCAAAACTGAAATACTTTGGCCACATAATGAGAAGACAGGACAGCCTGGAGAAGATGCTGATGCCAGGGAGAGTGGAGGGCAAAAGGAAGAGGGGCTGACCAAGGGCAAGGTGGATGGATGATATTCTAGAGGTGACAGACTCGTCCCTGGGGGAGCTGGGGGTGTTGACGACTGACAGGAAGCTCTGGCGTGGGCTGGTCCATGAAGTCACGAAGAGTCGGAAGCGACTAAACAAATAAACATCAATCCTTCCCTTCCTCTTGGATACCAGCTAATGGTAGTTGAGACTGAATGCTAATTATTAAATCTAACATCAGGTCGCTGGGGACAGAAACCAGTCTGAGACAGTATTCCAGCTCTAGTTCTTTATTGCCCCTACCCTACAGACAGAATCTTGCCAAACTGAGGCTACTGCACTAAACCAAAGAAATAACCCAAATGGGCTCTTAGGAGGGGTTACCTTGAACTTCTTAACCTTCCCAGCCAGCTGGTCTGGGCTGTGAAGTCGTTTGCCATTCTGGAATGCTCTCTCCCCCTGGGAACCAGCCCCATCGCTGGAATCCACCACAGCTAATCAGTGATTGAAGCAATGGCATAAAATATAACAAAAATTAATTAAACCTTAAGAAAGGTGAACAAAACCAAAGATATGTGGGAGACTATTCTGCATGTGTGTGCATTTCTCACACTTATCCTTCCCTGGCAGATATTCTCAGCAGAGGTGGCAAAGGATGGAGACTATTGCCTTTGGATAGTCCAGATGCTGCAGTGCCACTTACTAATGCCATGAGAGGAAACTGTTCAAACCTGCATTAGCATAAATCAGAATAAATGCAGATTTATAAATATTTGTGTTAATTGTCCACAGCCAATATATCCAGTAATAATTGCCTTTTACAGGGCTTTTATTTTATTTCTGATAGTCTTGTTTTTATCTTATACATGCAGATCAAGCTACCTCAAAGGCATTACATACCTATGGCATTACAGCCCTTGACCACCCAAGGGAAAGCAGGCAACATCTCTGGTAAAGGAGTTCCATGGAACTGATGAACTTGTTGAGAAGATGCTGCTCTTCTTGACCCACCCCCGTGATTCACATGGACAACAGCCTCCAAGAAAAATTATGATTTTTGTGCAGGCAGAAGGAGAAGGAGAAGGAGGATGAGAGGAGGATGAGAGGAGGAGGAGGAGGAGGAGGAGGAGGAGGAGGAGGAGGAGGAGGAGGAGGAGGAGGAGGAGGATCATTCATGTTTCTACCATAAAAGGTCAGCTTCGGGTAGAAATTGAAGGCAAATGGGAGTCATTGTAATTTGTAAGAAACTGGGGTGCTGTGTAGACCACACCAACTGAAATATCCCAATGGTTTTCAAAGACAGCCTAAATCATAGTACATTACAGGGGTTCAGTCCAAATAGATCCAAGATGGTGACTGGGAGCTGACACTGGCTGCTGGGTTAAGGGGGATGCCTGTTAGGTGCCTGAAGACCCCTCCTCACCCAACTTACCAGGTGGTGGTCTTGGGGGAGGATGTCTGGGGGTGTCCCAGTTCCCATGGTCAATGCGTTGGGGGCTGGAGGAGCCAGATGGAGCTCCACGGTGCTCCTTGGAGTGGCGGAGTGGCAGAGCAGTGGAGGTGCAGCATGGTGGTGTGGGTGGCAGCAGATGGCATGTGTGGTTGGGCGGCTGTGGCGAGCCCAGGAAGTGCAGCACAGCAGCCAAGGAGGCCCAGCAGACCCAGCATGGAGCCCAGAGGGCAGTCCAGTGGGCCCAGATGGAGTGCCCCAGAGCAGCAGAGGTGTGGCACGGTAGCTGGGCAGTGTGGCGAACCCAGGAGGTGCAGTGCAGCAACCGGATGGCACAGTGAACCCTTAGGGTGGCCCAGCAGGCCCAGACAGATCCCCCTGGAGCAGCAGAGGCAGAGCACAGCAAGTAAGCAGTGTGACAAACCCTTAGGGCAGCCCAATGGATCCAGTGGTTGACTAAGTCTCCTGCGAGCCCCCGGCCCAACAACTGAATACCGTGCAAACTGGGTTGGCTGGCAAGCTCCCTGGGCCGAGGAGCCAAGGAGGCCAGTGAGCCCACTAGAATAAGGAGCCAAGCACCACAGCAGACAGGAGTGACCTCCAGGGGGTGGCCAATGAGCCTCTCGGGCAGCAGAGGCTGAGGTGGAGTCTCCTGGAGCAGCAGGAGTGCAGTCCACAATAGGGAGCCTCGGCGAGGTGAATGGGTGAACAAGCCCTTGAAGTGAAGACCTGAGTGGGCCAGTGAGCCCCCTGGAGTGAGGGGCCGAGTGCCCTGCTGGGGTCCCTCCAGTGTGACAAATGGGACACTCTCTTCTTGGTGTGAGAGATGGGGAGGTAGTCTGAGAGTGGATGAGGTCTGTGTATGGGGATCCTCCCTCCTTGAGTGAGAGTCAAGGAGTGGATAGGGTGCCCCCTGCCAGCTACTGAGAGAGGCCGGTGAAGGGGGCATGGTAGATGTGGGGGTGATGGTTGAGTTCCCACAGAGCTGAGAGCAGGAGCTGAAGTGCTGGGGAGCTCACCACCACCCTGTGACTGCTTGGTGTGTGTCTGTTGTTGGATGGTTGGATGGAGGGACCCCTAACCAGGGAACCCAGAAGGCTGGGATTGGGGGGGGGTATAGAATTGGGAGTTCTGGGGGATTTAGGGCAAGCTATTCCATTCAGGTGGTAATGGGGTGGGGGTGTCATGACGGGAATCAGAGGGTGGGCAATCTTCAGAAAAGATGCCCCCGGCGTTTGGTACCAGTAGCGTTTTCCAGACCTCTGCACTCAGACCCAGGCCCTGGACAGCAGACCCATGGAGGCCCTGGCTTTCGGCTCTTGCTCTTGAATGCCAGGTCAGTTAACTACAAAGCCCCCCTTATATGTGATTTGATCACTGAGGAGGGGGCAGACCTGGTGTGTATTACTAAGACCTGGCTGGGCCCTGAAGGCGGGGGAGCCCTCTCAGAAATGTTCCCAACTGGGTTTATGGTATGGCACCAGCCGAGATCCCAGGGCAGGGGAGGAGTGGTGGCTGTTGTCATCCAGGAATATCTGGTGGCCTTCAGGGGTGCTGCTCTGCAAGTGGCCGGTTGTGAGATCCTGTTCCTGAAGTTGGGTTCCCGAGAGCATTTGCGATTGTTGCTATTGTACCAGCTTCCCTGCTGCATAGCAACCTCCCTCCCTGAGCTGCTGGAGGCCGTCTTGGGGTTGGCGGTTCTCCAGGCTTATGGTTCTGAGGGACTTCAACCTACCATCCCTCAGAGGCATCTGAGGAGTTCATGGCCACCATGGCGGCCATGGGCCTGTCCCAGATTATTTGGGACCCAACTCGGGACAGTGGCCTCACACCAGACTTGGTTTTCTTGTCAGAAAAGTGGCAATGTGATCTGAGGGGAGAGTAAAATCTGTCCCCTTTTTCATGATCGGAACATGCCCTGGTGGCCTAGAGATTCTCTTATGCTGCCCTCCTTTACAGGGAGGCAGGACCCATTTGATTGGTCCTCCCCGGTGATAGATGGACCTGATGGGGTTCCAAAGGGAGCTTGGGGCTATACACGAGGATCTGCTGTGTGGTCCAGCAGAGGCCCTGGCTACTGCCTGGAATAGAGAGGTGGCCAGGGCCTTGGACAGGATTGCAGCCATGCGACCTCTCTTGTCCCATTGAACCTGACACTCCCCATGGTTTATGGAGTTGCTGAGGGTTCTGAAGAGGATTAAGAGATGTCTAGTGTGCCACTGGAGGAAGACAAGGAAAGAATCCGACCAAACACAAGCTAGAGCCATTATTAAGGCCTACCTTGTGCCAGTAAGAGCGGCGAAATGTCAATATTTCTCTGCTTTTATTGCATCTGCAGAATCCCGCCAGGAGGCCTGTTTAAGGTCACCTAATCCCTATTGGGGAAGGTGGGTCCAGTGACCCACCTACAGGGCTGCACAGAGGAGTTTTCCAAGCATTTGGAGGATAAAATCGCTCAGATTCGTTAACAAGTTGGATGCCAAGCATGGGGCATGGCCTGTGGAGATGCCTGGGGAACATACTTACCCGGTTATCTGGGAACAGTTTGATCCTGTTGGGCCTGAAGAAGTAGGCAGGGTCCTCCAGACTGTAAATGCCACCACTTGCCAATTAGATCCATGCCCCTCCTGGCTGGTGAAGACAGCTCAGGAGGTGGTGTGTAGGTGGGTCCAGGCAATGGTGAACTCATCCTTGAGGGAGGGAGTGTTTCTGACAACCTTTAAAGAGGTGCTGGTGCACCACCTCCTCAAGAAACCATTGCTGGATCCTACTGTACTGGACAATTTTTGTCCAGTCTCCCACCTCCCCTTTTTAGGGAAGGTGGTTGAAAAAGTAGTGATGTTGCAGCTCCAAAGCTCCTGGATGAAATGGATTATCTGGACCCCTTTCAGTTGAGTTTCAGGCCCGGATATGGGATAGAAACAGCATTGGGTGCACTTTTGGATAATCTCTGCAGGGAGTGGGATGAGGGCAGTATATCCATCCTTGCTCTTCTTGACCTCTCAGTGGCTTTCGATACCATTGACCATGGTATCCTTTTGGGTCAGCTCAGGGAGTTGGGGGTGGGCAGTGTGGTTCTGCGCTGGTTCACCTCCTTCCTCCAGGCTGGTCCCAATCAGTGTCGATAGGGAGTGAGAGATCTGGCCCGCGGCCCCTCCTTTGCGGGGTGCTGCAGGGTTTGGTACTCTCTCTGCTCATTTTTAACATCTATGTGAAATTGCTGGGTGAGATCATACGTCGCCACGGGGTGAGGTATCATCAAAAATAGGAGGAGGAAGGAGTATTAGATATGTTCGTTGCCTTGAGTTATTTATAAAAATAATAAAGGCAGGATAAAAATAAATAAAATAAAATAATAAATAAAAATATGCTGATGATACCCAATTATACATCTCCATCCTGGATTACTTAAGTGATGCTGTGGCCACCATCTCTCAGTGTCTGTAGGCTGTAGGAGTCTGGATGGGGAACAACAGGCCTCAGCTGAACCCTGGTAAGATGGAGTGACTGTGGACTGGGGGCTCCCAGGTATCCAGGAGCTTACCATCTTTGGTTCTAGATGGGGTTGCACTGCCCCAGACAGATCTGGTGCAGAACCTGGGGGTTCTCCTGGATTCACGACTCCTGCTCGAAGAGCAGGTGGCAGCCGTGGCCAGTGGAGCCTTTGCCCAACTTCGTGTTGTGTGCCAGCTATGCCCCTTCCTGGATCGGGAGGCCTTCCAGTCAGTCATTCATGCCGTAGTCATCTCCCATACAGACTATTGCTGAAACCAATAGTGGCTTGCTAGAACCACTAAAATGGAGCAGAACTTATAACACAGCTGAGAAGCTGGCACAGAAAAAAGAAAATTATCTTAGATAGCTTCAATGAGCATATCAGAGAAACACAGGTTATTGATCTTACACATTCAGTCCTCCCAAGCATAAAGAATTACACGCTTAGACAAATTAGGTTAAGATAAGTAAAATAATTTCTTACTGACTTTATTGTTGCTTCTGTTACATTGATCTTGGTGGAAAAGATGAAGTTCCTTTGTTCTTCTTTCCTTTCTAAATACTTAGTTTGCCTAAACCCTCAGCCCTATTTGCTGCCAAGGGCTGTGTGGAAGAAAGTGGAATTCCAGGCCCACTGCATGGTGCCCAGAATGAAGGAGAGCAGCACACAGCCATGTGCTTCTCTCAGTGGAAGAAGGAGGAAGGGAGAGAGAGGAAGTGGGAGTGGCAACAAACAGCTTCCTCAGAGTTGCATTGTGGGACAACTCAATTTACATGCTAATTCACATGCTAATGAGGCATGCTGGATTTGCCAGGACTTCCAACAATTGCAACATCCTGTACATGGGGCTACTCTTGAAGAGCATCCAGAAGCTACAGCTGGTTCAGAATGTGGCTGTGCGAGCAGTTTTAGGAGCCCCAAGGATGGCGCATATAACACCTTTGTAGTGTGAGCTGCATTGGGTGCCAGTCTGCTTCTGGGTCCAATTCAAGGTGTTGGTTATCACCTTTAAAGCCCTACACGGCATGGGGCCAGGTTACCTGAGGGACTGCCTCACCCCCATTGCACTGACCCATCCCACCCAGTCAGGCAGAGAGGGCATGTTATGGACCCTGTCTGTGAGAAATTGTTGATTGTCAGGGTCCAGGAAGAGGACATTCTCTGCCCTGTGGAACACGTTATCCCCAGAGGTGAGGCAGGCCCCCACTCTCCTGGCCTTCCGAAAGGGAGTGAAAACCCGGCTTTGCCACCTTGCTTGGGGAGGAGGGGGGATAGTCAATCATGGGGGTGGTTGGCACCATGATATGGCCCTGAGGAATTTATATTTTATATAAATTTAAAATATTTTCTATATTTTCTATTTTCTATTTATATTTTTATGATGTACTTGTTTTTATTATTTTAATCTCTTGTTATTTTAACTGAATTGTGAACTGCCCAGAGTCATTTGTGAGATGGGCAGTGCAGAAATATGAAAAATAAATAAATAAATAAATAAATAAACATAACTTCAGCAGAGGTCATAATCTGAGGCCCTGCCACCAAATTTGACCTTGCCAAAGCCTTGAATTCTGTCCCCAGAAATGTCCAAAAGTTGTGTCAAATCATAATGTTTTATGTGACAGAAGGGGAAAAGTATTAAAGACATACCTGGAGAGCAATCTTATTAACACTTTTCAATTTTAATGAAATGAAATCAAATGTTGTTGATGCCTTGGATCCAGCCCTTATTTTTTGAAGTGCAGCGTTTGAACTGCTAAAGAATGGCTGTATGCAAGTCTTGGCCCAGAAAACAATTTGTACGGCAATATGAATAACTGAACCTTACTGAAATATGGCCTAAAGGTGTTTCAAAAAAGAGAAATCAACACCCATATAATGGGAGGGAATAATTGGGAGGGGGGGTTGTTTTATTGTGTAGAAAGGAAGCTTGTCACTGAGGAGCAGAAGTGGTATTAGCAAGATGTCTGCTATTTTCTAGGCATTAATGAAGGTGCTGATGTCTATGGCTCAACTAAATTTATTTACCTTGGAATATGTCTTACTATATATGGTGAAACTTACTGCTGAATAGACTCTTCAGTAGAAGATTGTATGAAAAGGATGCCAATAATACAACCTGCAACACAAAGCAGTGGAATTAAAACCAGGGCTCTCTTCCCCCTGTGCTACCTACCAATTGACATACAATATCCTCTAATATGCTAAATGAAAAAAAAAGATGCTATTCAGTATGATAAATAGAGAAAAGGCAAAAAGAGCATTGAATCTGTTGAAAATGGGCCCTTTGTTTGTACACCAATTTTCCTTCATAAAAGCAACGATCAGTTTCAAGTACCTTAAAGAGCTTCTCTAATTTTAGTGCATTTCGATATTTAGAGGAACAAAGAAGGTACAGTCTGCTGTGAATGACTAATGTTACATATTATGCTCTTGATCAAAATTTGGCAATATGCAACACACAATATATGTTTTTAGATTCCATTTTTTCTTTTGTCTTGATTTCTGTTTCCTTTCTTCTGCTTCCCCTCCTGAAGACAGATTTAACTAATTGCTGTCACATCAGAACACTGATAGAACTATATACATAAGCTGAGACATTTTTTCCACTGTGAACCCATATAGAGATATATATTGAATTGCAGCTCCTCTACAGCTGTCAGACTTTTAAGCCAGCCTGGAGCAAAGAAGTATGATAAAGTTTTTCAGGTCTTGTTTAGTTAAGTCAGAAACATTGGGATCCAGCCAAAGTCTCCACCACTCAGGGGCTCCTTTCACAGTCCAAAATTATTTGGCTTAAACATTTCCAACTGTGAGGAGGTCCCATTTCACTGATTATGCAGTCATTCACTTTTCCACATCAACATCAAAGTCATTAACAACTGAGTATTATTACATTGGCTGGAATTCAGTTAAGAACTAGAGGGATGTTGCTTTTTATTAAGATAAAGCATGTCTTGGTTATGTCACCCATGAAATAATCAATTTACTGTGCTGGTTAATTTCCCCCTTCTTTGATCTGTGGATTAAATTCATCCAATCACTATTTCACATAACTGCCACTACAGCTATAGTACAAAATGAATCTATCCACACTTTCTGTTGAGGAAAGTAAGTGTGCAAATATTGCCTAAATGAGTGTAAGTGAGCTTTGTAATTTATCAAAGACTTTTCTAGCTACCCCCAATACTTTATTTCATTTTTCTCCAGAGTGGTAGTGGTGATGATAATAATACTCTATTTAATCCTGTTGTTGGACAGTAGAGACAAGATCGGATAATATGTGGCTGCCTAGATATTGCTGAACCATAGTTCCCAAGAGTCTTGGTCAGTTGACCAATGGTGAAAGATGCTGGGAGTTGTATTTCAGGATCATATGGAGGGCTATATGTTTTTAGTCCCCCACATTTATTTAAGAAGAATTACTTGAGAATTACTCCATGTTAAGTGCTTTTGTTTTATGTTAGGACTTTTTCACATTTCTAATTGACTTGCACAATAAACTTACTCTTAGCATGTTTCCAATTTTCATTTCATATTTAAAGTAATACAAAAGCAGGAGATAGACATATTTTAGGCATCATGCCTAATTTTAAGATCTAATGCAAGTTTGTTCAAATGCTTTTTTTTAAAGGACTTTATGAAGTCATAATTATTCAGGTTTCATAAATGCAGGGAAAACTGCCAAGATTCCTGACTGAAAATTAAGTTCATCATTTAGTTTTTGCTAATTTCTGCTACAGGCAGTGGCAGGCAGGCTACAGTATATGACCATCGATAGACTTTTGTTGACTGACTTGCAAGTCTGATATGTCACTGACAGATGACTTCTTTCTTTTGTCATCTATCAAAGATAATTAAATTAAAAAGTCAAAGACAAGAGAAAGTGATGTTCTTGGACATACATTGGCCACCACCCAACCCAAGGTTAAGCATGTTTAAAACTGTGATAAAGCAAAGCACAACTAAGGTACATTACATCATGGCTATTGCACATTGAGTATTTTCTTCCAATAAATATTTATTCCCCCTTTTATTGGTAATTGAATTGTTTGGGGCTAGATCCAAAGTTTCCTTGAAAAATCTTTGATTACATTTTGATACGCTTTTAACAAATAGGAAAATAGAACAATATATCCCCTTTGATGTTTTTCACTTATATATGCCAATAATGGCTGGGTGGTGATGTCTGTAGCACCAGAATGCCCAACCCTGTTAGCTTTCTGGAAATCCTTAAAGGCCTGTCTTTTCCCTCAGGCACTGGAACCAGATTGTTAGCTGATCCTGGTTTGTATGGGATTTTGGCTGTGAGACAGCTTTTAGGGGCCTTGGTTACACTGTAAAACCGTTTTTATGATACCTTGTATTTTATGTTTTTTTTTTTTTTTTGGTATGGTCAGCTGCCTAGAATCACAAAGTTGGGATGGGTGGCTATATTCATCCTATAAACAAACAAACAAACAAACAAACACATTTCTACTTGATTGTATTGTAACAATTACAGGGCAAACAGACATTCAGTACTAACTATAAAAAGGAACTCTGCTGGAACTGAAAGATCATAGCTTAGTGGCAGATCTTGTACTTTGCCTATAGTAGATGCCAAAATCAGTCCCTGGCATCTCTTGTCAAGTGTTCTCACATACTAAGGAGAGTACTTTACCTTAGCTATGATTTATTCTCAGAGCTTTTGAAAACTTTCTTCTGGATTGCATCAAGTTTTCTACATCAGCCTTCCCCATTCTATACATGTAAAAGACTTCAACTTCCATAATTCCCAGCCAGCGGCTTGCCATGTTGACTATGAATTATGGGGGTTGAGATCCAGCATACTGTATATGGAGGGCACCATTTTGAGGAAAGCACTTCTAAACCTATCACAATATATGTGATGGTTCCCTTCTTAATTACATGCTGTTAATTCCAGTTGTCTAAAAGACATTTCATAACAGTGTTTTCTTTGCATCTATACAGTACAACTTTTGGCAGTGTTCTTCAACACTGTCAGTAAAAGCCTCTCAATTACAGCATATCCTTTTAACAAGTCTGAAGTAGAATATGCTAAGGATATTTAAACATGTGCCAAATATATTAAGCCCACTGCCAATTTTAGGCCCTGTAAATTATCCTCTGTTTGCAAGTCAGAGCCTGTTGCTGTTCATAGATTGTATGACTGATTTCAGTTTTCATTCACTTCATTCTGTTTATGTGAAAAAAATCAAAGTAAATCAATATTGAATATGTAAGGAAATATTACTATGAAAGCAACTTCAGTTAGAAGGAAATCCAGTTTATGTTTTGAAATGTATTCAGGAGACAGTATGTTTCATAAAAGTAGGAAAGCTTAACATTTTATTACTTGTGGCATAGACAAAACTTATTAAAACACTGAAACTGAATACAGTGTGCTTTAAAAGTATGCATATAGTCATAATCCCTCCCAAGCTCCCTTTCTTTCTTCTTTCTTCTTTCTTCTTTCTCTTTCACTACTCTTCTTTTCCTTCACTGCCTAGCAATCCATATTTCAGTGCAGGAATATACCTAAGATCCAAAGGAAATAAATTAAGTTACCTAGTGCCTTATTAATAATGAAATTAATAAATGAAATTAACTCTTCAAGAGATCACATCTAGAATTTCCTATTTCATAGATCACACAGTCAATATGCATTTGTGGCGGGGAACAGTAGATTATGCTAACAATATATAACCATATGTAAACTGCCCAGAGTCGCTCTTAGTGAGATGGGTGGTGACGAAATATGAAATATAAACAAATAAATAAATAAAACCATATTCATGGTGGCATATTATCATTAGTGTGTATTGGCAATTGTTATATAATGTCATGATATAGTGATAATGTGTTGCTTATTTACTTATCCATTTGTGTGAATAGACATGTGTAAAATATGGGGTAGTCAAAGCAGGGTATAGGCAGAAATTGTTCTGGAAGAATTTAGCCTATTGCAGCCAATGGAGAATGACAGCTCCAAAAACAGCATATAATTCTCACAACAAAAAACGGTTCCATAAACAAACATACAAAGATGATTCTCATATGAATTGGGTATCAGTGACACTCTGGTAGAAAAGTAACAGGGTGGGACTGGCCAAGACTTCATGTAAAAAATTACAAAAATATATGGGAATTGTAAACCTTTGGAGACGTCAAGTAGAATGAGGCATCATGCATGGTGATCATCCTGCCTTGATTCTTCTGGAATTCAAACCTAGTCCAGCCAGCTAGACTTTGGGCTGGGTAGGTATGCAAGGTTATGTGCATGTGTGAATGGACTATTTAGTTCAGAAGGCCAACAATAATTGTAAACCTGCATTGTTTCTGCATGTCTTGAGGAAGTGGATAAAAAAGAACAAGTGGCATTAGAGTTGTGATAAAGACAGTCTTGGGGTGAGAGTGACTCAGCATGACACTGACTTAGTGTGATGTCTGAATCCAATCACTGTGGCTTGGATCCTATGTATTGATGTGGGGGATGGATTTGCCTATCTATATTTAAATCACCCCCAAATTCATTGCAGCATTATATGTGAATCAGGGTTATCTATAGATCAGGTGTTATGGAAACAAGTAAGATTGTCTTCATATATACAGGGTAGGGATAAGTATGATAACTAGAGCTTGTTGCAAAGTTCATATGCAATTTCCTCTTTCCTCCACTATCAGCTTAAAGAACTCTTACTACACTGCTCTTATACAGTTCACTCTGGGTACGTCAAGGGAGCAAGCTTTCCATAACCATTCAGATTTGCTGGTTAAATGGCATTATTTGGGGTGACTCATTCCATATAAATTGATTTTAAAAGGGATTTTTCTTCTGCTGTTAGACCCCATATGGTAGCTGTCATGTTTTCTTACAAGTATTTATAATCAGGTAGCTTTAAATTTTCTGCTTGCACTACTCTGGTTGGAATATGAACAATCTTGGTCTCAAATTCTATTTTGAGGGAACCACAAAATTTGTATGAGGCATCCATTTGATTTGCTATTTATATTATTTGTCTACTGCCTTGACTAAAACATAAAGCCTTCTTCCATACAGTTGCTCCTTCATATTCAAAATATGTCAAGTGCCTTGAATATGTTTGAAGATTTCCCAAATCTGGATGCACTATCCCTGAATAGAGAAAAAAAGAAAAGATGAAGGATTAATATTCTTATTGTAGCCATTAATCTGAGTTGACAGGAAAAATGAACTGTTGACCGATTTTTGTGATTTGTTTTTCACAAATAGCATCTGTGACTTCATATTGATTGATTTATGTCATAATCGAGTGGTGGTCATCCTTTTCCCAAACTTGAAAATTTATTTTTCTTTTTCCCATCTCCCTTTGAGATAGTCTACATGGTACCTACATAAAAAAGAGAAAGGGACAGTCTGAGGAAAAGACATATGATCCAATTGTGTATCTTAACTGATGAAGCCAGGTTTTTATATCATATAGCTAATGAGACATAAGGTTGAAGATTCTCTATTAAGACTGTCAGATATGGAAGATCAAAGTGGATAATAAGCCTTGAATAGGAAAAAAGAGAGATATAATAAATAGAATGTTAGCAAGTAATAGCTTAGGTGATATTGATTATCTGGAAAGAAATATGCACTGCCTTTCATTCCTTAAACTTTTCACTTCCCTCTCTTTAAGGATGTCATCAGCTCTAGCCAACTACAACTTTCCCTTCCTCTTCACCAATATTGCTTTCAAAAATGTGTTTTGTGAATTGATCCTCATTCTTTCTTTTTATGCAACCAAAACACCTCATTTATTTATTTATTTATTTATTTATTTATTTATTCATTCATTCATTCATTCATTCATTCATTCATTCATTCATTCAATTTCTATAGCTGCCCATCTCAGCAAGTGACTCTGAGCAGCTATAGAAATCTAATAAATAAATAAACCAATAAATAAATATTGAGATGGTTTAGTTGTATGTATGTGTGTGTATGTATGCATGTATGTATGCATGTATGTGTGTGTATATATATATGTACACATACATACATACATACATACATACATACACATGCACATACATACATACATACATGATATTGATTATCTGGAAAGAAATATGCACTGCCTTTCATTCCTTAAACTTTTCACTTCCCTCTCTTTAAGCATGTCATCAGCTCTAGCCAACTACAACTTTCTCAGTCTTCTCCTCCCTCTTCACATATCTATATCTATATCTATATCTATATCTATATCTATATCTATATCTATATCTATATCTATATCTATATCTATATCTATATCTATATCTATCTATATCATCTATATATCTGTTTTGTATTGGTCACTCACTTTTATACTCACTCCTTAGTCATTCAATATAATTTCATTCTTGATTTTATCTCTTCTTGTTTTATTAGACATACCTTCTAAGAATCCCATATCCACTGTATTCAGCTTGCTTTTATGCTTCTCCTGACATACTCAATTCTAATTTATATATAACAGTGGCAGAGGCATGCTCTTCTACATAATGATTTTTGCTTATTTCAACAAATATCCATTCCTCATAACAGATCATATGCTACCCACTATCTTTCTAGCAGAACTTGCACATCTTAAAATTTCTGCATCAATTTTCTGTAGTAAACATTCTTGTTGTTTATTCGTTTAGTCGCTTCCGACTCTTTGTGACTTCATCAATCTTCCTTCTCTCAGCCTTCCTTATGGTCCAGCTCTCGCAGCCATATGTTACTACGGGGAACACCATTGCTTTAACAATGCGGACCTTTGTTGTCAGTGTGATGTCTCTGCTCTTGACTATTTTATCGAGATTTGTCATTGCTCTTCTCCCAAGGATTAAGTGTCTTCTGATTTCCTGACTGCAGTCAGCATTTGCAGTAATCTTCGCACCTAGGAATACAAAGTCTTTCACTGCTTCTACATTTTCTCCCTCTATTTGCCAGTTATCAATCAAGCTGGTTGCCATAATCTTGGTTTTTTTCCGGTTTAGCTGCAAGCCAGCTTTTGCATTTTCTTCTTTCACCTTCATCATAAGGCTCCTCAGTTCCTCTTCGCTTTCAGCTATCAAAGTGGTATCATCTGCATATCTGAGATTGTTAATGTTTCTTCCAGCGATTTTAACTCCAGCCTTGGATTCCTCAAGGCCAGCATATCGCATGATGTGTTCTGCATACAAGTTGAATAGGTAGGGTGAGAGTATACAGCCCTGCTGTACTCCTTTCCCAATCTTAAACCAGTCCGTTGTTGCGTGGTCTGTTCTTACTGTTGCTACTTGGTCGTTATACAGATTCTTCAGGAGGCAGACAAGATGACTTGGTATCCCCGTACCACTAAGAACTTGCCACAATTTGTTATAGTCCACACAGTCAAAGGCTTTAGAATAGCCAATAAAACAGAAATAGATGTTTTTCTGAAACTCCCTGGCTTTTTCCATTATCCAGCAGATATTGGCAATTTGGTCCCTAGTTCCTCTGCCTTTTCTAAACCCAACTTGTATATCTGGCAATTCTCGCTCCATGAATTGCTGAAGTCTACCTTGCAGGATCTTGAGCATTACCTTACTGGCATGTGAAATGAGTGCCACTGTTCGATAGTTTGAACAGTCTTTAGTGTTTCCCTTTTTTGGTATGGGGATATAAGTTGATTTTTTCCAGTCTGATGGCCATTCTTGTGTTTTCCAAATTTGCTGGCATATAGCATGCATTACCTTGTCAGCATCATCTCGCAAGATTTGGAACAGTTCAGTTGGGATTCCGTGGTCTCCTGCTGACTTGTTATTAGCAATGCTTCTTAAGGCCCATTCAACCTCACTCTTCAGGATGTCTGGCTCTAGCTCACTGACCACACCGTCAAAGCTATCCCCGATATTGTTATCCTTCCTATACAGGTCTTCTGTATATTCTTGCCACCTTTTCTTGATCTCTTCTTCTTCTGTTAGGTCCTTGCCATCTTTGTTTTTGATCATACCCATTTTGGCCTGGAATTTACCTCCAATGTTTCTAATTTTCTGAAGAGGTCTCTTGTCCTTCCTATTCTATTGTCTTCTTCCACTTCCACACATTGCTTGTTTAAAAATAATTCCTTATCTCTTCTGGCTAACCTCTGGAATTTTGCATTTAATTGAGCATATCTCCCCCTATCACTGTTGCCTTTTGCTTTCCTTCTTTCTTGGGCTACTTCTAGTGTCTCAGCAGACAGCCATTTTGCCTTCTTGGTTTTCTCTTTCTTTGGGATGTATTTTGTTGCCGCCTCCTGAACAATGCTGCCAACTTCTGTCCAGAGTTCTTCCGGGACCCTATCTACTAAGTCCAGTCCCTTAAATCTATTCTTCACCTCCACTGCATATTCCTTAGGAATATTAGTGAGCTCATATCTAGCTGATCTGTGGGTCTTCCCTAATCTCTTTAGTCTGATCCTAAATTGTGCAAGAAGAAGTTCGTGATCGGAACTACAGTCAGCTCCAGGTCTTGTTTTTACCGACTGTCTAGATGTCCGCCACCTTTGGCTGCAAAGGATGTAGTCAATCTGATTTCGGTGTTGTCCATCTGGGGAAGTCCATGTATAAAGCCGTCTCTTAGGTTGCCGGAAGAGAGTGTTTGTTATGCAGAGTGAGTTGTCTTGGCAAAATTCTATCAGCCTACGTCCTCCTTCGTTTTGTTCTCCCAGGCCATGCTTACCTGTAATTCCAGGTGTCATTTGACTGCCCACCTTAGCATTCCAGTCTCCCGTGATGAAAATAACATCTCTTTTTGGCCTGTTGTCCAGTAGGTGCTGCAGATCCTCATAGAACTGCTCTACTTCAGCTTCTTCGGCATCTGTGGTTGGGGTGTATATTTGGATCACTGTGATGTTAGATGGCTTGCCCTGAATTCGAATTGAGATCATTCTATCGTTTTTTGGATTGTATCCAAGCACTGCTTTAGCCACTTTACGATTAATTATGAAGGCTACTCCATTTCTTCTGTGGTCCTCTTGTCCACAGTAGTAGATCTGGTGGTCATTTGATGTGAAGTGGCCCATTCCAGTCCATTTCAGTTCACTGACGCCCAGAATGTCTATCTTTAATCTTGACATCTCACCAATAACCACATCCAATTTGCCCTGGCTCATAGATCTTACATTCCAGGTTCCAATGGTGTGTTGATCCTTAGAACATGGGATTCGCCATTCACCACCAGCACCGTCGGCCGCTAGCCGTCCTTTCGGCTTTGAGCTAGCTGCGTCATCATGTCTGGGCCTAGTTGAACTCATCCTCTGTTCCTCCCCAGTAGCATTTTGACCATCTTCCGACCTGGGGGTCTCATCTTCCGATGGTATACCGACATATCTCTGGTTGTACTGATCCATTTAGTTTTCACGGCAAGAATATTGGGGTGGGTTGCCATTACCTTCCCCAGGGATCTCATTTAGTCTGACCTCTCTGTCATGACCTTCCCGTCTTGGGTGTCCCTTCATGGTTTAGCTCATGGCATCATTGAGGTGCTCAAGCTCCAGCACCATGACAAGGTAACGATCCTTTGCTGAAGAGTAAACATTCTACCAAGATGCAAATTCATCTACTTCCTATACTGTAGGTTTTTCTTTTGCTATTTATCTATCTTGCAATTACTCTTTCAGTTTTCATTGTCAGATGAAATAGATGTCATACAGATCCTGAAAAAAACAATTTCCATTTCATGTATGGATCACGATTTGTTACAAAATCATAATGTAAAATTTCATATGTGTTATGATCATACAGGGATCCACTTACAGGGTAAAACAGTTGTACATAGAAAAGTATAACTATTGAAAGTCACTGGCACATAATTGATGTTCTAGTGTTCTATTGTTCACACAACTGATGTTCTAGTGTAGTAACCACAGCTCTTTCATCTCAGTGCTGCATTGTTTTTCACTTGCAGTTATCATTTTGTTGTCAAATACTGTAGGTATTTGCCTTCAGGTACAGAAAACTGGACACAGTGTTAGGATCATAGTTGTCAGCAGTGGAAAAGACTCACTGCAACAACAGTTTTTAGGCTTGGATTCTTGGGAAGGGAATCAATTAATTATGAACATAAAATAGCTAGTGGTTTCTGCAGAGAAACAGTGCACTAGATACTGTAGCATCAAAAAGAGATGAGTTAGTATTTGATAAGTGAAATTGCAGGAAACTTTCTGCTACAAGCCTTGAACTTGTGAATCAGCCAGCAATGAAGCCTACCAGCTGTGCATTAAATTTGTAAAATCTTAATAATCCTTCTTTATTTATTAATTTTTTTTAAAAAAATTGCATCCTCACAAATGGGAAGTTTCTGAAATTCCCAGTGGTCTGAAGTGTATATCGAAGTTAGATAGTTCAACTTTGGACTATCATCCATTGATTTAAATAAGTATTTTAAGAATTTTTGATTACAACAAATAATTGATTATTCTAAGTAAAACAGTGTTGTGAAGAGAGAAACAGAAAAGACAGAACAGACTGAACTGTAAAAAAAAAGAAGGATGACAACTATGACTGCAGACTTATATCAGCTTACTAGGGTAAGTATAATTAACTTCAGTAGGACTTACTTCTGAGGAATCCAATCATGGCATGAAACATTGTTGTAATCCTACAGAATAGCCTTCCCCAACCTGATAACCACCAGAGGTGCTTAATTTCCATTCCTATAATTTCCTTGAAAAGGAAATTCTTCCTAGTAGAAATAGCACATTCAGCAACACTTTCCTTTCAGTCTGACAAATGATTGGAAAAAGATGTTCTCCAGGTCCTGAAGATTTCCCACCTTCACATTTCTCTTCTCATGCCCAAGATTCACTGTACATTCCTCGATCTTTATTATATGTAGCTTCCATGCATAACTGTGGAGGTAAAAATATTTCATGCTCTCCAGCTTCTTCCTCTAGGATACCTTTAGCAGAAATGTTGGATAACATGCCAGTGTTGTTTCAATCACATCCTCAGGCTCAGATTTGTCTCTAATATGATGGATTAAGTTGGCAATCTAGCTATACTGCATTTTGATAAAGGTATTAGGTAGTTGCTAACCATATAGCTCAATGTATCTTTAGTTAAAAAGTTTTCCATACAGGGATGGAACAGGCCTTCACTTCTGATGAGGACATGCAAACTGAAGACGTCTCTGAAGAATTGGAGATGACGTTATGGCTGAAATCTGTGCCCAGATGTGGGATCCGAGCTGGTGAAATCTCTCCAGATAAAGGACAGATCATGAGATCACCCATATGTACCCCAGACAGTGACTCTTCACGAGCAGGTGGCATGACCTGATACTTTTGTGATCTACTTGTGAGTTGAGTGGTTGGAAGTTGAGGATTCCATCAAAGCTCATAGGTGTAATATAGCCTCTAAGGATATACAATTTGGCCTATTCTTATTTCTTAATCACTTTGGAATTAATTTTTTATTGCTTTTTTAAATATTGAGAACCTCTGGAATGGCAAGTTTCATGGTATTCACTGGGTGAGTTTCCTTCAATCCTTTACAAAAGAAGTTTTAAGTCTAAGTGTAAGGATTTATTTATTTGTTTGTTTTGGAATTAACAGCAAAAAGGAGATTAGAGTGTTGATTTTAGAAAGTTATAAATGGATTTATTTATTTATCTAATTTATCCCCGCCCATCTCTTCCTGTCGGAGGCCTCTGGGCGGTTTACAACAAGTGATTAAAACCATCAGAATAATACAAAAAATAAAATACTATAAAAATACTATAAATAGAAATAAAAATAAAGAATAAAAAATCCAAGCGATGAAACATCTAAAACAGTCCAAGTGTGGGAGGAGTGGTCTATAACAACCATCCCCATCTAACTCTATTCCCCTCTCCACCCCAAGGGAGGCGGCAGAACCAGGTCTTCAGACTCCGCCGAAAGGTCAGGAGTGATGGGGCCAATCTCACCTCTGGGGGCAGCATGTTCCACAGGGTGGGAGCTATTGCGGAGAAGGCCTGCTTCCTGGACCCCGCCAGATGAAATTCTTTTACAGACGGGGTCTGCAGCATGCCCTCTCTGCATGATCGGGTGGGACGGGTTGATGTAATGGGGAAGAGGCGGTCCCTCAGGTAACCTGGTCCCATGCCATGTAGGGCTTTAAAGGTGATAACCAACACCTTGAATTGGACCCGGAAGCAAACTGGTACCCAATGCAGCTCATGCAGCAGTGGTGTTACATGTGCCCTTCTGGGGGCACCGAAAACAGCTCATGCAGCTGCATTCTGGACCAGCTGAAGCTTCCGGATACTTTTCAAGGGTAGCCCCATGTAGAGCGCATCGCAATAGTCTATCTGAGAGATAACAAGGGCATGAGTGACTGTTTGAAGGGCCTCCTGGTCCAGGAAGGGGCGTAACTGGTGCACAGCACATAGCTGCACAAAGGCTCTCCTGGCCACAGCTGCCACCTGCTCTTCGAGCAGGAGCTGTGAGTTCAGGAGGACCCCCAAGTTATGCACCAGGTCTGTCTGGGGCAGTGCAACCCCATCCAGAACCAGAGATGTTAATGTCCCGGATACAGAAGAACCATTAACCCACAGCCACTTGGTCTTACCAGGGTTCAGTTGAAGCCTGTTGTTCCCCATCCAGGCCCCCACAGCCCCCAGACACTCAGAGAGGGTGGTCACGGCATCACTTATTTCACCTGGGATGGAGATATACAATTGAATATCATCAGCATACTGATGATACCTCATCCCATGGTGACGGATGATCTCACCCAGCGGTTTCATGTAGATGTTAAAAAGGAGAGGGGATAGTACTGATCCCTGTGGCACCCCACAAAGAAGGGGCCACGGGGCCGATCTCTCCTCCCCTATCAACACCGACTGTGATCGGCCCTGGAGGAAGGAGGTGAACCAGTGTAAGACTACGCTGCCCACCCCCAACTCCCTGAGCCGCCCCAAAATGATACCATGGTCGATGGTATCGAAAGCCACTGAGAGATCAAGGAGAGTGAGGATGGATGCACTGCCTCCATCTCGCTCCCACCAGAGATCATCCATAAGTGCGACCAATGCCATTTCTGTCCCATAACCGGGCCTGAAACCTGACTGAAAGGGGTCTAGATAATCCGTTTCCTCCAGGACCCTCTGGAGCTGCAAAGCTATCACTTTCTCAACCACCTTCCCCAGAAAGGGGAGGTGGGAGACTGGATGAAAATTGTCCAGAACAGTAGGGTCCAGTGATGGCTTCTTGAGGAGGGGGTATACCAATGCCTCTTTAAAGGCTGCCAGAAACACCCCCTCTCCCAAGGATGTATTAACCATCGCATGGACCCAACCACATGTGACCTCCCGGCCTGCTTTTACTAGCCAGGAGGGACATGGGTCTAGATGGCATGTGGTGGCATTTACTGTCCATAGGATCCTGTCCACTTCCTCAGGTCCAAGTGGATCAAAGATTAAAGATCCAGTTGGATTTAATAATATTCTGAAATTAAATATAAGAATCCTTTGCGTAGGAAACTATCCATGTTTTTGCATTTGGAAGAAAAACAACATGATAAGATGGTACTTTGCAGGTTGGACACTAGAGGGCACCAGAAGGAAATAAAGATTATAAACTTAAACTCATTCTGCTAATGCAGAATGGAGCAAAAACTTTTATCAATTGATTCACTGAGAGATATTTGTGAATGATGGATTCAGAAGTTAGTTTTAAAGATCTCTGCTATTATTGATAGACTAAATGATGCTATGGAAGAGGAACAAATCTTACTGGACAAGACTGAAATTGATTTAAATGTGGACTTAAAAATGACAGACTACAGGAAGAAAAATATGAAATATAGAATATGCAAACAAAACTGGTTGATGTTTTGATAACTAAAAAGGACATACAAATTATAGTCCAGAAAAGTGTCTTGGATAACCTTTCTATACTGAATTTACAAAAGGGATTTGTTAATGTCAGTGATTTTGTGAGAAGAGACAACGAGAAAATGAAAAGAAACCAAGTGTTTGGACACTAATTGAAGGGACTAATAATTAAGATTGTTGGGACAAGGGGAAGGGACATAAAGTTGGTTTATTTGACCAAGGTTAAAATAGATAGGTTGTTCTTTCTGGGAAAATGTAATGGATTTTTTCTGACCAGGACTGGATAATGATGTTTTAAGGTTTTGTTTATAGATAAGAGTTATATGGGAAAGGGTTCATTTGCTGTATTTTAAATTTATCTGATTACGGTTAAAATAGTTTTGTTGTTATCTCTGGTAACTTTTATTGGATTTTTATGGACTAGATTTGAATGATGATGTTTGGGGGATTTGTTTAATGATAGAAGATGAAATATAAGGAAGGAATTCAATGGGTTTATTATATCAAGTTTATAATAGATAGGTTGTTATTTCTGGTAACCCTTAATGGACTTTTGCTGATTAGGATAGATGATGTGGTTTTAAAAAATTGTTTATAGAGAATGAGGCGAGATCTGGGATGGAGAGATTGTTGCATTTTAAGAAATGGTGATAAGTTGTTAAAGTTGTTTATACTTGCTAGGATGAAAGGGAAAGTTACTTCTTTTCTTTCTTTCTTTCTTTCTTTCTTTCTTTCTTTCTTTCTTTCTCTTTTTAATTTTTTTCTTTTTATTTTTTCTTTGCACTTTTTTCCCTTTTAATTTTATACTTTGCATTTATTTATTTATTTATTATTTATTTTTCAAATATCTATCACTGTCCATCTCTCCCCAAAAGGGGACTCTGGGCAGTTATTAGTTTTATCTGTATAATGTAATCTTTAATAACATTATTATATAAAAAAGAAGGAATGACAGAACAAGCCTTCACACCAGAAAGACAATCGAGGGTTCCTGCAATGCATTATTTTACACTCAGTGACCTGCATGCTAACATTTTACATTTCTTTTCAGAAATGGCAGCTTGCCTATTGTTTTGAAAGTATTTGTTTATAAAGCACTTCAGAAGAAATTGAATCAATAACAATTTATTAGCAATGTCCTTTTCAAGCAGTGGTGGGGTAATCTGGACAGTTATGGGAGAAAAAGACTGGTCTATTAAACATTTAGGGAATTATCTGGCAATTATCCACTCTTTCATACTTGCATCACAACTTCAGATGGAAATACATAAGGGAGCAGACTTTGTGTCACAGCACACGTTTCATCACTTGCCTTCCTTACATCCCCCACCTTACATCCCCTGTTGCCTATGGTGCTTATTCTACTGTGATTTTTTTTCCCTGTAGGATCCATTCACCAGGATGTGTGAAAGGGGAAGTACCCATCTAATGATACTTATCTCTAGGAGAAAGATAGGGAAGTGATCTTGCTTTTTTGTGTGTGGATTTCATCACCATCAGCCATGCCATTCTTCAATGTCACCCGTTTAACTGGGCTGAGAGTTGATGGAAACCATGATTCATAAACCCTCTTCATGTACTTCTCAGAAGGCACAGGCTGAAATAGTGCAATGCTATCTGTATTTGTGCTATGAAGTTCTACAGAGATGTGTTTTATACACTCTTTTATACACTTGCAATTTACTGCTACATGAAATAGCTGGGCCTCATTATTTTATCATATGACAAGGTAGCCATGTGTCTTCCAGAAGAAAGTTTTCTATTTGAAGGGCTGGTAGTTGTCATTCTTCTATTTGTAGACTTCATATATTTGAGGAACTGATCAAACTAAGTCCAGTTTAAAAATAAAAGGCTCTAAGGAAAGAGAACAGGGCCCTGCAGTTGACTCTTATCAGATAATTTCTGGACAACAAATTGAACAGATAAAGAGATCATCTGGCTATTTTTTTCCCTATTATGATGACAGGTACTATATTTCTATGTGACTTCTGGTAACCATTTTAAACATATATCTGCACATATAAATGTGTTTTCTTTACCCTTTTCAGTTATGGGTTTTCTCTTTTTTGGTAGTGGTAAGTGGTTATATCTGGGTTGTTATCTAGTCAGCTCAGTCCAGTTTGCATGGGCCAGTTGTTAACTTTTTTCTACATGACATCATTTTTCAGTCTGTATTAAACTGCATAAAGTGTGCAATTTGTACAATTGTTGTGAAACATATAATTGAAATGTGGGATGGGAAGATTGCAAAATGCTGGGAAAACTGAGGGTGGGTGGCCCAGCAGGAGGCCTGGCAATATTAGAGGACTGGAGGGTATGTTTGTGTGGAGAGGTCAGTGCCAGCAGTGGGGTGCAGGGGGAGTACATCCAAAATTTTGATGGTATCCCTGACCCTAGAAATAAAACTTCAACACCAGTCACTGTTTAAACATATAAAAAAGAAAGGAGTTTTTGCTACTGTTGTGAGGAGAGCTACACTTCCTTAAATGGAAGACTATAAAAATGATTAAGACAGGAATTCAGTGTTTAAAATCTAAAGTCATACTCCGCTAAATATTTGTATTCAATGGCTTTTCAATGGGACCTTTTTCTGAAGTGGCTTCTGTTTGCTTTAATTTGAACTTTAGGACTGAAAAAAACCAACAGTTTAATGAATCTGACTGAAGATCCCTAGGGTCTGTAAAAGCACCGCAGGAGACAGTTCCTTTCATGTCCTGTATGAATCTCTTTACATGGGAAATCATGTTGGTCCTTATGGCACTACAACGTGGCAAACACGTTTTTGTGTCACAAAAGCCCAGAATTAACAAGTGAACTTGACCTAGCCTTTCTTCCATTTGCTTGTTTTTTTTCCCCTCCCTCTGCCGTCCAACCTTTGTGCTAAGTGTGTCGAGGTAGACAGGGTTTGCACTTCTCAGCTTGGATTCAATTTGACATGTTATGGGAAACTCTGGCAGTGGTGTATGCTGTTAAGTAGGTCACAACAGAGTTCTAATAATTAGCATATTAGTAGGCCGTACAGTATCAGTCATCACTCACAAGTAGAAGACATGGAGCTAAAAATGGAGTTGACTTGTTTCATTTTGCTTTTGCACTTGTTAGCAGAAGAAGCATATCATTCTATGCATGTTTCTAGCACAATGCTATTTATTTGTTTGTTTGTTTTTCAGCCCCTCACTCCCCTGGTTGCAAATGTTCTTAGCCCCGAGCACTGCCTGAGGCCATAGCCGGGGGAAGTTGCCCATAGTTCCTGATGAAAGCTGATGTGACTTCTGTGGTCAATGTTCCATAGGAGTAAATCGTAAAAATCACACCGGCTGCACTTTGTGCTTCTACCTTGAAGGGTGCAGGAAGGAAACACCATGAGAGAATATTTTAAGGTTATGATTCTTTGGCATTTATTTTATAAGAAACTCTTCCCAGCGGAAAGAAAGAAAGAAAGAAAGAAAGAAAGAAAGAAAGAAAGAAAGAAAGAAAGAAAGAAAGAAAAAGAAAGAAAACATTTTGGGAAGAAGAACATAAATCCAATCTTCCAAACTTGATTTGCAAATAATGACAGCCAGATTCATTTGGAGGGTGAAATGATTCAACCTGACAATCAGGGCTAAGAAAATGGTCTGTGGAACCTCCTGGGGTGTGTGCAGGTATGGTAAAAAAAGCCAGGATGATGGCTATGAAGGTGCGATTGAAGCTCTGCCCTTTTTTGTTTTTTAAATGTGTATTGTACATAATTTGTTTTGGGTAGAAGACTTTTGCCTAAATGTGTGATCTGTGTCCATTTGCTGCTGTTGGTTTTTAGCTGACTTCTGTTTTTATATAGTACTGTTTTGTCTCTTGTACAGTACCTGCCTTGTTCATTATTTGTTGTTCTTACTTAATCCTTAATTTCTTTCTTAATTTGAACATTCTTAGCATGTAGGAATTACAATTGTATTTATTTACTGTTATCTCTCTCCCTTTTGTTTTGGAACTATGGCTTCCAAAATGGAAGACTCAGGGAAACATATGAATAAACTGACCATTTTCACACTGAAGCAATATGCAAAGTGGGGTTCCCCAGGGACTGCCATTGGGACTGCAACTTTTAAACCTAGTTATACATGATCTGGAGTTACGGCTAAACAATAAGATGACTCAGTCTAGTGATAAAAATTGTTCAGTGTAGAAAAATAAAAATGGGAGTACAAAGAACCTCACAAGGAACTGTGCAAATTGGGTAAAATAATTCTCAAAATAATAAATTAAGTTTAATATAAGCAAAGTGATGTGTATTGTAACACACACAGACACACACACACATACACAAATCAGACTTCACACAGACATTCATGGAATCTGGTCTGGCAGGGACTGATCTGGAAAGGGATCTGGAAGCCACGAACAATGGAAATGTCAACACAGTGCATGGCTAATGTGAAAAAAAACACAAAAAAAGAATTTGAAATATGTTTGGAATCATTAGAAAAGGAACTGAAAGAAAAGCAGTCAATATAGAATCCCTTATATGAATCAGTAGTCAGGCTGCACTTGGAATGCTGTGCACAGTTCTGGATACCACATGTCAAAAAGGAGATAATGCAAAACATGGCAACCAAAATGATTGGAACGCTAAAGCAGTTTTCTTATAATGAAAGAATACACCAGATAGGGCTTTTGCTTTGAAATGAAGACAGATAAGGGGATAAATTATATAAAAGCGTGATGGGTTGAATATGCAGAGAGCAAAGAGTTTTTCTCCCTGTTAAATGTCAGGGTCATCCAATGAAATTAAATGGAGGGATATTCAGGACCAGGTCAAAGAATTACACGATGCAGAGTTAATTGGAGAGCATTCTGCCTACAGAGATTGTGATAGCTACTAATGAGATGGTTTTTAAAGGGACCTGGAGAAATTCATGGAAGATTTGCTCATCACTGGTTCACTGGCATTCACAGGAACTCGCCATTTTCATCAGAATGATGAAAGCAGTGTCAAATGTCACACTTGTCCCTTTGGAGGGTGCATATGATATTGCGACTCACACAGAAAAGAGGTGGGGATGCCATCCTGATACCATAATGCTTCTAATGTCAGCCTCATGCCTCTTGACCCCACTGTTGACCCATTATGTTAACATTTCACTAGAATGGGCACCCCATCAGTCTTTCCCCATCTATAATATGACTACTTCAATCCAGTTGCATCTAGAAATGTGCATTTTGATATTTTGATTTGCTGGGTGGAATTGTACCATCTCTGTATCTTCTGCTTCAGTGCCTTTACATTTTGAAAAATGTTTTTTGCTAGGACGTTACTTGTCATAAATTAGAGATTTTCTTTAAAAAAAATCTTTCTCATCAGCTTGACAATACAGAAAAGAGTTTTAGAGCAGCTGAGAGTGGTAGTGAATTTCATAAACAGGCCATAATAGGTAGCTAGGAGAAAGGTTTTGAATCACATACATTATCTGCTTCTGAATTATTAGGGCACATCTCACTCAAAAGATTACACATTTTATCTCACAGGTCATTCCATTTTATTGCAGCATTGCCTTTTGCAATGCTATACTGAAAGTTCTTGTCAGTGATTCCATTACAGATTTCCTATTTTGCTGAATTTATATCTCAAGGCTAGAATTCTTTTTGGCTTAAAACTTGGCAAGTGCGATATGAGGTCTTTTTATATAAGAAAGAAATTTACTCCTACCTCCTCAAAATTAGTCAGCTTGTTTGATGTAGACATCAGTTTCAAACCATCTACCTGAGATTTGATTTGTTGCAGACCATATTACATTTACTGAAATTTCATGAGCAATCAGTTCACCATACAAAAAACTTCAACATTAAAATATTTAGAAACAATATGACACTTTGCTTTAGAAACTGAACAAGTTGAATCACACAACATGAAACTTGGTAGTATTTTATTCCCAGGATTTGATTAAGTACTCTGATGCAGTGAGAATTCAGTAGATTGTTAAGACTTCATAAAATTAATATGGTTTGATTATTTTGAAACCATGGGAAGCTTGATGTGATCACATGGAATCTTGTTTTGGTGAAAGTGGAATCTGTAGGTCAGAAATAGGCAAGCATAAACCCCATATCATTGATTAGGTGTCATCATGGTGGTGTTGACTCCTAGCAGCCCCATAGATTTTTTCCAGGACAATCTGTCTTCAGCCTGGTCCTTCAGGTCTTCCAATGGTGCACCCATCACCACTGTAATTGAGTCCATCCACCTTGCTGCTCGTCTTCTTCTTCTTCTCTTTCATTCTAATTTTCCCAGCATTATAGATTTCTCCACAGAGCTAGGTGTTCTTACAATGTGTCCAAAGTGTGATAATTTAATAATTTGAGAAACCTGACTTAATTTGTTCAGTGAAGTGGTTTACCATTGCCCTTTCCTGCACAGTATGAAATGATCGCTTTGCCATTATCATTAAAGCAATAATCTGTCTCCAGCATCATCCTATATTACTGCAGCCCAATATAGGTGCCTGTTTACATCAGGTGGATAGCTGGGATGATCTTCATTTCTTGGTTGACCTTTTCTGGAATTTTATACTCTTGGCATACACTCCCTGTGTTCTTCATAATGAAGCAGCATAACAGGACTTAAGGGGGAAACCCCATATATGACAACAGGCTAGAAACCAGGAGACTGCGAGTTCTAGTCCTGTCTTAGACATGAAAGCCAGCTGGGTGACCTTGGGCCAGTCTCTCTCTCTCAGCCCAATGCACCTCACAGGGTTGTTGTTGTGGGGAAAATAGGAGGAGGAAAGAGTATTAGGTATGTTTGCTGCCTTGAGTTATTTAAAAAAATAATAAAGGCAGGAAATAAAATAAAATAAAATAAAATAAAATAAAATAAAATAAAATAAAATAAAATAAAATAAAATAAAATAAAATAAAATAAAATAAAATAAAATAAATAAAATAAAATCAAGCTGGTGAGATTTGATATCAGGTGGAGTACTTCCTCTTGGATACTGTTTAACTCATTTTCTAGTGAAGTCTAATTTCAGCTCCTCCTTTTAGCTTTTAAGATTTGACAGCACAGGCTATAATGTTTACATGAAATTAGCTTTCTATCAGAACAGAAGTAGTATGATTGATTTTGTTTATATGGTAGTCAGTACTTGTCTTTCATGCTATGAATGCATGAATTTGCACATTTTGCCTCCTTTCATTTTTAAAAATCTTAACAGCCATAAAATTTGCTTGTTTCATTTCTATAGCAGTCAAAAAAAAAGTTGTGTGCATCTTTTGCCTGTGTTCATTTTTGCTCACATTTTTTCTAATGAAAAGAATTGTTTTTGCAAACAATAATTTTCATGAATATATATGATCCTCATGCAGATGTTTCCATAATATGCATTAAGTTTTTTGAGTTCTGAATTTCAAAGAGATTCAAATTGTGTAATGATTTGAAAATGCAGATTTGGATACATTTGCATTCAAATGTGAACTAAACAAATATGTCCCATACCTACTTGACACTAGGGAATTATTTGATGGGTTGGGACATTTTAGGGTTACTGTATTCTATTAGTCAATGTGGTAGAGAAGCCTATTTCCAAACCGCAGAGCTTGTTTGAGAGAAGGAATCAGGACTGGAACTTTACTAATGGAGGTGATTATGGTGATCTGGTCATCCTAGAAGCCCCGTTTCTCTACAGAAAGTCCTGCAAGTGGAAAACTATCAGCAGCAGTGTCTCAGCAATAGTAATTTGGAGAACTCATTGAGCAGAGCCTAGTTTGGATGAATTTAGTCATTAGGACTCAGCCTGCTATATACAGATCATCTGTTCTTTCCAGTGCTAGATGGCTGGGCTTGGGACACATGGTGATGTAACCTTTCACCACCCCACTTTGGATATTTTGGCTCATTTCTTTTCAACTGTTCACAAGGAATAATTATCCACCCCCATCCCAAAACAAAGAAAAGAGAAAATTCTCCTCAAGTTAGGAAAGGTCGAAACATTTCCATTTATCTATGTATGTAAGTATTACTGTACTTTTAAGGATGAGTTGGACTAAAAAGTGTTTTGGGTTGTTTCGTATAAGAAGTTGCCTGGTGGTACTTCATTGCCAGCAAAATTCTTCCCTGAGGCATATTCAATTCCTCTTCCTGTGGCACTGTATTATGATTCTAATTGAAACTGCAGCCCCCAGTGCCCAGGGTTTAATCCTCACCACAGAGCTCTCTTCTTGATCCAGATCAGAGCATTTCAGCTTTGATTCAAACTGTACCATTGCAAGGAATTCCAAACAAGCGGGTTGGGGCCGCGATCTTAGAAAAAAGGCTTAATTTTTCCTTTCCATGCAGTACAGTCCCAATCCAAATTGATGTGGTAGTTACATTTAGGAGAACATACCATACTGGTAATACATTATTAGCCAGGATCACTTTGTAAGAAAACCATTAATCCAATCATGTCATGATTTCTGCCATCTACTAAAGATGGACCTGTTAGTGTAAACATTTAACCAGGCAATTCTCTTGCTTCCTTTCTCTCCTTCAGCTTTAAGAGTAAATTCACACACACATATATAAATAGGTAAAAGATAATTAAATTAGGCCAATTAAGAGTGTCAAGTCCTGCTTTCAAACTAAAATATTGTTCAGACTTCCCTTCTAAGTTTATTGATTTTTAAGTCTCTGGAATACCACTGAGATCAGTTAATCAGTGAACAGCTGTTCAGTAACAACCAACTTTCTGCAATATGGTGGAGAATGTTTGTATTGTTTTTGTTGGCCTAAACAAAAATGTTACCAGAACTGAAACAGTTATGATCTGCTAATTGTAATAGGTATTCTTATTCACAGAGTGTATATTCAAAAACCTGACTTGTCATATATCAGCTGCATATCCCAGGTGAGACAATTTGAGGTTATGTGGCAAACCTACAGTAAATCTGCAAAGGCTCTGTTTAATGGCATAAGAAATTAGAACTAGACATGAAATCCAGGGACATGTAATTAAATAAGTGAGGGCCCATTTGTACCCCTATGATTGCTCTTGCTCAGTTAATTCCAGCCTTACTTCACCGAATTCATTCGAGTTCTTGTATTCTTTTTTTTTTATTAAACATTCCTACATTTACCTCCCACATACAGTGTTCTGTTATGTCATGTACTATGCAAGAAAAAAAAAACAAGCAGAGAAGAATAATAACGGAGCTGAAAATTGTGCATTAAAAATAGCCTTTTATAACAAGGTAAATATAGAAAAAATGTACCCTATTTATGCTGTCATGTGTCAGAAAGAATCAACTGCACTCTACATTATTTTCCTATGGTGCTTGCCTGCTTAAGACATGTTGACTATTAAACTTTATCCTTCAAAATATTCATCAAATTACAAACAAGGCTTCTACTTTTTAATTGCCTCCTCCAAGCCCTCTCTAGCACCCTGTAATTAAACTTTTGTTTTAAATGTTTTAAAAATCTCACCAAGCGCAGCCTTTTCCCCAAGTGTAAGGCTCCACAGTTGATCCACTATGCTTATAAATAGAAAATATGCTGTGTAAAATATCATAATGGCCAGATGATTTTTGGCTTTACACGAAGCCATCCCCTATTAACAATTCATGTTTTTCCCCCTATTATTTAAATATAAAGTAATTATAGACTGTTCTGGAAAAATGGGACATATTTTATATTCATATCTGAACATATTAATTAAATTCAACATATGCATTTATAATATGCAGTGTGTCTCCATTCTTCTGGGTAATCCCTTTAATCCTGTTTGAATAGCTAGTTGGAAAAAGTTAATTCCAGGAACATCTTTCTAAATAAATATTTCAATAAACCCATTTTGGTCTTTGTTCTCAATAGCACCTGATCTGAAAAAGCTGTGAAAATACTCTAGCCCTTCATTAGCAATAAATAATAGGGTGCTTAAGGACAGCATGCAAAACTGGCTCATGTATAATTTGAGTCACGCTGGCAAACATCTCTTTCTCTCTTGCACTTGCTATCTATATAACCACAATGCCTAACCTAAAGTACATAAATGGACATTTATGTATTCTGAAAAAAAAATCATTAACATTAACATTTTTATCCAAATTCACCTGAAATTCCACAATTAGTGGAAGTGGAAGTTCTGTACTGTATTGAAATCCATCTTGAAGTGAAGGGTTTTAGAGTCATTGTGCTGTTTTAACTGTGCCAAGCAGGAGCTCAGAAAACCTTAGCATAAGGACTCCATACTGAATCCACTGTTTTAGATATGCATGACTGCACTGAGGTTTATACATATAAGACAGAAAAAGAATGAGGATTGGAAAAGAAGCATCTGGGTTTCCCTGCTCTGAGAAATAGAACTGAGCATGCCTCATATTATTTTCATACTGGGATTTTTCACCTTCTTAAAAAAAAGAATAATAAGAGCATACCAACTTTATTAAGCTCCTTTGGGTAGGAAGGAAAAAAATCCAGATATGCACATATATACTCAGAGTGTCATCACAGTCTGACAGGTGAGTTTGGGCCACATTCAGTGAAGAACAATGCTTAGTATGCTATTGAGCATGGTTCTGAAGTGAGAATTATATATATCTGATCAAAAGGAAGGGACATTAAAGAAATTTAGGGGAAAGTCTTCTGCTCCTGTCATTTGAGCAGCAATGCTCTAGCAGCCATAGGTTATACAGAATCACAGAGAGGGAAGAGGCCATTTAGGACAACCTACTGCTCAGTGCAGGAATCCAAATAGAAGAATCCCAAAGAGATGGCCTTCTAGTCCCTGCTTGAGCATATCCAGTGAAGGGGAGCCCATCACCTTTTGCACAATGGTCCAACTCTTATTATTAGAGTTTTTTTTAGTTGGATTCTGTTTTCCTGTATCTTAAATACATTACAGGCAGTCCTCACTTAATGACCAAAATTGGGACTGGAATTTAAGCTGCTAAGCGAAGAGGTCATTAAGCAAATCTGCCCTGATTTTACGACCTTTTTTGCAGCAGTTTTTGAGTAAATCACTGCAGGTGTTAAGCAAGCCATGTGGTCGTTAATCAAATCATGTGCTTCCTCATTGATTTTGCTTGCCAGAAGCAGTCCAGGAAGGTCAAAAATGGCAATCACATGACCACAGGATGCTACAACAGTCATAAATGCAAACTAGTTGCCAAGTGCCCAAATCGTGATCACATGACCACAGGGACATTGTGACGGTCATAAATATGAAAACCGGTCGTAAGTCATTTTCTCCAACAGCGTTGTAAGTCTGAACATCACTAAATGAATGGTTGTTAAGTGAGGACTACCTGCATGCCTTCTCCTGCACTCTGGGATGAGAGAGAACAATTCTTGACTTTCTTTGTGTGATGGCATTTCAGGTTTAAGATGGAATGTTGTCATATTCCTCCAAATCTGCTTTTCTCAGGGCTAAACATACCCAGTTTCTTTAATCTCTCTTTATAGTTTCCTGTTTGCTGATCATCTCCATTGCTCTTCACTGAAACTGTTCCAATTTTTAAAATTTCTTTCTAAAGCATGATACCTAGTGCCCAGTACTCAAGGTAGGATCAAGGAAGAATAGACTAAAAAAATGACTTTCCATGAGCTGAAACTTACATTTCTGTTAAAGCAGCCTAAAACTGCTGTTGTCTCACAATGATGGTTTCACATATTATTAGCAATCCAGGTATTCCTCCTGCCCATACACTGATTTTTTTTTGTTTCTACTTTGCACTTGTCTTTGCACTATCAAAATTCTTTCTGTTACTTTCAGCCCATTTCTCCAATCTATCAAGATCATTTTGTATTTTATTTGTTTTTTAGAGTATTAGCTACCTACACAATTTCATATGATTAGAAAATTTCATAAGCTTTCCTTCCACCTCTTCATTCAAAACATTAATGAAAAAATTGAAAATATTCATGGCATAGGACCTAGTTATTTGAAGGACCATCTGTCTCCAGTTGTTTATGCCTGTCTAGTGCAATTAGGTAGAATGGGCATGGTCCAGGTCTCATCAATTAAATGTTGTCATCTTACAGGACTGAGGAAGCTTGCCTTCTCTGTTGAAGCCCCTGCTCTCTGGAACAGCATCCCTCTGAGATATGCACAACTCCAATTCCCCTTGTTTCCAGAAATCTCTTAAGACCTGGTTCTGTTCCCAGGCCTGGGTTAGGGTGGTTGTGGAGGTCCTATTGAGTTTTGCATGTTGGGTAATGTTGTTTTGGTCTAGGCAATTATGTGATTTTTAATGTGTTTTTTAATCTATGTATTGGATTTATTGTACTAAAAGAGACTTAGAGGCTTCTTGGACTTGGGCAGCCTTAATAAATCACATACATACATACATACATACATACATACATACCCAGGATTGATCCTTGTGGCAGGTCACTTGATTTCTGTCTCCAGTTTGGTGAAGAAGCATTGATGAACCCATTTAGTGTGACTTTCAAGCCAGAATTCATGGGGGTGGGGAACTATCAGAATTTTACTGAGGGTACAAGTGGTTCAATCACAGAAAAAATTACTTAGAGAGTTGGAGGTTTTGGGGGGATAGAATAGCAAATGAAATGGTGGACAAAAATGCTCTGTGAAGAGACATTAATGGATGGATGAGAATAAGTGATTGGGAAATACATTGGTGTAAGAAAGAACAAGAATCATGACTTGTGAACATCTGCTTGGAAAAGTATCTCTTTGTTTCAAATATTTAAATATTTAATGCTTAAGCATAAGTCTATTCAGCATATGCACACATGGAAAAGGAAGGAATAAAACAAACATAACTGATTCAATTTTGATGAAAAACTGACAGAATTAATGAAAGAGAAAAGAGTGATGAAAACTTCTAAATGTGGGACAACACATTATTTGGTAGTGTCAAGAGTGGATCTTGAGGAAAAAATGAACATAGAAGAAAAGGAACAATGTGAAAGTAGAAGCGCAGTAAGAGAAAATATGCAAAGCACATATAAGGAAGAAAAGGGTCAAGAGAGAAAGACTGAGAAAGTATAGTCAGATGGAGTTAACGAGATCCTCAAAAAGAGAAAGGTAAGTTTAAAGAACAAAAGGCAGTATATGAAACAGTGCTTGGGTTGTCAGAATAGAAAAATATGGAGTGCTAAGGTAAACGTTGTTACAAATTAGTTTTAGCTGTGTTTGCTTTTCTTCTTTGTATATCTTGATTCTCTCTCTCTCTCTCATTAGTTCTTACTCTTTTTCTGTACAGTGGGGTCTACCCAGAAATGGAATAGTATGACGTGAACATATGTAAGCATGATGGGTACTTATTTTTATGCTAATCTAATAAATAGTACTCAGTTCTAAAACCATTAGACTGTCCTAATATTATTTCCACCATTATTTCTACCCAACTGTGAATTCTTCATTTTGTGATTTTTGTCTGTGATTGTTAAGGTGCCCATTTAATTTTTGCCAGTTTGTTGTTACTTAATTTTGATAATACTGTGGGTAAAGAGAAGGAGCTAATGAGGAGAAAATATCATCTTAAGACTCAAGAATAAAAGGAGAGTCCTATCAGTTAATAAGAGCAAATCCCTTAGAGTGAACCACCACGCTAAAGAGAAAATGAAATGCTATAGCAAGGCCAGCATCTGCTGAGAGAAGGTGAGAGCCTTTCCCCCCCCCCCAAAAAAGGTAAAAATTTAATTAATTCTTCCCTCCTGCACAGCTGAGTGCCCATCCTCCATCTTTTGTCAAGCTGTTGTAATTGCTACTTATTCCCACAAATCAGCCCAATTAAGCATGTTATACAAAGAATTCACAGTTGAATGCTAAGACCTGGGGGATATAAAATGAACAAATGGAGGACTTCCATGGTGTGCTTTTGACCAATCATCTCATCGTCCTCCGAGCCTGTCAGGATGCTGAGGCAAAGAAAGCCTGAATTTAACCCCATACTTAAATGGCAGTGACAATAAATGCTTGTCTAATGACAGTCCCCTTGTGTTTATACTCTTTCTCCTGGGCCCCATTGCAAATCAGAAATTCTTTTTTTTGCGGGGAGGGGGGAGGGTTTGGTGAAACATTACTGCTCAATGAATGCCATGGGATACTTCTTAAACAAGTAGCTTTCAGAGGAACACAGCCACTTAAACCAATGAATTTCTTCCTGGTGATCAGCCTCTATGAAACTAACACCTGTAGGGAAGGTTTCTGAGCATTACAATGTGATGCAGTCTGAAAAGAGTGTGCTACTCATTCAGAAAATAACCTAATAACACTTCCCATGCATCAGAAAAATGGGGCAATAATACATTGTTAAAGTGAGTTTGAAGCTCTGGCTAAAATCTGCTAATTAAATCATGAAAATATTTTGTGGGAAATTTCAACTTCTGAAAGCATGAAATATCCTTTAATTTAGGATGCTGGGTAGATTAACACATTTGGTGGATTCATCACTCATCACTTCTTTTTAATTATTGAAGCACATTATCATTTGAGAGACTGAAATTTAAAATATGGATTTGTTTTCCAAGGGCCAAGAAGAGGCAGCATCTCTCCTCCTCATTTTTGTGGTCAAGATTGAGTGAGGGTGGGGAATGCTCTAACTTTTTCTCTACTACTCATTTGTTACCAGATGGCAAATCTCCTGATATCAGCTTAATGAGAATTGATCAAAGTCAAAAGCAATAATACTGAACGTCAGAAAATGGCACTAGGAATGAGAGAAATCATCATCATCGTCGTCATCATCATCATCATCATCATCATCATCATCACCATCATTTCTATTGTGCTCCTTACCTAATGATCACATAACAGTGTCCTAGAAAAGTGCGTAGCTGGCTGGAACCTTGATATGTATAGCATTATTATTCTTATTATTGCTGCCCTTATCATTCTTTGTGGATAATAATCTGCAGTTTGTCCATGTAATCTATTCCTTAGAGAAGAACATTGGAGACAATTCCAAAATCTATGTCAGTTTTTAGGATTGGCTATAAACCTACACTGAGCATCCAGCTACTTCTGCCAAAACACTATGTGCTGTGGAGCTATTGTATTTCAGCCTCTAGTAGCCAGTGGAAATTTTTCCACAGACAGCAATGAGTTTTGAATTAGGTATCTAATTATGTGCAACCAGTAGACTGTGGGAAAAAAAAAGACCAATCTAATTACAGAGCTTATATGAAGGCTGTGGGTAATGTATGCTGGGGGAACCCCCCTCCCCAAATTTGTATTGCCAAATTTCAAATGTTGTGGTTGTTGAAATTATTCCCTTTATGAGATACAGCTTACTTCCTGAACATGATTTATGAGTGTGCATAAAATGTTTTTGGCAAAGACTGAGGCAGTAAATAGGGAAAACAGAAAACTGAGGCAGAGAAACTAGGGTGTAGGAGAAAGAACCTGTTTGTGACCGTTGGAGCATTACCTCTGTAGCATTGATAGTTAAAGATTTCCAAGCTAGTATTCTCACACTTTCTTTTTCTTTTGCCCCCCCCCCCAATATAGGGGAGACAATTGCTTTAAACCATAAGAGTCTCATTTAGGCAAATGTCAAATATGCTAGAAACAGAAACCCCCATTGCCCTACAAATGGAAAGTCTGCTGCAGAAGCTCATATCTATTTTGTAAGACTTTATCTAAAAAAGGCAGAATTTAGCATAAAGTTAGGTACTCTTAAACCCCATATGTTTCAGTGAGATTTAAATATGAATAACATCATAGTGGATGGCACTGATATCTGAGATTGGGAAATTAAAAAAAACAGCTACCCAATTATCATCTTCACATAAAATCCCCAGTGGTTGTCTCAGCATGAAAGCTATAAAAGAGGAGGACACATTTTATTATCTATCACCAGAAGACAATAGAATAGAAAGCAGCCAAAAGAAAAATGGCCACCAGAAAATTTAGTGCTATGGAATGTGCACTATATTTTTTGCCATTTGCCATATTTATTGAAAAATCAATGTCAGATCTCCCCCTATGTGACTGTGGCCTGACAAACTCTTATTATAAGGTAATATTCTATTATACCCGTTCATCTAAAACTTTTTTGCTGGAGTAGCAAATATCGATAGCATTTCTGTCTGAAAAGCCTTCAGAGAGGAAAGGAAAGAACTGATACGTTAAACAGCAAGAAATGCTTGGGGCTGATGGTTGGAGGAAAATAAGTTGAGCAAGAAATCACAATCAAAATTTTGATGATAATAGCATATGTAGGTATGCATCTACCTCACATGGACATGAAACAATGTCCAGCCAATCATTGGTCTCACAATCTATCCCTATCCAAAAGGGCAAAAGAGGAAAAAATTAAAAATATGCCAATGTTTACGGTACAAGCAACATACTGTATGTTCAAATATACAAAGAACCCAACAACCCAAAATAAAAATAAAATAGAATAAAAATAAAAATACCAAAGAAGGGACAAAGAGAGAAAAACCCATATGAATAATGCAGATTATTTGAAATTCAAATGCTACACTTTCACTTTTATTCTCAGTACCCTTATTGCTAGTTGCCTAAATCTTACTTATTTAATTAACTGTCCTTATAAAGCATCTTGTTTTTGTATACTGCAAGATGCTGGACAAAACATAGCAATACTATTTTAAATATTTGCACCACAAAATTTAACCCTTAGTCAACTCCCCAGAATAATTCTTAAAAGAGGTAAAAGTAACTAACTTCAGATGCAGTTCATGATAAAAGCGACAATACCACTCTCTTAGCTGACCATCTCCTGCTAGTTTCAAGGGCGCACCCATTTAATGACAGGACACAAAACAGTGTAATATTAGTGTTTGAAATGTGCGTTGCCAAATGTAAGAGATAACACATCCAGAAAGCAAACTTCTTAAAAATAATTTATCCCAAAAGATAATATTGAGGTATCTACCAACATTGGTTACTGTTTTTATCAGTTCTGAATCAAAAAAATTGCAAGTTATGGTTTACTGTATGTTTAAAATGGTGAATTTTGTGAATTTGGATTCTGAGGGTCACAGGGGGCACGGGGATGAGACAGTGACATCATTAGAAGATGGCATGCAGGGAGGGTTGTGGTATTGTTTGAACTGTTTTTTTTTAAATAAAATTGATGTCTTACACTTAAAAAAGGCTTTACCCACATATTTTTCTCATTAGTTTCACAACTTACTCCCCAAATCATGAGGCCAAATTTCTGCATTTTGCTACTAAAATTTGGTGGTGTTAAGGAGAGCTCATGGTTGGTCATATACATACTGTGGGCTCTGGGATGTCCTTTCCTGAATGTAGATTCAAACATTATCTTTGAAAGTAATGCTGCATTTTTTTTTAATCCATTCAATTATGTCTGATTCTCAGAGACTGCCTGGATAAGTCCCTGCAGTTTTCTTGGTAAGGTTTTTCAGAAGTGGTTTGCCATTGCCTTCTTCCTAGGGCTGAGAGACAGTGACAAGGTCACCCAGCTGGTTTTGTGCCTCAGGTGGGACTAGAACTCATGGTCTCCCGGTTTCTAGGCTGGTGCCTTAACTACTATACCAAACTGGCTCTCCAATGCTGCATAGATAGGTGCTTTTCTCATATGAATATTTATCTGGGTGCAGAATGGTCCACTTATTCTCTGTCTATTCAATGGAATATATTTTCAGAATCTTTTTTTCATAAATTAATTTCTGTATCATCACTTTGTACCAACTACTACTGTAATTACAGGAGAGTGGTACTCACATACTTCAGTTATATGAGGTTGCAAAATATGTAGACAGAAGGCCACAAAACAGAAGGTGAGGCTCTGTGGTTTTAGTTTTTCCCCAACCACTAATGAGCTTGTGTACAAGCCAGGTATTCCAAGAAACTTCTCTAGATGTTGAAACTCTGATTGCAAAATATTAAATATCTGCAGATCATTATATGCCATGATAACAGCTTCTCAAAGTCTACAGGCAAAGGGTTCCCTACTTCAGATACCATTTGGCTTCCTCAGTATATGCTACTGCATGAAGAGATGAACCTTAATTTCAGTTGTTGGGAGAGAGAGGAGTCTGAAGATTAGGTGATAGCAACAGCAGTGGGAAGGAACTACACCAGGGGTCTCCAAACTCTTCAGCTCATTGAACCCTTCATGAAGTTTCAGACTGTTCATCAACCCCCAAACATTTATTATATGAAAATAATTTAATAAATACTACTTTAACTAATAGTTCTATGAATAACAATAACCATAAAAACAATAGTAAAGACAGCTCAAGGCCACTCTTTTTGGTGGTTGACCATCCCACCCTGTCTCGCTGCTAACCACCTCATTTTCAAGACTAGGGATTGGCATAGAGCAATACAGAGACCCCAAAAGAGTAATTGACCCCAATCGACCTTGCATCATTTGTCAACCACCTATTGACCCCCAGGCATTTGCTGACCCCCTTTTGACTCCCAGCCATTTATTGACCCTTTGGACAGTCCCATTAACTCTTGGGGGTTGATATTGACCACTTTGGGGAACCCTGAACTATATTCATGTCTTGTTTCTGTGCTTCCAGAAGCCTTTGATTGGCCTCTATGGGAAGCAGGTTAAAACATATTAGCCACTATGATGCTGATGTGGTAATTCTTAGTGGTACTCTAGAAACTTTGCATAATTTATCAGTTCATTTCTGAAAAAAAAAAAAAGATTTAATTGTGACTGGCATTTCCTCCAATTGACTTGATGGTAATGATTTACAATTATGTATTCTATAATAACTTATTTTATTTATTTTACTACAATAATTATTTGTAATAATTATTTATGCCAGTTCTTTAAGGAGACAACTATACTTTGGAAAGGTGTCAGGGTAGGGTCCTAGTTTGAAGGTCTGGTGATGTTCTCTCTGGTAGTCCCCTCCTCTGCTGGTGAATTTCCAAAGCATATAACAGCAGCACTTGAAGTCATATCAGATGCGAAGGATACCATTATAACTTCTCATAATATTCCAGAATGAAACTGCATCAGACAGGTTGCATAACATTTATGGAGCTCAATCCAGCCCCCAGATCTGTTTGAAGAAGATACCAGCAAGTGCCAAATGCTCCAACTACCATGTCCATATCCCATATCTCTTCTCCCTCAACATACATTATTTATTTGTTTGTTTGTTTGTTTGTTCATTCATTCATATTTTTATCCTGCCTTTATTATTTTTAAATTAAATTAGTATTTCAATTCACCTTATCGCCTGCTTATCTCTCTGAATCTACCCCACACAGGTTGCTACCAGTTGCAGATGTAGGGAAACCCATCTATGCCCATAAAATCTAGAGATTCCTATGAAACACAAAATTGCAGAATGAAGGGAGAGAACTGGACACAGAGCAATGGTTGTGGCAATGTTGCCGCAAGTCACTAACTCATTAATAGAGATAATGGTTCATGTTAAGTTTGATCAAAGTACCCCTTGCAACACCCCAATGAATAGCAGATGAGCAGCCATACAGCTTTGTTGGACAAAATTAATTTCTCTACATACACAGAATCCAGTTTCCTTGAAGTGATGCAGCTAAGTTGGACTAACTGAAGGATTAACACTTCTAACTGAACTATTGAGATAGTTGAAGTATTGAGATGGTTGAAGATGATTTCTTCAGCATGAAGCACATTGAGAGATGGAGCATGCCTCCCTTAATGTCACTAGAATATATCTCCCTTCCACCAGCTCCATTCCATGTACAAAGGAGACTGGATTGGTAGGGAACCTTGCTGTATCCTCCTGTGGGCAGAAGATTTATTTAAGAAGGGCAAGACAAGCTCTATCCTCTGATATTCCAGAGGTGGTGGTCTTACGTCACCCAATGTTTGGACTAGACCTGTTTTTGTCCTTTTTTTGCAACAATTCAGGGCTTTCAGATTTGAAACAGTATGTAATAGAAGGTGTGTGGGGGGTCTTTGTATCTATCTGTCTATCTGTCTTTCTGGTTGCTTTGCATTCACAGTTTGCAAGAGAGACACTAAGACAGCACAATTCCACCTTATAATTAAACCAACAACTTCTCTCTGCTGAGCAGCATTATAGTGGGTGCTGCCATATTCAAGATGAACAATATCCTTTTCTACTACTTTTACAACAGCCACCCCTCAACTTCACCTGCATATTGAGTTCCTTTAATATGAAATGCTAGCAGCCTTTTTTTTTTTTTGCTACCATCGTGCATTCAAGCTGGTATCCTCCTGACACTTGGAAAGTGGCTTTGACCGTGTTCAACTCCTTTCACTGTGGGGGGTTAATCTCATAAAGATTTCAGCCACACAAGCACTGGTGTCAGGGGTATAATGATTACTTTGAAGTTTGTTTGCTTTCCAGTGCATTGAAACAGTTTAAACATTCTAGAAATAGGATTAGATGCCCCAGTGAATTCATTTCATTTACCCCCAGCAGTGGTTTTCCAATACTATATGGTGTTTACATGGTATCAGTTTAGATGCATGCTGATTTCCTAGATTCATCCACTCCCCTGTCAAGTTTCAGCTAGATCCTGCTTTGCTGGTGCTGTTATAGGGCAAATTGTACAAATGTGTGAATGTGCAAAAGTAGGTTTAAGAGATTTGGGATTGTGACAATGTCTTTGTAAAACTTTAAATTTACCTAAGCAAATAAGCCAATTTAATTTGATGTCTGTTATCTGCTGAAGTTAAACCTAGGTCTTATATAGGAGAAATCTCTGGGGGAAAAGAATTCAAATTCAAACATGATGTCAGGAAAACCGATTCCCTGGGTGAATATTACCCAATAAAATTGGTAAGAAATGTTAAAATCTTTTGGCAACAGGAAAGTATTTGAAGATTCCCAATCAATTACTGGAAGATAGTGCTTCTTGGACTCCAAGTTTGTCTGTTTTAATTCAATTTGCTATCCAAATAAAGTTATTTCAATTGAAGCTATCAGTTTTAGATAAGTAATCCACCACCACTCAATCAACTTTGCAAAATGTCTTTGTTTTAGGTTATGTAACATAAATTATAAATGAATTAATCTTAGAAGCTATATATCTTCTTGTCAGAGGAGGAGAAATAATCTTTTTAAGATAGCTTTTTTTTTAAAAAAATAATCACCTTGAAAAAAGAGAGAGAGAAAGAGAGAGAGAGACATACTTACTTATTTACCTGTACTTCTTGGCCCCAAATTCTTATTGTCATAGCTCAAATAATGTACATTTTGTCATAATTTTGTTATAAAGTAGAACATGATTCCAAAAGTTAACTATAAATCCCTGTGATTTTATTTATATATTTATAATTTATTTATTTATTAATCAAATTTATCACTGCCCATCTCCCAAAAGGGACTCTGGGCGGTTTACAATAAAACATGAATAAAAATGTAATAAAATATAATAAATATATTAAAATATTTAATAAATATTAATATTTAATAAATATAATAAAAATATATTGAATTTTACAATCCAATTAGATTTTAAAGGGCTTAGCAATTGCTTCTTACAGGTAAATTAGAATTTTCATATCTGGGCTTAAGCCAGCAACAATTTTGCTAAATATTAGCAAATAATATAATACGCTATAATAATATTATATAACATTATACAATTTATTTATTTATTCAATTTGTATGGCTGCCCATCTCAGCAATTAACTCTGGGTGGTGAACAATCTTAAAATAAATTAAAAACAAACTTCCATCATAAATACAAAAATTAAAATGTCACAATCAATGGTTGTTACACAGCCACAATATGGTTAGCACAACACTTGGGGCCCCAGGCCCAGGCCCAGAACCAGGTCTTTAGGGCCTTATGAAAGGCCAGCAGGGTTGGGGCAATCCTAATCTTTGGAGGGAGAATGTTCCATAAAGTGGGTGCTACAGCAGACAAGGTACACCTCCTGGGCCCCGCCAACCAGCATTCCTTGGCCAACTATACATGTATAATGTACTTGCCTATAGAAAAGTATGTCAATAGGACTTAGTTACTGTATATAGGATTTCAGTGCTGTTAATTGATTCATAACTGGGATTATAAGAAGGAAGATACATTTACTCTGCAGTTACCAATGTCTCCCACTTTCTTCTCCAAAGATTGGGGAATCACTTACCTCATGTGGGATGGAAGCAGAAGGATCCCAAATAAAAAAGTACCTTTACCTGACTGAGCAGTTCTCTTCCCTCATTATATAAAATGAGATAACTCATTTTCATTAGTTTATCTCAGAATCTAATTGTTTATCACAATTATAACTTAAGTCACCTCTTTTTTAAATAATCAGGTTAGAAAATTAGTACTGTTATCTTGTCTGCTGTTTTTCCAAACTACTACTACTGGTACTACTAATATTACTCTTGCTACTACTATCATCATCATGATTATCCAGGCTCTTGGACTATCTCTATTTGAAGTTGCTTTCATTTGTTACTTTTATGTTACATCTATTTTAAGCATTATGACTGTAATAATTTAATGCAGAGAAAAGTCAAAGAAAAAAATAGAAGTAATATTTTGAAGCACTACACCTTTGAATCTTATTCCATATTTATTTATTTATTATTCAAATTTAATTTCCGCCCTTCTCCCCCAAAAGAGGGACTCTGGGCGGTTTACAATAAAATCAAGCTCCAGACATAAACATTAAAATCTCATAAAACCGGCCACATCACAATTATTATAAAATACAATATTTATTTTATTATCCATACTAAAAGACATGTGCAAATTGCCCCAACCCAGATCTATACTTCTTTTTTTTTTAACTTTCTGACAAGGAAAATGGAGGGGTACAATTGTCCCATATGGTGATCTCATATTTGAATTATAATAGATACCTCAATTTGGATCTCAATTTTGAAAGAATTAGAGACGAACACTGAGTTGGAAACAAATCATTTAGCACAAATAGCTTTGTTTTAGTAGCATTTACTCCTCTAATGATTCCTCACATTATAAATTTCTTTTAAAATGCTGGAATAAAGTCTTCCTCACTTAGTATCACTGCTGGGAAAGACTATGGAGGTCTTTGGTGGCACATGCTGTACGAACAAACACCACTTAAGCTGGGCTTGGCTTTCTAAACAAGTATTTAATCTCCTCATTAAAGATATATGAAACTAGAAATCAATGTGTACTGGTGGTTAGAGCTTTTTAGCGGAACTAATGGCTACACCTTGTCTAACATTAGAAACTTCACTTGTGGTTTACAGCTGCTGCACATGGAGAAACATGAATCCACAACAAAGGGTCTTAGGCAGCTTTAATAATTGTATGGTGAATTCAGAATAGACAGGTCACATAAATATATAACTGGTACTATAAAACATTTTCAATTCACATTTCAGTATCTTAACTGGATGCAGTGAGCTCTTAATCCATATGGCACTGGATGACAGGCAGTAAAATATGTTATATACTAGACCCAAACTTCAGAGTGGTGAAGTGTAGAACTATACACTGCAAATAATTATAATGCTGTGAAAACGTTATTCTGAATCACCACCCAAAACTGGAGTTCATTCAAAAAGATTTTACAGAGTTCTAAGCAAAAGGGCAGAAACTTTCTATTTAGTTTCCTTGGTTAGAGATAATTACGATTTCTTGGGTTAATGAAAATCTCCTAATTTGTTGCATTTTAAATTTGGCTCTGATTTATAATCAACTTTCTCTCTACCTTGATTGATATGATTAGTGCTGTTTCTTCTCAGCTGTTTCACTGCTGTTCAAAGGGATTGTGAAAACCTCCACCTGAATGGTTTGCCAATTCCTGCAAGCAGTTTCAGACTGCTTACTGAATTGTTTACTTCTGTGATATATAAACACATTGGACCATCAAACCATGTGGGAGAGAGTCTCTCATGAACCTGCATAATCTTGAGAAACCCTACTCAGAACACAGCATACTTTTAAGATTAAGATATTTATGTTTCCTACTTTATATTTTTTGAAGGCATCCTACAGTAAATATGAATAGCTGCCCAGTCTAAATCTGGTTTCAAGATAAAAAAACCAAACAAAGTCATAGCAGTGGTCTTAATGTTTCTCACCAACAGTTAGCACTTGGCCACCTGGGTTGAGCAAGAATAAATAGTCCTTGATGATAGTCTTCCTTACAGTGGTGTATTTTCATTTAAACTTTAGACCTTATTATACATTTGCACTTACAAATATAAATTAGCATATGCAATTTTTGTACAAATTTGTGTCAGTTTTTGTTCTCTTTTTGGGATGGTGGTGAATTTCCTTTGGGGGGGCAGTCTACAAGGCTATTTTTCTGTAATAAGATATCTGCCGATAAACAACAGGGTCATGGGGACTGTGATCCTCTGCCCTTTCTCCATGTTGATACATAGCCCCATTCCCTAAAGATGTCTGGGAGAGATTGACAGTATTGCTATTCTTCTCAATTATTGGGTGTTACTGACTTTTTTCTCCTCTGCCTGCAATCCTTTTCTACATTTTTATGACTGCACCTTATTTATTTATTTTTCTGTTTATTTATTATTTGTGCTTTTATAACGTTGCCAGGTACCAAACAGGCAACTTGGAGATGTGAGGTATACTAGAAATGTTAACAAATAGGCAGGGAGAAAAGTTTTATAGAGAAATTTTGAATTTTACAAAAAGGAGCATCAGTACATGTTTAATGAATTAGAGACCAAATCTGCACTAGTCAAAATATGAGCAATGTTTCTTGGAAAGTTTTTGGAATGCTGTAGTAGTCCTGATTTGGCCACCAACTTCCTGATTGGTCTTAAAGAAGATGTATTCAGTTATCCGCTGAGTAAAATGTAAATAGCAGTCACCATCACTGCTGATGGGAAAAAAGCCCAAGGCACCCTGCAAGATTTTTTTTTAAATCACAGTTTCAACCAATAAATCAACACAAGACTAACCTGAACAGTAGCTCTGTCGTGCAGAATTGGAATAAATCAGGATATTGACTTTGGGAAGGGCTGTAGCTCAGTGGCAAAGCACAGATTTTGTATGCAAAGGTCCCAGAATGCTGCTGCCAGTGAATGTGGACAGTACAGATCTAATGGAATGTAACACTTCACTCTTTCAAGTGCATATAACACATACTATCAAAGCAGTTATTGCAGCCACTTCATGGCACTGCTTAAAACTTCTGCTACTATATTCATTGCTATCATCCTCTCTCAAACCCATGCATTCCTACTGTGCTTTCTTTTTTCTCTGCATCCTTTCGCTTGCTACTTTTGTTTCCCAGCTCCCAGCCCAAAGGAGTTATGCTCTGGCCTTTAGTCAGTTCATCTTTAACTCAAGTGCTTTCCACTTCTCACTCAGTTTCCATATACTGAGCAGGTGCAGCCCACAAACATTTATTCTCAGTTCACATGGACAAATGATGCAGGGAATAATGGATTTAGGCTACAAGAAGACAAAGTCTAAGTGAATAGTAGAACAGTTAGAGAAGTTTGACAGTGGAACCAATTACCCAGCGAGGTGGTAGACTTCCCATCTTCCAATGTGCTCAAGTGGTGACTAGACATCTGTCTGGGATGCTTTAATTTGGATTCCTGCATTGAGTAAGAAGTTGAACTCAGTGGCCTAATGGGACCCTTCTAACACTATGATTCTGTGCCTGTTTCCATTACATTTTGCTGCATGATCCTCTCCTGTTAAAACATCACCTTCCTCTTATTTTTCAGATAGAACAGAACGTAAGGAGGAGGAAGTGCATGGTGCTTCTGTGGGCGGCATTTAGATTTTCTTGTCCTTTCTTGGGCAGACCTTTGGAGACTGTGACTGGAACATCCATCATATCTGTGACCTGATAGTTAAAGCCAAGGCTGAAATATTGCCAAGCTCCAGTGTTGTTAGTTAGCTATTTATTTTTATGTTCTTCTTCTCCGAAGGAGAGCCCAGTGCTGCACAGAAAAAAAAAGAACAATGAAACAGTCTTCAATAAAATAATTTGATAACATGACAATAAAAACACTTTTGTCATGAAACTAATAGTTGTACAATAGTATAGACAAATAAAAGTTAAAGCCCAATTATTCTGAAAGGCCATTTGATCTTGGGTCAGTTCTTCAGCCTTCATAAACAAGCATGTTTGAGGTCCATCCATTCTTTTTTTTTTAAATAAGAATTTTATTAAGTTTCAAGCAAAGATACAAGCTATAGAAAAACAAAAAAACTACAAAGAAAAAAAAAGAAAAAGCTAAAAAAATGTAGAAACACAGGGGAATTTTTTTAAAAAATTACAAAAAGAGGTGACTTCCAACTTTTAACAGCAAGGATATACAAAAATGTTCCATAATCAATACCTTACTCTATATTAAACCAAAATCACATCATTTCTATAAATCATTCCACTGGCACATTATAAAGATCACTAAGTACAGTTGCTCCCTCCACTTATATTAAAAGAAAAAATAATATATATATATAAACCTCCTAATCAATTTGCCCCCAAAGATAATATTTATTTAATTATTTCTTTCCTACTACTATTCTATACACTCCTGTCTACTATAACAAAGATCAAACTAAAAAACCTATAAATAGTCTGCCATTGTACTTGATAATACAACAATTTTAATAATCTTAATCATATTAAACCCAAGACCAGACATTTTTTTTATTATACCTTAAAACCCTAAAAGCAATCCAGATAAATATTCTTAAACCCTTATCCCACTTCAAAATAAACCAGAGCATTTACATGTCCCCACAATGCACACAGCCTTTTTCTTTAAAAAAATCGAACAGCCCAACTGCCCCCCTCAAAAACTCTGACTTCTCTTCAGGAGACCTCCCATACACAATAACCCCTTCTTTTCCATGGCGTTCCACCAGAAGATCAGTTTTACTTATGGCTTCCAACTCGATCTCTCCCTTTAATTTCTTCAACTCAACTATCCGATCTTCATCCAGCATTTCAACAGAAATCCTGATCTCACTCTTAGAAGAAACATTTCTGTTGCTATTAAATTCCTCGGTTTCATCCATGACATCCCCAACCAGATGGCACATTTTAGACCTCATATTTCCACAATGTCCTGAATGCCTTGCATAAAAACTTGGTAGGAATCAGAAAGAATCTGTTTAAAATCTTGTTGGAAGTCAGAGAAAGTCTGTTTAAAATCCTCCATGCCTCACACAGTAGATTATGGCGCCCCCTAGGAGCTTAACCAGCGAAAGTTGAAGATGTGGAAGAATTCTGGAACGTGTTTACATAAGCGGAAGTGAGATATGCAGACAGTTCCCCAGGGAAGGTAGAAGCAGAAAACTGAAAGTTGAAAACAGCCGATTCAACGTGTAGGAAAATCCTAATATCTTCAAATTTAGAATAAAAATAATAACAGGGAGATAGTTATTTACTCTCAATCCTCCTTGATATTTGGGTAGAAAACAAAGTCCAAAATTTAAAAAGATTTTTTTAAAAAAAATTGATCCCCCAAATAACAATAAGCACCAAGACAGCCCACTTCTCCTTGCTGTAGAAAGCGTCTCTGAGGGTATGTGTACTTAAAAGAAATATAAATTGGGTGTTTTAGAAATGTGGTGGCCAGACTTAGTGTCCCTTTAAGGCTACAGTGCAGCTTGGAAAATGGTGATGTCCCAGCCTCCCGGCTGCTCTTACCAGTCAAACACAAACACTGTTTGTGATCTTCTGGCTGCAAGCAGCCGTCCGGAGGACAGATGAGGTGATTCCAGGTGTCTTCCTTTTTCTGGAGAAACACTCCTGGGCTTCAGGAAAAAACCTGCCTGAGCCCGAAAAAACTGCTGTGTTGTCCGTTCTGCCTGCTGAGCCTGTGGGCACAGCTGTTCAGTCCGCCATGTCCCCCATCGGAAGTCTGTGGTCCAGCCATTCTTATTTTAGAAGGAAGTTCCAAAATTGAGATGCCTCCAAAAGTTATGTGCATCCTTAATCTCTCCCATAAAAATGTGGAATACAAAATAGACCTTTAGCTGGATCATGCTTTTACTAAATCCAGTTGTCTTGCTCCCAGACATGGGAGTTTATGCCATTAACTCAAACCCTGTGGACCTCACTGATTTTCTTGTAGGTTCCAAGCCAGGACTTTGCTATGTTACACATCGAGGGCAGAAGGGGGTTCTACTCTCCTCCTCTCACATACAATACCTAACATTATGAGGCCCTGATAATAAGGCCCCTGATCAGTTTTCTGTTTCTGCTTAGTAGATGGAGTATGTACATGCAGAGAATACATGCATAATGACTAAACATACGTACTCTAGATGCTTTGGGAGCTAGCCTGAGATGATTACTCATGCACCATATAAAATATTATGATTACATATATTACTATGGGTGCTGCTGGGGCAGAGACAAATTCACTATAAGTGGAACACTGTAGATGAATTCAACTAGATCTAAGACAGAGCCCCACTAGCTGGTAAAGTCCAGTTCTGCAGCTACTACTAGTCCTGCTAACATTGTCAATACTACTAATAGTATAAAATTATATATATTCTTATTTTATTTCAGTGCTGAAATTCTCTATCTATCTATCTATCTATCTATCTATCTATCTATCTATCTATCTATCTATCTATCTATCTATCTATCATTAGGATCAACAAAATGAAGCTTTTTTCTGGGAGATATTAACTGATGTTGAAATGCAGTCCAAGAAAGTTAGACATCACTTGGAACTGTGGCTCTGTGAACATTTCGCTTCCTCAAACTTCTGCAGTGGGAGTTCACACTGATGCAAAGGTGAGACGTTTGTAGACAAAATGGTTTTCTGGAGGAGGAACCAGTGTAGGGTTTTGCCTGAAAAGATCTCACTGGTTTTGTCCTGTGTACATTTTGCTTCTTTGTACTGCCCTGGGAAAACATAAGAATAATTTTAAACACAAGTATCCTGGCTCAGTTTTTTTTTTTAAAAAATAAGGTAATTTCCAAATAACTCTCCACATTTTGCAAGAAATGTTTCTGTAGAAGACCATTTTTCTCCTGGCTGGAGAAAAACATTTATTCATGTAAGTCAGTTTGTCAAATCAAGCAATGTATGCTCAATTGGCAGTTTCCTGTTAAGGGGAAACAGTAGTATGATGCCAGAAATAAAATGTTTGTAATGCAGTTTTCCATACTGACCCTTACTATTTTAATCCAGCTGCTCTGCATCATATATCAGTAATCACAGAAGCATTACAAATAACATAATTGGTTGCAATTTGTTTTTAATGATGAATGAGTTCAGACTGAATCAGGTTATTCTACCTGTTTCTACTACAGTTCTGCACAAAATTGTTGACTGCTCATTTCAAATGAGCTTAATTTGCCACAGCTTGAATGTAATTGTTTTCGCTTTCTGCCAAAATAATCCAACATGCACAGTGAATTTGCTGGAAGCAAACAGAGAAACTGCCTTTATCTGCAGCCCTCCTTATGTGTGTGACTGAGAAAGCAGCAAGCTACCCTCAGTTTAAGATAGCACCTGAATGTCATCCAAACAAAAGGGGAGATTTGCATAATATTTTCATATGCCAAGATGATCAAAGGTGACATCCATACTGATCGTTTAGAGCTGATCCACATGACTTGCTTACCCCAGTGAAAGTGTGGGCAACTGACCCTTAAGGGTAGGAATGTACAACCTTGTCCTATATCCACCTCTAGCTCATCAGGTAGGCAATCTCCACAGATCTTTTTATTTTTTTCCTCTGTGGGTTGAAAAGAGTGTTCTTTGCCTTGTGCTGGCTCAACCAGTGCTGTCCGATTCACCACCAGCATTTCATTTTGTTGAAGGCAAACACCTCCATTATAATTTGTTGCTGTGTGCTGTGGCAGGAATGCCCTTTCTATGTTCACTAGTTGCTGGCCTCCATAAGTTTATTTATTTATTTATTTTACACATCCACTAATGGAACAGTAGCAAGATGGGCTATGTGCTTTTCTCCCCCATTTTCCAAGTTCACTGATGTGCTCCCCAGAGCCTCCTGCAGCCTTGCCAGCCTACCCACACTCTCCAGGACCTGCCTGTGGCACTCGTTGGCCCACCCGCAGCACCTGCACACACTCCACACTCCTTGCCTGGGACTCTTGCCTCTTCCTGCTTAACAAACTGTGCAGTAATGGGGTTACAACAGCAACTGGGACTGCTGGGACTGCTGTCATTAAGCACTGCAGTCAATGACGTCATGCTTTATGACCGCATTGCTTAGCAATGGCAATCCTGGTCCTAACTGTCATCGTAACCTGAGGACTATCTGTAGGGAAAGCCCAGAGAGAAATACAGTATATCACAGTACAGTGGAGAAGTCTAGGCGCTAATGTGTGGTAGGCCCCTACTTTGTCCCTTTTTATTGTTTTTCTTTTGAACCTTTATTCTTTAAATTTTATACTTTTTAATCTTTAATATTTAAACTTGATATTGTCAGGAGATCCTGAGACAAGACAGGTAGAGATCTCTTCTCTGACAGCCCTTAAAATAGAAGCCTGTTATTAAAAAAATAAAACAATTCTTAGAAGTGTGAGCACATCTGGCTTAAAAAAAAAGGTAGTTTCATCTTCCTGATCTATATTGCTGAGGAAGTTGCTGATATTGTTGTTAGTGTCCTGTTTACAGTTTTAATTGTTCTAATTGTATGGATTTATTAGTTTGTTTTAATGTACTCCACTTTGGGATTACAAGTGAGTTAACATTCTTATAAATAAATTACAATCTGCTTATTGGTTCTTCTCCACTTTACGTTTTGGATAATTGGAGATATGATTTGTAAAATTTATCTTTCTAAACCTAAGAGAATAAAGATTGGTAAGTGAAGATAAGTGAAGGTAAGTGGCAAAGGAAGGAAGAAAGGGAGCAGAAGAACACCAAGGGTAGGAAAAATGGGTATACATTGTGCTAGTAAGGAAGATAAGTGGAAAGTCAATGGCTTTGGGCATCCATACTGTAGGAACGTACAGAAGAAAGGATTCAGTGCTACATGTTGATTTGGAATGAACTGTTTATATCTGCAGTGCTTCAGTTAGAACCCACCCAAGATAGATGTCAACATTTCTGTATCTCCATCCCCAAGAGAGAATGTGTTTTTCTTTTACAGATCCAAACTCCACAGCAATGCAATTATATTGTTCATCTTGAATGGGTACACTTACCCAGAGATATTTTTTTAAACAACAACAATAACAGCAAAGCACATAACCTTGAGTATAGTAATCTATGAAGTTAAATTAATTAAGCATGTCTATTATTAAAAACTATTTCTGCAAAGAGAAAACCCCTACTGATGCATTACAGTCAAAATCTTCAGAACAACTTCCTTGGGTTCGTTCCTATTTATAGCTAATAAAGGCTGTTTTGGGGGGAAAAAGAGAGAAATCATAAAATCAGCCTACACTGCAGTAAAGAATGCAACACTGAAGAATTCACTGCCTTGAAAGACAGCTATTTTTCTTTCAGTTTTAAAGTAAGAGAGACCCAAATAAATAATGTCATGCAAATTAGAGTGATCAAGCTGCCTTTCTCTTCCTGGATCAACTATAATCATGTACCTTGGAACCCAGCTCCAGTACAAAGTGTTTCATAAGAAGCCATTCTTCTTAGCTGCGTTTATTTCTCAGGGATTTTACTTTTAGATAAGTATGCTTAGAAATTTCAGCTCTGGGCAATTTTCTATTGCTTAGTTTTTGCTATGATTTAAAGGCCTTCACATTTCAATAACACCTTCTCATTTCCAGCCTTTTTGAAACAAAATTGTTTTGTTGATAAATCAGTTGGCTAATTTTATTTTCCCTGGAGATTGCTCCTCCCTCCCTTCCTTCCTTCTTTCTCCCCCTCCCCTCTTCTCTCTCCCCTCAGTACTGCATTTTTAATGTTATTTCAAGATGGTATAATTTAGCCTCAGTTATTCTTACAGCTCGATCCCATAGTTGGCAGTAAGAACATTTCACCTTTGCTTACAATGTGGTGCATATGCAATGTGGCCAACCCAGCATACAAAAAAAAATCAGAATAAATAAATGGGGAATTCTGGGAGTTGAAGTCCACATGACTTAAAGTTGCGAAGGTTGAGAAACACTGATCTAAGTATTTAATAAGTCAGTAACCCTAGCCACACCTGTTGACCTTGGTTGATCTTAAAAAGGCTAATCAGGGCTGGGCCTGGTTAGTAGTTGGATTAGAGACCACCAGGAAATCCCAGGACTGTAGTCTAGATTGGGAAGTATAAAAGGTATTTCAGAAGAAGGAAATGGCAAACAACTTCTGTGTTGTTTCCAAGGAAACTACCTGGATGTGTCCATGTTGTCACCAGGACAGATGGCTCAACTTGAGGAAGACTTTACCTTAAGTTTACCTAAAGTTTAATGAATCTTGCTTCAATATTTATCTCTTGGAAATTTCTAAAAAATCACATTACGAGGATTTGGTGACTTGCTGCCTGTTGGAAGGATACACGGACATACAGAAGCTAAGTGCTAATTGAACCAGAGAGAATCCATATTTGAAGAGAATGTAACCTCTTTGCAAGTTTGTCCAGCAAACAACCTTTTCTAATAAACACAATGAATAATAAGCTCCAATGAACCTGATGATGAATATTCCATTTGGCATAGTTCTATGGCTTTTCTGACATGTATTTAGTCCGTTACAGTCCAAAGCTTTCTCTAATATAACTGTTCAACTTCCTGTCATTGCTGTTATAGGATTTGACATTCTCACTTAAAATATTAACATCTGAATTTCTTTCCTTGTCAAAGCTCTCTAGGTCATAGCTCCAATGCCTGCTTTTCCTTAATCATATTTAAAAACTCTTAGTTTACAACATGCTATTCTTTAAGATGTGCATCATTGATTAAGATTATTTCTTATAGGCCACAGAAAATGTATTAAGTCAGCCTCCAAAATTTAGTCTGAAAGGTGCTTGTTATATAGGACATAGGGGTTGCTTTTGGAAGGCAGGGTATTTTTAAGTGCCACTGCACATCCAGATTTGTTTCTTAGTATTTGGAGTAGTGACCCAGATCTTTATTTAGCAAGATGGGGGAACCTGTTTTGTAACCTGTTACATAGTCTGTAATCAAATTACAGGGAATTATGTTGCTTTATTCTCATGAAACTACAGATGTCTTGGAGGAGACAATGCCCTTTTTCAATTGATGATGATTTGAGGGATTGGGTAAAGCATGGAAAGAACAAGATTGAATCAACTGCCGCTCTAGTCTTCCCGCATAATATTTCACATTCATCCATTTTTCTTCTAAGCCACACTATCAGCTTTATTTTTTAATACATTTGCAGTTCTTTTTTCAGTATAATGTTTCAGAAAAATTATGATTCTCAGGATAGTAGCACCTAAGAATTTCACAGAGAGTAGCACCCAGCCCTCATAAAGCATTAGGAGAAGATCGGGTTAGTGTGTCAGTCTCAGAATTTAAAAAAAAACAAACCAGACCAAAACACCAAGGTATGTAGAGCATTAATACATTTCTCCCCTTGATACCTGTGTTCCAAATGAGATCCCTTTAATACGCTGATGGTTAATACTACAATATTTTAATGGTTAAAGAACTGAAGCCTCTAGTGCAGTGTTTCTCAGCCTTGGCAATTTTAAGATGTGTGGACTTCAACTCCCAGAATTCCCCAGCCAGTCTTAGCCTTGATGAAGGTTAAAATAGGTATGTGGTTATTTCTGGTAACCCTTAAAAGACTTTTGCTAACACCAATACTGAAATGGTGATGCATTATGGATTTGTTTATAGATAAGAGATAGGATATGGGAAGAAGAGATAATTTGTTGTATTTCAAGAAGAGGTAAGTACTAACATTGCTTATATATGTTGTGATGAAGGTGGGAAGTCACTTCTTTATATGTTTCTTTTCTTCTTCTTTACTATTTTCTTACTTTGCTTTTCTCTTTCTCTTTTTTCCTGCACCTTCTACTCTTTCTATTCTTCTATCTTTTTTTAGTTTGTATTAGTTTTTACTGTTGTAATTATAAACTTTAATAAATTACTATTAAAAAAGCAAGTGTAAAATGATGCTCATTGGTGCCAAAAATGCTAACTACTCATACAAGCTAACAGGATCAGAGCAGGCAGTGACTGGTGAGGAAAGAGACCTTGGAGTAATGGTAAACAATTTAATAAAGGTGCATCTTGGGGGAGATGGGCAGTAATTAAATTTGAATAATAAATAAATAAATAAATAAATCATTCTTGGGGACACTAAGAAACAGTACTGAAAATAAAGATGCCAATATCATAATGCCCTTATTATGATGGTGCAACCACATCTGGAATATTGTGTGCAGTCCTGGTTACCCCACTTCAAAAAGGATATAGGGGAGCTAGAGAAGGTTCAAAGGATGGCAACTAAATCAAGGGGCTGGAACAGCTTCCCTCTGAGGAAAGGATGTGGTATTTGGGGCTTTTTAGTCTTGAAAGGAGGCAGATGAGAGGGGAGATGATTGAGGTGTACAAAATTACGCATGATGTGGATAATGTGGACAAGGAGAAACTCTGTTTCCCTTCCCAAAATACTAGAACCAGAGGTCACTCAATGAAATTGAATCCTGGAAAAATTAGGACAGATAAAAAGACACTTTTTCTTACACATGTAATGCAATTTTGGAATTTGTTATCATGAGATGTGGTGCTGGGTACCAGCTTGGTTGGCTTCAAACAAAGGTTGGATCAATTCCTGGAAGTTATGGGGATCAATGGCTATTAGCCTAGTTGGCAGTGTGACTACCTCTGAAAGCCATCTGCTGGGAAATTAGGGGGCTTAGTTGTGCAGTTGATTTGCCATTGTGAGAACAGACTGCTAGACTATATGGGCCAGGAGTCCAATCCAGTAGGGCACTGCTTATGTTTTTATGCTCTTAAGTACTAGGTACATTGCCTTGAGCTCCTTAAGGAAAGCAAAATAAACAAACCTCAAAAGAAGTCTTGATGGATCTCAATATTTTGATAGTGGATTGGATTATTACTGCTAAATCATATAAGCCAAACATACATGCAAAGCTGGATTTGAAGCATATGAAGCTTTTCTTTTAAATCAAGTCAAGCCATTAATCTTTCTCACTCATTCTTGTACACATTGCATTGGTTCATATAGTACGTTAAGCCCTGGTGATGATCTTTAAAACCCTGAACTGGTTAGGACTAGACATTTTGAAACATTTCTTTCAAATATGAACTTGCATACTATTGGGATCATTGATACATTTAATTATATTTAATAAAACCAGAGAGAGGGCTATATAGTGGCTTTGCCTAGGTTCTGAGATTACCTTTCATGGAAGACCCATCTCAAAAGACTATCGATTTGGTGTATGTTCTGTTTTGACAAGTTTAGCAAGCTCTCCTTTTTGATATTTAAAATATTTTGATTGTTACTACTGAGTTCTGCTGTTGATTTTTTTTTTTTAAATCTTGCATTGTAAATCAAGGGAGGAGGGTTAATTGCTCAATTATGGACTTGTTATAAACCACCTAAAACTCCTGGGGGAGAAGGTAAATTAGAATCACAGAAGGGAACGTGCAAGTCAAGCCATCTCATTCAATAAAATTCTGCATAATTTTTAACAGAAAGATCAACACCGTCATGGTTGGAATGGATTTCAGATCTACTGCTGATCTATCAGTTCTGCTCCAAAGCAATAGATTTTGTGATAAGTAAATGGTGGTTCAGTAACTGAAAGTGCTTGGGTAAGATAGAATGGTCTTTGAATGAAATCTTATTCATAGATATAAAATTAAAGTTCTGGTTAAAGGCTGGTAGCTATAGCTATTTGTGGGTAATTGCTTCTTTCTGTGGAACCTTACAACTAGAAGTTATAAAGAATGAGTGTAATAAAAAACAGGACATCAATGGAGTTACTGCAGTTGCATGGTATTCTTCTCTTAGTGCCATATAAGCGATACTTACACTTGAGACACCTTATGAGTCTAAGAGGTAAAATAGGATTCTCATAAAACATCTACAGATCATTACACTATGGATGGTCACTCCAAACCGACTTCCAATGAATGAGAAATAGGCAGTCAAGTTCTTGGTTTTAATCAAGAATGGGAAAATTCACTCTCTGCTTATAGTATATACGTACTGATCAGGCTAATGTAAGTGAAATAAAAATGGAAGTTATGTAGAACAAGATAACATCACAGCACATTCTGATATCAAAATAACAGGCCTTCAGATATATAAGTATTATTGGGTCAAGTCTGATTCTACAGCGGAATATGGAAATGTTAGGTGAAAGCATGAGGAAATTCTCTTATACCTCATTTTATTATTTTACACCCCCCCAAACTGATGCTAAGAACATCAGTTTGACCTGACATGGGGTAGATTTCATAATATTCAAACCTGCATGTTGCTTAATAGATTGTCCCAATTCATCTGTTAACTTGTCCAATTAGCAGAAAAAGTACACATTGTGAATATTTCTTTTGTAACATTTTTTATTGGAATACAAAATGTATTTTAAATATAAGCATCCCAACTTTAGATTGATTTCTTTTCTTTTTATGTTAACACTAGGTAGAAAAATTAATTTCTTATCTGTAACCCTAAATCTTTGACTGTTCATCTGTAAATTCATACATTTGGATATGTTGTGGTGCATTATACCTTCTTGGCAATTTCTAGAGCTTATGAATAGAGGTTTTCCAGGAGCCACATCTGGGCATTGCTGCCCAATATTCCTCAAAGGGTTTAAAAATAAATCCAAAGTTAAAAATAGCCACCTGAACAAGAGAATGGGTGGTTTGTGTGAATTCACAGATGATCATTTGAAGACCTAAGATAAGTAACCAGTTCTTCATTGCAATCTACATGAATCACTTATTACCCTGGAGGTAGGTGCAGATGATCACATAGCCAATATACTGTAGGTAGGGCTGCTGTACTAAATGGGTAGGTACCAATATAGGTAGGGCTGCTGTACTAAATGCTCTACTAAATTCAGTCTCTTGTGTGTGTCTAATCTGTAGTATTCAGTTAAGGCAGCTGCTCTGATAAATTCTTGTAAGGAAATATGCTTGGGTGCTTACCTGACATGCATTCAGCCCTTGTAGAGTGATTTTGAATGCTCTCTGGGCAGGACTGTTGAGCTGGTTGGTAGTAAAACAAAAGAGTATTAACAACCCATTTATTATGAAGTAAAGCTGGCAAACTCCTTGCTGTAGGAGCCCTTATATAGACAATATGACTGAGAGCAAATAGGTCTGTTGTGGGATGTTGATTGATCCAAGACTGTGTAGGAAGACTTGTGTTTGAACTGACATCTGTAAGATAGTTAGGATGAATGGATTTTGTTGTTGCTGGGGATGTGGATGGATACCAGGAATATCTGTTGCAGCAAGGCAAAAGCTAGAAACCTCCAAATTGATAGTTTGGAAGTAGGTGAGACAACCTTTGCACTCAGCAGTTAAACAAGCAGAGAAGACATACAGGAATTATTGGGACTGCCTATGAATGGCTGTGTCATTGATTTTGCCCTTACTTCTATCATGATGTGCTAGCAAAATAATGCTTTGGTTCATCCAACACAGATTACAGTCTACATGGAAAAAGAGATGTTAGATGTTCAAGCTGGCTTTAGAAAAGGCCAAGGAACACAAGACATTGTTGCTGATGCACACTGGATAATTGAAAAAGCCAAAGAATATAAAAAAGAAGTCAGTTTGTGCTTCATCAATTATAGAAAACCCTTTGATTGTGTCAATCACATCAAGCTGTGAAATGTACTCAGAAAAATGGAAATCCCAGAACATCTCATTGTTCTCATGAGAAACTTACATACAAGTCAGGAGATCACCGTCTGGACAGAACATGGTGAAACAGACTGGCTCCAGGTTGGCAAAGGAGTGCGACAAGGCTGCATACTCTCCCCTTATTTATTCAGTCTATATGCAGAATATACTGTATATTAAGTGAAGCTGGATTGGAAGAAGATGAGTGTGATTTTAAAATTGGAGGAAGAAACATCAATAACCTGTGCTATTCTGATGACACTATTGTGAGGTTTCAGCCTGTGTCTGACTCCAAAAACAAAACTTATCCAGAGTCAGAGGGGGAAACCAAAACGGTTCAGGAGAGGGTTGAAGAAGCTGAACCAGGAAGTGATTCAGCAGAGCAGGAGAAATGGCAAACGGGGATTGGACAAGCTCTTGTGGGGGATTTGAACTCTCCAATCAGCGCACGAGACAGGAGAGCTGAGAAGCACACAAATCAGAAAGCAGCCCAATTGGCTGCTGGAGAGAAAAGGCGCGGAAGGGATTGGCATAAAAGGCAGATGCACAAAGAGCAAGCTGCTGGAGACAACCAATCCTTCCAGCTCACAGCCATTGCAGAAGAGTCCTTCCCTGCATCAGATATCTTGACTGTAGCCAGAGTAGAACCAGTGCCAGCATCATCTACCTCTACAGTATCACCTTCTGAACAAGCTGCTCCAGAGGATCCTCCTTTTGCCCTCCCTGCTGAGCACAGCTGCACATCTATCTCTGGACCTCGTCGCCACATTCCAGCATGATCCAGGTGTGCACCCAGCCTTGCTTCAAGCCCTCAGCCTTGTCCAGGATCTCCAGTCCAGTCCAGACTTGCTCCAAGCTCTCAGCCTTGCCTAGAGATTCCAGCCCAGTACAGTCTTGCTTCAAGCCCGCAGCCTTGCCTTGAGTCTCCATTCCAGTCCAGCCTGGTTTCCAGTTATCAGTCTTGCCTGGGATCTCCAGTCCAGTGTTGCCTTGCTTCCAGATCTCAGCTTTGCCTAGACTCTCCAGTCTAGCCCAGCTTAGCCTCCAGAGCCAATCCTTGCCTAGAGGTTCCAGTCCAGTCTCGCCTAGCCTCCACGTGTCAGCCCAGTCCTATCTGCGTGCCAGTTCAGGGAACCTTGCCTCCAGCTTCTGCCTTGCCAGGCACTCTGGCTTCACCAAGCCTGACAGCTTTGATCAGAGAGTTAGCTGAATTCTGCCTTGCTGTCCTGCCACAGTCTGACCCTGCAGCCATGCCTGTTCATCCGTCATTGCCTGGGTGGTCTTGATCGGAATTGCTTTGCCTTATTATTCACCAGGACTTTATTACTGTAAATAGTTGTTTTAAATAAAACATTTTGATAATAATTCTGTCTGGCCACCTCATAGTCTGAACAGGACAACTACCTTGATAGCTGAAAATGCAAAGGATCTGCAAGCCCTAGTACTAAAAGTCAAAGAGCACAGTGAAAAAATGGGACTAAAATTAAACATAAAGAAGACCAAATTAATGACAACAGGTAGAATAACCAGTCTTAGAATTAACAATAGAGATATAGAAGGAGTGTATAGCTTCTGCTTTTTAGGATCAACCATCAATGGTCAAGGATTCCTGAGACAGTGCTAAATGAATCTGGGATTCAGATAGGTAGAAGTAGTTGTCCCTCTCACATATCTTCTTAGGTTTGGATCATACAGCACTGAATGTCATAGTCTTTCTGGAGTGGAGATCATTGATCAGAAGAGCTCTCAAGTCAGGAATGGCATTGCCGGCTGGCTGGCTGGCTGGAACTTAAGATTTACAAATTGAAAAAAGTTTGAGGCTGGTTAGTTACATATGATGAAAATAAATCTGCTGCCCATATGGCTGTTCCCTAAAAGAAATCCAAATGTAAGATGATTTGTTCCATCTGAATTATGGGCAGAAGTCAGCAACATCTTGTCTGATATTAGGCAGAAGGAATGCTTATCCTGTGTTAGAATTATCAGAAGAATTATACAAAACCACTTGGTGAAATGATAGTATTGAGAAAGGATTAGTGAGAAAATATTAACAATTATTAGATTTAATGATTTGGGATCATTGTCTAAAAATAACACTCTCAGCATTTTGCAGTCCAACAGTTAATTTTTTGTTGTAACCACTGGTTACTACAGCATTTTGTCCATCAAGTCTTAACTAAGCTATTGTTAAACCCATGTAAGGTGGTTCTTGACTGTTTTTGGAGAAAACTAATAAGAAAACCACACTTAAGGCTCCTTAATTTTAACTGGAATTGGAAATGAAATTTGAAAGTTAACAAGTGTTTAAATCTCCTTTACTATAATGATGAGATTCATTGGTAACTTCTTTGATTGGATAATTATTGCTCAGATCTTCTGAGACTCCAGATAGATTAGTTGTAACCAACTAACTTGAATTCATATGATTTAATTCCTAATGCATTTGGTTTTGGAATTCCATAAGGCCTCCATCTTCACTTAAAACAGCAAATTCTTAGTATTCATGGTTACAGAATTAAAACATGAATCCTAAGACATTTGATCCTAGAAGATGTGTATCTGTGTGAGAGAGATTAAGTAATATGAATGCTTGCTGTTGGCATTACTGAAGCTAGTTTAAAAAGATCAATGTGAAAGTTCTACTTGTCTATGTTAAGCGAAGTAGATAAAGAAACTTCAGAAAAAAATGAAGAAGTGCTATAAAGATATGCATACGGAATATACCTGGAAAATTATTTCTATCTGGGATCCATTAAAAGATTTGCAGGGGAGGAGATGACAAAATTGAATTTACTTTCACCATGGCTATTTGATGCTTCATGTCACTTAACAGCAGAGCATCGTAGACATCTACTACTGATAATATCTTGAGAGAGAGTTGTATAAGAAAGGATTTTTGTGAGTATTTGGAGCTTGGAAAACTGGGAGATGGCATAAGCCCCTCTTGCTGGCTGAAAACTAGAGCTTGTGTCAGGCTTCACTAAGCACACAAGGCTCTGATTTTGTATCATTAAAGGCTCATTATCTCTTTTAACTTCTGTTGAAAGCATTCATCCATAGCCATAGCTACCTCTGAAACAATAGAAGCTACCAGCTTAATAATAATGCATTTTTGCCAGCTTAAAAAGCCTTTAAAGATGGATTGGATTTCAAAACAAAGGAACAAAAAAGCCCTGTATAAAGGAAAAAGTTATTTCCGTGACTGACTTTTTATTTTTAATAAAAACTAGGTTTTGAATATTTCCCACCTTCCTGCATTTTGATTGCTCTCAATTCACCTGACTTATCTTGGTTTGTTAAAAACACATTTATTTTGAGTGCAAAAAGGAATCTCAATGCTTTTTTACAGTACACAAAACAAAGATTAGTATGACTGGAACACAAACAATATATTGGCATTTACACATTTTTGTCTGGTTTTTCATAGTCATTTAAACAACAAGCCTCTCCCTTGAATTCAGTAGTGGATTATACAGGTATGGATTGTTATTTGATGGTTTTGTTTATGCATTCATGATATCTTTACTGCATTATCTGTTGCCATGATAGAGTTTTCAATCTTATAGCTACCATAATCTTCTCCAGCCTTCAGTATATCTGAGTCAGTTTGGTGGCATAAGGGAATTTTGAAAGTTATATTGCTGTACATGAATCAACAGAAAATGAAATGCACTTGAGACATGTTCAGCCAGTTTTAATTCATTGCAGAAAGTTAGAGATACCAACATACATTTAATGCAATCTGATCTCTGTATTCACACCTGAATTTATGAGCAATTCAGCAAGAGTAATATGACAAGGATTTTTTTTAAATAGTAGCCTACATCAAATGCCAATTTAGTGTATCATAAATATATTTGTTTAAACATATTGCTGAAGATACAGAGAAATCTTTGAATGTGCATTCTTCAGAGGAAAATGATCTTTGGAAATAATACAATATTTTTATTTCTTCGACTGTGCCATCACAGAGTAGGCAGGCTTTGTATTCTTATGTAAACCAGTGGTGGGATATGAAAAACAGATTACTACCACTCAAGACCTCTTTCCAGAAATTCTTGATCAGAATCACACAAGAGAGGGGAGGGATGCACCTGTTAGTCTGCCTTCTTTGTCATACCTTCCTCATCCATGTCTGCCACTCAGCAACATCTGCAGGGGTGTGCAGGAGATCAGAATGATGAAGACATGTTTCAGCATCATTCTGATGAAAATAGTGAGAGCCTGTGTACTGTTGTGCAGCCCTCTTGGATGTTAGGAGTTGAATATCTTTCCCAGGAGTCAGATCTACACATATAGGATTTAAAACTCTGCTACGAGGCTCATCCATATTCACTTCCTCCTCATATGATTGTAGCTGTGAGGATGGACCAGGACTCGGATAGGGTCAGTATGAGTTACCATTTGTTTTGAAAATACTGTATGTAAGCTTATCATTCAATGACACTCTTAACGTCCTGGAAAGCTGAAAGCCTGCAGCCTAGCTATCTTCTGTATATTGAGGGATATTCATGCCAAGGGACTTAGTATAGTTATTGTGTGCCCTCAAAGCTTGATTTATAGATCACTGTGAAGGTCAAAAGTGGAATCAAGAAGCCATGTTCATGCTGCTGGCACAGCTTTCTCCATTTTTCACCTTATCTCTGCTTTATTATTTTAAAGCAGTGCATCCTTCTCTTTACCTAAAATAGCTTCCAGAGCAGGGGCAAATCTTGAGCAAATCTAGAGAGACAACACACTCACTCACACACACACTGACACAAGGACTAGGTGGGAAGGCAGGGAGTGAACTTAGGCATCAAGTTTTAATGATAAAAGGGGAATACTTCTAATTTCCAGCTAGAATGGAATTGCTATCCTTCCAGGAAAGAAGGAACCAGTGGACAGAATATACTGGAAGATGCTAATGGGATTCTGTATGATGACGTAGCTGCTGACCTGTGACAGCATTGTATTTTTCTATGTTTTATATCAGTGTCTTCCAACCTGTGGGTAACACAGAAGTAATCTAGGGACGTTGGCATATCTGCTAACTATAATAGAATGAAAGGTGAGACTTCTGACCCAGTAGTAATGGACAATGACGTTTCAGAAACATGGAAAAGAAGATCTTAAAATGTTCCCCCTTGTGAGGGAATGAATACATGCATACCCACACAGAGACACACACACCACTGCAGGAATAGAAAAGAAATAGAAAAATAGAAAAGTGTGAATCCCACGAGAAATACAATCAGTCATACAAATAACAGCTCATCTGCAATACACAGTACCCTTGAACAAGAAAATGATTTAATTTAAAGTAATGGCTTTCCATTTTTCCACTGATTTGGATTAAGCTCCCTCTAGAGGAGAGGTTGGCAAACTGTGGCCTGTGGGCCAAATCTGGCCTGCTACCTATTTTTGTATGGCCTGTGAGCTAAGAATGGATGGGTGAGTGTGTGGCAGATTGCTAGGCCTGAGCCTCAGCCAAGTTCCTGGGGCAATGGGCAGGGCTGGGGTAGGCATGCTGGGTGGTGGTGACGGTGGCTTATCAATAGCCTCTTTGCTGGCAGGCTGTTGCTGTCCAACAGCTGCTGTGCTCCTTGGCCTGCAGACCTGCTGGTTGTGCCCATGGAGTAGGAGAAGGGGCAGGACTTGGCCTTTACAGAAAATGTTTGCCAACCTCTGTATCAGGCCATTTCTGGAGTCCTGGAGAGGTTCCCAAACCAGATTGGATGGTCTCTCCAGAGCCTTTTTGCTATTGTATAACACATCTTTCTTTTACATGTATTGATTTCCAAACTTACTTTTATGACAGTTTTTAATAAATAGGAAATAGGGGAAAATAGGAGAAAGGAGTATTAGGTATGTTCACTGCCTTGAGTTATTTATAAAAATAGTAAAGGTGGGATATTAAATCAATAAAATAAATAAATAAATAGTAAGGTATTATTGAATAGCTTTTATATAAAGCTACTTCTCATCAGTTTGCATGTAGCACTTAATATACAAGATTGCTAACCTCACCAGTATCATAAAATTTCTGTCAGGAGAGGCTCACCTAAGTGGTTGTCTCCCAGATTTTTTAACTGCCTTGAAAAATATGCCTTTTAAGAAAAGCTATTTGTTCTTGGCTTAGTAGGTTTCTAGAGAAGGTTTTAAAAGTTGATGATGCTGTTATGTTGTAAGTTCTGTATGTGAACATTTAACGCTAATATTCTAATATTTTAATTTTATTTTATAGGTTTTTTTCCCCAAGTATATGCAAATGCAAAGCTCTGACATAATTAGTTGGCTGGATCTATTTAAAGCAAACAAATATATTAGTACTAGTCCTGTTCAACTGATATATTTTGTCTCATTTTTCACTTCTCTATTAAGACATTCTGGGTCTTTATTTTGTAGGCAAGTGAATTGATAAATATTGTGTAATGCTTTCCAGTTGTGCTGTACAATTCTCAATATTCTAAATTTTAGCAATCCACATCTACTGTTGCAAAAAATAAATCAGTGTGATTCATTGTTGTCAGAACTAAATATACAAATGCTATCTTGCAATGCTTAATTTTTTGACATTCTGCTAGGGAATCTGATTCAGCTTTGTAATTATGTGTTATCACCTCACCAGCTGTTTTGGGAGCATAGGTTCCTAACCTTTGAACTGAATGAAATAAGATTCCCTTAAGGCCTATCAAAGCCACTCTGTTTAAAGTATTCACACATTGATTAAAATATACCTTAATCGATACTGCACAGTGTTCATACATAATATGAAGTGCTTCCTACAACAGCTCCAACTCAGAAGGGATTTTTTTTCTGCTAAATGCTGAAGGTCCCTCAAGGTCCTCAATACAGCTTGTCTTTTAGTGCAATATATTATAGTTTTTCTGGGAGAGATGAATATGGTGTGCAGCCTCCCGCAAAACACATTTTGTTTTGTATTTGGTATCTTGAAATACTGTTTGGAAAAACTGTTCCATTGAAAAGCTATTTTTTTAATCCAGAAAAGCATTGCTTGAATGATTTTTGGAACATGCTTACATTGTACCAGATTGACTGCCTATGCATTTTGAGGCCCAATTTCAATCCTTGGAATTGACTTTTAAAATCCTAACAAGCTTGGGACAATGTCATGTGAAAGATTGCTTGCCTGGCCATGCTGATCCTCCTCAAAAATAGTCATAAAACACTCAAGGACTTTTTAAGTGGTGGTCCTATGTTTAAGGTTATATGTCTGACTTCAGGGTTCTGAATTCAAGGTTATATGTCTGACTTCTTTCACAACTTTACACAGGCTTTAAAAATATTTACTGCTTTGAATTGAAATGGTGGACTGCATTATTTTAATTGTTTAAACTGTTGATAAACCTGATTAAAATTATTCATCTGATGTTTTAGTCCTGCCTTAAGCACAAAGCTAGATGGTGACATTGGGCCAGTCAGTCCAAGGAAGAAGGCAATGACAAACCATTTCCAAAGACGTTGCCAAACAAACTGTCAGCCTTGTGAGGTAGTCCAAACAAGAAGCACATCCAGAAGTACTAGCTGTAATTTTATTGTAAGGTTACATTAACAGAATCTTGCAGGCCTGAAAGTACATTTCTCCCCCCTTGCTTTTACAGTCCAAGAAACTAGGGAGGGTCCCTTCTGTGATCTTTGCCATGCCCCCATTCCTTCTGCAGGCTCAGCTGCCTCTCATCTGACTGTTGTCTACTCTGAGGCTCTTCCTCCTGTCTCCTAAGGTCATTCCCACATGCTTTAAACAAAATGCATGGACAATATAAACAATTTTCTCAGACTATAGTGCTTAGTATGCCTTTGGCCTTTTTGTGCTGCAAATGTAGGACATTCTGTGTTAATTATGGTAGAGAACTGCATGCCTTTCTAGAAATCTGTTACTGTACTCAGGATATAACTTTTGCTGCTCCTCCCTCTTGTTTTGTGTGCTATGTATATTGCTCAGATATTGTTGAACTGGGTATCTTTACTGTGCATAATTTTATTCAAGTACTGTCAGGTTACTTCTTCAGAACACCAGTGAACATGCATTTGCCATCCATAACTTCCCTCTGTTCCAAAGAGCTGGATCTGCAGATGTAAGAGTAGATGCCTTGGCCCCTTATCTGAACACATTTCTGGCGCTAAAGAAAATGAGGCTGGATTCCTCATAAGCAATTAGTCAGATAGGTATCACTCCCAGAATTACTTCTTGTACTTTTTTTTGGCTGGTTGATACCACACTCTCTCATAAGATTTTGGTACTATTTTGTCCCTTCCTGAATTCTCACTTACCATGGTACTGCTTTGTGGAATAAAAAGTAGGGCTGAGGTAAATAGCTACACAAGAAAAAATAACTAATGTCTGTCTAGAGCTTTAGCTGACAGCTCCAACTGTGGAGTTTAAAAGGCAAGAGGACCCTTTTATAGTCTTATGTCAATCAAATGTCAGTCTGTTGCAGAGAAGTCTACCCTTCCTTCCCATAATATACATGCCTGGCATCTCCTTGAGTCAATAAAAAGAACAACAATGATTTTTGAGATGTCAGCCATAAAAACTTCAGTAATTCAGATTTCTACTTGCTGGAAATCCCAATACAGATTTGAACATATCCTTCTATTTGTAAGTTTGTGGAAAAGAGCTTCTGTCATTTCGGCTCCCCGTTCTGTGAATGTTAATAGAATGGCATAGCTTCACTGGAACTCCAAAAGGGAGGTGGAAAGTACAGACACTGTGCACCTGCAGTGTGGTCCTGGTAAGACAAGCTGCATGTTGTACCAGCAAATACCTGTGAAATGGTGGCAGATTTGCAATGGAGAGGTTTACTGGCATTAATTAATTAATTAATTAATTAATTAATTTTATTTGTCAAATTTTATAACTGCCCATCTGTCATGAGTGCCGTTGAGCTGAAGACATCAGCACAACGGCACACATGACAATAACGAGGAAACAGAGGAAGGGGCTCAAGATAAGCATAGCACGCACAACAGCAGCCACAGACCCTAGCCGGAGCATGCAACCATCAAAACACAAAAGAGAGAGAAGAAAAGACAAAGGATAGGCGGATCGTGAGGCACACCCAAGCTGTTAGCACAAGCGCAACGGAGATCGCCCAGCTGACAGCAATCACCAGCTGAATGAGGAAACCGATGATGGACGATCCCGGGGCACCCGCTGGGGCCTCACAACCCTTCACCTACCGGCAAGACAGCATGCAGGACAAAGGGGGGATGACATAACCCAGGGTGAGGGGGCGCTGACCGGCGCGGGGTATTTAAACCCCGCACCGGCGCGCTCTCCTCACTCTCAGCTTTTTTCGCAACTGATACTACGTAAGAAATAAACCTGAACCTGCTCTCATATGAATCAGCGTCAGTGTTTTACTCTGCGGTAGGCAGTGCGTGACATAAAGCTGAGAGTCACAAACTCAGCCTCGCCGAGCCCCACCGGACAACGAGCCGTGGGAGGAATAGACGGCGAGAAGACCACGAGCAATGAGGCCGACGCGTCGCGGCCAAAGCGGGCGAACCACACGGCAAGAAGCGGAGGAGGACCGATCGAGGCCAGAGGCACCGCAGACCCCAGGAGCCACGGACACCCGCCCGGCCCACCCCGAGCCTCAGCTCCAACCCCAGAGGGAGATGGCGGCGGAGGCGACCCGGCCACGGGAGGGAGCAACATACCTCCCGAGACCAGCGGAGACCCCCCCGCCCCACATCGCACCCCAGCCACGGGCGTGGAGCGTCAGCCCAACTGCAGCAAGCACGGTGGAGGACGGAGAGGCAACCCAGCCGACGCACCCCCAAACGGAGGAAGCGGACCAGCGGACAGGACTGCCTGAACCCCACCAGCGGCTCAACCCGGCAGACACCCCGACAGACCCGACCCCAGCTATGGCGCGGATTTTGGATGGGGAAACTCAAGCCAGACTCGCGGCCATGGAGGCCGAGCTACAGGACCTCAGGACCATGCTGCAATCGCTGATGTCCCCGGCACCACCCAACGACATTCCCGTGCAGGCCCACACCCCGAGCGGGTCGTCGCTCCCCCATGGGCCGAACGCGAATCAACAAGCGGCCCAAGCGGACGAAGCCAGGAGTCGGGAAGTGAGAGGAGGGGACGCACAGAACGCCGGGGCCCCAAAGGACTTCCCCATTTTCTTCAACGGGAACCCCGCGAAACTGTCGTTCTTCATTATGAACGCCAGGGAGTTCATGGGGCAGCACGGACACTCCTTTAACTCTGAAGCGGACAAGATCGCAGCCGTGGCAATCAAACTACAAGACCGGGCGGCGGACTGGTATGTCCAAATGTACGAGTCCAACTCCCCCGCCCTCTCTGACTTCCATGCTTTCATTACCGAGATGAGGCGCTACTTTGAGGACCCACTAGCCAAAGAGAGGGCTAAAAGCGCACTCCAAAGCCTCAAACAGGGCGCACGCACTGTCCCGGACTACGCCCTCGAATTTAAAGCTCTAGCAGGGAAGATCAACGACTGGTCCGAGACCACCCTGCTAGAAATGTTTAAAAGGGGGCTCAACCGCGAAGTACTTCAATGGGCTCTCTACCGGGACGATCCGGAGACTCTGCACGGCTGGATTCACCTCGCGGGGAAAGCAGAACACGCGCACCGCACCTTCCTAATGGCAACGACGGAAGACAAAACCAACACCTACCCAAAGGTATCTGCGCCACACGTGGGGACGGCCGGTCCCACATATCCAAGGAAGAAATTCACTCGCGGGCCCTGCGGGAGGTGTGGGAAAATGGGGCACAAAACGGCAGATTGCTTCTCCAACCGAACCCCAGCGAGCGCTCCTAAACCCGCACTGAAACCTAACCTCAAACCAACTAACCTGCCGGCACCCCCCCACCGCCGAATGACCGGAGCCACAGCGACACCGGACGAAGGCTGGGACGCTTACTGGGGGGGAGAGGACACCGTAGACCCAGACCAGCCGGCGGGAAATGCTCCCCGCTTGCCCTAAAACGCACCGCGAGGCAGGTGGTGGGACAGAGGCGCGGACCACTTCGACAGAGCGGCGAAAACGCTGTAATAATGGCGGCAATCAAGCTCTCTGGGGGCAACGGAGCCACCACGGCCGCGGCACTAGTGGACTCGGGGTGCTCGAAAAACCTGATCCACCCCGACATAGTCGCAAAACTCGCCCTACGCTGCCTCCCCCTCCCCACGCCACTGGCATTTCACCAGCTGGACAGCTCAACAGCGGGAGGGACACCAGCCATGATGCAGACCGAGCCGGTTACCCTACAAATGGGTACCCACACCGAACGAACATCGTTCGTGGTAACCCACATAGGATGGCCCATCGTAGTCTTGGGGATACCATGGCTCGCAACAAACAACCCGCGCATCGACTGGGCGACCTGCACCTTCCGATTCGACGACGGCGAGTACCGGGTGCCAGTTCCAGCGGGCAGGACCAACCCCACGGTGGGACGAGCAGAGGCGGCAACCCAGGACAACACAACCACACCAGAAGACCTACCGGAGCAATACGCTGACTTCTCAGAGGTCTTCGGAGAGGCGGAAGCTGATCAACTACCCCCCCACCGCAAGACGGACTGCAGGATTGACCTGCTGCCCGATGTCCCCTTACCTAGGCCGAAGATTTACTCGATGACCCCGAAGGAGATGGCAACCCTCCGGGAGTTCATCGACAAAAACCTAGAGAGGGGATTCATAGAGCCGGCATGCTCACCGGTCGGAGCACTCGTCCTATTTCGAGAGAAAAAGGACGGCACCCTACGGCTCTGCACCGACTACCGGGGCCTCAATGCAGCTACCCTATCCAATAAATACCCCTTACCCCTCGTGAAAGACATGCTCGCCCACCTGTCCACGGGCAGAGTATTCTCCAAGCTGGACCTGCGCGAGGCGTACTACCGAATCCGAATCCGGGAGGGGGACGAATGGAAAACGGCGTTCAACTGCCCCCTAGGCGCCTTTCAGTACAAAGTGCTGCCATTTGGACTAGCAGGGGCCCCGGGGGTATTCATGCAGCTCATCAATGAGGTTCTGCATGAGCACCTGTTCAAAGGGGTCCTGGTCTACATAGACGAGGTCCTTATCTACTCCAAAACGCACGAGGAACACGTGACCCTAGTCAGACAAGTCCTCGACAAGCTAAAACGGGTGAAACTCTATGCCAAACCCTCAAAGTGCGAATTCCATAAAGCACGCCTAGACTACCTGGGGTACCGAATCTCCGGGGAAGGCATAGAGATGGACCCCGCAAAAGTCGAGGCGGTGGTGAACTGGGAACGCCCCTGTAACAGGCGCCAACTCCAGAGCTTCCTCGGCTTCGCGAATTTTTACAGGTCATTTGCCCGGGGGTTCGCGGAGATAGCCCTCCCTCTAACAGACCTCCTCAAGACTAAAGGGGTGGGGGACACACGACGCGCCAAGAACCCGGGCACAGTACTGAATTGGACTCCTGCGTGCCAAACTGCATTCAACAGGCTGAAAGCGCTGTTCACCACGGAGCCAATCCTCGCACACCCGGACCCAGAACGGCCGTTCGTGGTCCAAGCCGACACCTCAGACTTCTCCCTGGGGGCCATCCTACTCCAAAAAGACCCCACAGGAGTCCTGAAACCATGCGCCTACCTGTCGAAGAAATTCTCTGAGACAGAAAGGCGCTGGCACGTCTGGGAGAAGGAAGCCTTCGCGGTGAAATTGGCGTTGGAAACATGGAGGCACCTACTGGAAGGAGCCACCCAACCATTCGAGGTCTGGACAGACCACCGGAACCTCGAGGCCCTCCGAACGCCCAGACGCCTCAGCCCAAAACAGGTCAGATGGGCCCAATTCTTCAGCTGCTTCAACTTTCAGCTGAAGTTTATGCCGGGCAAAAAGAACTTCCTAGCCGATGCCCTCTCCCGACTGCCCCAAGACGAGGAGCCCGCCCCAGACATGATCGGGACGGTCCTATCCGCTTCCCAGCTGGGGATGGCGGTGAACACCCGGAGCGGCGCTCGGAAGCAGCCCAACCCCACGGCACAACCGACGGTGGGGCAACCAGTAACCAGACGGCGCCAACCACAACTGCCAGGGGGGATACGCGCAGACCTCACTGCCACCCTCAAAACCGACCCTTGGCTCCTAGCAAACCCCGACAAGGTGATGATGGCACAGGACCTGGCATGGGGGGAAGGCAGAATATATGTCCCAGACTCGCAACGCCAGGCGATCTTGCGCAGATCCCACAACGCCAAGCAAGCGGGACACTTCGGGTTCCTGAAGACCCTGCACCTCACACGACGCCAATTCTGGTGGCCCGTGCTGAGACGGGACGTGAAAGCCTATGTAGCGTCCTGCCCGACATGCGCCAGGGCCAAACGGGCACCAGGTAAGCCCCCGGGACTTTTACAAAAGGTGGCGGAGCCCTCCCACCCATGGGAGGAAATCTCCATGGATTTCATAGTAGATCTCCCACCCAGCCAGAAGAAAACGGCCATTTGGGTGGTGAAAGACTACTTTTTGAAACAAGCCCACTTCATCCCCTGCTCATCAGTCCTGTCCGCCCAACAACTAGCCAAACTCTTCCTGATACACGTGTACAGGTTACACGGATGTCCCGCACGTGTGGTGACCGACAGGGGCACACAATTCACTTCTAAATTCTGGCGGGCCTTCCTAAAGCTGATGGGGACCCAACAGGCCCTATCCACTGCCTGGCACCCCCAGACGGACGGAGCCACAGAGGTCCTCAATGCCACCCTAGAACAATTCATACGCTCATACACAAACTACCACCAAGACGACTGGGTCGAACTGCTCCCATTTGCGGAAGTCGCATATAATAACGCCGTCCACACGAGCACGGGGAAAACCCCGTTCGAAGTAGTCTCGGGGCGCGACTTCGTCCCCATACCGGAGCTACTGCAACCCCCGGGACCCCAAGTGGATGCTAGTGACTGGGGACGGAAGATTGCGGAATCGTGGCCAATAATCACGGCAGCGCTGAAGGAAGCACAGGCGGCCTACAAAGAGCAGGCCGACAAGCACCGGCGCCAGCAACCGACGTTCCAGGCAGGGGATATGGTCTACCTATCCACCAAATTCCTGAAGTCACCTCAACCCTCGAAAAAACTGGGGCCTAAGTATATCGGGCCGCTTCGAGTAACACAGATAGTGAACCCAGTGGCAATACGCCTGGACCTGCCGCACAATCTACGGAGACTCCACCCGGTATTCCACACCAGCCTCCTGAAACCTGCAACCACCTCTCGATGGCACCCGAGCACGCCACTGACCTCCCCAGTGATGATCGACGGCCAACAACATTTTGAAGTAAGAGACATACTCGACTCTCGCCGTCAACGGGGAACATTACACTACTTAGTAAGGTGGAAACACTTCCCCCACCCGGAATGGGTGGCGGCGCAACACGTCCAGGCGCCAGACCTGACCCGGGCATTCCACCGGACGTACCCCGACAAGCCAAAGGGGCGACAAGCCGAACCGGCCCCTGAAAACTTTTTTCCCTGCGGGCCCCCCCCCACCAGCTGCGCCCCCAGGGGAAAGGGTCCCCCAAGCCCGCGACTTGGGTAGACCTCCCCCGCCCCCGTGACTCACCCCGCCCTGGGCCCACGAGGGAGTGACAATGGTCACCCGTGCATGCCTGGGGGCAACGCCCAGGATGCACACACAACAATGACGACGCACTTGAAACAAAAGATAAGGGCCCTACCTGGAGCTGAATAGCACCCGACCAGCCACGCCTCTTTCCTCGCCGAACTGAGCCAAACAAGCAAGGTGTGGCTGGAGCATGCGCACGCCCAGGGTGTGGTCGGGGCATGCTCACTGGGAACACACCCTAGATGGACACGAGGTAGAAGGCGGAACAAAGGGGGGGGGCGAAAACACTCTGGCGGTAAATTTAAAAAAAAAACAAAACATTTTGACAGCTCGCCTGGAAAAAAAAAAAAAACCGGAAGGCCGGGGGGGGGCACTATTCAGACAGGGGGCAGTATGTCATGAGTGCCGTTGAGCTGAAGACATCAGCACAACGGCACACATGACAATAACAAGGAAACAGAGGAAGGGGCTCAAGATAAGCATAGCACACACAACAGCAGCCACAGACCCTAGCCGGAGCATGCAGCCATCAAAACACAAAAGAGAGAGAAGAAAAGACAAAGGATAGGCGGATCGCGAGGCACACCCAAGCTGTTAGCACAAGCGCAACGGAGATCGCCCAGCTGACAGCAATCACCGGCTGAATGAGGAAACCGATGATGGGCGATCCCGGGGCACCCGCTGGGGCCTCGCAACCCTTCACCTACCGGCAAGACAGCATGCAGGACAAAGGGGGGATGACGTAATCCAGGGTGAGGGGGCACTGACCGGCGCGGGGTATTTAAACCCCACACCGGCGCGCTCTCCTCACTCTCAGCTTTTTTCGCAACTGATACTACGTAAGAAATAAACCTGAACCTGCTCTCATATGAATCAGCGTCAGTGTTTTACTCTGCGGTAGGCAGTGCGTGACACCATCTCCTCCCAAAAGGAGGGACTCTGGGCAGTTAATGTAATTGCTATTAAAGGAGGGTCTAAATAAAAGGAACACTGTTGAAAGAACTGAAGGACCAGGTTAGAGACAGAGCATCATGGAGAAAATCTATGTCAGTGTTTCTCAATCTCAACCACATTAAGATTTTGTTTGTTTGTTTGTTTGTTTGTTTGTTTGTTCGTTCATTCATTCATTCATTCATTCATTCATTCATTCATTCATTTTATATAGCCACCCATCTCAGACCAGTGACTCTTGGCAGCTAACAACAATAAAAACAATCAAACAATTAAAACAATTAAAACAATACAGAAAATTAGATATAAATACAGCCAAGAGATCTCAAAACCATTGGTGTCAGCATAACCATGAAACGGGGCCCTTCGCACACTTGGGGCCCCAGGCCCGGGCACAAAGCCAGGTCTTCAAGGCCTTCTGAAAAGCCAAAAGGGTGGGGGCCATCCTAATCTCAGGAGGGAAGATGTTCCAGAGGGCAGGCACCATGGCAGAAAAGGCACATCTCCTGGTCCCCACCAGCCAACATTCCTTGGATGGGACCTGGAACATGCCCATCCTGCCAGATCACATTGGACAGGTAGAGGGAACTGGCAAAAGACGGTCCCTCAGATAACCTGGTCCCAAGCCATGAAGGGCTTTAAAGGTGACAATCAGCACTTTGAATTGTACCTGGAAATACACTGGCAACCAGATGGGTGGATTTCAACTCCCAGAATTCCCCCAGCAGCTTTTAATATTTTTTAAGAGGTTAAGGGCAAAGGTATTTGCAGGATCCAGTGGCTTACCAAAAGAGGTCCAAAAGCTGTGTGCAGTCCTAAAGCCACAATCTAAATATATACATGGACTAACAATTTTGTATTATCATAAAGGATGGGAATCTGAATCATGCCCTGGGCCTTTAAAGAACTGGAAGATTTATTTGAAACAAGGAACTATTTTATGTAAATTCTCCCTTCCATCTGCAGATATATGTAACAACCATTTTTTTTTCTACAAGAGCACTCACTTTTCCTTTGTTTCTTCCAAAATTTAGAGTTGGCATTCATTTTGAAGGAATTATAATTTGTCGCAAAATATGCACAGAGATTTCTCAGAGTGGAGGTTCAATGTAATGATACTGTTGGACTCAAGTTACTGAAGCGATTGTAATTCATTTATTTAGGATTTAAAGAAATAAATATGTTAGTAATAAAAAATTGGCTTTCAACATAGACATTCTATTGCATCTCAAGAGGAAATAGGAATTCAAAATCAAGTATTAAACTATAAGCATTGGATTATGGATACAACTTCTTTCCTCAGGAAATAGGCAAATCTGAGGGCTAAGAAAGGAGCTAAAGTTTTCCATTCAGATCATGATTACTCATCTGATTTGCAAGATAGTGGTGTACAATGTTGCAATTCATAGCAGTGTGTTTAGAGTTCCCTTGATGTGAAAGAATGGATTCTTGCCGCAGTGTTGCATCCCTGGCATTTGAGAATGTTTATTGACTGCACAACTGCATGGAAGCACTACTGTTCTCATGCAAATGCCCATGCAACCTATGATCCCCTTTCAGGAACCCATGGGCATTTCTAAGGAGCAGTGATTTTATGAGCACAGCTTGAACACAGCTGTCCATGGCTCTCTTTTTGTCTTTAGCTACAAGACAAAATGCAATGCGAGATTTTTAAGCATTCCAAAGCCCATCTGCCATGTAACCCACTTATCTTTGTGACTGTGAGTTTATTATTGATCCAAAATGGTAAAAGAGAAAGGCAATAAAGGGGAGAATAACCATAAATCCATTCTTTTGTTGTTCTTCCAGCAGCATCTGTGAGCAATTGTCACAATTACTATCAAACTGTATTTGACTGGTTGCCAACATGAATTTTCCCAAAAAACCAAATGTAAACAAACTCTGCAAGTGCTTCCTCATTTGCCAAGCTAGTAATTATTTACTTTGTTTGGGGCTAGCATTACTGTCAGCTCAGCTTTACAGCCCTGTAATATGTTTGCTAATGAAACCATGAGGTCTAAAGCTACATATTAACCCTGTCACCCTTCAATTTTGATCTCAATAAAGTTTCACCATGGTTTTGTAAACTCGTGTTGTGGGGACAGACAAGTGATTAATTATATTTTTCTGTTTCCCTTTATCCAAGCAAATTGCTAATCCTTAAACCTGCCTTGCATTCGAAGGTTAACTCACTAAATCAGAAGCCCTCATTTTCAACTGTCAAAATTACAATCTTTATTCAGGAGCTGAAAGTTGGCAAACATACCTACTAATGAACACAATCAACAACAACAAAAAAAGTCTCATTTCATATGAGAGTTGATATTATACTAGAAAAGTATTCAAGGAACAGGAGTGAGTGAGCTCATTTAAATCAAGGATGCCAAGTTGAATTGGAAAGGCGGAGTCTCGATGTGGCTTAACCAGCTATCATGGACTTCAAAGGGTTAGTTCTCAGAATTCTGTTCAGCCACTGAAAAAATCAAGGTCAGACAGTATGTCAAAACAGATTGCATTGTCTTGGTACAAGACAATAGAAGTACCTTCTAAAGGTGGCACATTAAGCTTCACTGAAATGTTGATGAGTTCCAGAGTATACCCTCCATGCTTAGTTTTGTGGTGGTTGGCAGCATCCATGGCCTAGCCTCTTACATGTTGAAGAAAAATGCTCCAGGATTTAGTATATTTGGGTAAAAAATATAGGGTTACTAAAAAAGAGGAATGGCATTTGACTTTGTGTACCACCTAGAGCTACTGAAATGAGGTGATTTATAAATCTTGTAAACAAAACAAAACAAAACAAAACAAAATACATTTTCTAAAGTGGCACCTGGTAATTTATATGTAGATTTGCAAATATCTAAATAATTACTAGAATTAAAATATGATAATACTGTACAAGACTGTAGAAGACTCCATCTGTGTGCCTGCTTAGCCTATGGCCCATTTACCAGCTGTTAGTAGGCAACCTCAAAATCAGTGTAGTACTCTTAAAGATAGAAAAACAAATATTTAACCCTGATTAGTTAGTAGTTGGTTAGATTTCTATCCTGTCTTTTCTCTAGGGAGCTCAAAGCAGGTTACATGGTGGTTTCTCTTCCTATTATCCCCACAGAAACCCCATGAAGTAAGCTAGGCTCAGAAAGACAGAATCTGGTCCATAGTCACCCAGTGAATTTCCATGGCTGAGGATAGACATGAACAAGGCTTTTTCAAATCCTAGTCTAGAATTATATCATATGAAGGATTATCTTCAGAGGATTATCTTCTGATGGCCCCATAAACAGTCTGCTATAATCTATAAAATGAGATACATTACCATTCTCATCTGTGTAGGGTACATGACAAATTCTGAGACATGAATGAGGTCCCTTAATCACTCCTTTGTGTAAAGTTGTATAAAATAACCAGTGCAGTTAGAATCAGATATGTAATTAAGCACGACAACAGATGAAAACAGAATATTTACTATTTCAAATCTTAAAACATAAAAATAAAAGACTCAAAATTTATTTTTACCTTTATGTTTTTCTATGCTCACACATAGGTCACACATTCAAATGCCAGACCCTTCATTCCAATCATACCAATCTCTGCATAAATAAAAAATGTTATGTATAGTTAAAAGCTCAACACTATGTAGTAGAATCAGGATTACTATCGGCAATATTATACGGAATGGTTTTCTGTTAAGGTAATGCAATAGCAAGCATGTTGATTTGGGTACAGAAACTATAATTCCAAATTACTTTGCTTAATGAAATTCATTTGGTCAGGACAAGAACAGGGGTCAGCCAACTCCCATCTACAACCCCGCTTTCTATTCTGTATTCCTTTGATCTGGGGATGCATTTTAGATTTGCCAAATAAGAAAGATGTTATGGATCTATTAAGAGTTTGACTAGTTTGTGCAATATAACTCTGAGTATGTAGTGAATAACTATCTTGGTGAATCATGAGATCCGCCTAGCCCATGTTGCAACCATTACACCATCTAATAAATTATTGTTGTAATGTTCCATCAGATTGTAGCTTATTCCTGGTGATTCTGTGGATAAAAGCTTTACAAGCTGTTCTTTTTCTCACCATGTTACATAATTCTTATAGATGTATTCCTATGCTTCCAAAACTGTACATCCACCTCATGTGCTATGGGTGTCTTCTCCCTTTATACACCTTGCCCAGCATTATCATTTTTTCCATAGATGTCTCAGCCCTGATGTGATTTCCAAAGTATAATAGTTTTTGTTTCATGATCCTTGTTTCCAATGAACATTTTGGCTTGATTTGCTCTAGTACTGAATGGTTGGTCCTCTTAGATGTCCAAAAATGTGAAGCAGCTTCCTCTAGCAGTATAGCTCAAAGGAGTCCGTCTTTTTCCTTTTGCTCTGATACAGAATCCATCCCTCACATCTGTCCACCATATCAGGGAAAACCAATGAATGTAGCAGTTTACCTTTGTCTTAATGGAAATGTCACTGTCTTTCTTGAGTTTATCAAGGCCCTGTAATACTTTTTTCCCATCACTATTATTCTCCAGATCTCTTTTGCACACTCACCATCTTTATCAATTCTGGAGACTAGAAAAATGTAACTGTCCACCACTTCTATCATCTCATTGTTTATCTTAAATTCCTCTACTTTTCCAGGAGACATCTTTGATTTCTTGATGTTCAAAGAAAGCCCAGGTTTTTCACTATACCTTGGCTTCATACCTTAGCTCAGGGAACCAAGGTGCATCCATAGGTGAAGGACAGTGAGACATCTTGCAGATGGGCAGGCTAGGAACGATAGAAGCAGGATAGTCTCCAATGAATAAGCAATCACAGACCATCAGCAAAAGCCTCAGCTGGAGGTAGTAAACAAAATGCCACAGAAAGCCCAAAGATGGCATGGTGACAGGGTAAGCATGGACTACTTTAAAAGTCCAAAGCTATCTCCATGGCTGCAAGTACAAATGCATTTTGTATAGTTCAGGGCCAAGATGAAATATGTCAGACAGGCTTATGATCACAGGCAAGAGTGCAGCAACTCTATTGTCTGTGGCACTATAAGAAAATAATAAGTAACAGCAAACTACTTCTCTACATGTGCTGACAAAAGTCTTAGAAAGAAGCTCAACTGAGAGATACCACCAAGCAATTTAGTAATGAGCTTAATAGTTTGCTTTCTTCCCACTCAGGAACTAAAAGTCATTTTTTACTCACATTATTTAGTCTAATTTTACCTAGAGGTGAACATAGAGGACCATTTTGAGGGAGAAGAAACATAGGTGCTCTTGTTAAATGATGCTCAAGCAACAGCAAATCTGGGAAACAATATTACTACATAAAAAGCAAACATGCTGGATTAATCTTTTTTCAGGAAATAAAATGCTCTTCTGAGAGAGATATAATATTTCTGTCTCTCCCTTTCGCTGGTTGAATATTTGCTGCATCTGTATAAAAAAGTAATATGGAACATATGAGTTAATGTATTGTAAGCAAAGTGAAAGGGCCGGCATTAAGCATGAATTTAATGGCATTGATATACAAGGCATCCTACTAACCAGGAACTTATTTCCTTTCAGGATGCAAAAGCAAAGCAGGAACAGCCTTGCATGTTCTCTCTCACCTGAGTTAAAGATTTTTCTGGTTTTAATATATGCTCCTCCAACTGCCATGTTCACCTTCACACCAGTGTCTTCTTACTTGATAGCCAGACTCAAGACACACAATCAAGTTCATTTATCTCCATAAAGAACTTTCATTTGGAGAGAAATATTGGCAATTGTGCTGTTTTTCAACAATCCAGATGTTTGTATAATAGTTTAATGCTGATAGAACTTTAGAAATCTCTCACTCAATAATTCGATTTCATGAAGTCCTTTTTCTACCAAAGTATTATGTCTTAGGAATGTTTCTACTACATGATGTGTTTCTCTGCCACATCCAGTTTGGTTGTTCATTGAAATAATGGGTGTTGTGGTGACTGAACTTTCTTTACTTTGGTGGGGAGGTGGGTTCCTTCCTTCTTGTTGACTGAATTTAATTCATTCAAGTGGATAGGCCGATATCCCAAATCTGCAAATTGGTTGCCTCAGAGATTTATGAATTAACTGAAACCCTCCCATTATTGTAGCTTCTAGAGGGAATTTTTAAAATAGTAAAAGTAAAATTTGATTAGATGTTAAAATATTAAAAAGAAAACTACAGTTTAAAGGCTACAATTAAAACAAAATATTTCACATAGCCCAATTAATCTAGTGAGATTTTGCTACAGCTCTGACTACTTCTGAAATGTCAAGGGGTAACTCAGAATATAATGATAGTTGCTTTGAAATTTGTGTCAGGACAAAACAAATAAATAAACAAACAAAAATGTCATTACATATTTTTTAAAGAAATCACTTGACTTTTAAAAGATGAATCAGGCATACTTGGGCTAGAATCAAGCCAAAGCTGCCAGCCAAGATAAAGCAACAAATTAGGGACTGAAAGAAGAAGGAAAAGAAGAGCAATTTTAACTAGAATGCATAATACATCATTTCAGTCTTCAAGTTTTGAGGGAAGGGTAGTGGTGAAAACGAATGGACTAGCTTCAGTAATCAAAAACACAGAATGCTATTAAGTCATGTAGTTATTGCATGTTAAGAGATGTTCTTCATTCAACAAATACAGTCATGACTTTATGCATTGTCTGACATTCTTGACTGTTTCCACCAGAAAATCTATCCAGTTTGAGTACAATTAAAATTCAGAGAACACATAGTCATACTATTCAGAGAATTTTTCAGAAAGAACAAATAGATAAAATGAGTAAAATGTTATCCCATGGAATTGCATGAATCTTGATATTAGTTGGGGTGATAAGCTTCTGTCTATGAAAAAGAATGAAATATGGCCTATGCTATTCTTTATTCCAAATTCATTTAGGACATAGTTTGGAATAAAGTGTATCTACACCATATTTATTTCGTTTCCATCTGCTTAGTTTGGCATATAGCCTTCTGTTTGTGAACATTTATTTATGCAGTCACCCAAAGTCTTGCTTTTTCCTAAACAATATTGGAAGGCTAGAGTTTATTTCAGATGCTGATGATAGGGAAAGTGGAAGGCAAAAGGAAGAAGGGCCGACCAAGGGCAAGATGAATGGATGATATTCTAGAGGTGATGGACTTGTCCTTGGGGGAGCTGGGGGTGTTGACGACTGACAGGAAGCTTTGGCATGGGCTGGTCCATGAAGTCACGAAGAGTTGGAAATGACTGAATGAATAAACAACAAAACAAAAGAGTTTATTTCATCTAGCACTGCAGCTACCCACCCCTATTTTAAAATCTGTACTAGAATGGTTTTTTATGTTTAGAGTCCTTTGTTGTAGACTTAGGCTTGGATATTATGATAACTTTATTTAATGTGGGTCACTAAATGAAAATTATTCAGCCTTCCTCTGCTCCAGCAATCACCTGCAATTCCTGCAAAGGTTCTCTGTTAGGTTTAGGACTGATCCTACCAGTATGTAAGTGATGTACAGCGCTGGAAGGTGCAATAGGAAAGGAGGGAAGGGAATTTACCTTGAAGAACATCCAGATGTTAAGTTCCAAGTCTAATTTAGGATATTTTCCCTCTTTTCTCAGCTACCCTTTATCCCATTCTCATTCCTCATCATTTATGAAGCTTTTCAGGGAATCCTAGATGGTTGCTGGAGAGATACAGGAGGAGAAATTCCCTTTTGGTGAACATCACTGGGTTATCTTAGAATCCAAGCAAATGAATACCATCAGCATATTTAGACTAATGCCACTAGGACAGTGATGGCAAACCTATGACACGTTTGTCAAAGGTGACATTTTGGGTGACACACCAGAGTTCACCAACACATAACAACAAGGGGTGTGCCTTGGGGTGAAGGGGCATGAAGGGTTGCCTTTGAGTGAAGGGGCATGCTTTTGCTGGCTTTATGCAAAGCTGGTTCCTGGAGAAGCCAACCCCTTCACGCCAAGGCATGCCCCTTTGTGCCCCTTCACCCAAATTGCAAGCAGCTTCTGCAGGAACCAGCTTTGCAGAAGAGGCCGCCAGAAGATGGCCAGGTGAGCTGGGGTGGCGGAGGGCAGGGCAGCAAGGGTTTTGGAGGTGGCAAGGGTGACTGCAGCTGGGACTGGGCTTGGGTGGCTGTGGCTTCCCGGGGCCTGGGAAGCAGCCCCAGAGCCATGCCATTCTGGGGCTGCTTGCTACCCCGCAAAGCAGGGTGCAGGTTGGCCAAAAGAGCAGAGATGGGGGAGATAGGCGAGTGGGGGGAGTCGCAGTGCCTGTTCATTCAGTTTCGTTGGTAGCTCAAACCGCACCACACATGACTGTATTGTATTGTATTTATTTATTTAATAAATGAATATGTAAAGAATGTTTCTCTTTTGTTTGGGGTGGAGGTGACATACCAGCAGAGTCAAGTTAGGTACGTTCCAAATTTTTGACATGCCGAGCCCAAAGGTTTTGCTATCACTGCCCTAGCAGCTAAGCAATGCTGAATTCTTCATATGCTGAAATTACGGGGGAGTTGGCATTTCTTGCTTTTCATTTGTTTGTATCTTTCTGTAAAATACCTTTTATAGAAGGGTGAAATTAAGCATTATGACTTATTGAAACTTACAAGTCTGCATCCTGTTGTCCTATGATACTAAATCCTTGATATGATATCACCAAGAGTCCATTGCCCCATGGTGGGTAGCTAGTGAAGGGTAACTCTTCAGTGATTTGATGGGAATCACATGTGTTATATCATAGGCCACTGGAGAGGTATGATGCTATCTTTTCCTACAGCAGCCCTGTGTCTGCCACAGGATCTTACTAGCTTGGCAATAAATACACCTATAGTGGGATTGGCGACAGGACATCTTGGGCACCCTGGTATCCACAGTGCACCTATCACTGCCTTTTGCATCCAAAATAAAAAAGTAATGATTAAAAATGACTGAAATCTTGTGAGATAGCCAAATTTTACAATATTCCTTTGATTCTCTCCAATTTGGCCTTCTTCAAATATGTTTTTTGCTGGAGATTTCAGGAGTTATAGCACTACATACCTGGAGAACACATACTTAGGAAAGCTTGTAGCAATTTCTCTGCTAACCTAAGACCAAACACAACAATCTCTCCAAATAACATTTCTTCATATTTAATGGAATGCTTGATTATTTTTCTCATTTGTGCCTTTAAATGTTTGGGAGGTTGAGTCCTCATGTTTCACTGATGTCATGGAAACCTTCCTGAGAAAATGATATGTGGCTCATTTATTTTCAGGCTATAATGTATCACCAGTTTAAATGGTCATTTCCTTTTATCTTCTGAAAAAGTGCAAATAAATCTCCCCTAAAGGAATAATTTTGCTTAGAGTCAGATAGCAATGGTTTATAGATTATAGATTCATTTTATACTGAAATCAATATGAATTATGGAAACAGTTTAACATTTTATACTGTAAAGTGTTGATAGCTTTAGAGATCAAGATCTGTTCCACAGCATTTACACTTCCAGTAAGACTGGAAAACTGAGAAGCATTTCTAATTTGGAATACAAACGTATGTACATTTTGGTTGTAAAACTAAAAAAAAATCATAAATGTGCAACCAGTAAGAAAATCTCTACATGGGTATGTCTTTTTAGAGATGGAGTGTTCATCCATTTCTCTATGTATGGAGGTATTTAAAGAAACATATGTGTGTATTTTGAGTGAAGGAGATCATTATTATTTTTCAGATATTCCTGCACACTGTGTGGAGGAGACTCATTATTATTATTTTCTTCACCTCTTCCTCTAAATCAGATCATCACTATTTTTGGAATTCAAACTGATAATGATCTGTTCAGTGGAGGGATAAACTTGAACCCAATAATGATTGTCAAGGTAGATCAGACTAGGACTCAGTCCCCTTTTATCAGATCATTACCTTGGTACCAGCCTCTTCCTCCTGTCCCTCAAGGCCATTCCCTCTGTGAGAATCCAGCCTGCCTCCAACTGAGAAAACAAAACTCTTTCTGAGTCATAGGAGGAAATAGAAACTTATTGGGCTGAAACCAGGGAAGTGAAACCTAGGAATGAGTCAGCAGCACGGGAAGGGTCACAGGCGTTGATTGGCCAATCTTTGGAGGAGGATTTGAATCCTCCAATCACTGCACCCCAATGAAGGGCAGAAAAGGACACAAAGGAGAAGGCAGCCCGATTGGCTGCAGAAGGGAAAAAGCATGAGAAGGATCAGCATAAAAGGCAGACGTGCAAAGAGCAAGCTGCCGGAGACAACCGATCCTCCAAGCCTGCAGCATCTGCAGAAGAGTCCCTACCACCTTCGGAGACAGCGTCTGTTACTGAAGAGGAATTAGCACCAGCGTTCTCCACTGAAGTGGACTTGAAGCCTGCTTCTGCTGCCACCGAGGATCTGCTCCTTGCCTAACCTAACAATCTCAGTCTCGCGTCCAGCCTCAGATCTCCACAGTCACCTTGTGCACATTCCAGGAGTGCTTCTCACCCTGTTTCGAGATTCCAGCAGTGTCCAGAGTCTCCAGTCCAGCCTTGTCATGTTTCCAGTCTGCAGTCTCACCTCGAGCCTTTGGTGCAGCCTTGCAATGTATCTAGCTCGCCGCTTAGTTCCAGGTCTCCCGTGCAGCTTCAGTGCGCCTTCAATCTCCAGTCTCACCGTGAATCTCTGGTCCAGTTCAGCTGTGCTTTGGGTGCTCGACCTTGTTCAGGAGTTTCACACCTGTCTGGTTGCAAAACCGAATTGCTACCTCATCCAGGGCTTCCAGCCAAGTCCAGCCTTGCTCCGAGTTCTCAGCCTTGCTACAAGTCTTCAGTCTCTAGTGTCCAGTCTAGCTCGAGCCATCGAGTCCAGTCAAGTCCAGTCCTTAGATCCCAGAAGTATCCAGGGGACTCCGGTCAGCCCCACCCAGTATTCCGCTGCCAGCCTATTCCGAGTGGTTTTCCAGTTCAAGATAATTCAACTTCAGCTTCAGCAGTGCCTCACACTCCAGCTTCTCCCAGCCTTTCAGTCTCCGTTAAAGAGTCCTGCTCCGCTGCCTTGCTACTGTCTCTTCCTGCAACCTTGCCAGTTTCCTTGTTGCTGCCCAGTTGGGCTTGACTGAACTCATTTCTTTCTTGATTCTAAGGACTTCTTTATTGTAAATAGTTATTTCATAAAGAGTGTTTTTGATATTTAATCTGCCTGGCTGCCTCTAAGTCTGATCAGGACACCCTCTGTCCTCTATGTAGGTGCACTGTTCAGTGTTTTACATAAGGGTTATCCTTTGAAGTAAGCACTGTTCCAGATGTTTTCATAGCTATTTACAACCGCCACTGTAATATTATGAAATATTCCAGCCAACCATAAATAGCACTCATGGATCAACTTGCAGGGTAGGAACTGCTAGAAATAATCACACTCCATGAAAGCAGATATTTTTTAAAAAAGACTAGAATAAAAATAGTATCAAACAATTAAAACTAGGTCAAAACAATGCCCTAGATTGTAGGTATGGGCATGGATTGCAAGACCTTTTGATGATTCTTCAGGAAAGCTCAGAAGTCAACAAAAATTATTAGGGTCTAATAACATAGACTTGTTCCATCACAGATTTTCTTCCTAGTTTATGGCAATGCCTGGGGGGAATGGAAAAAATATTCTGGATGATCATCTTTACAGGCTTACTTGATGGCCATAAAATTCCTTTTTTAAAATACTAATATTAATACAAAGAGATATTTTCCTAGATAAAAATAAATAATTGTATAAAATATTCTGATTCTGCATCAGAATATTTTAGACCCAAATGAATTCTGATGGAGTACATGAAACTTTTAAATGGAAAAAAGGGTTACTTTAAAAATGTATTTAAACTAAAGCTGTCCTGACTAAGCAAGAAATACGCTGAGATGAGGAAGAAGTCTCTAGTGTTTTATTTTTTCTATAGTAGACAGAAAATCCTACCAAACTGAAGGAATGTGGGAAAACGCAGACAGATAAACCCCCAAGAGTCAAGGCGGGTCTGTTCTGGGTCTCTTTGAATGACAGCTCAAACTCTCTAAACTACGCATGCGTTTTCCCCCCTGGATAGTGGCCCCTTCCTGCTCACCATCAGTACTCATGACAAAAGCAAAGCAAAAGTTCGCTGTGCCTATGAAGATGGTATAAATGGGTACATGTGTGTGCATGCACATACACATCTGGGAAATCCCAGGCAGACTTTTTAACTTACTTAAGGGTCCTTTACCAAACTGAAATACTTAGTTGTGCCATAAGGAAGTCCCACTTAAAACATGACAAATATTGACTTGACCATGATAAGTTTCTTATTGTTTCTGTCCATGATAGCAATCTTCAGTGAAAAGCTTTTACAGTTATTCCAGACCAGGCTGATCCTGGTATTCATCTGCAGCAGATTAGTGAGTTTTACATGTGGGAGAGTTGCCTTTAGACCTTCTTTAAGTTGGCATATATAAGGCATTTTTTAAAAATATCCGATTAATCTGAATGGGAATGATAGCAGGATTATTAAGAAAGCAGTGACTCCCTTTGAGTTTCAAGAAGAGGAAGGAAAATTTATTCTGTGTTTAGGCTGTGTTCTGTGGTGTTTTGCCTTGTGCTTTTTCAGAAAACTAAGTATATCCCAGTTTTTAAGCCAAAGTTTGTACTAACAAATTCTCCTCTGTAACACAGATCATTGGCAGAAGCTAAATTTCATGTAATCGGATTGAACTGTGAGCTTAAAGATGAGGGGGGACAAAAGCATGTCCCAGAGCTGTGTTTGATGCTTTTAAGGATCTTAACTGTGGGATGCTTTATACTAGGCGTGAATGCTGTTATTTGTTCACAGTGATTTGTACATCTTAAAGTGACATTTTATTTCAGCTGGAATCATGCAGACAAGCCATAACACACATCTACCTCCAGTTGTCTTCTCTGTTGCCTTTGATGAACTATCACAGGGATACCTCTGTGGAAGATGATATTTTAGAGGCAAGGATTTAGCATATAATACTAAGCTGAATTTTTTGAAAGGCTGAGGATAAGGAACTACAATGGAGAGTACTGAAGGCTTGAATCAGAAATAGCTTGGAGAAGAACAGACATCAAAATCCTGGTTGTGGGGTATGGTAATCAGTACTTTGAACCTGCACATGTGCCATCAGGTAAAAGAAAAGCACAGCTTCCCACTTCTTCCAAATCACTTTATATCCTCAGGATATCTAAATTTCTAAATAAATTGTTTAATTATATCAAACATAAAGACAAAAATAATATTGTCAGCTCCCGCAATTCATGCATTTGTATTTAATAAATAAATGAATGAATAAACAGTGATCTGCTGTGAACAATATGGCCATACTTTCCTGGATTTGTAGATAGTGTATTAAATTGGTCAAAAAGAAACATCTCAGATCTTCCTTAAGCAGGCACTTGACAGTTCTAGTATTCAGTCAGATCTTCACTTTAACTAGCACAATAAAGGACATCTTAAGTTTTATACGAGTATATTCCCCTCCACCAAATTCAGTGGACCATGTAAACGTGAAGTGGCTTGGTCATCATTCTACATGTGACAATAATACTTGGGTGTTATCTGTCTCGACTTTCTCAAAAAAGTGTTGCTTTTGTGGGTTAGTATTGTTGTTTATTCGTTTAGCCATTTCCCACTCTTCGTGACTTCATGGACCAACCACGCCAGAGCTTCCTGTCAGTCATCATCACCCCCAGCTCCCCCAGGGACGAGTCTGTCACCTCTAGAATATCATCCATCCATCTTGCCCTTGATCGGCCCCTCTTCCTTTTGCCCTCCACTCTCCCTAGCATCAGCATCTTCTCCAGGGTGTCCTGTCTTCTCATTATGTGGCCAAAGTATTTCAGTTTTGCCTTTAATATCATTCCCTCAAGTGAGCAGTCTGGCTTTATTTCCTGGAGGATGGACTGGTTTGATCTTCTTGCAGTCCAAGGCACTCTCAGAATTTTCCTCCAACACCACAGTTCAAAAGCATCGATCTTCCTTCTCTCAGCCTTCCTTATGGTCCAGCTCTCGCAGCCATATGTTACTACGGGGAACACCATTGCTTTAACTATGCAGACCTTTGTTGTCAGTGTGATGTCACTGCTCTTAACTATTTTATCGAGATTTGTCATTGCTCTTCTCCCAAGGATTAAGCGTCTTCTGATTTCCTGACTGCAGTCAGCATCTGCAGTAATCTTCGCACCTAGAAATACAAAGTCTTTCACTGCTTCTATATTTTCTCGCTCTATTTGCCAGTTATCAATCAAGCTGGTTGCCATAATCTTGGTTTTTTTGAAGTTTAGCTGCAAGCCAGCTTTTGCACTTTCTTCTTTCACCTTCATCATAAGGCTCCTCAGTTCCTCTTCACTTTCAGCCATCAAAGTGGTATCATCTGCATATCTGAGATTGTTAATGTTTCTTCCAGCGATTTAAACACCAGCCTTGGATTCCTCAAGCCCAGCATGTTGCATGATGTGTTCCGCATACAAGTTGAATAGGTAGGGTGTGTGTGGATAGAAATCTAATAAATAAATAATGTTATAAATGATTTTCCCCAAAAGAGGGTCATGGTTATGGTTGTATATGATGTTTTGTTCTCAAACCCTTTTATATTAAAGCTATGTGCTGCTCAGTGAAATGTTTAGCATAGAGGACTGTGGGAATTCTGAATATTCAGCAGACCTTTTCATGTAGATCTTTCTCAGTTAAATAGGACAAAGCACTGGCTTCTCTCATTACGTGCCCCACCTGTTGTAGTGAGTTCTATAATAGCCTTGTCCAATTTGATGCTTTTCAGGTGGTCTGGACTATCTCATCTCTCATCACTTCTACTAGCTGAAGCAGGGAATGCTGGCTGGGAATGGTGGCAAGTGTAGTTCAGGGTACCTGGAAACTTCAGGTTGGGGGACAATACACCATATCCCAATCTGATTCTAGTCCAAGGATGGACAGTCTAAATTTCCAGGTTGAATGTACGCCACGTATTGATTCTCTGTGGCCTCTGGCACTACTTCTTACTGCAGCTGTTGAAATTTGGTGCCAAATTCCCTCCACTCCAAAACTGAATAGAACGTTCTAAAATAGGCATTGATGTAATTAAAAAGCAAAGAATTCAATCCAGGAAAATCCTGCCTCAACAAGTCCATTGCCAAGCCTACTGCAGCTCCCAGGCAGCCTAGAAGTATATGTATGGCTTATCCCTATTCTAGCCTCACAACAATGTAATCCATGGACTGTGTAAGGTCATCAGTGAATACCATGGTAGTGACTGAGCTTTTGGTATTCAATCCATTTTTAAAAATCTTGCACCTCACACAGTGCCTGAGTTTCTTTCATATACTTTCTCAAAGTCAGAATCAATACACAAAGCAGTCCATTCATAACACCTGGATAGTAGCGCTGAATTAAACAATCTCCTTGCATTTCATTAAACAGGAACATTTTGGCTAATTTCCTGGCAGGGAAGAAGAAATGCATGTAAAACACGTTTTTATGGGCAATGAGAGCAAGAGAGGAATTTTGGTGAGTTCCAGCTATTGACCATAATGTCCCCCTAGGTGTTTTGTAGTTCTATTCACAAGCAATATTATGTTATTGAATTATGTCACCCCCATTCCTAATTGGCTACTGGGAAGAGCTCTGAAATTGCAAAGGCAAAAATGTTAAACATTCCAAAAAACAACACATTGGGGATGGTGTCACCTAACCATGTTTTACATGCTTCAGGATTTCTAGCATTGAAAGAAATCAGGTCATTGAATATGGGGCCTTTTGGCCCCACAGTTTTCCATGTGTGTCAGGTGTTCTCACAAAAGTCATGATCCCATTTGCTCTGAAAGCTCTTTCCTTGAGCATATTTGCATGCTCAGATTTTATTCACATACAAGTCAAGCAAGTTTATTTGCATGATACAAACAAGCAATCATGTGGGGTATGTGTGTGTGAGTGAGTGAGGGAGGGAGTAAGTGATGTCCTGGGATTGAGCCCTATGTGGAAATAGATTACCCACAGAACTATGTCTCACTTAGAGAAACAGGGATGTTGGGTCAGAAATAGAACCAAATGGTTTGGGTTTTGATACCTGATGTCAATATATTGCTTGAAGACTTGTAGTGAAAGCTGCAAATAATAAAGTACAGGTAGTCTTCACTTAACAACCGCTATTGAGCCCAGATTTTCGGTTGTAAGTCATAACAGTTGTTAAGTGAGTCCAGACTCATTTTTACAACCCTTTTTGTACCACAGTTGTTAAATGAGTCACAGTGGTCATTAAGTGATTCACGATTGGGTCCTGTGGTTTCCTTAGGTTGTTAAGTGAACCAGGAGTTACTTTGCAGTACTGTGGGGGGCGGAGTGTGATAGTCATGTTTTCCACCAAAACATGACTATGGAAATGCTTCTGTGGTTACAGTAGTATTATTTTCAGTTAATATTACTGTTATTTTCAACTAATATTACTGGTTGATTATTAAAAACTTTTACTGTAAGGTCTTCATTGGAATCTTTGTTCTACAGTACAGTACTAAACAGGTTTATGTGATGACTGCCCTACTCAGCTTACCATTAAATTCGATTCATATGTGGTTAAAGTAGAAATCTCTTTAATGGAGTGTAGTGTGCAGTACAGTGAAAAAGTTGTGAATAGAAGTTCCCGTGCTTTCTGCAAGTTAAACAGCCCAATTAACTCAATCCCCTCCCCTCCTTCAGCATGCAGCCCCCCTTCTCATGCCAGTTCATTTAGTTCTGTGCAGATGTCTCCAACAGCTCGGCAGCTTGACCTTGGATGCCAGAGATAGCCTCAACAAGATGGTTTCACACTCCTGGCTTATCCGCTTCCCACTTCTACCAACTCGCAAGTCTTGACACGTGTTGACTTCACTCATGCATGCAAGTCTGATCAGATGTTCTGGGAACATTTGATCTGGGAGCATGACAGTTTAAAGGTACAGTACTGTACCTTTTTTCCTGCTGTAGTAAACTCTGCAGCTTTGTTACTCTACAGTACTGTACAGTACTGTATATAAATCTGATTTTTATAAAACAACTGTTTTAAAAACAGTAAACCAGCATTCAGTATTGTTAAATATAATTAAAAATTAGACAGGCAGAGGATGGAACATGCATGCCACCATACAAATCTTTACTTAAGTTAAACAAAATCTGGGAAAAAATTAAAGGCAAGCACAAGTCAATACAGTAAGGCACACACAAGGCTCCCTCTGCCGGCTGTTAAATCACAGGAAGTAGTGCGACCAGGTGACTGGGCCTGCTGCCTCAGAAATCCAGTGTCATAAGGCTGGAGGACTTCCTGGTACCAAAGGGCAGTCATGTGACCAAAAATGGCTGCCGCTTCTGGGATGACCAAATCCGGGTCACATGATCGTGGAGGCCTTGTGAGGTCATAATTTCAGGCCCCAGTCAGAAATCTGCTTTTGGGGTACCATCATAACTTTGAACGGCCTGTAAGTGTCTGGTTGGTAAGCGAAGACTACCTGTAAAATAAAGAAAGAAAAACTAGAATGAAGTACAACATGTTTGTCTACAGAATGATAAAGTGAATGAAAAAAGCATGGGGTTCCTAATACTATGGAATACTCTGATATCTGTTGTTGTTGTTATGCCATGTAACACCATCATTGATATGTCCATGTCACGAGACTGAAGCCCTTAGGATCCCAGCTCTTTCACAAGAAGGAACTTGGAACTTTTCTCTGTTCTTCCTTCCACTTGATCAGCAAGGGAACTAATACAAACCCCTCCATATGGAGAAAAAGTAACTCCAGCCAAAACAAATTGTTCAGCTCGTTACAATCAGTATGAATCGGTTCATTGAAAAAAATTGGCATAGCTGTATTTTCTTTTATTTAAAGTAATTGATCATGTTTTGATCTTCCTCATTTAAAGAGAACTCTTGAACACATAAAAATACTGGATGTGTGAGGCAGTAAATAAAGCCATGCTATATGAAAATACAGATGGATGTGAGAATTTCTAAATTTGGTAAAGAGAAAAATTACAGAGCAAATTCACTGCTTGGTTTTATTTCTTTCCAAAGGAAGAAATAGATATCCATTCCGTTTAGTCTTAGATAATTGCAAAGTTTGTTATATTGTGGTGTGATAAAGAAGTAGAAAAAAACTTCAGGAAGACAACTTGCACATAACAAATATATACTGCAATTCTATATATAGATTTTAGAAAGAGGTATTCTAGCTCACAGTCTCTCTGCATCACTTATTTAACTTAATGAAATGATACTCTGTGGATCATCGTACTGTTTGAAGGTAAGAGATCTTTTTAAAAAAGGTTTTCACCATCAAGCTGCTTAGTCTCTCTCTCACTCCCCCTCCCTATGTACATCCAAACACAAGCCTGAAGATGATTACTAGATATTTGGTCACATCATTGTTTGTTAGACAATTAGCTACTCTAAGCATAGGAATTGGTAGTAAATATGAGATTAAGAAAGTTTGGCCGAAGATGAAAAATCAAGGAAACTAGGAGTAATATCACTTATTTTCAGGAGAGAGAAATTCTCTTGTGGGATGTGGTCAGAGGTGAGCCAGATGGTCTCTTGGTGGGGAAGGCAGCCTAAGGAATCGGTGTGTAGCAGAAGACAGTTCTTATTTCACCACAAGGACAGCTGCATTCCCAGTTTCAGTTCCAAGAGCTCCTGGCAATTGCCACTGCTGGAAATAGGGTTGCTGCAATTCTAGTAAATTTAGAGGAGACCCTCCTGCATGTTCCCTTGAATGCCCAAAGAAAAGGGAGATTTTATATACAATAAACAGACCAATTAAAAACAATATCAATAAACAACGCTACTGAAATGAAATTGTATATAATTATTCTTAGGCAGCTTTCCCCAACTGATTGCCCTCCAGATAGGTTTGGCCTGCAGCTCTATTTAATCTTTTTGTTAGCCAACCAGATGATATGAATTCATCTACATAAACATAAATCAGGGAAGGTATTCATTCCATTTTTAATTAAACCTCCCAAAGCAATGGGGGTAGATGCCAACAATCTTAAAAACAAACTAAAAATCATTCAGTTTTTGAGGGCAACTGGAAGAATCTTGCTCAAATAAACTAATTGTACTTGCCATATACAATTTTTCCAGAAATGTTGACTGGCCCAATTTAGCAGTATTTGTGAATATTTTAATATTTCTATTATATCATTGGAAGGTGGAAAATGAAATGGGTTTTCTTTTAGTCTACATAGTGGGAAAGGCACTGCAAGTGATGTATAGCTTTCTGGTGGATGTCTTTCACAGAATTCCGAACAGTGAACAGAGCCAAAATCTTTCTCATGAATTAAAAATTTCCCTGCAGAAGTTATTGAATACCTCTGACAACAGACCCTTAATTCCTTTTACTGAGATTGCAGCTCTTGTTTATTCCATGAGCCGTGCTAATCTCAACAAGAGATATATAGTCTTACAAAGGGGTCCATCATGGCAGCTGGCCAAGAACCCTGAGCTGTAGAATTGTCATACAGTAGTATTTCTGAGATTATAGTTGTCTTCCAAAGTCTTTCTTACCAAAAGTGTTCATAATTAATTGACTGAGCCCTGAAGAGATAGAATTTCATTGGAAAAAATCTTGGGAACTTCCCCAAAAGAGGCCACCACTACTTGTAAAAGGCAACAGCAGCATAAAAATATACCAGTATTTTAAACAGCAAGATGTAGCACCCAGAAGCTAGGGCTTGAGTCTGAATCTATGATTCTCTAGCCCAGATGATTAAAATCAGGTAATTGCTCCAGGCCATTTCTGAATCATCTTCCTTTTTTCACTCAGCTGGGACATTGCTATTAAACCTGCTCCAGAGTTCAAGCTATAAGAGGCTAATCCCATCTCTACAGCCAGAATCTTGGGTTGGCAGTCATCATCTTGCATGAGTATTTTCATTGTACCCTTGCTGTGAATCACAGGGATTCATAAATATTTATTATACTATGGATCATTCATTTCCACTCTATATCCTGCAAAGTTCTTGGATGAAGAGTGTAGAATTAGAAATGTAGGAGGTCATCTCAGGGAAAATGCACTGCATAGGACTCTAATGGTCACTGATCAATATCACATATAGTAAAGAAGAATGTCATGCTCCCCAATCAAACGTTCCCAGAACATCTGATTGGACTCGCATACATGAATGGACTTAACACAGGTTGGGACTTGTGGGTCAGTGGAGTTGGGAGGTGGAACATGCCAGGAGTGTGAAAACATCTTATTTGGACTATCTCTGGTATCCAAGGTCAAGCTGCCGAATGGTTGGAGACATCTGGGTGAAGCTGAACTGACTGGCACGAAGAGGGGGTCATTTAACTGAGGGAAAACGCGGGAAATTTCATTCATAACTTTTTTCATTGTTCTGTATATTACTCTCCATTAAAGAGATTTCTACTATAATCACGTATGAATCGATCTTAATGGTAGACTGAGTAATACAGTCATTATGAAGAGTTGACTTGAACAGCATAAGAAATAAGAATTGCCCTGTTAGGACAGACCAAGTACCTAGCTAGTCCAGCTGACTAACAGCACTCAGCTGAATACATTTGGTAGCAAGGAAGACGAAAAATGATGGCCTTTTCATTTGTTGGGCTCTAGAATTTATTATATTTCTGAAAATATAATGGCCCCAACACAGCTTTGAATACACCTTAAGATACAGTAAATGTGATAAAATGGCCATCAAATTTGCCAAACAGTATATCTTATTGAATTGAATATCTTCTTATATCAGTTTTGCACAGTAACAGAATGTGACTTACTTTATTAATCAAATTAATCAAATCAAATCAAATCAAATCAAATCAAATCACATCACATCATTACTCCTTAAGGCAAGGATGATGGAATTCAGTCTCACCAGATTTATTAGTTGACCAACACCTTGAACCAGCACTGGGCTCTAAATCACCAGACCATAATTTGCATGGTTTAAGTAAGCCTTGGATGACGTTTTTCAGATATTTAATATGGATAAAAATCTTTACTCAAACAAGATAAAGCCCCATTAACAGTTTATTGCTGTCTTATATTGTAAGGATGTAGTTCCCTCTTACATCCTGGGCAGTTTAAACCCATTGCTTTTTCTTCCTGTGTTTCCCACATTTCAAATGAATCTTTGCACTGAAGCTTCATACCCTGGAAGGCAATTTTTTGTTGTTGTTGACAGTAACTGACATCTCCACCATGAGAAGCTTTGGCTCTCAGCTTCCCTCACACATTTGTTTTGTTTGCTTGTTTGTTTTACTAGCCAAGGTCCTGATTTAGAAATGCAAAAAGGTAGCTCAGTAGGCCCACCCAATTACCAACAGCATCCGGTAAGATATGATTTAGAATAGACTGCATTAGCAAGTAGAGATTGACATCCAAGCTGCCATAGATCAGGCAGTCTAATCCCACATGCAGATTTGATTTGATTTTAAATCTGCACCAAGGTTTAGTTAATATAACACTCCTATTTTATAGATGATGGACTTGCAATTGAAAACCCATCAGGAGGATTAATAAATACACAGAAACTTTGTTCAGAAGTGCAGCTGAAGCATTTCTGGACTCTGCATTACAACTTTCTGACAGTGAAGCTGGACTTGAGGTTAAGCATATTTTAAAATAATGTACTATCAAGTGCCAATGTCTCCTTATGAACAAATAGCTCTCATTCATGTTATGAACTTGATGCAGAAAAGAAGCAGTAACATATGCATTTTGTGTGAGAAAATGGTGTGGACAAGAAGGTTTAGACTGTCTGCATCATGATCTTGAATTGGATTGGTGTTCTTCTAAAGAGGCACATCCAGTAAGTTAATAGGGATCCATATCATACAAGGGAAAGTAAGTTTTGGCAGCACAGTTGGCCTTAAACAGTGATGTAACATTCCTTCATATGTTTCTAATTTAATTCTATAGTGCAAAAAAGTTGATGGAATAAAACCAAAAGCAGGGCTCATGCCTTTCTTCAAGTTCTCCAAGACAATTTCCTAGTCTGGATTGGAGTAGACCATAATGTATGTAGAAGCATAGTTATCTTGAAGATTTTTTATCTTTTTATCATAGTTATCTGGAAGTAAAAAACCGAGCACCAGTCATCTTGCTAGTTTTCAATACTTGGTGGGATTTCTGTGGTCTGGGAAATCCAAACTGAATGTAAATATTTTCATCAAAAATTCTATTTTGCCTGGGAAAAGAGGCTAATCATGAAATGTTTAGGATTAATAGTCCTGCACCAGGACTTGTAAATCATGAACCACAAGCCCCATCAATTCTCACTGACTATAGTACTTGGTCTTATTATGGTCTATTTACTAAATGCCTCAATTCTCTTCTTATTAACATCAGATAGGGAATGTCAAACTGTGTAAAAAGATTGATGTTATTTCTAAAGATTATACCTCCCAACATTTGGTGAGAAACACTAAAATATTTAATACTGTTGAATTCCCCTCCTCCCCCTGATGAAACGGCTTTTTTTTCTCCCTACAGTAAAAGTAATAAAAGTAACATCACCAGAAAAACTCATGCTTTTTTGCAAGTATTATATGCATCAATATTCTACAAACAATAGGGAACCTTTCAATGCCTAGTGTTGCTTAATTTGGGGAGCAATACAACAGACAAAATGCTGATCCAAATTGAAAAGAAATGTTGAGGTTTCTTTTCTTTTTTTCATTGGTATGATGGGTTTGGGTATGCCTCTTCTCCCTCCCCCCTCCTCTTTTTCACCTTAGAACTGGTCTGTGCTTCCTTCAGAGAAAATATGAAACCAATTTGAGCAATTGTGCCCCTGAAATTTGGCAAAAATGGACTGTAGGAAAAAAGGGAACTGCCTGCAGAACTGGCATTGCTGATTCCTGACTTCTGTTGTAAAATAAGGATGAGATTGTTCATTATCATTAACCCTTTCTATGATATGATGGTAGTATGAAAACAGCTGTAGGACAGTTCTTTCTTAGTCTGATTCAATGTGAAAACTCTTCTTCTAGCATTCATTTTCATTCCAAGGTCACTTTTTCTAGAAAATGGGAAATACTGGCATAGGAAGAACCTGTAGCATCCATATAATTTCAGAAGAGGTCCGTAAGGGAAGAAGAACCTGTTTCTCTGAAAATAATGTGGAGCTGCAAATAATGCTCGGTCAAGTATAGGCATACTATATCTGCCCAGCAAAAATACAAACAAACACTAGAGGGCAGCAGGGAGTTGGAGTTCTCTGTATCTCCAATAGTTGTCTAGTCAAGTAAGCTTGTTTAAAAAAAAATATTTGGCCACCAGGATAGTACAGAACTGAGATTTCTGTTGATTTATCACTAGTTCAAGAAGGAACTGAATGGGTAAACAAACAGCTGAAATTTGGGTCCAATATAGCAACTGGACAGAAGTTGGTCCTGTATACTTAGGACTGTCATCTAAGACTTTGACCAGAAAGACTCAATGTACTTTCAAGTGCCGGGTACTGGATTCGTAACCTGAGAGGCACAGAAGCATTACTGTCAAGGAAAAAATCTTGAGATAAAAGTCTACCAGGGAGTCACTGCTGTTTATGTAGATGAAGTTAGAATGTGGTGGCCTACAGCCTCTGGGATCTGGAAGTAACTGAGGACTGGATGTATTTGCATGTTGTACCTTCTTGTCATCCGCTACCTAAGCTTTGTTTTGTACCCTTGATCCAAGGTAATACCTCGATTACTATCCTTTTTAGTACCTTTTGGCAAATGAAACTTTTGTGAGTGAGCTGATTCCATGACTGCTGTATCCCATTCCTGCTTAGTCCTTTTGTTACTGGTGATTACAAAAGACAGTCTTAGCCTCATCTACCTACCTCATACAGTGTTTCTAACAATGCTTAGAAGAGAGGGAGCTAAGGAGGCTATATTTAGTTCCCTGTCCTTCTTTCTGAACAGGTACTCAGAAGTAACTGACCATGGGATGAACATTCATGTCATGACATGCTCTTGAACAAAGCTGATGGAGAAGCCCCAAATATTGCTCATTTTGACTGATTTCAGACCATATTATTTTTACTTGCATTTCAACTTGGCAGCTCTCAGGAGTATGATTCACAAACCAATTATTAAGATGGAGCACTTGGATTTAAGCCAGTTAAGTATATGTCCTATAGCTTTGGGGGCTGAGTCTTTTAATAGATTTTCATTTCAATATACCTCATTTCTGTCCAAAATAATCATGCATCAAACTTCACTAGTATTGACTGTCGCAAAACACAGAATGTTGTTATCCTGTTCTTTTCTCCTCTGTTGTGTTATAGGAAAGCAGAGGATTATTATTTGTGTCATTTTATGGGATGAATAGATGGTTTTATTTATGGTAAAATGCATTCTTTGATCATCTATTACAATCTTTTTAGAAAATGAAGTTGTCAAAGGAATAATTTATACTGAAATTTCATTCTCCATATAAAGTATGCTACAGATTAGACTTGTATTTGGTTACATTTTTATTCAGACTTATGTTTAATTTAGTAACATTATTTTATTATTTTTATCATAATATGTTTATAAATAGACACATACATATATTCTCTCTTCCAGACATTGTGTAGCAAATCCTAAAATTATATTGCTTGTAATTTATAAATCAATTATTAGATCAAAGGCAAACATTTTCTCAAAGGCAAATGAAATATTGTGATGAAATTTGAAAAATCTGAGTTACTTAAAATGTAAACACACACACACAAACACACAGAGAGAATATTTTTCTTTCTAAAAAATATGTCCTAGCTAACTTGTTTACATAGTCATTTTTCTTAACCATCTTTGGAAAACTGCAGTGTGAGCAGAGATGATTAAATATGCATCCCATTAAGAACTATATATCTTGCGTCTAGACATTTATTATGTTATGAAAGGGAAAGATGAATGAGTGGAACTCTAAATCAATGCTCATGTCTGTAAGTCAGGATTCCCTTCTAAAACAATAGCTTAAATTATGCTGCCCAGTTCAAAACCATGGCTACAAAATTTCTACATCCTTGAAATAAGGGATGTCCACCATCTTTTTTTTCTTACTAATCTACATAAAAACAAACACAAAATAGTTTCATATCATATTATTTTATTCTGAATATTTTTTACCTTGTTCAAAAAAGCCATTTGTACGTACAATTTCCCAACTTCTCAGTATCCAAGGTGGGCATTGCACCTACAGGATTCAATCAAGTGCCATTGTGTGCTTCCAAAGTCCCTCAGGGTCACATTACTAAAGTTTAGTGGCACCAATATTCAGTCGCATTATTTTACATTATTTAAAAACAAAACAATACCTAAAATATATCTATGGCCGCCAAAAGGGAGGGATGGAAGGAAGGAAGGGGACCAATCACTCCCCTCAAAAGAAAAAGAGTCATAAATGTTATCTCTGCTCCTTCCAATGCATAACCACCACATTTAGCACTTGATTTAGCTCAGCAAGGATGTTGTTGAGAAAGCTACGAGAGAAAGCACCCTGTAGAGCTGAATATAGTTATGAGTTCTTATGACCTTGCATATGGTAAAATGAATTACTAGATACACCTGGCTGAATTGCAAGGGGACAAATCAATTTCTGTATTCCTGGCACTTGTTAATTTGCCTTCCTATTGTAGACTATATCCAGGGATGTTATCTTGCCAGTTCTGTCCAGTTCCTGTAAGCCAGTTGTTACATTGTTAGATTTAGAGCTAAATCAAAACCTCACTTTTTTCCCCCTACTCTGAAGAGTGAAACTGATAGTCTACTTCTTCAGGCAGAGCAGATAGGAATGTAGCCTAACATAATTGGGCAGGGATCAGGCTTTACCTGTCAGGCATATCCAAGATCCTGACAGGACTCCAAGAGTTGACTTACTCAAGCAAAGAGGGAAAATGGGAATGTTTGGCAAATCTCTAATTTTATTAAAAATACAGGGACTTGAACACCTAATGAAGCATCAACCTATTGATTTTTTGAACAGAACTTGACTTTTATCTCCCACATTTTTTATGTTTACATATACTGATTTAGTTCAAGTAGGACTTGGCACAAAATTGTATTACATCAACCCAATTCTAAGCAGTTATGTGGCCAATTACTTCAGGACTGAACCTATTATTATTTAACTAATAAATCATGTGCCTCTGTTTTAATGTAACAGCTTTTGGTTGTACTGCACCACAGGAAACTGGATGTCAGACCCTATGGTTTAAGTTGGGCTTTAGGCAGCGATTGTGTAGTTGCTGCTGTATCAGCCTCCCTGGTGTGTAGCAATATCCCTGTCTGAGGTGCTTGATTCTGTTTCCAAGTTGGAGATTTTAACCTGCCCTTGTGTAGTACATAGTCCGGAATGGCTCAGAAGTACATGACCACCATAGCATGCACTTCATCAATACACAGCTAGTCTCACCTTAGATCTCAGTTTTATTTGGGGGCAGTTGCAACATGATCTGAAGGTGGAGGACATTATCATCCTTTGTCAAGGTCAGATCATTCTCTGGTTCCTTTTCAACTTGCTGGTGCTATCCCCCCTCTGCCTATTAGATCAATCTGCCCCAGGTGACTAATGGTTCCTGACAGGTTTTAAAGAGAGCTTGGGGTTTTATCTGACTGAAGCCTTAGTCTCCATATGGAATGGATGTGCCACGTGGGCCTTGGATCAAATTGTTCTATGTAGCTTCACCCTGTTAGTCAATCCCCTGGGTCTCCAAGGAGCTATGGGGATGAAATGACAGAACAAATGCCTAGAGTGCTATTGAAGAAAGATGAAGAGTGAACCTGACAGAGCATGTGTAAGAAGGATTACATCATAGCAATAAGAGTGGCAAAACTTAGCTGTTTTTCTGCTCTTATTACATCACCAGAAGCCCTGTTTAAATTGACCTGTTCTCTGCTAGGGCGGGTAAAGCCACAATAATTCTTACAGGAGCACTGTGAGGAATACTACTGACATTTGATAGATAAAGTCACTTAGATCCATTCTGACTTAAACTCCAACAGGGCAGGTCTGGTTGAATTGAATACTGCACCCTCCCCAACCCAGGGGCAGCAAGGGAAATGACGTTGACATAAATATACAAGAAAACCTAGCTTTCTCCCCAGACCCAGAAGGGTTGGGAGAAGGAGGTATTTACATGGATTAAACTATGCGGATTAGTTTATGGTGTGTGTTTGTTCCCTTATTATGACCATCTTGGATCTTTTTTCTGATTTAATGTACTGTGGTTTTGTTTTTAATTTGTGAGCTGTCCAGACTCACTTTTGACTGAGACAGCCATATCTATCTATCTATCTATCTATCTATCTATCTATCTATCTATCTATCTATCTATCTATCTATCTATCTATCTATCTATCTATCATCTCCATATTGTATCAGCCAGGGACATCCACAGAGGTGGTCAACATCAAATGGCAGGTATGACCAGGTGATCAAAGTTCCACTCTTTGGAATTTACACTTTACACTCACATGGGGCTTTGATCATCCAATTAGATACACCATTTTGATGTTGACAACCCTGAGGACACCAATAGTATCAGTAGTGCTAAAAAGGGAGGAAATTAATTAAATTCTCTGTAAGCATTCATATTTTCCCATCCACATTCAACAGGGATATCAACCTTTATCTCTTTATTTCTTCAGTTTTCTAAGTAAAACAACTGGGGCCAAATTTCCAGTTTGTTTTATAATCAATAAATGCATCCAGCTCAATGTGATTTATTTATTTATTTATTTATTTATTTATTTATTTATTTATTTATTTAAGCAAGCATTTATAGGGCTCCCCAACTCAGACCATATGACTGTGGCCTGTTTTATATGGAATTATTATTTTTTCTGTGAATCTAATATTCTATAATTTAATTTTAGCTAAATTAAAATTTAGAGCAGGGAGAGCTAGTTTGATCTAGAGGTTAAGGTATCAGGCTAGAAACTGGGAGACTATAAGTTCTAGTCCCACCTTAGGCACAAAGCCAGCTGGGTGACCTTGGGCCAGTCACTCTCTCTCAGCCCTAGGAAGAAGGCAATGGCAAACCACTTCTGAAAAACCTTGCCAAGAAAACTGCAGGGACTAATCCAGGCAGTTGTCAGGAGTCAAGTCTGATTCAAAGGTGTGCGCATGTGCGCACGCGCACACACACACACACACACACACAGAGCAGCCTTATGAATTTATGATATATCATGGTGATGAGGAAAGTCAGTCCTATTTGAAATGTAGGGGGTCATGACACCACAACGTTTGAGAACCTTGGTCTTACTGATGACTTGACTGGCTGTTTTTTTTTCTTTTCTTTATAAAAAAATCTTTGTTGAAATAATACTGCTTTTTTAGAGACATATTAATACTTTCTGATTATTAACTACTTTCATCTTTTTCATTTGGAAGGCCTAACATGATGAGCTAACACTGGAATTTTGTTGTTGCTTAATTGAGGGAACACCCCTGGCTATATCCTTCCAGCTGGTATTTATATGCTTCCAAATGCTATTACTGTCCTGTTGCTTGAAGCTAGAGTTGTCTGCTAAAGAATAAATGAAAAACATGGCATCTGAATGAGCCAGAGGGACATTTGGATAGGTAGATACCAAGTTTAGAATCAAGATCTGCAAGTTTCCCTTTGGACTAAGAAGGATGCTTGGTCTGCATTGTTGTATTAAAACAGACATCTCGCATATTAGGCTCTATTGTTGCATTAGTAAGTTTTATTCTTATTAAGTCCCAGAGAATTGACAAAGGAAGAGATTCCACCTAAGGAACCTGGGGCTGCATATTTTCCTTCTCTCCAGGTAATATTTATTTGTTTGTTTGTTTGTTTGTTTATTTATTAAATTTCTCCACCGCCCATCTCGTGCAATATTTCACTATGGACAGTCTCCTAATATATCAAGTTAAATATTTGAACTGATTTTGAAGTCTATGGATTGGTGTGATCACTGTCTTTTCTACCATTAGCTTACCTTACTTTGTATCCATACCCTGGGACTGATAGTTAAGCTCAATAATTTTGCTATTCTTTAGAGGCAAATAACAAATGGAAAGAAGGATTGAATGATAGAGCTGAAAGGGAATTAAGCAAGTGAAAAAGTTAACATTTTAGAAATATCCAAAATGTGCATTTTGACTTGTTTAATGGTTTAATGGTCTATTTATTTAGACCATTGAGATGACCCTCAAATTATGTACTGTAAATGCCTATATTTGTAATTTTTTTTAAAATTATAAATAAAAAAACAATTATAGGATATATACACAATCACAGTCATGACAAACTAGCTACATCCTATCTGGAGAACTGAGATCTGGCAGGGGTAATACATGTCAAGTCTCTCTTGATTCAGGTGAGTTGAATGTCATCAGCATACCTAGCCCTCAAATTCTGATGACTGCCCCAGCAGATTGATATAGATATTAAATATCACTGGGGACAAAACAGTGCTTTGTGGCACTCCATTATATAGGTTTCAGAGGTTCTATTATCCAGTACTAATTTCTGAGGCTGTCCCGATAAAGAGAAGCAGAATCACCATAAGAGTGCTCCCAAGTTATGAAGATAGTCCAGAAGAATACCATAGTTGATGGCATCCAAAGCTTCTCGGAAATAAAGCAGGATCAACAAAATTACACTGCCTCTCTCTCTTCTCCAGGAGGTCCTCTAAACCTTTATAGATTCACAGACACTATTCTCTGAAGCATCTTATCCAAAAAGGCGTATTCGACATAATGGAAATCCGAATGTTCCCCATTTTCTATTTGCCTTGAATATGGTAGTGATTATAATTGAATTCATTTATCATCTAGTTAGTTCTTGGATAACATACTGTATGTTATGAGTTTTCATATGTACTGTGGATTCTGAGAGCCAGTTTGGTCTAGTGGCTAAGGCTCCAGGCTAGAAACCAGGAGACTGTGAGTTCTAGTCCTACATTGGGCATGAAAGCCAGCTGGGTGACTCTGGGCCAGTCACTCTCTCTCAGCCCATGATGTCAGGCTTGGGTGAAGAGCTGGTTGATCTCAAAAAAGCAGACCTGCATATGCGGGAAAAACACTAGCAAGAAAAAAAAATGTAATGTAGATAGTTAACTGTACTTATAGACTTGCATTTTTATTGCATTGTATGTGTGTGTGTGTATGTATGTATATGTGTATGTACGTATGCATGTATATGTGTATGTGTATGCATGTGTGTGTATGTATGTGTGTGTGTGTATGTATGTATGTATATATATATGTGTGTGTATATATGTATGTGTATGTATGTGTGTGTGTGTGTATATACATACATACATACATACATACATACATATATATATGAGTTTTAAAATCAAAGTATGCATTTTGATAGTTCATGAAGGAAAAAAATTGCTGCAGGTATTTAATTACCTCTTTTTATCACATCAAGACATTTAATTTTTACTTGCTCAATCACATCTATTGATTAGCACCTTTACATTACAGCTAGAGCCATGTAGGTTTACTACTTTAAAATGTAGTAGTCGAACTTCACACTTCGATCATCTAATTATGTATTTTATAGATTGACCCTATATTGATGATCTGGGTAAAAGAAATGGCAATTTTCCATTGTGGAGTTATGCAGTATACTTGTTACCAACCCTGATATTCTGTGTGGTCTTTTTATTAGTTTCATAGCATGAGGAAAGGGCATAGTGATGATTATGGATATTCAGGATGTACTGGTAAAAGTCAATAATTCTTCCTTCTACATCCAGTGTTTTGTTCTCAGCAACAGACCAAATTATGCATGTTTCTGTATTAGATATAACGCCTGAGCAAAGATTCTCAACTTATTTTTTTCAATTATTACAAGATAACAAACTTATATATGATTTCATTAAGAAAACATATTCCTGCAACATAAAATGAGTTCTTTAATATTGCCTTAGAAAGGCTCACAAAGTCTCACTTTTGTATATTGAAGATTGAAGATTCAGACCCTGCCATATTCAGCTGACAGGTAATATGTAGTATAAAAGCTCCTCTGATTTTAGAGAACCACTGTCAATGGAGTGTAGTGACTGGCTGCTTGGCCTTGGGTAGCTCAAGTTCGTGGTTGGGCAGAGGTTGTTGAAGTGGTTGGGTATCCATGGCAGCTTGGGATACTCAGGGCACTGAGTGTCTCAAAGGAGAGCAACTTGGGTTGCTATTGTCTGTGTAAGATGTAGGGGGTTGGTTGAATGGATCCCTTGGTTGGGGAGGGGGATGGTAAAGGTTGAGGTTGGCCTGGGATGGGATGGGGGAGAGATGAAGACAGGCAATAACATCAGGGTGGTGATGGGTACAGAGAGACATGACAGAAATCTGACAGTGAGACACTCATGGGGAATATGGTGTAAATGGTTGAAATCAATCCATGTTCCAGCCCTTGGTATACATCTCTGATAATAAGTCACTGAATTACTGGTGGTCCTAATCTCCAACTGCTGCTATTAACTGCCAGTTCAGTTTGTAATAAGACTGCCTTCACCTATGATCTGATTATGAAGGAAGCAGCCAAACTGGTATGTATTACAGATACCTGGGTGGACCCAGAAAGGGTTGCTCCCCCTTTGGAGATATGCCTGCTCAATTCTTATTTTGACTCTATCTTTACTAACCATAAGTATGGAATAGTAGTTGACCATAAACTGAATATGAGTCAGCTGTGCAATGTGATTTCTACAATTGCAAAGACAATTTTAGGCTGTATCAACAAAGTATAATTTCCAAATCATGAGACCCAAGTAGTTCTATTTTATGTTGCTTTGGTTAGAACCCACCTTTAATACTGTGTCTATTTAAGAATGATTCAGACAAACTGGAAGAGGTTCAGAGAAGAGCACAAGGATGATCAGAGAATTAGGAACTAAGTAGTATGAAAAGTAACTGGGAGAGTTCAGCCTTGAGAAAATAAAACTGAAAGTGTGTCAGGCAGTAGAAAGTCAAAACTTTCTCTGTCACTCCAGATCACAGGATACCTGTGCACTCACCTACTTCATATGGTGAAGCCATCAATATACAATGCAGCAACAACTTTGTTCTTTGGTTGACTTATTGCACAGCCTGATGCTATTTTGGGGCTGAGAGAGAGTGACTGGCCCAGGCGTACCTAGGTGGCTTCCACGCCTAAGGAAAGATTAGAATTTGGGTCTCTCTGCTCCCAGTCTAGGACCTTAACCACTACATCATGTTGGCTCTCTTAGCCTAACCACAAATATAGAACACAAATAACATGTAGACAAAATGCTATGGTGGCTGAACTTCACTATAACACTCAGAGACTGAGAGGAGAAATGAACTGTAACACAGAAGATGAGAATTATAAAAGTAAATTGGCTAGCCAGGGAAGGAGAAGTTGGCTGGTGTATTCCACCTCACATAGAATCTTCTGCAAAATGAGAAGTGGGTAGTCCATTACTGTTCTGACTTCCAGTCTAGATGAGTTGATTAAATAAAATATTATTAGAAGCAAGGTTTTTTTAATCCATTCAATTGTGTCTGATTCTTGGAGACTGCCTGGACAAGTCCCTGCAGTTTTCTTGGCAAGGTTTTTTGGAAGTGGTTTGCCATTGCCTTCTTCCTAGGGCTGAGAGTGACTGGCCCAAGGTCACCCAACTGGCATTGTGCCTAAATTGGGACTAGAATTCACCATCTCCCGGTTTCTAGCCCATTGTTTTAAGCTCTACACCAAACTGGCTTTCAAAAGCAAGCTAAGGACAGTCTAATGCAGTGTTTCTCAATCTCAACAATTTTAAGATGTCTGGACTTCAACTCCCAGAATTCCCCAGCCACTTGGCTGGGGAATTCTGGGAGTTGAAGTCCAGACATCTTAGAATTGCTGAGGTTGAGAAACACTGGTCTAATGTATGTATTTTAAAAAAGCATAAGGGAAGATTTGAAAAGCATGCCAATAAAGTATGCATGCTTTCATTCATAATACTATTCTTATTTCATAAATCTAATAAAAGAACCCAACTTCAAAGGAGCCTTTTGTAGGGACTTGATAATAGGCTAAATTGTGCCTTTGCCAGAGTTCCTTATCTGAATACAGTGGATTTCCAATAACTGGAATCTCTACTAACTAAAAGGCCCTTTGAACATGTCAATTTTGCTTCAGTTTATTTTTACAGACTCAAATGTGTAACCAGATTATTTTTTAGAAAATCAATTTTGAAATGATTTTGCTGCGGAAGACCATTGTATCAAACAATTGCTCTGTCTTTTTGTAAACTTATTCTTGCCTCCTCCTCCATATTAAATAGTAACAACTATCGTGGTTTTTAAAAATTTGGAGGGTGGGGATAAAAGAGAGTTTCCAAGGTGCTGTCTGCCTCCACAATATAGACAACTACCTCTGCAGGAAGAGGGGATTGCTCACATGGTGGGAGGTGCGGTGAAGCCAGAGTTCCTGACAAGTTTGGTAGAGTCTTCAGAGAAGTTCCTCTTCTGCCTCAGCTAAGCTAGAAGTAAATCAGCTGGTTCCCTGTGGGCAGTCTGTGATTCCAAATGAGTACAGACTGTCTAGGACCTGTACGAATGCCACATGTGCCATCCAGTGCCATTAAAACTAACCACACATTCGACTGGTAAAATACTGAAATCACAGGCCACACAAACAGCAAAAAACCCCAGAGAATTCTTAGAAGCCTGGCACTCAAATAAACGGGCCATTAACAGAGCCTCTGAATTGATATCAACTACAGCCCAGCCAGGCACCTAATGCAAAACACCAAAAACAGCCACGGAGAACCAATCAAAATGGAGGCATCAGCACTCCCAAGAACCCACTGATTGACACCTCACAGAAAACCTCCCATCACCAACCAATCCCCCTGAGTTCAAATCCAATGCAAACTATGAATACAACAAGGCAACTCCTCCTTTCTAAACAGTTGTACCGAGGAATCCTTACAGAGACACAGGCAAATCACATCTGCAGAAAAGCTGATTAGTACTTCAGTGTGAATCCCCTGAGACCTAGAATACCCAACCATGAGGTAGGTTAGACTTCTTTTATTTATGAATATTGCCCTGTGACATAGTCCTAAAATACAATAATTTGGAAAATTTAGAGTCCTCCAAATGTTGCTGAGCTACTATTCCTGGTACTCTGGTATTATTCTGGTATTATTATTCTGTCTGGCACTGATAGAGATTGTAGTTAAGCAACATCTGGAAGATTTATCTATTTATTTATTTGTCATATTTCTCTATCACCCATCCCGTATTACAATGACAAGATCATAGATTTCCAGGGTATTGGTAAAGGAGGGTAATTCTATACCCTCCTTTACCAACACTGCTGAAATAGCTAATGGTCGCAATCTTCACTTAGCATAGAAATGGTTGCCAGTTCAAAACTTGCCGGATTGTTTTTTAATTTGGTTTTTTTAGGAGCTAGCTTTCCATGTAGTTTTTTTTTTAATTCTACAAGTTTCCTGTTTTAAATAAGTCTAGGGGACACCATGCAAGCTGTTGCCAAAGTATCTCCACCTAGACAGGGTTTTCTTAAGCCACCTTAGGTTGGCATGAGCACAGGAGAGAGGCAGTTTACAGGGTGGGATCGGCTATGCCCTTAGATGAATGCTGGAATGCATGGACAAATTTACCACAGAAGTGGAAATCTTTCTTGGCATCGGCATTACAGCCCAAACTTGACATAATTTGGAAATGGGATGCCAAACTATATCTCCCCCCCTTCCTCCTCCTCCTCTTCTTGCTGTGTATATGTGTATATGTGTTTGAGGGGAAGGAGTAGATTTCATTACAGAAAAAAACCATGGAAATAAACATTCCAGAGCAACTATTCCTAGACATAATCAATTTTGGCATTTTTACAACCTCTTTGAGACTTAAAGGTTAAGGCTTAAGTACAGGTGGCACCCATTTTGCTGAACTCTGCATTTGGATGGAGGCATTTTGGAACTGTTAGCCCTAAGTGGGTGCACCTGGTTTCTATTTTGGGCAACAAAATATATTGGATCAGTAGGGCCCTGACTTTTACTGCATTCTTCATCTCTTCTACTGATAAAGGCAAGGATTTCATGTCCCCAGCATTACCTGAATGGCTTCATTAGAAAACAGATAATATGAAGTTTATTTTGGAAAGGGAGACCTTGGTCTAAAATCTCTTTCAGTGGGGGTCATAATAACTATGCTTCTAACAGAAATAAAGTTCTTTTAAGAAGGACAATATCTAAATGGAATAATATCCAGTGATGTTTTCTCATCAGTGCAGCAAGATAGGTTTCCCCACCCCCTGGTGCAAGTGAAGTACGACACAGAAGAAATATTTCTCCTGTTGTCCTGTGAAGCTACTCCCCACCTATCCTGTAATGAAACTTTAATTCACCAAAAGCAAGCCAGGGGGAGGAAAGAAATACTTTAAGAGAAAATGGGGAAGAAAAGAAACTCAGCACAAAAGCTTTCAACACCCAGATAGGCCTGTCAATGGTTGTGTATGGTTCTTTGAATGAAAACTGCAAGGTAAGCAACATCCTGTCACACATCATATTTGAAAGAGGCCAGAATGGATGCAAGCAATCACATATCAGAACAGTATAGCAATCTTATATTGTAAACTCACACCCTGTGGCGAGAGATAATAAAGCAGTATGATACATTAGCTCTCTGATCCAGGTATTTCTCCGGAACATCTCATAATTATCCGACCGGACAAGGAGATTGCAGGACTGGCAGATAGCATATATCTCTCAGAAGTCCCACCGCCAAATTTCCCCCTTTCAGCATTGATACATGTACATTTGTGCTGATAAGAGTGGTGACAGAAAGAGAAAATCCCCAACTGCTTCAGGGGATGGAAAAGAGGACTAGGTAAAAACAAAAAACAAAAAGCTTCCCCCCCTGCCATTCTTCTCCCTGCAAGGGATCCAACATCAAAAGAGGAAAGAACGTCTCTGTTCTCAGCACTGTTAGCCCAAATTCCTTTCCACTCAACTCCAAGAAATGCCCCATCAAAGACGGCGGGCCCAGATTTTTCTTTCCATTCTGTCAAACAGAGATGAAGCCTTCAAATCAACAACCAAACCCTTTTTTAAAAAAAACCTTTGGAGTGTCATAAGTTCTCATTGAAATAGATCTGTGAAATAAGTTTTCTTCCTAACAGCTGTGTTTATGGCAAACAGTATCTCTCACAATCTCCATATAAGCCAGGCATTTAAAAAAAAAAAAAAACCCTTTCAGATGGATACTACTCAGCAAGGGATTAATCTTTTCAAACATCACATTCTTGGCCTAAATGTTTATCTTAGTGAAGGCTATAATGATGACTTAGCTTGTACCATGCCTAAACAGTTTTTGGTGCATATGTGTGATTCCTTGATACAGAAACAAATATGCATGTGCTGGGTAATAAATATATCTTTCCCATAGTTTAAGATTTAAGGTTTTAGAATCCTTTATATTTGTGAATTCTCTTCATCAAACAATACTTCATCATAGGAACTATTATTACTAGCTTAAGTGTAATGATATGTAGGAATGACCTTGGGAGACAGGAGGAAAGGCTGCAGCCTAGACAATGGTCTGATAAATGAAATTTGAGTCCGAAGGAGGAGGGATAGAGACAGCATCTCAGAAGGGACCCCCTCTAGTGTTGGGGAGAGTAAAAGTGGGAAGGGTACTCTCAGACTTGCAAGATTCTATTAATATAACCTTATAATAAATATAGAGTTGGTATTCATTGTTGTAAAGCCAGACTGCTCACTTGAGGGAATGATATTAAAGGCAAAACTGAAATACTTTGGCCGCATAATGAGAAGACAGGACACCCTGGAGAAGATGCTGATGCTAGGGAGAGTGGAAGGCAAAAGGAAGAAGGGTTAACCAAGGGCAAGGTGGATGAATGATATTCTAGAGGTGACGGACTTGTCCCTGGGGGAGCTGGGGGTGTTGACGACCGACAGGAAGCTCTGGCGTGGGCTGGTCCATGAAGTCACGAAGAGTCGGAAGCGACTGAATGAATAAACAACCATTCATTGTTGTGCTTCTTGTCTGGACTACCTCAAAGGGCTCACTATAAGATACTTGGGAATTACAAGGATAGATAGCTTTATAAAGTCCTCTAGTAGGGACAGAAAGCCCATGGTCTTTTCAATGGTAATGATCTGCCATACCTGGAAAGTATCATTGCTGGATCTGTTGGGTAAGTCTACTGGGAGTTAGAGTTCAGCAACACCCATACAACCACAGGTTCTACTCTTCTATTCTGTAGGTTCAGGCGGTATTAAACACTGCAAATTGTAAGAAGATTCTGTACCTATAATGCCTTGGTCACAAAATTCCCATGATAGAATATCTCCAACCCAATGCCACTTCTGAACCTTCTGTGGCTTTACATCAAAAACTGATTTTTTCTGCCTTTGAACTGTTGTTTTTAAAACTTGGACACATACAAGATTTTGTCCTCTTGCTTTGCCTATGGAGAGAGGTTGAGTTGCAAAATGTGTAAAAATTCCCACCATCACCAGGTACAAATGTATGCTATAGGAACCTTCCAAACAAAAATGTAGTAGGTTTAAGCTTGGATATTCTGAAGGAAACCCTAAGAATAGTTCTTTGGTTAAAAAACAAAACCAAACTCTTAGGAAAACAGACTTTCTTTCCTTTGGCATTCATTATAAAGATGGATTCATACGTGGGTGAAAAGAGCAATCACCAGTTGAAACGATAGGTAGAATTTACATTTGATTTCACATTACCTTAAGCACCACACTTTTCAGTGGAATACATTCAGCCACAAGTAGTGAGTAATGAAGTAATGCTAAATCAAGCAAGGGACTGGCATAGCTGAATATGTGAATCAATTTTATTACCAAGCTGAGTTTGCAGGCAGAGGGGGAAGTCACTGAGGGGAGCTTCATTCTAAGAAGAATGTCTATTCTGCACATGTCCTTGCATCTGGAGGAGATCCTTCAAACAGGAATTTCCTCTCATCCCAGTACCAAGAAGCCTTGCCGAAGAAGGAAGTACCTTAATACTACAGAGTGCTGCAGTCTGGATAATAATTGGCTCCGTAATTTGATCCTAAGAGATAGTTGTAGGGAGGTTTCTCTAGTAAAGGGCACATCTAGCACTCAAGTCAAATGGCATCCCAGGCCAGAGCTGCTGCTTGAGAATCCAACAAGAAAGCTGGGCTCAGCAACGTAAATCGGACCCACTAGAGTTGAAGCACATCCAAACTGTGCTTTCCCTTCTGGATAGTCCGCAGTCATTATTTCCTTATCTACCTATAAACCCAACTCTGCAACTGTCATGAATTTTTCAGGCATGTCACATGCAATCTTGAAGCAAAACCGGGCATCAGACACTGAAATCAATGGATTACTGCAGTGTTTCTCAACCTTGGCAATTTTAAGATGTGCGGACTTCAACTCCCAGAATTCCCCAACCAGCAACAGCACTCCCAAGAACCCACTGATTGACACCTCACGGGAAACATCCCATCACCAACCAATCCCCTAAGTTCAAATCCAATGCAGACTATAAATACAACAAGGCAACCCCTCCGTTCTGTTTTTTATAAGAACTTTATTAATTTTCAAAGTATAGTTAAAATACAAAATAGAAAATACAGGAAAGATAGAAGATAGAACTAAAGAAAAAGAAAAAAAAAACTATAAAAGTGAGAATAGATAGAAAACACAAACGGAAAGTGACTTCTGACTTTCTCCAATACAGATATTGATAAAATTAGAACGATAATCTCTTACCATTAGTTAAGCCATAGTAACATTATTTCTATCAAAACAAACCATTTAATCACTAAAACCCACAATCAAAACTTCATTTTTTTCCAATACAAGCAAGTAGTCTAAAAGTGGTTGCCAAATACAGACAAATCCAGAAATAGTATGTTCTCTTATTAAAGCTGTTAGCTTGGCCATTTGAGCCAAGTCCACTAATTTAATAATCCAATCCTCCACTGTACATATTTGTGAATCTTTCCATCAATGTGCATATAAAAGTTTTGCAGCTGTTTGTTGTTTATTCGTTCAGTCGCTTCTGCCTCTTCATGACTTCATGGACCAGCCCACGCCAGAGCTGGGCTTGCAGCTTGCAGCTGTAATCATATATAAAAGCAAAGTTCCATATTGTTTCTCTAACTCCTCTCCATCAAACCCAAGAGGAACGGTTCTGGCTTTTTTTGTATGCTCACTTTGAGAATCTTTTGAATAATAATACATATTTGCTTCCAAAATTGTTTAGCCTTCTCACAGGTCCACTAAAGGTGATCAAAAGTTCCTACACCCTGTAAACATTTCCAACAAACATTTGTTACACCATTATACATTTTTGACAACTTATCAGGGGTTAAATACCAGCAATACATCATTTTATAAAAGTTCTCTTTTAGATTATAATTCAAAGTGAATTTCAAACCTTTATTCCACATATTTTCTCATTGCTCCAACATAATATTATATTCAAAGTTCTTAGCCCATTTAATCATACATTCTTTGACATGTTCATCTTTCAGACTCATTTGTAACAACATTTTATACATCTTGGTAATAACATGTTTATCATTTGCACAGAGTTCTGTTTCAAACTGAGTTGTTTCATTAGCAAATTTGTAGTTCTTTTTATCCACTTCAAAACATTCTGACAATTGTACATAAATAAACCAATGACATGTAAAACCTTCCAACTCTAACATTTTCCTTAAGTTTCAGTTCACCCTCTTCAAAATTTAGCAAATCTTTATACTTTAACCAACTTATTCCTCCCACATTTTCTCTTCTAACAAATGCTTCTTAAGGTGACAACCGTAATGGTACATTAGGAGACAATCTCACCTTATATTTGTTCCAGATCCTTAGTATGGCGCTCCTGACAAAATGATTTTTTAAAATCCTTATTTACTTTGACTTTATCATACCACAAATAGGTGTGCCACCTGAATCTTAATTCATGTCCTTTAAGCTGTAACAATTTCTTATTCTTCAAAGTTATCCATTCTTTCATCCAAAGCAAACAACGAGCATCAAAATACAATTTTAAATTAGGCAAACCCAAAACTCCTCATTCTTTGGCATCTTGTAACAATTTATATTTAATTCTTGGTTTCTTGCCTTGCCAAGTAAACTTCGAAATGTCTCTCTGCCATTGTTTAAATGGTAAATCTGTCAACAAAAGCAGTATAGTCTGAAAAAGAAACAACATCCTGGGCAAAACATTCATCTTAATCACAGATATTCTCCCCATAAGAGACAGTTGTAGTTTTTCCCAACTTAGCAAATCCTTTTTCACATCATTCCAAATTTTAACATAATTATTCTGAAACAACATGCTGTTCTTGGTTGACAAAATCACCCCCAAATATCTAACCTTTTTTTCAATCTTGAAACCCGTCTTACCCATCAGCAATTCTTGATTGGACAGGGTCATATTTTTAATTAACATTTTTGTTTTTTGCTTATTTACTTTAAGACCCACCAATGACCTGAATTCGTTCAGTTTCTTCATCAGATGTTCCGCAGTATCCAAAATATCCTGTAATATCAATACTAAATCATCAGCAAAAGCCCTCAATTTAAAAACCTCTTCTTTGATCTTTAAGCCCTTTATTTGTTTATCTCTTCTAATGTCTCTGTTAAAAACTTCCAACACCAAAATAAAGAGCAGAGGTGACAAAGGGCTTCCTTGTCTTACTCCTTTTTGTATATGACATGATTCAGTTAACTCATTCACAATAATATTTGCCTTTTGAGTTGTATAAATTGACTTAATTCCCTGGATAAGATGTTCTCCAAAGTCCATAATTTCCAAGACTTTAAACATAAAACTCCAATTCAAATTATCAAAGGCTTTCTCTGCGTCTAAGAAGATAAGAGCCGCCTGGCATTCATTGTGATATTGTAAATATTCTATAATGTCCAAAACAACTCTTACATTTCCTTTTAACGGTCTTTTAGGTACAAATCCACATTGATCATGATGAATAAGCTCCTGTAAAATTCTCTTCATCCTTTCCGCCAGAACAAAAGCAAATATTTTATGGTCGTTATTCAACAATGAAATTGGTCTATAGTTCTTGATTAAGGAAGGATCTTGTCCTTCCTTTGGTAAAAGTGCAATATTAGCTTCTTTCCATGAATCTGGCATTGGAGAATTAACAAAATAGCATTCATCAATCTTTTAAAAGGTAAAAGAATCTGATCCTTGAAATATCTATAACGCAATGCAGATAAGCCATCAGGTCCTGGTGCTTTTCCCAATTTGGTTCTCTTTATAGCTTCAACTATTTCGAAAGTAGTTATAGGACTATTCAATATTAGTTTCTGTGACTGTGAAAGTTTTGGTAAATCTTGTTTATTCACATATTCATTTATCTTTTCCAAAGAGATTTCTTGTTTTTTATATAAGAGAAAAAACTATGAAATGCTTTTTTAATCTTTTCATTATCCAATAATTCCACATTTTCTTCTTGAATCTTTAAAATCATTTTCTTCTATTTTTCTTTCCTTAATTTATATGCTAGCCATCTTCCTGGCCTATTAGCAAATTCAAAATGTCTCTGTTTAGCATATTTTAACTTTGTTTCCATTTCTTTTTTTCTTTTTCTTTTTGAAAGAAATGGAAGCAACCCCTCCTTTCTAAATAGTTGCACCAAGGAATCCTTACAGAGCAACTTCTGGGAGTTGAAGTTCACAGGTCTTAAAGTTGTCAAAGTCGAGAAACACTGGATTACTGAATAGTTCCATGCCTTCCCACAAGACTCTACCCATCCCCCAACTTTGGGGCATGCTCATTGATGCAAATTTTGTCACTAGAGGATTTGTCTTCTACCCTGTTGCTGGAAATGTATAAGTGTATATGTGCGTGAATATGAAAGTTTATATCTCACATGTAAATCACTAAACAAAATATCACATGCATACCTTTCTGAATGATGAAGACCATGTATTAGTCTTAGTCTTACCATACGCCACATATTAGGAAACCATACCCCTATATTTTGTAGATTAAATTCAAGGCAGTAAGCCTTGAAACTTGCTAAATACTGTTGAGGAATGTTGCTCATCTATTCCATTTGCTGTTTTTGAAAATGCAAATGTTTGGACTACACGGCTGAACTCTCAAACTGTGGCAATTGTGCCCCATGTTAGAGATAAGTCAGCCATTTAATAAATAAAAGAGCCTGTTAGATTTGATTATAGAATGAACTCAACTACTAATGCTTGGCTGAAAGGATGATTATGTAAGGCCTTAAATTAGTTCAACTATTTGATTTCCTTCAATAATTATAATTTTTAAAATAAAGCTGTGCTTGGCAATATAGTTGCATATTTTATAGTTTTTCCAATGAATGTTAACCACTCACTTTTTTCATTGTGAGGAATGTAGCCACCACATCAAGGGCTCCATAGCTGCCAGCCTTCCCATATATTCTACCTTTCCTACATTTGTAAGCCCACAGGTTCAATTACTTTTATAATGAATCTAAATATGCTTTTGACTGGGAATTTTATGAATATTATGTCAAAACAAAAGAGGGGTTTTGTTTTGTCCATTTCCTCCTGCTGGTCCACCTTTTGAAAACATCCCAGCATTTTCCAGTTTAAATGATGCAATAACTGTGATTTAACATAGAAGAAATGCAGTCATGATGGATTTGACATATGGTCATTAGATCTAAAAGGATCAGATTGTTTTTGTCTTATATTTCTTTGAGATGGGCAGCCATATAAATTGAATGAATGAATGAATGAATGAATGAATAAACAAACAAACAAACAAACAAACACACGTTTAAATATTATGGTTACTTTAGATTGTGCTTTCTGGTAAAAATTCTCTGCATGCTGAATCAGTCAGGTTAACAAGTATATGGTAACAACATTCTTCACATGGCATCTATTACAAGTGGGGAAGATGGACTTTGGGAAATAATATTTCTATGTCTCCATACCCAAACTGTTGATATAAGCTCACTTAACAGCAACCATAGAAAACTGTCTATAATGATTCTGAGAAATAACAATCTGCAGTAAGATGATTAAATGGGAATGATATGAGTAAAAGCAATAAAGGCAGATTACTGAAAATATGCAATAAGTTGAATCAAGGTTCAAATGTATGTGGTAGCCATTTGCATTAGTACTACACTATTAGAAGACAGGTAGTCCTCAGCATTATCTTTTTAAGAGACTCCCAGAATAAAAGTAGTAAGGAGTTCTTAAATTATTTTCAGTTTTTACTAGATTAATCTCAGTTTCCACAGCCATGGAATCATGATGACAGAGCATATTTTACAGATAATCTAAGCTGGTTTGTTGACCAAGTTCATGTACCTTGTCATCCCCAATATTGTTGACTCTGATGAATTCTTATTCCATTGCTTGCTATACATCTCTGAGGTACAAGATTTTCTAGTCTGTCCACTGTGTCTTTGTCAACTAAGCTTTTAAAATGGTAGATATGAGTTATATCCTTGAAGTTTGAAACCATTCCTTCTTACTGCAGAGAATGAAGAATTATCTCAATTTTCTTCTGAAATACAAAAGCAACAGAATATAGTGGAGTAAAAATATATTTTTCTTATATTCAGACAAATTCAAAGTATGCTTTTATCCTCTTATAATTTTTGTGGGAGGTTTCTTTAAATCACACCTCTTCCCCCCAACCCCACCCCCCAAAAAAACTCCACAGAGTTTTTCACAGTAGATATAAGTCTACCGCCATTCCTCTTAAGACAACCAGTTCCCAAATTAGTGGTGACAGCTTCAGGATAAGTAGTAAATAAGAAATGGCATAGCATCAATAAATATTCTGTAAGAGAACAATATATGCTATTGTTTAAGCCAGTATATATCACAGTTACATAGTCATTCCTGGTTAACCAGTGCAGTGAACATGAAAACATTATTTAGCTAGAGGATAATGACATACACTTAATGCACACTGCATATTGTACCTGCAGTTGTTTTCATTTAAGCCACATTTCTTTGAAGAAGAAAAGGCTAGACTGAAGTAGGCTACTAGTCAATCTATTCCAATGCTGTCAGGCATACCATGATTGCTACTCAATATGCTTTTGCAGCCTATGCCAGGGACTAAACCTGATCCAGTTGAGATTGGCAACCACCCATGCCCTTTGTGGGGTGGAGTGACTCATTTATATGACCTGGCCACAGCACCTCATGGATGTAACTGGTTTTTGGAGGATGCTTGGAAAATTTCCCAGCTGTCAGGCAGTTCTGTTCAGAGGCTGGAGAACAATTGGCAATAGGAAGGGTTCTGGGCTCTGGATACTATTACTCCCAAGTGGTGTTCTTCTAGGGGCTGATTCCAGTCACCACCTTGGTTTACTGAAGCACCAGAAACAATGCTCAGAATGCCAGTGGAGAAGTGGAGAAGTGGAGAAGCAAATCTGACTAAGGACAGATACATGTCCATGTTCAGGTCTACACTGTGGTGATAAGGAAGGTGAAGCATGTCTACTTTTCCTTGCTGCTGTGTCAGCAGGATGTCATCCAGCAGCCTTGTTAGTTACCTATTCTCTATTAGGGAGGATAGAGGTTTGAGATCTCCTGCCTGGCCACCCCTTGCTCAGCATTTTGCTGACAAAGTTGCTCAGGATCATCATAATCTTGATTCCACATGGGTAGATTCTTTGGTGATAACTGGGGCAGCATTTTACCATATTACCTCAGACTCCGTTTGGCCTGTGACTACCAATAAAGTTGATAGGTGCTATTTCAGTTGTCTTCTGAGAGCCAGTTTGGTCTAGTGCTTAAGGTTCTGGGCTAGAAACCAGGAGTCTGTGAGTTCTAGTCCTGTCTTAGGCATGAAAGCCGGCTGGGTGACCTTGGGCCACTCACTCTGTCTCAGCTCAGCTCAGTGCAATGTAGACTAGCCTCCTCATGGTGCACCCTGGGCAATGTGACTTGTCACGGCTAAATAGTCTACATATCTGGTTGCTGGACCTCACAAGGATTTCCCAGCAAGAAAAAAAGCAGCATGAACACTGAACTACTATGCCATACGATTAAAAAAAAAGTTGTCTTCTGCTACTTGTTCTTTGAATATTTGCCCATCTTGGCTGTTGTGGGGAGCAGGTCGGGTGGTGACTCTTTGGATCCAGGTGATTGTCAATGCCTCTTTGTGGGGGGATGAACTACCCACATGCTTGAAGGACTGCTTTTGCCAATCAATGTCAGGCTGATCTATTAGAACATTTAGGGAAAAATTACACATTTCCAAGAGGTTCAAGGGGCTGAAACTAGAAGGCTCTCCTTTCTGTGGTGATGCTGGTGCTTTGGAAGATATCAGGCTATGAGTTAATTAATGGACTAGTAATATTCTCTTTGATTGGGACTAATAATAACCTAGCAATATATTTACAAAGCTGAGTTGGCTAGATGTGATGAAGATGTGCTTTTGATTAATGCTCATATCCAAAATTGTTATCTACATGTTAACTAATAGCAGAAAGATGCCCCTTTTGATAACTCTACAAATATGCAGTGTTATTTTATTTTTAGTTGGTTATTGGTTTGGTTAAAACAGAGGTGAACAACCTGTAGCCCTGGGTCCTCATATGATCTATTTTCATACAACCCTTGGCCTAATATCAAAAGATCTTTGGATTTGATCAGTTGAGATATCTGGCAACTGTTCTGATCTGTTCCCCTTGCAGCTTTCTGGCTGGGAAACTAATGGCAGGAAAAAAGAGAGAGAAAATAATTATGCTGCTCACTTTTCATTCTACCACTAACCTAACATAAACATGATGTTCTCAATGGATTATCCCAGAAGGAATGTAGCCTTTGACAAAAGAAAATACATATATACCCATCATGCTGTTCCCTTTTGGGGTAAGCAACTTTATGTAAAACACAGAAATATTAATCCAAAGAAATTAAAGATAAAACAGTATGGATAAATCTAGTTTATACCATCAATATTTGTTATTCTTCTCCCTACTTTTCTATCCTTACAAACCATCACTGTCCATCTACCCCTTCATGCATTACCTTTGACAAAAGAAAAATAAATGTTCCCACTTATGTTTTAAAATATTATACACTAGCTTTCTCCCCTGCTGCCAATTCCTAAAAAGTTCAAGACATTTTAGCAACAAATGACAAGGGAAAAAAATAATTTAAAAAATTATAAAGCCAAATATTCAAAAAAGCAAGCAAAAAAAATGATTAAAATTGTGTAAAAAAAGCTGTAAAGAACACTGAAATGTATTCAATTTCCTCATCCAAAGCGATGATTTAGCCCTCACTAAGGATGCCTTTTGACATCTTGAGCATGAAATTAAAAAATACCAGACACACTCCAAAAAAGTTGCCAGAGGCCCATTGCATTGCTAAAAAGGAAAGTCTGCAGGTTATGGCAAAAAGCCATCAGAGAAAGGGCAGAACCAGAGGAAAAGCCTTTTTCAAGCAACCATAGGCTAAAGGTGCCCAAGCAGCTTAACACATTGGGAAGCCTATACTGACTGGAGATTTATGAATAACAAGCATTTTTAAATTTCAAATTTTAAGACTAAATTTTCTGACTCCATTTTCCTCTACAACAGTCTGATATATTTTTTTCCTATTCACCAAATGAAATGTGATGATTCAAAAATAAAAATGACAGCAAGATTCTTCCAAAATGTGCATTGCTGTTAATCGGTTTTGTAAAAGCATGCTTTCTTGGCAGAAGTAGACATAGACTGAACATTCTTTGTCCAACTGCACCTGCTTTATATTTTCCTGTGGTAAATTCCAGCCAGTTTTTTTCATTTTAGAAATCAGTACAGACATAATTAGATTCCATAGCTTTGTTAAAACTGGTTGAATTTAAACTGTATTCAATTGCCTTCAAGGAAAGCAGATAGTTTAGCCCAGGTAGGTAACTCAACTATAAGTAGTTTAGCAGACATTTATTACAGTAAACCACCTGTAATTGGTGGATGGGCTTAAAATGGTTCTACTGAGAGTGATGGGAGAAGCCATCCATGGGTCTGCAATATACATCATCCTTTTGCCTGGTTGGTTCAACCCCCAGCCTTTCAATACTTGCTGAAACTGCTTATAAAATACTGGAATTAAAACCCCAAAATTAAAGGTGATAGTCTCTGAATTTTAACCATATGATTTTGAGAAGTTATCTATAGATCTAAAAATTGTATTGTCATGTTCACCATTTCAATGTGCATTGTACATCGTAACGTTTCGCATGTCAGGTTGCTGACGCGTGTTCTGTTTGGGAGGGGTTGTACGGACTCCTTCTGCTGGGTTTGTTATCTGTATTCAGTGGAATGGAATGTGTTTGGGTTATCCAGTGTGTTCAAGGTTTTCTTCCCAGGAGATCAGCGGAACTCATTACCAGCACCTGGGGTGGGGAATGTGAAATGGTTGGGTGAGGGGAGGGTTTGCACCGAGGGTTTTTAGTTTGTATTTGGCGCGCTTTTGCTCATTCTCAGCTTTCTTTGTATTTGCACACTATTCTTTAATAAACCAGATATTATTAAGCTCTTGCTTGTGAGTCTGAGTATATTAGGATAGGCAATCATTACATAAAGCTGAGAAACTCAAAGTTTTACCATTACCCCCTTCCAGATTTGATCTTGTGAGGGAGTAGAGCTAGAGATGACCGAACACAAACCCAAGACCGGTGGAAGCGAGGAAGCGAGCGACGGGGTGCCCGATTCCATGGTTAGGAGAACAGAGAGGAACCCTACTCCAGAACCATCAGGGGTACAGGAGGGTTTGAGTTCCAGCCTGGAGGAAGAGGAGGTTGGAGAAGGAAGAGCACCTGAAACCACCGGAGAGTTGCCTGGCAAGCTGATCACCTGGGATGAGGCACAGGGACCCCTACCAGGGACGTCCAGGACATCCTGGAAGCAGCAGTACCCGTTATCCCCAACCGTCATCAGGACGGAGGGGAAGCAGCAGGATGAACGAGGGAAGGAGGACTCCCAAACCCCTGAGAGGCTAAGGGTAGTGGAGGCAAAATTGGAGTCGATGGAGTATATGTTTAAGACATTGTCAATGGCATGGGGGCCCCAGGTGAGGAGCCAGGTACTCGTCCCCTTCCCCCCCCCCCTTGGCGGCACCACCGCTGGAAAGAGGCAGGAGACGGCACAGGGCTGAGCCAAGACTTCACAGAGTTCATCTCCCAGCATCCCCCCCTCGAGAACGGAGATCCCCAGCAACCAAGGACACGACCGGCTGACCAGATGTTGTACAGGGCCCGCCTTGAGTGGGAGTGAAAGACTTTGCCGTCAAATTTGATGGGGATCCAACTAAGCTGTCTTTCTTCCTCACAAATGCAAGGAATTATATGGATGAATTTGGACCATATTTCCGTTCCGAAAGGGCCAAGATAAATGCCATTGCCAACAAGTTGAAGGGGTGGGCAGCTGACTGGTATGTTCAGTTAAGCGAGGCAGAAGCTCCTGAGCTTGATGAGTTTGAAGAATTCCTGTGGGCATTGAAGTTGCACTTTGTAGACCCATTAGCCAAAGAAAGAGCAAAAAGGGCTTTAAAGATCTCAGCCAGGGGCAACGGTCGGTAGCAGACTACGCCCTGGAGTGTAAGGCTTTGGCTGGGAAGGTTGATGACTGGTCCCAGTCTACCTTAATAGAGCGATTCAAAGAGGGTCTGAATACGGAGGTCCTGAGGTGGGTGTTGGGCAGAGACGACCCAGACACCCTGTATGGATGGATACAGCTGGCCGGGAAGGCTGAACATGCCCAAGAGACCTTCTTGCAGACCAAGAGGGCGGCAAGGCAAGCGGAGATCGTCAAGGGACCCTGAACCGCTGCAGCAGCTGTGAAACCAGGATATCAAGCCTGGGAGGAGGAGAGGGAGTGGCGTTACACCAAAGGGCAGTGCCTCCGGTGCGGGAAGGAGGGCCACAGGGCGGCTGCTTGCCCGAAAGCCAAGGCAGTGGATCGGTCGGGAAAAGCGGCGGGCAAATCACCATCGCTGAACAGGAAAATGATGGCAGCCAAGGGGGAGACCGAAGTTGATGAGGTACCCTATTTGGCGGAGAGGAGGAAAGCGATCCTAAAGAGCTGGCGGAATGCCAGCCACCTGCTTTGAAAAGTGCCTGTGGGCAGGTGGAGGAGGATGGGCACAAAGATGTTTTGGTGAGTGCTAACTGTCCCACGCTGAATGTGAAGGTAAAGCTGGGCTTCCACACGAAGACTGTTGAGGTTTGGGCGTTAATTGACTTGGGGTGTTCACAGTGCTTAATGCACCCAGATGTGGTTGCTGCTTTGGACTTACCCAGCTTCCCCCTTCAGTACCCCATGGTTTTCACCCAACTGGATGGTTCAACAGTGGGTGGTGGTGGTGGTGACCCATTTCACAGGAACAGTGGCGTTGCAATTAGGTAGCCACCGTGAGGGGCTAAAGTTTGTAGTGGCACCTGTTGGTCATCCCTTGGTCATCCTAGGGATTCCCTGGTTGGTCCAAAGAAATCCCTATATAAACTGGGAACACAGGACTTTTTCAGATGGCTTTTACCAAGCCCCTACAGCGGACCGAGTTCCTTGTGCTGCAGTGGGGAGGGCTGCGGCGGCAACCCCACGTTTCACTGTGACACCTCTGGAGGGCTTACCAGATAGATACTAGGAGTTTGCTGATGTGTTTGGGGAGATGGAAGCGGACCAACTCCCTCCTCATCGGAAAACTGACTGTGTGATAGAGTTGGTCCCCAACGCTCAACTGCCCAAGCCGAAGATTTATGCAATGACTCAAAAAGAGCTTGAGGAGCTGCGGGACTTTGTTGATAAAAACTTGGCCAGGGGGTTCATCGAACCAGCAAATTCTCCAGTCGGAGCCCCCGTGCTGTTCCGGGACAAAAAGGATGGCACGCTAAGATTCTGTACAGACTACCGGGGGTTAAATGCAGTCTCAATATCAAACAAGTACCCTTTGCTGCTAATAAAAGACATGTTAGCCCATTTGTCAAAGGGCAAAATTTTCTCCAAGCTGGATTTGCGGGAAGCCTATTTCTGCATCTGCATACGAGGGGAGGATGAGTGGAAGACTGCTTTTAATTGTCCATTGGGTTCTTTCCAGTACAAAGTTCTACCTTTTGGGTTGGCGGGAGCACCCGGGGTGTTTATGCAACTGATTAATGAAGTGTTACATGACCATTTGTTTAAAGGGGTACTAGTGTATCTAGATGATGTTTTGATTTACACAGAGACTAAGGAGGAGCACGAACAACTCATTAGGCAGGTGCTTAGCAAGCTTAGGAGTGCCAAACTTTATGCCAAACTTTCAAAATGTGAGTTTCACAAAACTCGACTTGACTATATGGGGTATAGGATATCTGACAAGGGCATTGAGATGGACTCCATTAAAATTCAAGCGATATTGGGGTGGGAACGCCCACGTACCAGGAGGCAACTACAAAGTTTTCTCGGATTTAGCAATTATTACCGCCAGTTTATCCAGGGGTTCACTGAAATTGCCTTGCCCCTTACTGATTTACTACGTACCAAGGGGTTGGGAGACACACGCAAAGTTAAGCTCCCGGGGGTGGTGCTCATTTGGACACCTGAATGCCAGGCAGCTTTCAAAAAACTTAAAATCCTTTTCACTGCTGAGCCCATTTTGCAGCACCCTGATCCCACTCGACCCTTTGTGGTTCAAGTAGATGCTTCTGATTTTTCAATTGGGGCGCTTTTGCTGCAAAAAGATTCTGACAGTCACTTAAAGCCTTGCGCTTATTTGTCCAGGAAGTTTTCTGAGACTGAACGGCGGTGGCATGTTTGGGAGAAGGAGGCTTTTGCAGTTAAGGCAGCTTTAGAAGCATGGCGGCACCTCTTAGAGGGGGCTAAATGTCCTTTTGAAGTTTGGACTGACCATAAAAATTTAGAAGCACTCCGCCCCCCCTGGAGACTCAGTCCTAAACAGATTCACTGGGCTCAATTTTTTAGTTGTTTCGATTTCCAGCTGAAGTTTATTCTGGGTAAGAAAAACTTCCTTGCTGATGCTCTCTCACGGTTACCCCAAGATTCTGGCCACGCGACTGAGATTGTGGGTACTATGTGGACAGAGCCACAGCTGGGTCTGCAGGCTGTAACTCGCAGCCAAACCCGGGTGCAGCTGCCTCCGACCCCAGTTGCGCTGGCGGGGAGGAGGGCGCAGATTCCCTCTCAATTGCAACAACAGTTTCTCCAGACACTGAAATCTGATACTTGGTTGCAGGCAAACAGAGACAATGTTTCCTTTGATGGTGGTTTGGCTTGGAGGCAAAACCGCCTCTATGTGCCTGAACAGTTACGGGCTGAAATCCTAACCCATTCTCATGATGATAAGGTTGCTGGGCACTTTGGGTTTGTGAAAACATTGCACCTGGTTCGGCGCCAGTTTTGGTGGCCCACTCTGAAGTGCGATGTGAAAGACTATGTTGCTTCCTGTCCTGTATGTGCCATGTCAAAACAAAAAGGGGGTAAGAAGCAGGGACTCCTGCAGCAAGTGGCGAGCCCATCATGCCCTCGGGAGGAGATTTCTATGGATTTTATTGTTGACCTTCCTCCCAGCCAGAAGAAGACAGTAATTTAGGTGGTCAAGGATTACTTTTCCAAGCAAGCCCATTTCATTCCATGTGCTTCTATTCCTTCTGCCCCACAATTGGCACGCCTTTTTCTAATACACATCTACCGGCTCCACGGTAGCCCCTCCTGTTTGGTCACGGACCGCAAGACACAGTTCACTTCCCAATTTTGGAAATCATTTTTGAAATTGATTGGCACCAAGCAGGCATTGTCCCCTGCTTTGCATCCTGAGACTGACGGATCTACGGAGGTTTTAGATTCGACCCTTGAACAATTTTTAAGGGCATTTATAAACTACTAACAGGACAATTGGGTTGATTTGCTCCCTTTTGCTGAGGTGGCTTACAACAATGCAGTCCATCAGAGCACGGGGCACACCCCTTTTCATGTAGTTTCAGGGCGGGACTTCATGCCCATTCCTGAGTTGCCACAACCTCCTACCCAGCCCTGTTCTGCTTCTGATTGGGCTGCTCAGCTGGCTGATTCATGGCCGGTGATTCAGCAGGCTTTGGCTGATGCCCAGTCTGCTTACAAATTGCATGTGGACAAGCGAAAGGATGTTCAGCCTGATTTTAAAGTTGGCGATCAGGTGTATCTTTCCACCAAGTTCATAAAATCCCCACAGACATCACGAAAGTTAGCCCCGAAATTTGTTGGCCCTTTCCCCATTATTGGCATTGTAAATCCGGTCACTTTTAAGTTGTATTTACCTCACAATCTGAAATGTTTGCATCCTGTTTTTCATTGCAGCTTGCTCAAGCCTGTCAGCCACTCTTCCCATTGGCATGCCCAGCCTCTCCCCCCTGCTCCAATCATGATTGATGGGCAGCAGCATTTTGAGGTGAAGGATGTCCTTGATTCCCGCAGGCTTCGTGGCACACTTCAGTACCTTATCTGCTGGAAGCATTTCACACACCCTGAGTGGGTGTCTGCTCGCAACGTTAATGCTCCTGTTTTAGTTAGACGCTTTCATCTAGCTTACCCTTTGAAACCTGCTCCTTGATGTTTTGACTTTGTTTTGGTGGGGCGGTATGTCATGTTCACCGTTTCAATGTACATTGTACATCGTAACGTTTCGCATGTCAGGTTGCTGACGCGTGTTCTGTTTGGGAGGGGTTGTGCGGACTCCTTCTGCTGGGTTTGTTATCTGTATTCAGTGGAATGGAATGCGTTTGGGTTATCCAGTGTGTTCAAGGTTTTCTTCCCAGGAGATCAGCAGAACTCGTTACCAGCACCTGGGGTGGGGAATTTGAAATGGTTGGGTGAGGGGAGGGTTTGCACCGAGGGTTTTTAGTTTGTATTTGGCGCGCTTTTGCTCATTCTCAGCTTTCTTTGTATTTGCACACTATTCTTTAATAAACCAGATATTATTAAGCTCTTGCTTGTGAGTCTGAGTATATTAGGATAGGCAATCATTACATGTATCTGCTTATCAAGAACTAGAGAAACACACACAGGTCTTGGTTCATGTTCCCTGTGATCTGCTGAAGGCTAGTATTCAGCAAGTGCAATTTTATAAAGTTGCAAGTCTGTTCCCGGGGGGAATATTGACATGTAGCCATTTTACATTGCTTAATTTTATTTCCTCTCAAGAGTAAAAAAAAAAAAAAGATCTATAATCTAAATGTCTAGCAATATTGCTGTTGTCAAATATGAATAGAATTGCTTGATGGTATTATCTGTAAATGGAGATGGAATGTCAGAACACATTAATGACCAACATTTTCACAAAAATATTAAAAGAAATCATTTACTTGTTATGGAAAAAATGTTGACTCTTTGCTAATACATTTATCGTAATTTGAATTACCATAGATTTCCTGATAATTCTCCTCATACATGCACTGAAAGCATTACAAAGTAAATTAAAACAAATAAATTATTCTAGTATTAATATTAATATTAATATTCATAAACTAACTCAAGGTTGGAATAGATATTACTGCTGCTGGCTTCCCTGTGTTGGTCATGTGACTACTCTATTTCCATACTCAGTATGATATGAAATTCACCAGAGACCCAAACTTCTAAGTGTTCAGAAAAGATACATGGTGGGCAAGTGATGTTACAATAGATACCACACAGTTATGGATTTTATTCAAGATAATTTGTTAGCCTTAGGAAGCCAGAAAAAAAATACCCTCTTTCTTGTTATGCTCCTTGTCATAATCCTCATCAAGAACAGAACATGAGTTTTCAACATCTTCTGTTCTTGATGTGAAAATGGCTAAGATGTGCTGCTGGCTTTTATTTCTATAGAACAAAACAATGAAATGAGAACCAAATGTATCAATTCACAAACCCAGAGACAACTGAACTAGGAAGAAGCATATATGCAGTTCATTATTTGTTTCTAAAATTTATACAAAGATTTGGTGGTGGAATATCTGTTTAACAATTTGTCTGAAATGACACCAGATTTGAAAAGTTTCTTCAGCCAAAGAATTGTCTTTGGCCTTTGTGTGCACTTTGAGGCTGCGCTCAAAAACCTGGAAAAGTGGGAGGGCCCAGGAAAGAAACTGAGGTGGGCTAGGAAAGTTTTAAAAAGTGGGAGCTAAAAGATCTGAATTTCTTCCCCCTTCTCTCCCCAGAACAATATCCAATAAAAAAAGTAGAATGTTACTATATATGTACATATATAAACAAAACTGTTTCTCTCTTAAATCAGCACTTTTCTGCATAAATTCAGAGGCAAGCCACAACTCTAAAATTCTAAGATTCCACTGGCAACAAAGGGGAATGGGCTGGTCCTCCTCTACTGTAAAGAGTAGCTTCTTGGATTTGATTTAATTTAATTTGAGGATGTCAGATATGGTTTGACATTTAATCTCATTGCCGAGTCCATTAACATTCCATGACACAGCAGAAATCTTCATAAAGTTGATTAGTTCTCTTTTTTCCTACTCTTGGCCAGTTCAACTTGAGATGCTTACTCATGGAGTTTTGCATAATTATTCAGATTATAATCCCCTTTCTTTTGAATATTACACACATGAACAGGATTTCCACTACTTGAAGTTTCTTGAACAAAACCTTGGACAGTCTCAGAGGAATAGCCATATTCAATAGACTGATGATTTGCCCAAACCTATAGAAAAATTGGGAAAAATTGAAAGTATCTGTTTCAACTTCTGAAATATGTAAATGTAATGAAATTCAAATAATCAATTATGGGGTTAATACGATCCTCGACAGCAAATAGTATGTGGCCTATCCTCATACTCTTGTCCTGAATGAGATTACCACTTCTTCTAATGTATCATATAGTTCATTAGATCTTGATATATACCCTTAATCTTGTAACAAATAAGCTAAGAACTTATTTTTTATAACTCAGTAGTTTTCCTTCATCAAGCTGGACAACATGGTATTTTCTTCTGTGTTGCACTATTTATGTTTCTTAGATTGAAAAACTATACTTTTTTGGCAAAGAATTTTGAAGTTGCTTCTGCTCATTATTAAGGCTTACAAATAATGACTGGGATAGTTGCACGGCTTTAAAATGTTTGAATGGAGACTCTGTATCTTGCATGGGCTCATCGGATTGCATATTCTGTCCCGCAAAGGAGGTATACTATTGAAGTCCAATACCAAAGGCCCTATACTCTTCCAATGTCTTTGCCTGTTGTTAAAATTATGACCTTGGGCACCAGAGGTCTCAAGAAAGTCAGTAGGGAAATACAGTGCTATATTGTCCCTTTTCCCCCAGTGTGCTCAGGAGATTTGGGGTACCTTCCAGAGTGACCCAGAAGATGATTTGGGGAGCCAGGAAAAAAAAATCTCATTTTTAGAGACGCATTTTCTGAATCAAAAGCTGTTCATGACAGGAACAGCATAATATTCTGTATGTCACATTCTGTGCAAAAATACCTCTCCCACCAACTAAAACAGGGTGATCCAGTTTAAGACAGAATAGCCCAGGCCTAACTTATGTGACCAAGGAGAGTAAAAGAAAAGAATTGTTAACCTGCCATAGTTCTCATGTTTTCTATAATAAAAAAATATTGTAAGGGTAACAAGATTTTTAAAGGCCTCTGATGTGACTTAAAGTGGAAGAAATTCAGCAAGCTAAAATATAATTGGGTGAACAATTCAGCTTGCCATGACTCAGAGTATGACCACATTCACAAATCAAACAATTAAAGATACAGAAAATTATACAGTTAGAAATGAGAAACAAGTTCAATTGCTTTACTTCAACTACAAATAAAAACTAAGAAAAAAGTTAATAGCTTACAACATGAAGAGCAAACAGTGAACTCTGAGGCGATGGGGTGCAATTGGTTGCAAAGCTTGGTGGTCCCAGTATATTTAACACCATCACACGCTAACCAGCCAAATCTTAATGGCTGTTTCTGGCAGCAAACAGTCACACTACCTGGGTGAAAATTGCCATTTTGGTAAGAGAAAATCCCCAATCACTTTCTCCAGAAAAGACCTACCCTTCCATAAGACCTTGAAGCAGGAGTGTATTGGCAAGGCTGAATGATATCACCATTACCTTCTCTATTAGCCAGGCAGGTAGCTGCAAACCTGGCTCCTTCAGCTAGTTGGTGGTTCTGGGCTGTCAGGTCTTGGCAATGAACCCAGTCAAGTGTAGCCCCCACCCTCCATTGACCCAGTTAAACATGTTCCGAGAACAGGGCCAATATATTAACTTATATATCGTTATTTTGGAAGCAAGTTAACAGCTGGAAACACTGTTTAAAGAAACATAGCTAACTCTGGCTCCTTTGTTAGGAAGCTTTGCCATGCTGGAGTCAAACCATTATATAAGTCTTTCAAGCTCTAATTAGCCAATTTTCCAGGAAGAAGTTGTTCCTTGACTTGAAATGCCAGGAGCTAACAAAGGACCTTGAGCATTATAAACACAAACCCTAAGGCTGAGTCTGGGGCCTTTACCCAATTTTTTCTTTTGTTTAATAATTCCACTAGTGCACCATTTTATCATTTTTCCATTCATTTGATGACTGAAAATTAGCACACTGCAGTGGCTATATTAAAAAAAAAAGCTCAGCAAAGAAGTGGGTAGCTTACAGAAAGAAAAATAGTAATTTGAAAAAAAAGTGGGGGCTGTATTTCTTCTGGGTTTATAGCAACTCTGAAACATTCAGGGAAAAATTCACTACATGGCAGTTAATCAAATGACTTGAATTTCTACAAATTCATGGCAGCTGTGTTGTCTGAAATGTGTTTCTCCTGAAAATAACCACAGTTGTCTTTACATTGTGGCTGATTGTCCTGGTAGTCAGTGAATTTCTAGTAGGCAACATAGTTCCTGTGAGCTCGAATATCCCTTGCCATGATCCCTTAATATATTAGATGAAGAGGAGGATGAAGATGATTTAAACTTTTTATGCTGCTGACTCACACTGACTTACAGCAATGTAACAGAATGCAAGTAAAATTGTTCAATTAATTCTTAAAAAATAGAAAGCTTGAGTGCTGCAAAGGAAGGTACAAGCCTCATCTTTAATGGATGAGTGGCTGCAACCCTGGGAATAATCTTGGAAGTGTGCCCATCTGCTCAGAAAAGAAAAGAAAAGGTGGAGAAAATCCTGACGAGCTAAAATTAGTTTGCCTTTGTAGTAAATGACTGAGCAGTCATAGCAAGTAGAAGCACCTGGCTGACCTTGGCTGATCTCAGAAAAGCTGACAGGGTTTGACCTGGTTAGTATTAAAGAGGAGATCATCAAGAAATCTGAGACCTGTAAATTTCAACCTGGGTAGTTGAAAAAACATCCCAGAAGAAGGCAAGAACAAATAACTTCCACAGTGTTGTCAAGAATAAAATGTCAACATGTCCATGTAGTCACTAGGAAAGGAGCTGAAGTCAAAGGAGATTTAATTCCCCATACCTACTTTGCTTCAGAAAAGCACTGAAAACTTGGCTTTTTAAATAGGGCATGGACCAGTGTTTTGTGATCCTGATATGTAATGAGAGATGGTTGATTAATTTTGGAATTTTTTCCCCCTATAGTGTTGTTTACATGTGTGTAGGTGGGGGGATTATATTTGTTTTTGTTGAGTTTTTAATTGAAAGCTGCCTCAAATCTCTCTGATTTGGTGGCCTTATAAATCCATTACCACCATCATCATCTTCAATGAGCATTCTATCCCTGGACACACTAATAATGGCAGCTGTTTCATAAATTAACAAGCACCTCCTCGGCTTTCCCTTCTGCCAACATGTTTAACATGATCCCCACATTCCAAGTGTGTCTTCCACCCCATCCAAAAGTTGCATACTCCTACAGTAAATCATTCATTTCTGGATCCTCTTTCTCAGTTGCTGAAGTCTTATATTATTCATATGGTGTGAATTAATATGTTTAATGTACCAGTATGCATTTTCCATGCTTACAAATCCATATTGCAAATTAATGCAAAAAGCATAGGATACACACTTTGTACATAAACAGATTTATCTAATGTATAAATGCAGCTTAAATAGAAGACTGATCTACCTAACTTGATTTCTCCCCTCTATTTTGTGGATTGGACTATAAAGAAGATTCAGGTCAGTGATAATTATGAAGAGCTATTATATCTGGTTAGCCAAAATCTGGATGACCATGAGATGGCAGCAAGGAGTTAGAACGTTATTATCTCTTTGCTTGCAATCTCATGGCCATCCAGATACTGTAACCCTACATTCTGGCACAGACAATCTTAATACAAACAGTTATTCAGCCTATCCATCTCTGTCATTCTTCATGGCCTCTCTTTCTCTCAGTTGCCCACCAGACAGTAATGTCCTTAGATCAAATATTCTCTATAAATTGAGGGAACATTTAACTGATTTATGAGGCTTTTAGCTATTACCTACTTACCTATCCAATAAAAGTGGTTACATTATATGACACACACATGGTACTCCCATAGCTCTGAGCTTCACTCATAAAGTGACACATGCATCAAACTGTAATGAGATTTCCTGAAGCAAATCTATCATCATAGGACAAAAACAACAAGCCTTCTATGGGAAATATTTTCTTGTTCTTTCATTAATTGTGGAAATTTTGTCCATATTATTCATGTTTTTCTGCATTAAAGGAAAACTCATTTTCTAGAGAATGAGAAAGAGAATGATTGATAAATGGAAGACAAATGCAGGTTTCATTTAAGAGCAAAGTATGCTAACTGTGCCAAGTCTTTTCCTGCTGTAACAATTTGTTTTTGAAGTATAGTGAAGTGCAAACTGATGATCACATTAAATAAAAGCAAACAGAAGATTTCAACTCATTCTTAGAACTCTGTGAACTCAACAGAAAAAAAATCAATTGGCTTTAATCTACCTGTCCTTGAAAGTTTAGAACCATTTTTAAAATGCTGTATGCTATCTACGAGGATAAACCAAGAACAATAATTAAAACAATTCTTAACTTTATCCAGTTTTCTATTTTCTAATTGGAGTTGGGAGAGAGAAATAGGCTGTGGTATTGATACAGTTTTGCACATGGCAAATTGGGGATGGAGAAAGAGAGATCCTGGAAACCATCTTCACCTACATGAAGGATGGCATTAAAAAGGTGAGTGAAGAGGAAGATCCCATTTTTTTTCTCACTCACAGCAGCTTTAAGAAGCAACTAAGGTTTCTCTCCCTTAGGGACTCTGTTATAAAGTGTTGTTGTTGTTGTTGTTATTATTATTACTATTGTCAGTTCAGAGATTTGCACTGGCAATGTTGGCAGCTAAGAGAAGTCAGATGCTTAGTATTGCAGCAGCAGAGGCAGAAAAGATCTGGGTCCTTGTCCTGTAATCCTGGAAATGAGATCAAATGAACTCAAATCTGTGGCCAAGGAACTCATAAGCAGAGGACTATGAAGATTGGGTTTTGCCATGTGAATCGATTCTTTCTCTTTTCCCCTCCAATATGGATTAATAGATTTGGCTGAACTACATTAAAAAGGAAAGTCAGAGATGTAGATTTGATTATCTGTCCATTGATCAGTCTAATCTGCATGGGGCCCTCTGTTCAAATCTATCAGTCTACTGCTGCTGAGATAGTACATATAAAATAATATAAGGACTGTTTCCTTCACCTCCCATACTTCTTTCACTCCATAGATCTGCTTATCAATAGTGGAAAAAGGAGGCAGAGCTTTCTTATTTATATAGGTTCATAAGATGTTTTCTGTCTGCATCATCTTCCACCTTGATGCAGAAAGATATTGGTGTGAAACCAGGTAAGAATTCTTTAAAACATGGGCTGGCAGAGATTAGTTGTGATGGAATGTGAGGGCGACCTTTGGGAACAGAGGGAAGGGATGCTGCCTAGGGAACGATCAGATAAAAGGAAAGGGAGTCCAAGAGAGGGTGACGGTCTAAAGAAGAAACTTAGGAAAGACCCGCCCTGGCCACTCAAGCGATAAATAGGGAGGGCGGGAGATTTGTAGTTTCAGACTTGCAAGATTCTGTTAATGTGGCCTTACAATAAAGTAGAATTAGATCATTTGGTTGTGTTTCCTGCCTGGTCTACCTGGAAGGGCTGACAACAATCTGGCAAGTCTGAGACTACAAATCTCCCGCCCTCCCTATTTATCACTTGAGTGGCCAGGGCGGGTCTTTCCTAAGTTTCTTCTTTAGACCGTCACCCTCTCTCGGACTCCCTTTCATCTGATCATTCCCTAGGCAGCATCTCTTCCCTCTGTTCTCTAAGATCACCCTCACATTCCATCACATTAGTACAGTGATAAACTTGACAGCCAATATAGTGTAGTGTAGTGTACAGGTAGTCCTCACTTAACAACCATCTGTTTAGTGATGGTTCAGACTTACAATGGTGTTGAAAAGAAAGGACTTACGACTGGTTCTCACACTTATGACTGTCGCAGTGTCCCTACGGTCATGTGATCACAATTTGAGCATTTGGCAATGGGTTCGCATTTATGACTTTTGCAGCATCCCATGGTCATACGATCACCATTTTTGACCTTCCTGGCTGGCTTCTGGCAATTAAAATCAATGGGGAACTGCGTGATTTGCTTAACCTCATGGTTTGCTTGATGCCCACGATGATTCGCTTAACCACCACCGCAAAAAAGGTTTTAAAATCGGATTGGATTTGCTTAATGACCGCTTCACTTAGCAACTGAAATTCCGGTCCCAATTGTGGTTGTTAAGCGAGGACTACCTGTAGTGAACCCTTAGCCACAGAAGCTCACTGGGTGACTTTGGGTCAGTTTCTCTCTCTCTCTCAGTGCAACCTCCTTCATAGGGTTGGCTGTTCTGGAAAACATAGATGGAGGGAAGGCTGTGTACGTCATCTTGAGTGCCTGAAGAAAAGATGAGATACAACAAAAGGAAGAGGAGATGGTGTAGCAGCAGTTGAAGAAAATGCTGGATTATTCCTGAACAAAAAGTCCTTCAGTGCTTTAAAGTATATCTGGTCTTCATTTTTTCTCCTTAACCGACAACGTATTTTATAACCCTAAAACTACTACATGTCGGAAGCAAAAAAAAAAAAACTGTATGGCCCCAGACTACACATCCTGGGAATAAAGTGAATCCCATTACAATCCAACTTTCTTGTTCAATAAGGCACTACTTCAGATGGTTTCGACCACAGGTTTGACATTCCACAATAATAGAAGCGCAGGACTCACAGACAATTCATCTCAAAGGCAGGAGAAAAATACCTTTTTCTGCTGATGTTTCCCAGCATATATTTCTGAGGGAAAGGCTTTCCTGAGGAAGATCAGTGAGCAGATGAATCAAGAAAAGGCTTGCATGGACACACAAGCGGTGGCGTTTTTAGTCTAACTTATAATGTCTCCTGTCCATCCAGACTAGCTGCTAATAGTGTTTGATTCTTCTGCTGTGCAAAATTAAGCATTCATTTTAGCTAATAGCTCCAGACAAATCAGGGGCGGGATAACTGGCAGCACGTCATTCAAGGTATTTATTTCTAAAATTGCTTTCCCAATGGGGTTGTATTTAATAAAACTGGAACTCAGATTAAGGAAGATAATGTTAAAGTAAAGTAAAGATTAATTGAAGAATCCAAGCTGATGAATGCTGGCCACGTTTGCTTGTTTTTTGTTTGATGTACCTTTACAAAGTGACCATATGCTCCATCTCTGTGTCTTGGCAACATCAAAGCTCCATGCAGAGACATTCCCTTCCTGTGCCTCTTTTCACTGTGGTGCTTGGTCCTTGAGGCATAATTTACAGAACAGCTGCAATGGTGTTATTAAAAGCACTACAAGTATTTTAAAACAAAAAAGCAGCCATATGTGCCTACTGTCGAGGTAGGCAAGTCTTCTTGAAATGTAATGTTGAGGGCTGTGGTGGCTTGAAAGCAAAACGGCTTTCTCCATCTCATGTGACTTACCACAACTCTACCCCAGACTTGATATATACACTGCCCACTGAAGAGTAAATCTAAGCGCTTCTCTCTCTCTTTCTCAGAATATTCAAATATCCTTCTGGTTTTTCTCTTATTGTTTTACTTTACTACTGATACTAGCATTACTACTACTAATAATACCACAAAGATCTGGTTCTTTTACAGAGCCTTCACAAACTAAGAATGATGGCTGGGAATGTTTTTTGGTTTTTATTTATGTTCTTTTTATTATTATAGTTACATTAAGGTTATTTTATTATTGTCATTTCTATGTTTTTAATATTGAATGTCAGCTGCTTGGAGCCTTTGGAGAGGGACAGAATACAAATGCAAGGCAATAAATAAAACTAAACGAAATATTAACATTTTAATATTAAAAATGTTCCTGAACTGAAGAATGCCAAAGTAGAAGATAGATAAACTTTTATTTAATCTGTATTGTTTTGAAGACTCCATAATTCTATGTTTTTGTTTTCTCTTTAAAATGATCTGTTTAATGGTGTTTATTTCTTCCCCCTTTTAGAATATATCAAGTTCATTAGATCTCCTCCCATGTATAAATCTGGTCCATCAAACCACAATTTGCACTGTCAGCTCCTGAGTGAAATCTATTGCAGCTACAGAGCTATCCCGCTTTTGTCTTTGTAGCAACTTTTAGACCACAATAACCATCATCACTTTTAAAAAGGCAGATCCATTACATTTCCTCTGTTCCTGCAGCCCCACATTAAGCTAATATTATCTATTTCCCAAGTGAAACAACCCCTTCCAGTCCTATCAATTATTAATTCGTTGCTTGCAGCTAATGTTTTGTTTGAATTATTTAAATGCATCTTCATTTATCAATAAACATAAAATGTTAAACAAAGAATACTGATGAAGGACATTATTTAAACCATAACATTTTATGAGATTATTTCAAGCGCCTTTTTTGATTTATTAGCACAATATGTTTTATAATTATTTTTCCATTTCTTAAAACAAAGCAATGCCAAACAAAGCCTACACTTCTGTGTATCGCCAAGAGATCTGGAAGTTTACTGAGTGCTTTCAGGAATACTAAATTCTTCTATGGTTTCTTAAAGAAAATATAAAATACAATATGGAGCAAATTCCGAATCCATTTGATGAGAAAATTCAAGTTACTGCTGGTTAAGATACAAAAGGTATTTACAAGAAAAACAGCTGCAGATTTTGAGAGTAGTTTATCAGGCTAAAGTCTTCCCTCCCTCCCTCCCTCCCTCCCTTCTAAACAGTCTGTTGGTACAGTTGAACAAATTATTAATATCATTATATAACAGCTCTGGCTACAGAAGAAAATAACAGAATTCAGCTGTTACAAGTGAAAAAAGTATTTGAATGAAATTGCGCATGGCATATCTTAGTATTTTCCTATTCTGCTTCATTGTCTGAAATTTCTTGGTCTTTGAAAAAATACTGTAGGTCCCAATTTATTGTGTGAAAATTATATTACATAAAATAGTTCATCTAGCCTAATTCCTTGCCAATTTGTAAATTGATTTTATTCTCGTCCACAATATGGAAGATGAATACATGAAATTAAGTAAATATACTCTGATAGGGAGGATGCACTCCTGTTCCCTCCATTGAAACAATGCCTATTCAGTGGTGGCCCCTATTTTATGGGATGACTTTCTTTCTGACATTTGGTTGGTCCCAATCCTGCTGGCCTTTAGAAAGGCTGTCAAGACCTGGCTCTTTCCCTGGGCCTTTGGGTCATCAAATGCTGGAACCCCAATTGGATGATGATGTTATCGATGGTGTTAAAGGACTTAGATGGAATTTTTGGGGAAAGGAGAAACATTGGCTGGCAATCCTGAGATAGGCTAAGCAGTTTTGAACTGCTGGAGAAATGTTACTTCCAGGGAAGATTCCAGAGAGGACCACTTAAAACTTATACATTTGAGAACAGCCCAAAGTTCATGAATGGGAGGAGGCATTGAGGGTTGTTTCTGTGGAGTCCTTGGTGCTCTCTGAGCCTTGTTGTTTTCTTGCAGATGTTTCATTGCCAGACTAGGCAACATCTTCAGTGCAAAGAGGGAGTGGGCCTTGCTCTCTGTTTATATACCGTGGCTTGTCCAGCTTGTGTTGGTGGAGGTGTTGTTCTCTCCTTGGGAGTTCCTTGATTGGGCTGTTGTTTGCTGCTTGGTTGATTGACTGAGTTAATAGTTCCTTGATTAGGGTATATTGTGCTGTTTGATGGTTCATCTGGTGTTAATCCCAGTGTTAGTCTTTGCATATCTGGGTGTTGATTGCTGGCAAGGAGGTATTCTCGTCTTTTTGCTTAAAAATAAATTAAACATAGGCAACATGAGTATTCCACCTATATTTAATATTTTCCCTCCTCTCATTACATTAAAAATTCAGTTACTGGAGATGGCAAGTTTTGAAAGAAATCTGGATCTCAGTTGAGCACTTCTAGCATATCTTGTCATAACAAGTAATCATTTTTTAAAATATCACTCTATTACATTTCTGATTTTCCTTCTCCTCAGCACAGATATATATCCTACTTTGGAAAGGCACTCCCTGCCCAGTGTTTGTCAGGATTAGTTATACATATCATAAAAATAAACAGACATTGCTCTATTTGTCCACTGTCCTCTTCAAATTCAATATTAAGTGCAGTAATGACCCAAAGAGAGGAGAACAGGACCTTGACATTGCCCATCAGTAGTTAGAACCCAGACAGCAGACTGAATAGGTAGACTAGGGTGAGATATACTGTATTTTCTCTTACTTTAAATTCAAATATATAAATATATCTAATTTAGCATATTAAATTATACATGAATACATGTATTTTAGTTTAGCATTTTTCTTTTTTGGTGATATGTAGGTGACCTCTTTACCCATATGTAATGTACTGGGTCCACATTTATGTGTACAGAGAATATGGATGAAAGTCTGATGCAGCATTTAGAAGCAAATGTAAAATATTGTTATTATTATGCTCCCACCTTGCCCAGGAATTAAATATCTGAAGAACCTTCCCCCAGTATCTTCCTCCAGCTCCTCCACTTTCCAATGTAGGCTTTTTCATTTCTTTGCAAACATAAGCAGAAAGGAAAATCTGTGGAATAGGACATTAGAATAAAATGTGATTCCTTACAAACGAAGCATGGTTCCACCTACAGTAGGTGAGGGAGCTTTTACTTCAGCTTCTATTTTCAGAAGTCATTCTGTATATTCCCATGGGCAACAAATCTGAGGATCTTGAGTGGTCTGGGTGTGGGCTGGACTCTCCAGACTGCTGCAGACAACAGAAGGCAAACATCACAGCTTATTATGCCATTCCCAGAAGTGCTAATATACCCTATCAATATTTCCTGGAACAGTACTGTGCTAGTGGAGGAACTGATTGGCTTTCAGTGGGGCAATAACTCATGGACCTTGCAAGGATGTAGTTTAGCATGGATGTAGTTTAGTGTGGGGGTGGGTTGGTAAATGGGCTCCTTTTATCTCCCTGTCCAGCTACAAGTAGGTAGATTCATGTCTAGCCCCATTTAAAAAGCTTTCAGTGTTATTTATCAATTTAGTCACTCTTTAAAACAATGGTGCATTAGTTAATTCTGATACTACAGAGAAATTCCAATAGAAGACCATATTACAGCCACATTAATATCACATTAGCTCATCATGATTAATGTTATTGTAATGAATGAATTAATAATGATTTGCTTCTTCACCAAGATTTCCCCCCCTACTTTGACATGAAGAGGATCCATGGAATTGATTATCACAAATATAATGGATTGATTCATCATTTATGGGAAACAAAGATCCTCTTCCCATAAAGCTCATTCTATTCAACCCCTCCCCCCACTTTGAAGTAGACATATTCTCTTTGGCAGGAACTCAAAATGAACTATAGATTATTCATAGAAGTCAAGTATTATTATCCAACCCATACAATAAATATGATGCTTCTTCTGGGAAGGAGTGTAAAAATGAATGAAGCTCAGGTAAGCTATCTCAATTGCATAAGAAACAGTTTGTGACCCAGGACACCCAACAGTGGTCTAAGGGAAAACTGTTCTGTGCTGGGGCAGAGGGGCTGTGGAAAGGGGTATGTCCCAGTCATATCCATGCTACCCAATCCACCTTACTAAAATCATTTGCTATTTTTTCTGCAGTTACCCAGTGCTTAAAGTGGGATAAAGACAGGAGTAGCATGTTTTGCTTCAAATCCAGTTCACGTTAAAATAGGTTGAATGATTTATTCCACTGCATTTTTGCACTGAGAAGAAAGGTATTTTCAAGGCAACTGAATTTTATTATATTTGAGTTTGGCAGGTCTTCATCTGCCCTAGATCAAACCATTGCTAAGAAACCAACACTTTCAACTTTCACTTGGATTTGAAAAATCTTTTTCAATCTTTTAATCTGAATCATTAAATATTATGCTTCTCTGTAAGAAAGAAATCACACTAGCTTCATAACTCAATTCTAAATTTAAGAATTAAAGTTTAAGGCATGGGGCCAGGCTATTTGTGAGACTGCCTCTCCCTGAGAGTATCTGCCCATCCCACTAGATCAGATAGGGTGGGCATGTTCCAGGTCTTTTCCCTGAAATATTGCCATCTAGTGGTACCTAGGAAGAGTGCCTTTTCCATGGCTGCCCCTTCCCCTGGCAATCCAGCAGGCCCCCGTCCTCTTAGCCTTCCGGAAGGTCATTAAAAACTGGCTCTTTATCCAGGCACTCGGGCTGAGTGGTAGAGCCTGCAGAGGGTTGTTAGGGCACCCAGGGAGGTGGATTGAGGCACCAGGTTTTTAGTTGTTATATGGTTTTTATGGTTTTTATAGTTTTACTGTTATGAGTTGTTTTAAGATGGGCAGCCATACAAATCTTTTAAATCAATCAATCAATCACTCCCATGCTCTAAAATAAATAAAGTTCAAAGAAAGCACAGTTTTCCATAATTCCTGTGGAAAAAGATCTATGTTCATCCAGACTTAAATGTTAATTAAAAAGTTGTATAAAACCACTTTCCTGATTCTACAAGAGAGTTCCAGAATTCACCAAAAAGCTACATAAAGCTAGTCAAATATAGTCACTGGATGTTATTGGACAGTTAAGGATACTGTCAAACTTTTAATTTTTTTTTTTAATTTAATGTGGGTTTCAGTTCAGTTCAAGCTGTATTGTAATAAAATTGAACTGAACTGAACTGAACTGAATGTGGGTTTGCAGAGAAATACTGCCATGTGATAAAATGAGATACTGAATTATCTAGCTTAAATGTTACTTGACATTACATGACCATGGGATTGAAGCCCCACCTCTTTCACGTGGGATGCATGTGCTATACACAGAAAATGGAGCAGAGTTTCAATCACACAGTTGTGGCCACCATGTTGACTTTTTTGACCACCCCGCTGCACCCCCACCTTCCTCAGACCAGGACCTTGAGTTGTGAAATCTTATTTACTTTGCTTGGGTTGAATTGCATAGATTTTTCTTGGTCTTTTTAAATAGGCAAGCTGTATGGGAAGAACAGGAGAAAGGGGAAGTTTTGCAGGATGGCAAAGGCTCTGAAAGAACCATTCAGAAATGCTTTAAAACTGTTCTAATTTGCTGAGAAAAAAATCAAATTGCAAAATCAATTAAAATAATTAAAACATCCCAAGTTTAGCTCTTAATTATGCAGTGCCTTAGTTACGACTCTCCTCTGAAAACAAATTTACAGTCCAGTTACTTGGCCCCTCAGAGTTAAAGCCCCGATGCTCTATAAAATTCAGTGCTACTGAGACTTATTTTATACTTGTCAATAACTATTTTAACATGTACCAGTAACACTTTGATAGCTAGCCACTCTTCCTTCTCCTTCTTTATTCTGTCTCACCTTCTCATCCTCTTTCTTTTCTTTTTCTTTCGCAGATGGAAATTCATGGTGAATTTTTCAGCCCTGGGGTAGTTTCCCACCTCTTCAATTGTATTGACACAGCAGTCAGCTGCTGTCCTGCATATTACGTAAAAGTTGAATGGATGCCTTTATGCTGATGTTTTGATGCAGCTCTCTTAAAGGCTTAAGGGACTGTGTCTGCCTCAATAAACTGAACAGGGCATCTTGCACAATATTTCCAGCTATACTTCAGCATCTCATAACCACCCACCTGATTTTTAATCTGAGATGGCAGTGATCAAAGCAGACACCTCTTACATGCATGTTTCAGAGTGGATAGAAAACCTCATATTCAATAAAGGGATTCACTGAAGAGTCATAGTGTCCTGCTAGACATTATTGGTGTTACAGGAAGAGCAAAGGGGAGTAAGTAATGTTCACATGTAGCTCAAGCTGCCACATTGCTAAGACAGAAAAGGGCTTTTGAGATATTTCTCAAAGTTACTATATTCCTCTTCACTTGGTAATATATGCTCATTGGCAAGATCTGTCTGTCTGTCTATCTATCATCTATCTTCTATCTCTATGTCCCTTCTCACCCCTGTGGGTGCTGTGTGTCTTCCTTAACCTCGGGTCCTCTACCAAAGACCTGGGAGTTTATTTTAATTACAGTCAAAGACCAAAAGAATATCAAGTACAGTGCAATCCTGTAAAAATGGGTAAGGAATTGACATAATAAAAAGAACTCCTGCTCTGTCTTTCTCCATCTCTCTCTCTTTGATTTTATTTTTTACAAGAATCATAGACAACTATTTTGGGTAATACCAATATAGTTGGATTTTTTAAATTACATTTCTTTACATATGGTATTGATAGATCTCTGCCTTGCATTCATGCAGTTCAGCAACAGCTGCCAAACATTTGTGTTTTTTTTTATAGGCCTCTGATCTTATAAGAGTCCCTTTCAGGAATTGGTACCAATATGGTATGTAAGCTACAGCACATTTACAAGACTGTCTCTTTTGAGATGTATTTTCCTTTTTTTTTAAATAATAATTTTATTAAAGTTTATGTATACAAAGATAAAAAAACTAATACAAACTAAAAATATATAAAAAGAAAACAAAAGAAATACAAAAAATAGAGAAAAAGAAAAAAAAAGAAAAAAGAGAGAAGATATATAAAAAATACCCCCCCACACTTCCAGGCAAGTACAGACAATTTCAGCAAGTTAACACCTTCTCCAGTAAGAAAAAAAGAAAAAAATAATAATATCTTCTCGTATCATGTCCCTTCTTAATAATCAAATTATAAGAAATCATTAATTAATCCTAATGAGCAAAGATCTATTAGAAGCTACCAGAGCTAGCATACAAATTTTAACCTTAATAAAAGAAAATCATTTTATAATCTAACTTATCCCTTCCTCTAAAAAGTAAAACAAAAGAAAATTTTCTTCACTTATAGACAAATCCTTAAAGCCTTGTCCTACATCCTGATTAAAAAAAAAAGATTTGAGATAGATTTTCCTAATGATGATGATTCTGACCATCTTCCAAATTTTGTATTGTTTGTTTTGTGAAAGTAAGAGGAAGAAAATACCTTAGAACTTTTAAAAACATCTCAGATTTTAAAAGTTTGTATTAAATTAGACTTATAGCCTCTAGATCAACTGCAACTGTCCTGTTCAGACTAAGTACCAGACAGGTTCTCAAAGAATATTCTTTATTAATAACTATTTACAGTAAGTAAGTCCTTGATATGCGAGACTGGGTTAAACAAGCCCAACTGGGTTGACTGGATCTGACTGGAACACAGAGGCTGGAGGCAACAGTTCTCGAACTGGAACAATGCTGAATCTCTGACTCACTGGATCTGAGATCAGGACTGTGAACAACAGACAGGGATGAACTGAAGACTTGGGGCAGGACTCGAACTCAGAGCAAGGTTAGACTCGGCTGGGGGTTCTAGACTAGGCTGGGTACTCTGAACTGAAGACTTGAAGACAAGGCCTGAAACTGGAGCAAGGCTGGATGCAGCTGGAATCCCTGAACTAGACTGGATTTTCTGGACTGGAGACTTGGAGCAAGGCTGGGAACTTGGAACTCGGCTGGACTTGGCTGGAAGCCCCGGACTAGGCTGGCAACCAGATCCTGAACACGATTGGTATGAAATTCCTGAACACAATGGAGCATGCGAAACGCAGTTGCATAGAACAGCGGACAAGCGGTGGCACTGGAAAGCTGAGGCTCACTCATGCTGCTGAGGAGGTTGCGGAGTTTCATGGCTGGAAGCAAGGCAAAGGCTGCTGGGCATGGCTGATGCTGATTCTTCGCTGACAGCAGATGCAGGATTCAATTCGTCTTCGGAATGGAGCTCGAACGCTGGTTCCTCTTCGGCCACAGACGCTGACTCTGACACCATTAAGGACTCTTCTCCCAAAGCTGCAGGCTTAGAGGATTGGTTGTCTCTGGCAGCCCGCTCTTGGTGCAGTTGCCTTTTATCCCAATCTTTGGTGCGCTTGGAGTCTCCTGTAGCCAATCGGGCTGACTTCTCTTTCACACACTTTTCAGCCAGTCTCTGGCGTGCACTGATTGGCACACTCAATTCCTCCTCCCGATCTCACCCAATCATTGTTGCAACTTCTTCCCGCTCTGCTGAGTCATGCTGGAGGTTTGTTTCTCCAATTCCAGCCCAGTAAGTTTCCAATTCCTCCTGTGACTCAGAAAGTGAAACTAATTCTGAGTCAGAGGCAAGCTTGGTTCTGACAGCAATTACCTGCACAACTACTTACAGATGTACATTGAAGGCAACCAAGGTTATTTTTCCCCAGTCTGTTCTTATGTTCCCAAATTCTCCCTGTCTGTTTTATGGTGAAAAAGCCTGGAATGAAACTGAATTGTCTGTACAACATTTCATATTTGGTGACTTTCCTGACTGTGTGAGATAAAGTATAGGTGTGCAAATGAAACTCATAAATTCTGCCGGATTTAAGTCCCACCTGAAAATGTCTGCCTTCTGTTCTTTCCAGATTTCTGGATGCCCAAACCAATGCCTCCCCCCACAACTATGAAGGCTCCTACATGGCTTCCTAGGGTAAGCTCTGTTGGCACAGAATGTTCTCCCCTAATTTTCAGATGATTTTCATTTCCAGTTGCAATGCCGGGCAACACAGATCCAAAGAGACCCTCTGGAGATTTTCAGGACATTGTAAGAGTGAGAAAAGAGAAAATTTGCTGTGTTGGCTGGAGTGCCTTTAAGCAGCCATTGGGTGTAATCCCTGCTGGTCGGCTTAGCTTGTCAGAGGCAGACCCATAGGAGCCATAGATTCTGTTGCGAACTTTTGCTATAGAAATTAAAAATAAAAACATAGGTTTTCATAGGTTATAGCTTTTGCTGTTATAAAGAAGAGATTCTTAGAATTGTAATTCTTCTTTCAATTTACATGCTATTACATTGAGCGACTCCTCCCCTTTGTTTACAATGATCCCAGATATTAGTCCACATCTGCATTACAGCTTTATAATAAAAAGCTTCCATGACAATATTTGCATTTTATTCTTCCATATGAATAGGCAAGTAGCAGAGGGAGAGAGTGAACCTGTGTATTTGGATTCTACCTCTACTGAAACCCTGTTTTCCATACATCTTCAAGCTAATGACATATTAGAGGCTTTCTCAAAAAGTGATGTCTACTGCTAAGTGCCATGGGAAAAAAAAAGACAAAACATGCATCCTGTCAGCACGATGCATCCGCAGTCTTTTGTACTTGCATTCTGATGTTGGATATAAGTATGTCAGTCATGAGGTTTGTGTAGTGACGTCACAATATGTGTTTTGCCTTACTTCCTTTCCATGCAATTAAGCAGTTGGAGGGAATAACACCTAAATAAGGCCTATGAGCCAGTTTAGTTTCTAATCTGATCTGAGTCTGTACAAAAGCATGAAATGGAGAGTCTGCACTTCATCATGGAAAAGAAGTTCCAGTCATTCATTCTGTTTTATTATTACTATTATTGTTGTTCCTGTTATTTTCTGTTAAAATTAAAAGCAACTTTTTTTCAGAAAGGTGAAATTGTTGATGTTGGCATGATTGCTGCTATTTTTTTTTCTCTTTTCAGCTTTACATTTTTGACAGAAATGAAATATATGGCATGTCAAAGTAAGGAATGAATAAAATGGGACTCAGTGTAATTTATATAAACTGAATAGACCATATAACAACAGACCGTTACTAAGAGGGTAATCGGAACAGCCCAGGCACTAACGCTCAGCCTTCTTCCCTGTCTTCCCCCACAAGATTAGCAAAACATTAAACAGTAATATAAGGCAGATAATCGTATCAGCCTGCTTTACCTTACTGCAAAAAGGCAATCAAGTAGAATCTACCCCTGCTAGTATATAAGTTGGTGTGCAAAATCTTATTTGCCTTAATTAACAACTGCTTAGGGCTAATTTCTCAGCTGAGATCATACTTTTATCCATCCTTCATGCTGTGCTTTCTTCAGGGTTACATTTTTATTTGAAATCACACATCGGAAGCAGGAGTGGGGTGGTTCAGTTCATTTTAGCAAGCACCTTAATTAGGTTATTTTCTCCACAAAGAAACAAAACCAACCAACTCTCCCTCCGTATTTAAATAACCTATATCAATACAGAAGAAGGGGTGAGATGAGAATTTTGTTAATATGAGGCTTCCCTTGCCTCAGACATCTGTTCTGAAACTTAATATGGCAATATACACACCAAATTGCATCAGCAGATTTGATTAGTTGGAACTTTTGGGAATTTTTCCAGCTGATTAACCCAAGGACCTTATCATTAAATATTGGCATTGTATGGATTGACCAAATTCCAAGTGAACGCTACATATTAAAGACTATAATTGCAAGTTAACTAGAAGATGAAGGAGGCTTAATCTAATGATGTTTGGGGTGCAATATTACTAGAATTATCATATTAACATGACTAAGCCAGCTATTAATATATTTACCTTATACAAAGCCAATTTAGCTGAATTTCATTATAGATTCATTTTGGTTCAAGATATCTATTGAAAGTATTTGTCATTCTTTAAGAAAATTAAAGTGCTGTCATTTTGTCAGGGTACATGAAGTAAAGTGACCTGAACATTACAAGTGTTTTGTTTTCATGTAGAAAAGAGTAAAGTAAATATAAACAATAACATATGTGGCAAAATATACAACTTTCAACCCAACCATGGGATTTTAATGGGCCATCCCCTTTTAAAATGGCACTACAGCAGAGTATTTTCTAAAGACAAAGGTTGCTTTGGAGAATAATTAAAAGTGGAACTTTAAAAAAAATAAAATAGTGAAAAATTATGTGGATTGTCTGACTGAGGAACATTGCATTTTATGTCATACTGACTAATACCTATGGAAGATAGCAGGTGTTCTTGGAGAAGTTAAAAACACTCTACAATACAGTGCTAACCTGACACTCTTTGCTCAGGGGAATACTGTTTCAGTTTCCAAATGCTGAGCTGTTAGTACCAATTAGCATCTTTACTGAAGTTTCATGGCATCACTGTTTTTCAGTGGAATTCCAAAAATAATCTAAGTTAGAGTGCTGGAAATGTTATGTCAGAAGGACCAGTGTGGACCAGGAAAAACATCAGAAGTGTATGGGAGGTGATTTTCTGAAGCTTCATAAGAATGACACATCCCATGAGATGGATACCTACCAATAGTAGCAACAGCATCTAGGAGAAAACTCACACTCTTATATTCTTACCAAAAAAATGGGTTATACATGAAATGAACTAATCGAATAATACTGAATGGTGCCTTGGAAGTATTTTGGCTGTTATTCATGTTTGTCTCACTAAGCAACAGGAATTTTTTTAACTATTCCAAGAACACCAACTATAAACTGCGTAAGTCTCTTTAGATCTGATTAATCCCATTCTTGATGTCTGCCAATCAAATGAAAACCTAAATGAGTGATTAGCATTGAACTGTCTTGAATTGCAATTAGTTTACCATTGAACTGCATTAGATCAAAATGCCCATTCATACGCTGGACACAATATAGAAGAAACAAGAGTCTGGCTACTTATAACAAAGCTTTTGCATATCTAGCTCTCTCTTGGGATTGGCTAAAACCACTATACACCGAAGGCAGTAAACCCAGGCAACTGCTAGGCACCCAACATGTTATAAATAAATTCATATATTTTATTGACGCCTACATACAATAATGTCTCTATAGTGAAAGTCTAGCCTGTTGCAATATCACTTGTTAATCCCCAATTATAGTTTGTAAACATAAACCATTTTTCATGCTAACATCGTCATGAATTTATGCTAATTATTTATTTAACTTGAACTTTTGAATATCTTATTCAATATACCAAAGATTAACTTCTCCCACTGTTTGTTTTAATCTCTCACAACATTCTTGTCATGGTCCCTGTTCCAATGTTCCTGGAAAACATCGTAACCGGTTCCCATGCCATGGGGCTGACATGAGTTGCTGTACGAGAGGGGGCTGCTCCTGTTCCTTGGACCAGGCTGCGATGCGAGGAGTGAAGAATGAGAAAGGCATGTTTGGGTTATCTCGCCTTGTCAAGGACTTTTCCCGCAGACTGGCAGGAACCGTTAGGGGCACCTGTGGGCCATGGAATTGTGTTGACTTTGAGGGGAGGGACTGGGACTTGTTTGGGGTTTTATTGGGAGACATCCCACACTTTTACTATTCTCAGCTTTGCTTGTGATCCTGCATACTATTCATTATTAAATCAGATATCCATGAAAGCCTTGTGTGAGTCTGATAGTGATTTTGAATAGGCAATCATTACAATTCTGAAAAGAGGGAAACGTTTTAATTTTCACCAGTTATATATATTTAACTATAGATGTGCACTAAAGCAAGACTTGGTTTTCATCCCACTTTGGAAAAAGCCCCAAGTTCAGATTGGGCTGTCTTAGAACCTCACTTCAGAAGATCCAAAGTCTGTATGTCTCCCCATTAATTATCTCTGAGGTACTTGAACCAATTAGCTGGTATGCACAGAGCTCTTTCTTCAGTACTTTCAGTCAAGGCTCACATTGATTTTTCCATGAATACCTGAGTGTGAATCTAGAGAATGGGAACTGATAATAGAATAACCCACTTTGGGACTGTTTTTAATAATGAAAAGACGCAAAAGAAATTTTGTAAATGTAATAAATACACGTTAGCCCTGTCCTGTGCAGTTTCACATATGAACCAGTGGAAGAATTCACAGTGCTAGGCTTCATTGTACTAGGGCTTGGGCTGCACTTTAGAATTGGCTACTAAGAAAAATCAGCCTATCTCATTCTGGGCCATGAAGTGATCTTGAGAACAAGCATGTGTAAACAAAGTTTGCATTTTACATGAAATATAATCCAAATGTAGGAACTCCTCCGGACTTTTGAGAGGAAGATGGGTCACTTTGCACACGCCACAGTTCTGCTAATTTGAAATAATATTTCTATTTTATGAAGAGGGCACTTTTGAATCCACTCCTTAATAATATCTGTTCTCCATCAAAAGAGACCCTGGCCTAAGAAGTCGGCTTGTCCCAGTTCTGAACTGATGATTCATTTATCTTCATTTTCTTGCTTTCTTTGTTACTGTGTAATATACTTTTAGAAGAAAAAAGACTGGTTTGTTGGAAGGAGTAGTATCTAATGGGACAATATTATTGTAAGTGTAGCTGTTTGTTTCTAAATAAATCCACGGAAAAATAAAATGATTTCAGATCATTGTATTGATACTGTTCTTTTGATACCAGATATTTTTAAGGACAAAATAATTGGCTCTATCTTTATTTACACTAAGTGAGTGTATCAGTGAATTGCACCAAGCAGTGCTAATTAACAGCATGAGAAGATCACAAAAAAGGACATTGACAGGAGAGCGACAATTACTAATTTATTTGTCTCTTTCTCAATTCACTTAGAAATATCTTTGGGAGTGCAGCACGTCAGCCTTGTCAGGCATTACACTGTAGCTGTCAGCATTTTGACTGATGTAGAAGCACTACCTGCTCTTGTTTGCCCTTCCTTTCACTTGAATGCACACAGGTAAGACAGCTTGTTGGTAATTTTTATTTAATGCTTTCAGTATCTGTGGCTGCTCATTTTTTTTTAGTGAGAGTTCTGACAATAAGAAATCCCACTCTCCAAGATTTTTAAGATTCCAACTGCAAGTACTCTGCCACTTAATAGAGGTTTTCCTCTGAGGTTTGAATACTTTTTCCACTCTTCTTTGTTGCCTTGTGATCTCAGAGACAGCAGTTTAGGTTGTTTGATTTAGGGGGAAAGAAAAACAAACTTCTGGAAACCAGTGGGGAAAATTACAGATACAAGTGGTACGGCAGTGCTCTCGGGATGAAAAAGAATCCGTTAACGTTGCACATTTTTCTGAAACTACTCAGATTCATTGAGTTGGAAAGGGATCTTGTGGACCATTTAGTTTAATCCGTTGCTCAGTACAGGAAATCAGAGCTAGAACTTTCCCACAGATGGTTGTCATAGCTATGATTGAAGACCTTCAGCAAAAATCACCACCACTCCTGGACACCGGGTAATTGATTCCATTGTTGAACAGCTTTTACCTTCTTAAAGTTTTTCATCATGTTTCCCTACAATCTACCTTCCTGTAAATTAAGCCCATTAGATTTAAAGCTGTTTGGGGGCAACAGATAACACTGTAATCTTTTATCTGACTGCCATTCCCTTATTTGAAGAATGGTATAATGTCCATCCTAAGTCTTTTCTCCTCTGGGCTAAATATATTCAGTTTCTTCAACTTTTTCCCATGACTATTATTTCTTTAAAAACTTTTCCCTTGAGTCTGTTCTAAATCTTTATATATTATTCCTAAGAAGTGCTATGCTGATTTAAACCAAAGTCCCAGCATTCTGTTCCCATACTGGCTAACCAGCTTTCAAAGTTAAGCTCACAAGCAAGAACAAGTGTCATTAGCATCCTCTGACTGATTATTGAGATGTTTATTGCATCTAACATTTGGATAATATGTCACTGTCAAAACTTGAACACTTTAACTTCCAGGATCTTGTTTAAACCGTTCTTTAAGTGAGATGCACAGAACATAACATAAATGATGTTTGACTAATGCAGAATAAAATAATTTCTTATGGTTTGGAAATAATTAATGCAGCTTGATATCACTTTATCACAGTTTTAGTTGCTGCTCTCACTGCTATTTTTGTTTAGTTTGAGAACTCATTCTTGTACATATCACTCATAAACACAGAATTTTACATTTCTTTCTATTGAAGAAATCAGAATTATTTTGAATTTTGTTGCTCTCTTCTACTCTCCGTCCTTCCTTTCTCTGCAAATCTCAAAAATTCCATCTTTCCCTTCACTGATGTTGAATTTCAATCTCTCCAGTTTCAGAAATTAGAACTACTAATTAAGATTTTCTGACTAGCTGGGAATCTACCTATAAATACTACCAACTAGTATATATTTATGAAGTTTCCTAAGAAAAACTATTGGAGCTTTGCTGAAGTCATGATAAATTATTTCTACAACATTCCCATAATCTACTAAACTGATAACTTGATATTAAAATGATATAAATGAGCTTGAAAAAACCATTTTAAACAAGTATACAGATCACTGCATTGTTATCAAAATATTTACAGACTGGCAACATTAAATGGTCAACACAGTTTAGCAGGTTTTGAGAGCCAAATCAGATTTTATGGTTGCCATATTGTAACCCTATTCCATGGCATCAGGGCTTGTTCTTGAGGCCATACTACCCTGCTAAAATGCAGCACTATTCAAGTACTCCACATATACAGGAAAAAAAAGCCACATTCTTTACTTGTCCTCTTCCACTCAGAACTGAATGTAGACAGAAAAAAAAAATCAACTTTCTCATTCCTTGTACCTGCTTGTTAATTGGAGCTAAATAACTCTAATATGGGGATATATAAATGGCATTGCTGGAAAAGCACATGTCCCTTAAGCTTTAATGTTGTGCCATGTGATTGTCAAAAGTGATTATTTGCATATGTTTTTAATACTTCTTCCCATACACAAGGACTTTCCAAGAAGAAAATATATACCATTTAAAAGAGGCTCTTGGGATTGAAAATGTATTGACATTTTCATGTTGATTCAAAACTGCAGATAAATATATTCTCTGTAGAAAGTAGGACTGTTGTTGAAATGAAACCTCTTAAAACAAAAAATAAAAAATCAGAAAAAAAGCCCCCACTGGCTCATAAAATTAAGTGCCTTAAAGTCTAGGCACTGATGCTCAGAGCATAGAAAATAAACCAGTTAAGCTTGAACTCATTGTACAGAAAGTCAGAGATCTGGTGGGATGATTGCCATGATTGCAATGTAGAAATTGAAGGAAAAGATTCAATAGAAAGGAAGGAGGACTGCATGGTCTGTTCAAAATATTCATTCTTGCTTAGAATTCCAAATGAATGGATTTAACAGTGCTGTAGAGAGCATCTGGGTGAAAATAAGGGAAGGAACAAATGAAAGCAATAATGTTGTTAGCATCTACTAATCCATACACAACCAAGGAAAAGATGTGACTGATACCTTCCTAAACAAATTGCTGTACTTTCAAAGAGAAATGAAGTTACCATGATGGGAGGCTTTAATTACCCTGACTTTTCTTGGGAGAAAAGTTCTACAAATCATGTTCCTTCCAGGAAATTTCTGACTTGTTTTGGGACAAATTTCTCCTTTGAAGGGTGGAAAAGGGCTGCAACTATTGTAGAAATGAATCTTAATAATAAATCTTTTTTTAAAAAAGTTTTAACTGTTTTCTATAAGTTCTTTAGTTATACTATATTCTTTGAAGTCCAATTTCACTATATTTTCATATCTTTCTATTCTATATCTCCAATATGTTTATTGCTGACCTCTCTATTTCTGTTGTCTTAAGTCCTATATATCTCTACTGTCACTCTCTAAATAGCCATACTCCTTTTTCTACAGAGTTCCATCTGTCTTTTACCTTTTTTCATTTCTGTTTTCTATTCTGTTCTGTCCAAGTCTTTACTTTTTCTTTGTCTTTTCTGCTTGTTTGCTCCTGGCTGGGCTTCTTGATTCTTCTGAGTCTTTGCTCCATCTGAGGGAAACGGCTCAAAGAAGTTTGACTTCATGCCAGTTCTGAGAGAAGGAAATAAACACCTCTTTCTCCCCAGTTTTCTCAGCTGCTGCCTCTTTTCCAACTGCTTGTTCTCATCTTTTAGTTTGCCTCTTTACTTTGGCCCCTGGGTTTTGGCTCTGTTTATTCAGCCTATCCTTCATGAGACTGTGGCTGTAGAGCTCCCAAGTAACTATCTGGTCCTTGTCTTCTGCCCAACACTGCTGTTTGATTGGTAGCTCTGTTGTCCTGACAATGGGCGAGGGCCAAGAAGAGATAGGGAGGAAGGAGCACAGGTGCTTTTAATCTGCTCAGGCATACTGGAAGACAGTGAACATGTCAAGCTAGAGCTCTTGAATCTAAGGGAAAGGAAAACTGGGCACAGTTAGTGTCTTAGACTGCAAGAAAGTGTAAACAGGATTCCAATTCAGGAGATGCTAATGGAAAAAGAAGCTCAAGATGAACCAGAGTTCCTAAAAAAGGAAACTTTAAAAGCACCATGATAAACAACTCAAACAAAAATTAATAGCAGAAGAAGCCAATATGACTATATAAAAGCTTAATAAAGATCTAAAAAACAAATTAAGGCCTATTTAGGAAATGGAAAGAAGTTCAGGTAACAAAAGAGTACAGATAGAATGATTGAGCTGGTGTCCACAAGGTAAGGTCCTTCAGCAAAGGATCGTTACCTTGTCGTGGTGCTGGAGCTTGAGCACCTCAATGATGCCATGAGCTAAACCGTGAAGGGCCACCCAAGACGGGAAGGTCATGACAGAGAGGTCAGACTAAATGCGATCCCTGGGGAAGGTAATGGCAACCCACCCCAGTATTCTTGCCGTGAAAACTAAATGGATCAGTACAACCAGAGATATGTCGGTATACCATCGGAAGGTGAGACCCCCAGGTCGGAAGATGGTCAAAATGCTACTGGGGAGGAACAGAGGATGAGCTCAACTAGCCCCAGACGTGATGACGCAGCTAGCTCAAAGCCAAAAGGACGGCTAGCGGCCGACGGTGCTGGTGGTGAACGGCGAATCCGATGTTCTAAGGATCAACACACCATTGGAACCTGGAATGTAAGATCTATGAGCCAGGGCAAATTGGATGTGGTTATTGGTGAGATGTCAATATTAAAGATAGACATTCTGGGCGTCAGTGAACTGAAATGGACTGGAATGGGCCACTTCACATCAAATGACCACCAGATCTACTACTGTGGACAAGAGGACCACAGAAGAAATGGAGTAGCCTTCATAATTAATAGTAAAGTGGCTAAAGCAGTGCTTGGATACAACCCAAAAAACGACAGAATGATCTCAATTCGAATTCAGGGCAAGCCATCTAACATCACAGTGATCCAAATATACGCCCCAACCACAAATGCTGAAGAAGCTGAAGTAGAGCAGTTCTATGAGGATCTGCAGCACCTACTGGACAATACGCCTAAAAGAGATGTTATTTTCATCACAGGAGACTGGAATGCTAAGGTGGGCAGTCAAATGACACCTCGAATTACAGGTAAGTATGGCCTGGGAGAACAAAATGAAGCAGGACATAGGCTGATAGAATTTTGCCAAGACAATTCACTCTGCATAACAAACACTCTCTTCCAACAACCTAAGAGACGGCTTTATACATGGACTTCACCAGATGGACAACACCGAAATCAGATTGATTACATCCTTTGCAGCCAAAGGTGGCGGACATCTGTACAGTCGGTAAAAACAAGGCCTGGAGCTGACTGTAGTTCAGATCATGAACTTCTTCTTGCACAATTTAGGATCAGACTAAAGAGATTAGGGAAGACCCACAGATCAGCTAGATATGAGCTCACTAATATTCCTAAGGAATATGCAGTGGAGGTGAAGAATAGATTTAAGGGACTGGACTTAGTAGATAGGGTCCCGGAAGAACTCTGGACAGAAGTTGGCAGCATTGTTCAGGAGGCAGCAACAAAATACATTCCAAAGAAAGAGAAAACCAAGAAGGCAAAATGGCTGTCTGCTGAGACACTAGAAGTAGCCCAAGAAAGAAGGAAAGCAAAAGGCAACAGTGATAGGGGGAGATATGCCCAATTAAATGCAAAATTCCAGAGGTTAGCCAGAAGAGATAAGGAATTATTTTTAAACAAGCAATGCGCGGAAGTGGAAGAAGACAATAGAATAGGAAGGACAAGAGACCTCTTCCAGAAAATTAGAAACATTGGAGGTAAATTCCAAGCAAAAATGGGTATGATCAAAAACAAAGATGGCAAGGACCTAACAGAAGAAGAAGAGATCAAGAAAAGGTGGCAAGAATATACAGAAGACCTGTATAGGAAGGATAACAATATCGGGGATAGCTTTGACGGTGTGGTCAGTGAGCTAGAGCCAGACATCCTGAAGAGTGAGGTTGAGTGGGCCTTAAGAAGCATTGCTAATAACAAGGCAACAGGAGACGACGGCATCCCAGCTGAACTGTTCAAAATCTTGCAAGATGATGCTGTCAAGGTAATGCATGCTATATGCCAGCAAATTTGGAAAACACAAGAATGGCCATCAGACTGGAAAAAATCAACTTATATCCCCATACCAAAAAAGGGAAACACTAAAGAATGTTCAAACTATCGAACAGTGGCACTCATTTCACATGCCAGTAAGGTAATGCTCAAGATCCTGCAAGGTAGACTTCAGCAGTTCATGGAGCGAGAATTGCCAGATGTACAAGCTGGGTTTAGAAAAGGCAGAGGAACTAGAGACCAAATTGCCAATATCCGCTGGATAATGGAAAAAGCCAGGGAGTTTCAGAAAAACATCTATTTCTGTTTTATTGACTATTCTAAAGCCTTTGACTGTGTGGACCATAACAAATTGTGGCAAGTTCTTAGTGGTACGGGGATACCAAGTCATCTTGTCTGCCTCCTGAAGAATCTGTATAACGACCAAGTAGCAACAGTAAGAACAGATCACGGAACAACAGACTGGTTTACGATTGGGAAAGGAGTACGGCAGGGCTGTATCCTCTCACCCTACCTATTCAACTTGTATGCAGAACACATCATGCGACAAGCTGGCCTTGAGGAATCCAAGGCTGGAGTTAAAATCTCTGGAAGAAACATTAACAATCTCAGATATGCAGATGATACCACTTTGATGGCTGAAAGCGAAGAGGAACTGAGGAGCCTTATGATGAAGGTGAAAGAAGAAAGTGCAAAAGCTGGCTTGCAGCTAAACCTCAAAAAAACCAAGATTATGGCAACCAGCTTGATTGATAACTGGCAAATAGAGGGAGAAAATGTAGAAGCAGTGAAAGGCTTTGTATTTCTATGTGCGAAGATTACTGCAGATGCTGACTGCAGTCAGGAAATCAGAAGACGCTTAATCCTTGGAAGAAGAGCAATGACAAATCTCGATAAAATAGTTAAGAGCAGAGACATCACACTGACAACAAAGGCCCGCATAGTTAAAGCAATGGTGTTCCCCGTAGTAACATATGGCTGCGAGAGCTGGACCATAAGGAAGGCTGAGCGAAGGAAGATCGATGCTTTGGAACTGTGGTGTTGGAGGAAAATTCTGAGAGTGCCTTGGACTGCACGAAGATCAAACCAGTCCATCCTCCAGGAAATAAAGCCAGACTGCTCACTTGAGGGAATGATATTAAAGGCCAAACTGAAATACTTTGGCCACATAATGAGAAGACAGGACACCCTGGAGAAGATGCTGATGCTCGGGAGAGTGGAGGGCAAAAGGAAGAGGGGCCGACCAAGGGCAAGGTGGATGGATGATATTCTAGAGGTGACGGACTCGTCCCTGAGGGAGCTGGGGGTGTTGACGACCGACAGGAAGCTCTGGCGTGGGCTGGTCCATGAAGTCACGAAGAGTCGGAAGCGACTAAACGAATAAACAACAACAAACCACAAGGTAAAACTCAGAATCAGCTCAGATGAGCAAAAGGTGCCAAGAATAACAAAAAGAACTTCTCTAGATATGTTCAAAATAAAAGGAAGGAACTGGTGTATGTTTGTCTAAATAAGACAAAGTCCTTAGAAGCAATAAAGAGAAAGGAGAGTTCCTCAAAGTTCTATTTTGGTTCTGTCTTCTCCAACAATGTTTTATGAATTCCAGTAGAAAATGAAGAACAGGATGAAGAGGCTGGACTAAAGTTTGAGATTAGCAGAATTATGAGAAATAAAGGCTGAGGGTAGAACAGAATAGCCTTTTTTTTAAAGGATGCTACATATATAAAGGAATATCAAGACCTTTTTGCTCTTGTTCCAATGTGCAGTCTGTGGAATTTAGGCTACAGGAAGGTAGATTCAATTAGGTAAAAGCTTCCTAACCATAAGAGCAGTTTGACAGTAGAACCAGTTGCCCTGAGATCTAGTGCTTCCTCTTCATAGGATGTGTTCAAGTGGAGGCTAGGTAGCTTAATGTCTGGGATGCTTTAATTTGGATTTCTGCACTGAGCAGAGGGTCAGACTTGGTGGCCAAATGGCACTTTCCATCTCTATGATCTTGTGATTCTATCCTTGGGCTGAATGTTCATTTGACTACCAAAAATATCTCTATACCTGGAAAGCATTAGACATGATGAGTTTAGCGATGACAGGTATAATGAAGTTACCATATGTCTCAGCTTTTCCTGGAATGATTCTATTTTTTCATATTATGTTCCAGTAGCCAAAAACATTATTTTGAATTTTGAAAACTCCAGGTCTCTTTTTCAAAAATCAACATTAGAGTAATGATGCATATTTATGAAATTATCTAAAATTACTCCAAATATGTTGGTCTTTTCCAAGGCATAATGCTTCAAGAAATACAGTATAACCTGTGTTTTTTAGCACAAACATCAGATGTTATTATCTGGAGTACAGAGAAATCTGAGATGTACAGACACTTGAAGTAGGTTGTCACTATGCACATCATTATCATGTCATCCTGGTAAATGTACCAGTATAGTCAGACACAATGATATTGATTTATTTTTGCCCAACCACATTCCCTCTCTCCCTCTCTCCTTCTCTCCCTCTCTCCATTTGTTTTGCATTCCAAACTTCCAGGTTCAATCCTGGCAACTCACAATAGGGCCTGGCTAGACAACTGGAGAGATTGTCATTTGTAGACTGGATGTGGAGAATTGTGGCATTCCTTATTTATTTAGTTACTGGATTTATAGGACTGCCTAACTCAAACAGTGTGACTCTGGGTGGTCTACCACAGAAAACAACTATGTATGTTTGTGTAACAACTATGTGTATGAATAACATACACAATATATAAGTATGAAATACAAAATATAAAATGGTGACCAAAGACAATAATAAAAACAATCAAGGGGACTCCACCCAACTGGATCCAAACATTTGGGGAAAGCTAGGTCTTAACAGCATTCCTGAATGTTGCTGAATGTCAGCTCTTGCTAGCTCATGATCTCTTAATGCTGCCAGTTTGACAAGCTGACAAAGACTAGTGGAAGATAGGTGACACCATCCACATGTTAATTAAAAAAAAGGGGATGTATTCTGTTCTTAGACTGCTCAACATGTTTGCATTTTGGAAAAAGATTGCTGTCAGAGGTTGTTTATTCAGTCTCATTTTCTGACCTGTCACTACTAGGGGTAGTTTCATTTTTTTTTCTGAGATTTCATTTTTTTCATCCTGATAGTGTTTTGATTTCAAAAACAGAAAATTTGAACAGATTGAGACAAGCTTTTCTACTCTTTCACATGTTAGTCCTCTGGATACAGAAAGCTCTGATACTGTAGATGAAAGTCTTCCTATTATAAGTTACTGGAAAACACTTGAGGGAAGGACTGGATAGCAATCTTTGAACACTTTGTCTTATTATATTCATTGTCCTAAAAGAAAATATTTCATTGGAAAACTTTTTTCTCTCTTTCCAATATTTTCCCATTTTTGTCCATTTTTCATTGGAAAACCTGTACAAGAAAAGCTATTGGAAAAAAAAATCCCTCCTAGGGAGAAGTGGTAATCAGATTGTAATTATCTGTTGAAAAGGAGGTCAGAAGTCATCAATATATTTCTAAACTTTAGGAGTTCTTTTCTTTTCTTTTTTTCCCTCTTTTGGCTGGCTGGCTGGCTGGCTGGCTGGCTGGCTTTCTTTCTTTCTTTCTTTCTTTCTTTCTTTCTTTCTTTCTTTCTTTCTTTCTTTCTATTAATCTTTTATTCTTAAACAGATTAGTCTTTTATTCTTAAAAATATCTTAAACATAAGATTATATTTATCTTATATTATAAGATAAATAATATAAAAAAAACATTCCTCCCCATAAATTCCCCTCCCCCAAGCCTTAGTATTAATAAAAAATTTAATAACGAAATCCTGTTGCCTGGAGGTTATCCATATACTTCTTTATACATCTGACAATGGAATGTATGAAATTTATTTTGCACATCTTATCCCAGTTTGGATATCTGAGCACAATTTTTTTCACAATACACACAATATGCATATGCACACAAAGTTTCTATTTTCCTTGTGTGAGCTTGATATTGTTTACTTATGCAAAAGATATGTTATGCATAATATATTTTCAGTTGGAATTTGTATAATGTTTGGGGTGGGCAAAGAAAAAAAATGTAACGAGTTGCATTGTGTGTGTGTCTTCGAGTCAGTCTTGACTCCTGGTGACTGCCTGGACTAGTTGCTACAGTTGTCTTGGTAAGATTTCAGAAGTGGTTTGCCATTTCCTCCTTCCCAGGGCTGAGAGAGAATGACCGGCCCAGTCATCACACTGGTTTTGTGCCTAAGGTGGGACTAGAACTCATGGCCTCCTGATTTCTAGCCTAGTGCCTTAACCACTACACCAGACTGATAATTAGTTGGCTCAGCTTTCTTCTTCCTCACATTGCCTTGACTGGTGTTTCTCAACCTTGTCTACTTTAAGATGCATGGACTTCAATTCCTAGAATTCTGGGAGTTGAAGTCCACATATTTTAAAGTGGCCTTGACTGAAACCACTGATATCTGTTTTGGTTGCATTATTATTGCAATTAACCTGAGATCTCCTGAGTCTTAACAAGAATTCTTTTTCTCTGTGAATGGCATGGTTCTTCTGCTGCATCTCCAAAGGGGAATAAGAGCTGGCCGCACAGTTTCTATTCCCTCCGGTGTTTTCAGGATGACATAATCTGGGCATGTGTTGTATGCAAAGGAATAAGCTCTTAAGCAGCATTCCAAAGGAAAGCCAGATTAGATTTTTGAAGACAGTGTGAGTAGTCAAGAGGAAATACTTTAGGCCATTTTGTGTCGGTTTAGGCAATTCTGTGGCTCATTTAAACTCAAACTGTTGGATTTGCAATCCTGTACTTGTTTCCAGAAAGCGAATCCCAAAGAATTCAGTGGATATTTCTGAGTAGACCATGTACACTATATGACTGCTATTTGTCCTACTATAGACAATGGGACTATATTAGTGAAGTTCTCTTTAGTTTAACTGGCTGAGAAGTCAGTCCTTCGAGTGTTAATGGAAGTTCCTATCCAAGTTGGAATAGGAACCTCACTTAACTTGTTGAGATTGGACAATTAGGTGTTTGCATGTGATAAAAAGATCAGGTAGGTAATTAGGCAAAATTTTCCCCAAAATAATTACATTTAATTTTTAAGAATATTATTTCTGCAAAGCTCTCCTCCCATGCACACAATACACAGAAGGATGTTTTGTTGAGATAAATAACAGAGGGGAATTTGTCAGGTACTAGCATCCCGTCTATACAAATACAGGGATGTGATATCTAGCATAATATCACAAGAATATTACATTTGGATAGGTTATTTTAGCATTATTGTAGCATTAGATTCATTTAAAGTTATATAATCAGGGTTTGTCAGCATCCCTTCTTTTTCTCTGGCAATGTGATAAGCTAGTTTTCTTCATTTGCGTCCTGCTTGGGATGTCTACAGGGTATGGTCCAAAAGTCAAGATGGCTGGCCATGATTGAAGCTCCACCAATTTTTGAATCTATCCACCTAAAAATGGATAGATTCAATCACACCATTGGGGCCACCATTTTTACTTTTTTTACCATATCTTGCACCCCGGGTTCTTCTTAAGCGGCTCTATAAATTTCATACCAAAACACCTGTATTACACTATTTATACTTTAGCTGCAAGCTTTTTCATTTATTGGTGACTAAAGGCATCTGTAAACATTTTAAGAGATAAAAAAAAAATCTCTTGCAGTCATGACAGCAAGTAAAAGGATAAACTTCAGCTCAAATCATTTGATGACATTATGGAAAGTTTTTAAATGATACCTTAATTCATTATGATTACTTTTATTAAAATATATTTGTCATGCTTCTGCCAAAATGTGCTGAAGTGACAAGTATAAATGGAAAATATCTATATAAGTAGAATAAGAGAATCTAAGAGGTCTTTGTGACTGAATTATAACAAAGCTCAAGCAGACAGTTCTCCATCCATCTGTAGCTATATTTTGACTTTTCTCTGGATATCTTTGGCCCAAGAACCTGTGTATCTCCCCCCACACCCACCAAATGCAGCCTAGCCAGACACTTGGGAGAAGCATTAACATGAAATTAACTGCCCAGAGTCCCTCTGGTGGGAGAAGATGGGTGGTGACAAATTCAATAAATAAATAAATAAATGCCACCATCCACTGACATATCCTAAGTATAGTTCCCCCCCTCCAAAATATTGATAAAAGATCAAAACTACACTAAAAAACAAACTAATAAACTTAAAGAAAAAATAATGGAAACTCAAAATAGAAAAGATAAAGACAAAAACCAAACAAATGTACCTTATATATTAAACTTATCAGTTGTCATGCACTGCCTACCGCAGAGTAAAACACAGACGCTGATTCAAAGGAAAGCAGGTTCCGGTTTATTTCATACGTAGTGTCAGTTGCGAAAAAAGCTGAGAGTGAGGGGAGCGCGCCGGTGCGGAGTTTAAATACCCCGCGCCGGTCAGCGCCCCCTTACCCTGGGTTACGTCATCCCCCCTTTGTCCTGCATGCTGTCGTGCCGGTAGGTGAAGGGTTGCGAGGCCCCAGCTGGTGCCCCGGGATCGCCCATCATCGGTTTCCTCTTTCAGCCGGTGATTGCTGTCAGCTGGGCGATCTCCGTTGCGCTTTTGCTAACAGCTTGGGTGTGCCTCGCGATCCGCCTAGTCTTTGTCTTTTCTTCTTTCTCTTTTGTGTTCTGATGGCTGCATCCTCCGGCCAGGGTCTGTGTCTGTTGTTGTGCGTGCTATGCTTATCTTGAGTCCCTTCCTCTGCTTCCTCGTTATTGTCATGTGTGCCGTTGTGCTGATGTCTTCAGCTCAACAGCACTCATGACATCAGTTGTCTCTGGTTTACTAATAAATACTATATAATACTATAGTATAATAAATACCATATAATAATATAGTATAACCAAGACAAAATATTATGATAAAATACCACGACATCTCAGCAAAACTAGCACATATTACTTCAGCCTTTGATTAGTAGAAAATATTGACTTTTCCAATATGGATAAGTCACACATTTCCAAAGCCATTCCTTAACATCTGGAATAATATCGCTTTTCCATGGTGGCTATGGAACACCTATGAATGGTGGCTTAGGAACAGTGGAGGACAGAGTGTTCAGGACAAATGGGGAAACTGAGTTCAGCTAACTGAGGAGGACTTGGAAATGGTTGGGGAGATCCCAGGAGCAGTAGAAGCATTGGTAGATTTTTCTGTGACCTAGGGATGGGTATGCTAAGACTCCTGGACTGCATATAGTCCTTAAATCCTATTGTTTATGCACCCTTTAATGCTTCAAAACAGCCAGAAAAAATGGTGAAATCAAACCCATTCTAAATTGTATGGGGTGCATCAGGCACAGTGGAATCTAAACATCTTAGCTTTGTGATGTATGAAAGATAATGAGAATGGGTGAAGGAGAGGGCCAAGGAGCATATCTTTGCTCTATCCTTTACAGATTAGGCACTGAATGTTAAATAAAGGTTTTAAGCAGTTTTCAGTGTTCTGAGAAAAATTTAAACTATGGACAGCTTCAGTTAAAGGATTTTACAAAGCACAGATATCTGAGATAATATAACTAAGTGAACAGTGATTACCAGCTTCCATGAAGTTTGCATGCAGAAGTTTCCTTGATTCTTAAATATAAACTAAAGATGAAGAGCAGCAAGATGGAGGATTGTGGTTGGCTTTGACAATTGATGGCTGCTATAGATATAGCATACTCTAAATTCTCTGGTTTTCATTCATTCTAAAATCTTTTATACATTTCTTCAGTATTGCTTTCTTAGTCACTTCTTATGGTTTTTTGGTCTGTGATTTGTTTTGTTTTGAGAGATGTGTGTTGTGTGTTAATATTTTTGCACCAAAATATTAATAATGACCCATTGAAGCCTTACCCATTGAAACTACTTCCTTGACATCCATATTATGTCTAAGCAGAAACATCTGCAGGGAGGAAGTTCATATCTGTTTATACTATTAGCTTTCCTAGTTAGTGAAATAGGATGAATGCTCCATCCCAATGAATTATCTAGTTATATATATTTTTCCTGTTGCAATCTCAAAAGCAATTGCTGCATAGATTAATTAACAGAGGGAGAAGAAGTAAGAGCCAATAAGATAATATCAAGAGTATTTGAAACAGAAAGAACAATCAGCAGATTTGGGAAAAATATTTACTCAGATCTCTTTTGCATACTTTCACAGAAGCTTTTTAAAAAGCTCAGAGGGATTTGAATTAATTTAGCATAATCTCTAAACTGTGGATTTCTTGTGTGTGTAAATTCTCTTATTCAAAGTGGGTATAAAGTAATGGCAGTATTGTTTGTCAATGTCCTCCAGTGATTGTTAACAGTGGATTCTTGCACACATTGTTCCAGGCAAAAAATTAGTATTTTGCATTAGCAGAGGATAATTAGGCAATAAGATACAAAAGAGAGTGAGGTTATCATGAGATAAACACACACATGGGGCATTAAGAGGCACCGCCAAGTATCTGTAATCCCCCTAGGGTATGATTATCTCATGATAACCACACACACTGGAGTTGTCTTATTGCTATTATAAAATATCTTTATTATAGGAAGAAATGTGCATTTTTGTGCTGAAAGAAGATGGAGCTGGCAATTTAGAATGCGTGCAGCAGTTTCAGCTGAGCTGTGTGTGTGGTTTACATGGATTAATCTATCCCCCTGGAATGTTTCCTCAGCCAAAAAAACTTGTTCCCTAAATCCAAACAGTCATAATCTGTGATAGTGTGATGTAGCTATTCAGGGTATTTGAACATTCCCAGCTTGTTTACTTTGTTGCTCAGTTGATTGCTGGAATACACACACACACACACACACACACACACACATAAACACACATTGGGGGGGAAAAAAACTCTTCTTAACAGTAAGAACAATTCAACAGTGAAACCAATTATGTAGACAAGGAGTTCCCCTTCACTGGATGATTTCAAATAGAAGCTAGACCTCTTTTGTTGGCTATAGTAAAGGTAAAGGTAAAGGTTTCCCTTGACGTAAAGTCCAGTCGTGTCCGACTCTAGGGGGCGGTGCTCATCTCCGTTTCAAAGCCTTGGAGCCGGCGTTGTCCATAGGACAGTTCCGGGTCATGTGGCCAGCATGACTCACGGAACGCCGTTACCTTCCCGCCGAAGCGGTACCAATTAATCTACTCACATTTGCATGTTTTCGAACTGCTTGGTGTGCAATGGCCTTTCCAATCCAATGAATTTATGTTTTGTGATACTATGTTTTCAAATTAAAATAAACAAAAAAGTTCAGCCCACAAATACTCAAAAACACCTTGTCATACTGATAACCAGCTCATGGCAGGGTAAGATGTCTGATGGGGTAACTTAAGTATGAATAATAACTATTTCTATCTGGATCCAGTTTTATGCCTGTCTTTATTTTCAGATAAGTAATTCAAGTTGGATTTCAACTAAAAAAATAGTAAGTTTAGAATAATATTTTCTTGGGTCATTCCTGTTATCTGGTGCAATACGCACATTGATAAAAGGCTGTAGTCATATTTTGCCACACTATGGATTAATTTACTCTCTTTTGACTAAGTGTAAAAACTGCCTAGCCTGAACTAAGATAAACTCTGCTTTTTACTTAATGCAGGAGAAATTCCATTAAAACAAGATAACGAAGAGCAAGGAAGACTAGTTATTCTTGGTCATAGTAAAATGCCTATAGTCATCATAAAGTCCTGCAGTGTCCCCCAAAACTCAGTAAGCATGCTTCACTGAAAATTATTGGTGGTTGCAGGTAAATTTTATTGAATACACTCAGGAAAGACATCTTATTTCTTTTTCCAAATATAGGCATGATTTCTTAAAGAAGCAATTTTCTGCAATATTTTTTTTTAAGTAATTGTCAAAAACTTCTAAAATAGATGCACACATATTTTGGGGCTATGAGTCCTCCCAGCAGAATTAGCTTTGCCTCTAGAACCTATATTATCCTTTCTGCCAACAATCCCTCCCTCCCATAGATGGCCAGGAACTCTAAAATTAGTAGTTCTTAAGAGAGCAGGTACATGGGGCAACACAAGAGCTCTCTCCAAAACTTTCATTTAATTTACAAACATATCCGTTCTCTGTTCTAGAATGTTTTAGCCCGGCAGCTCATTGTTCAGAAAGTTGCTTTTGTTTTCACCACTGTTTCTGATGGACTCTGGGTAATAAGGAACTTATTATTTTCATAACCAATAAAAGCATTTTTCCCCTTCATAATGGTCTTATAGCGTGCATTGATGATGCTGAATCTCCGGGCCACCAAATTGTTTCCCAGATGGTCACGTAAAGGTGGGGGAGAGGATGGTGGTTCCTAAATTTAGAAGCTTATAGGGCAACCTGCTTTGGTCTGTAAGGCAGTCTGACTCATCAAATACTTAAATGGTTGTGATGGGGTATAGTTGGTAATAAAACAGCACGTCACACCGATAAGCAAGAGGAAAGCACTTGGACTGGATTTTTTTTCACACATTCTCATTGTTATTGAACAAATTTTAGCTAGAAATTAACATTGAAATAGCCTGTAAATTGTGTGTTAAAATGTAATCAATATTTTTATTTGTGTTTGGGCAGCAAAATCTGTGAAGAAAGCTTCATGGAATTTATTTGCACTTAGGTACTTGAATGCTGGCCTTCAAAACGTGTCAGTTGTAATTTAAGATTGGTGTTTAATATGGAATATGGAGATCAATCCAATTGATTTCATTGAATAAAACAGTCCTTGTAAGGATATATGGGTACACATTTTTAAATGCAACAAGCCCAATAATTGGTTTAAATGTAAAAATAAATTGCGTCTAGAGAAATCCAGCCCAGCCATGGCTGATGCTTTATTGGTTTTTACATTTCACTAACTGATGGGCTTTCATGTAAAATCAATATTTTGCAGTCAAGTATATTTTGCTTTCTTGTGCCGTAGGTTCTGTTAGCCGAAGTACAATTTTCATGTCAGAAGCCAGACTTTTATTTTGCAATAAACCTGTTTTGAAACAAAGAATTTAAAGGCTCACTTTTGCCTCCAAAAGTTGCCTAGCAATAAAATATGGATTTTATCATGTGGTTCCTTGGTTGGTTAAGATTTAAGGGAGGGGAGGACTTTGGTTTGGTTTGTTGTGGTTGTTATTGCTGGCTAACTCCCAGTTTTTTTAATTAAGTCCCTGGCTGTTCCATCCTTGAAAAGCAATTGTCTTCTATTAGATGGATAACATAGACAAAAGGCAGCAGAACAGGCTTGTTTAGCAGAAAGCAAGAAAACCCTGTTACTCATGCTACATCCATACTGAATCTGACAGCAACTTCACATCGTTCTGTAATGGTGTGGAGGGGCACAGGCTTTGTTCCCTTTGGGCATTTTTGACAGTTTTAATAGAAGTGAAAGGCAGTTTCTCCAAGTAGAAGGAACTATTGCTTTTCATTTTTTGAAATTGTAATTCGTGGCTCACAGCAGGGGAGAGTCTAAGATCAAAGAGTAAAGCAAATTTGCCACATCCTCCTTGGTCTCGCTCAGAATGTTACACAAGTGCATTCTGCAGAACTCACTGTCACAAGAGAAAGATCTTGGTGGGGTAATGCATTTGGACTGCAGATATTGAAAGAAATAGTAAATATAACTCATCCAAAATAGCCCAAAATGTCAGCCCTCCCTTCAGATAGCCATAGCTTCTCATATTGCAAAATGGCAAATATTACTTCAGGGGAGAAGGATCGTGTTCCCTTGGCTGAGAACTCTAAAGGTCATTCAGTACTTTACATCTAGGGAGGGCAATGGCTGCATCGTGAGATTTCTGGGTCCAATAAAATAGCATCTGAAAACAGTGGAATTCTTCTTTTTATTTTCTCACATGCTGAATGAACAGCACAGCACACACAAATGGTGTTCTCCCCCTCGAAATTTTTCTCATCCCTTCATAATAGCCTTGAAAGAGCAGGTGCAATTTTATAGTCATCTGAATTACAAAGCTATAATTACTGGTGGAATTTCATATTTTCATGAAAAGGAAGTTTCTTTTGCAATAAAGTTCTCAAACTCAAAATTGACATTTCAGATCAGCTACTTCTTCCAACCCTACAATTCAGAAACACTCAAAAGGTTAAAAATATAATAGACCTAAAAATAAATATACATGCCACTTATTGAATTCAGTGGAGCAGAGAATTCTTCTGGACTCATGAATTCAGTCAGAGACCAGTTTTATATTTTTTTTAGTCATGATTTAAAACAATTGAGCACACACTATAAACATTGAATCACCAGAAAATGAAATCTGGTGAACCATTCACAACCCAACTGAACTAATATGTTAGAATATTATAGCTTCAGAATATGTGAAGTGAATGTTAAATCTGCTCACAAGTCATTTTGGCTGAACAATGGTTGAAAACATTTACATAAAAATATGTGTTTTGTCAAATCAAAAATATATTTGCTGTATATCAAATGACTTAGAACAAGGTAAGAGTGGAAAAAAAATGTTATCATGGAAGCAATCTAAAGAGTCACTTTCTAAAAGATCAAAGAGTTTAAGGAAGCAAGTTTGACCTATGACAAAATCTTACATTGTTGAATGTTTCTGTCAGGTTTCAAAGCAATCTGGGTCAGATTGCTTTTTCTCTTCAAATGTTCCTTTGAGGACTTTATTTATTTATGTATTTTACCTACAATAGCCAATTAACATGCTCCATTGTTATTGGACTGTATGGGTTGCTTTACTCCTTTTGTTGTTCTTTTAATTTAATTAATTTAATTTAATTTAATTTTTTACTTCTGGAAATATTGGGCCTCCCCCAAATTTGTTGATCTCTCCTTACACATGGATGAAACCATGCTGGCTATGTTCACATAACATGCTAGTCAAAAACGTCTAGTTAATGAGCATGTAATTGCCTCAATTTTGCCCCTTTCCATATCATGCATTGCTTTTTAAAATCTTAGGCTTATTCTGTCATTTGCATGAAAGTGGCCATCATTCTGAAGTTAGAATTTAGACTTACAAGGTTTATTTGTAGTCATCCAGGATTCAGACAAAACAATTAGCTTAAGGGTTTGGTTAAAAAGCCATTTGAAGTAGGGAGAGGAATAGGATGGTAGCAAGTGATTGCATAATAATCAGAATTTTTGACCTAGCATATTACATGAACGCTGTTGACTTTGTAATGACCCAGTCTGGTTATCTGAGTTTTCTGTAAAGATATAAGATTGCAATACTAATGTAGAGCTGACAGCTCTGTTCATAGAGATAGGTCTGCTGTATCTTTAAGTACAGACTACAATTTATTTATTCAGGATTTTTTTCCAGTTACGGAACTAAACCAACTATATATTTCTGCATATTAGACATCAATTAAAAACACAGGGCAAAACTGAAAGCAGCAGCCTAGACACAAAAAGATACCAATTTACTTTACTCTTTGACTTTCATCCAATCTTATCTTGGGAGTTCAGATTAAATCACTAGGCGTTGATTAAAGTACACAGCATATTGACTTGGCAGAATTGTTTGAAATATAAGCTCTTTGGTCTGAGGCACAATAAATGAAGAACCACATGCCTCTAAAGGTGTTGTTCTACATTCTTCATAAAGACCTTCATTTGGTTCTCCTTTCTGTCTGAGATTCAGCGGATGGCTACAGAGGAAAAGCCCTCACCAGTGAACTGTGAGGTTCCATAGAAAGCTTCCTTGGTGCTTTCCTTCATGTTACATAATATCAGTCCTCTTATATTGTCAGAGTATCTTCTTGAAATTGGCTCCCCCCCCCCATTTTTTTTGCTTACTGCTCCTATATTACTCACTAATATTATTGTGGCTTTCTGGGCAATTATATCCCTTGTCTACATGGAAGTGGGTCCATTGACTTCAATGAAACATTCTCCAACATAAATAGATAAAGCAATACAGCCTTAATGTTTTTTGTTTTGTTGTCATTTTAACTGTTTACAAGTTGCCCTAGTGATTGTTGATATTTACACTATAAAGTACTTAAAGAAAAATATTCACTGTGCAACTAGATTATTGATATGCACTCTTCATGGAGCTGTTTTTGAAGATAACTCAAAAGTTTCAGTTGATCCAAAATATGGTGGGCCAACTGTTAACCAGAGGTAGCAGATTTAGCTATGTAACACCAGTGCTATGCTCACTATATTAGTTAATTATCTGTTTCTGGGTCTAATTCAAGTGCTTACATCGTTCAGCTTCCAGGATAACTTCTCCAGTAAGATTTGTCCCATTTCATGCATGCTGTTAAGGAAGGAATACTAAGAGATCCTACCCATGTAAAGTGGGGGAGGGGGGGCAATGAAACATTTTCTCAGTAGCTACCACCACATTCTGGAACACCATGCCTCCTGCAACATGGCATTTTCCCTCACTTCATCAAAGGTTCTCAGGATCTGGTTAATCCACATGGCACTTGGGCATTAATAGTGGCAGAGTTGTCTTTAATTAGGGTGGGATTTGGGTGGGGTTCTATTTTGTTTGCTTTCAATCTTACATATTTTGCTTGATTGGAAACCACTTTGATTCCAAGAAACAAACAAATAAAACTCAGTTTTTTGTAATGTGTTCTATCTATCTATCTATCTATCTATCTATCTATCTATCTATCTACCTACCTACCTACCTACCTACCTACCTATCTATCACGCTTTGAGAATGCTGAAACCTGGGCTCATCCACATGCAAAGACTAAAATTCCCAGGATTCCCTTCCTGGACATCTGGCAATCATGCTGTTTGACTGAAAATTATGGGAGTTGTCATTCAATGCAAAAGGAGGGCACCCAGTTGAGTAAAGTCACTATAGATATTTTATGGGATTAAGTTCCTCTGTATGGATATTCATCAGATTGTACGGTCAGTATGACTTCTGTTTAGCCCTCTCAAGTTCCTGAAACATTGGAAAAAATGGGTGGATAGAAGAAAAAAAATGACAATTCCTCTAGAGTACAGCTAACACAGTCAAGCAGGAACAGTTCAACATGCCCATCTCCTGATTCCATCATATCTTCTTAGGAACTTTTTTCCACATTTCCATTTTGTAATTAAGCAGTGAAACAAGAGCACCAAAAAAGAATCCCATGAGGTTCTAAGAAATAGAAGGGACAAGATCTGCATTAGCTAAAGCAGCAGCTAATAGACTTCTTAAATGCTACATGTTGAAATTAAATTGGATTTGTATGTGCTTAATAGTACACAGCATGGTATCCTGATTTGGCAATGGCAAGAAAGAAGAGTTAATAATTTCATAGATGCAGGAGGTTAAAGGGAATCATTTTAAGGATAGTATTAAAATAACACGGTTTTCTGATGGCAATCTAGACATAATTAGGGATGTATACGTATTCCAGCTGCAGTTTAGAATGTAAAAAAAAAATAAATTTTTCAAAAAAATCTACCCAACAAAGAAAAAAGAGGAGGGAGAAGGTAGAAGAAACTTATTCTGGCTTGAATGGACACATGGTTCACAGCATTTGCTACTATCATCTAGAAATCTTTCTCAGCTCAGAAGCTGAATAGCAAAAGATGTATATTTAGGAAAGTATATTTAAAAGGGGAACATATTAAGAATTGCAAACAAAAATGTATTCTAGGAAAAAGTTGCATATAGACTATAAATAAGAAAACTACATGTACAAAACTGCATACACTAGAAAAAGCTCTGTGCAACAAATTAGGATTGTTGTTTCTTTTAAAAATAATTCACAGGAATGGTAAGAAAGTGAGGGAATATTTTAGTGTATACTATACTGTCATGGATTGAATTTTGACTGAGGCACTTTCCTTAATATAATTGCATCAGAAAAGAATAAGCAAGCTTAATATGTAGCACCATATTATTTATGTTTTCTCAAAAATACTACACTCTAGTTTCAATAGATTTTACTCCCAAGTAAGTATATGTAAGACTGGGTCTCCATGAAACAAAAGGAATCTTGGATAAAAGAACAAAAATTAATCTTAAGCATAGATCAAAATAAGAAGTTAAAAGACTGTATGAGACAAAGATATGGAGAAAGTAATAGATGGACTGGTAGTAAACTTAAATGGATGGATTAGTATTAGATTGGTACAGATTCCTTATTTCAAAGAATGGTTTCTTATTTATCTTCCTGATATGTGTGATGCAACAAAATTACAAAAAGCAAACTCCAATATGAGACAGTGTTGATATACTATAATAAATAGTAGTTGCTGTTCTAACACAGCTAAGATATGTTCCTTATTTAGAGTTTTTCAGATGACAATCTTAGTTAACAATAAGAGCATCTAATATCCTTCTTGCTTGCAGAGTATCTTCATGTGAAAGTTCTGTTCATACTGTATATTCCCTTATCTATCCTTTGAGTTCATTAAAAAAAGAAGAAAAGAAAAAAGAAAGCAAATAGCATATTCAAGCAAGGTAGATTTTGGACTGGTGAAACATTTCAACTTCATGCTGAAAAAAGCCAAGTATAAATGATACTTTACCTTCTTCTGTTAGTTCCTTCTATTCTCCCTTCAGAGCACCACTTGAGTAGAATACAGAAGTCTGTAACTAACTATATTCTCCCTTTTTTGCCTATGAATATCACATTCAGAACAGGTCAATATCTTAACTTAGACAAAAAGGGAAATTCTGATTAAACGTCAAATTCTATATTTTATCAGTCACAATACAAAAGAAAGGTACACGGAAGTAGATAATTATCCTTGTTTTCGAGGTCTGTTTCCATCATCTATGCCTTTACAGATGTTGTTATAATACTGCTTCTTCTCTCTTCTAACAGCTCTCTGAAACTCTTTGTTAAGTTCCTTCCTGAAAATTTTGCCTTTCTTGGCTTTGACTTCTCTTCTCTTTTTGGCAATTTCCAGAGTTTGTTCTGACATCCAGTTTGCCTTCTTCTGTTGCTTTGTTTTTGGCAGTCTGTTTTCACAGTCATCCTTAATGACGCCTCTAAGTTCATTCCACAGTTCTCTGGTTCGCTATCAGAGAGGTCCAGGGCTTCAAAGTGATTCCTGATGTTCTCCTTGCAAATGGTGGCTCCAGATCATATAATGGAAATTGGTTGGCTTTCTTCTTCTTCATCAGCTTATCTTGTGATCTGCTCCACAGTCAGCACCTGATCATGTGTTTGATGCTATATTTGAGCATTAATATAGTCAATTTACCTCCTCTGAGCAATAATATAGTCAATTTGATTTCTATGTACTTCACCTGGTGATGTCCATGTGTGGGTGCGTGTGTGTGTATAACTTTATTAAAAGTTTTAAAAACAAAGGTAAAAACTAATACAAACTAATATAGAGTAAGGAAGAAAAAAACAAAAAGAAAGAAATCAAAGCGAAAGCTGAAAGTGCAATCAAGAAAGAAAGAAAAACAGAAAAAAAGAAAAAAAGATACAAAGAAACAAAGAAAATGGCTTTTGATCTTCTTTACAGCAGTTATAAATACAATTATAAATTTACCTCTTTCTCTAAAGTTGCTTCATGACTCTCTTCTTTCTATAATCTATTCTCTCTAAACATCAACACCATAAATCATAAGTTCATTTTTTTCTGTTTTCCGCAAAGATTCCATTATGGGTTTCCAGTCAGCAATAAACATAGATATTGTGTTTTTTTCTGATCAAAGAAGTCAATTTGGCCATCTCAGCAAGTTCTATCATCTTGAACAACCAACCATTCTTCCATTATAGGTATTGCCGAATATTTCCATCTTTGTGCATGCAATAATCTCACTGTGGTTATCATGTATAGGAACAAAGTTCCATGACTTTTTTCCAACTGTTTGTCCATCAGTCCCAAGTATTTTTTTTTTCTCTTGCTACAAAGCTGGACAACTGTCTTCAGGAAAATGTAAAAATGACTGCTATTTCTCAGCCTAAAATTTAATTTAACGGATTCTGTGCTCCAACCCCTCCAAAAAAAAAAAAACCCTGTAAAAAATTATGTGTTTGATGGCTGCCTGACAATGGAGGCTTACTTAGCAACTGGCAAATAACTTCATCCAGCAATAACTAGGCACAGTTTATTGTCACGCCTTTGGTATGTTAAGCACTTTTGCAATACTCAGCAATATAACAAGTAAAATAACTTGCATCCAAACAAATGTGTATGTGGCTCAGTACAACTATGGGTCACTCAGGCTGCTCTGTTTGTTTAAGATGGTTCACATTATGCAGTTATGAATTAACCGATATCTCCAGCATCCCATTGATGAATTAGGAAGCATAGATCAATTTTAACTAGAGACATTTTGTTCACTGACAAGTTACAAATTAATATTGGAGTCATCAACTATTACGTTATAAGAAAGCATTCCCCAAGTCTCTCTTAACAACCTCCTAGCTTCATAAGTAACATTTTCAAAAGACTAGTGGATCAAAACCATCCAAAGTGGAAAATAATTGCCATCTGAAATAGGAAATAAACAGCTTCCATTGCTCTGCAATCACACAATGCAGCTCTTACTAAAATTAAACGCTGTCAAATATAACAGAATCTTCTGCTGAGCAGACAAATCTTTATTTGTAAACCTGCAGCATTTTAAACATTCTGTGCATGGAACAAAGTTTATGATTCTATATGCTTTTATCCTTTGTGTGTATACAGAATTACACTGAAACAAGGAGAAAAACTTGGAAGCTTCTGCAAACAATGTCCAAAGTGGGTGGCCTGACAGGTCCATGCTTGCAAGTAGGTTCTGAGAGCATCATTTATGTAATCATCACCAATAACCATAGTGCTAAGTCCCAGAATGCAAAAACCCTGAATGGTTTCATAAAGATCAATTTTTAATAGGAAAAAAAAGTGCAGCAAAATAAGATACTTGATTCTACATAAGACTGAGAAAATCCCTTCTTATTATTTTGGGGAGAGATCCTTGAAATATTTTCCTATCTTTGTTTTTATGGGACAGGAAACCAGCAAAGTTGGCTCAAGAGGCATACATTGGAAATCTGGCATCTTGAGAGTCTTCATGACCTAATTCAGATCGGTTCCATCCATCCCTAGTTTTTGTGTTATTTTTTTTTTAAAGGAAAACATCTCTTGATTGTGGCCCAAGTAAGTCAAAACCACAAGCCTAACTCTAACATGTTTCTCAACTCTTTTGCTTTATATTATGGAGTAGATTTCTGTTTCCTTTATTTCTATAGACTTAATAGAAGAAATTCTTTAAAGTTCATCCAAAGCTCACTTATTTGGGACATGTGGTATTAATGTTTTATGACTGAATTTCATTGTATTTTTTTATATTTTCAGATGAAAACTGAGCCAGAAACATTTTTTGGGAAATAAAAGTAATGTGGGCATTTGGCACCATACCATTTTCAAAGCAAGCTATTAACATAGGCCAGAGATCTCTGAAAAGCAAGTAATTTTTATTGCCCATGAAAAACCCTTTGGTTGAGTTTCATTGCATTCTTATTCCAAATGTTTATATAACATCAACCTAAATTATGGTTTACATTTACATTTACATTCAGGCTGTCAGTTAGGCCTGGTGCTACTGAAAATAGTAATTAATGATGTAGCTCCATTAGATAAGAGAACAAAATATCCTGTTGGCATCCACTGAATGTGAACATTTACAAATTACTTGAACATCACCTGTTATGGATTAGCAGATTTCATGTGCTTTTAAAAATATGTATAACAGGTTACTGCAAAATACTGCTCTTCCATTCAAGGATTTTTAGAGATATATTATAGTAGTGCATTCTGAAGGACTCATATGAACTTTACTCTACCCAGATACCTTTGGAAGCCTTTCTTTGGGAAACTATCAGGTCTGAATGGCCTTCAGGCCTTAAGCAAGTGTAATGGAGGGAGTCGAATGTTTTCAATCTTGATCCTATGAGATGGAATTCTCTTACTGACACCCCATTTCTTGAGTTTAAGCTCACACAGGTGTTTAATTAACAACAAGGTGTAGACTGCTGTCATTCTTATCTGGTTTGTACAGGTCTTTTAGAGTTTTAAATTATTTTGGGGTTTTATGTGTGCTTTGACGTTTTTACTTTCTTAAAAATTCCATTATTGCTTTTGTCAATAAGCAATTAAGATTAACCCATGCAACTCTTTTTTAATGCATTCTTATTTTGGTTTTCTAAAGTTTGCAGGATTATTTACCGGGTTATTCTTATCTATTTTTTTCTAAATATTTAGGTAGATATAGATAAGTATCTAAAGAATAATAGGAGGTCTTACCACTTGTTTTTAAATGGACTTAAAGTTCTGGCTATTTCTTTCTGCTTTATTTTATAAGCTGAAACTTTTAGTATTTCAGTAATTTTAAACTTTATGTTGTTATTTTAAATGTTATCAAACCACCTTGAAAAATATAATCCTTAAAAATAGTATAAGCAAAATACTATTTACTATTGCTAGAGAGTAAATACCATATTGCTAGTAATCTGGCATTAAATGCTTAAATTAATGTAGAGAGGGAATATTTTGGGAAAGCAGATAACACCAGCTAGCTCAAAACAAGATCTCAGAGGGGAACAACTTACTGTAAGAGGTCAAAGGCACTGGGCTAGTAACCAGGAGACTATGAGTTGTAGTCTGGCCTTAGGGCTAGAAACCAGCTAGGTGGCTTTGGGCCAGTCACTCTCTCTCAGCCCCAGGAAGAAGGCAGTCACAAACCACTTCCACTTTCTTCTTGCAAAGAAAATTGCAGGGATTTGTCCACGTAGTTGACAGGAGTCAAGACTGACTTGAAGGCACAAAAATAGTTATAATTACTTGTTCAGAAAGGTAGATTTAATTTACCATACTTTCAGGTTTACCCTAGCTGCAGTCATTGTCTGGAATAGGAACTTAAGAATTCAGCCCTTTTATCAGCTCACCTTGAAAGTTATTATCTGTCCCCATTGAAATTCTGGCTGGAATGGAATCCATGTTTGTATGAGGATCACTTACAATACACGTGTTTAATGCTCCAAGACATCTTGGAAAATACTGAGTTGTAGATGTGATTTTGAGCTATTTATCCATGAAATGTGTACACAATGGGATAATTACACTTTAAAAATATCATATAAATCTTTTTGTGGGGTAAAGTGGGTCTTATTACATTCAGGGCTGAAACTATCCATTAACAGGATAGTTAATGGACCGATCACTGTATATTAAAGATTGCTACCACAGAACTTTGATGAATCACACCAGCCCACTATCCCCATAGTGTCAGAATGGCCCTCCCTCCCTCTGATGCAACAACCAGTACATTCCACCTCATTCCAGAAATGTGGAGCAGCACTTACAGGGCCTTGTGGTGGAAGTGGCATATTGCTGGTTTTGGGCCTCAGCACAAAGCACTTCTGAAAATTTTGTTTGCATTCAGCTGTCAGCAAGGGACAGCTTAAAAAAAATAGAATCTGGCTCCCCTGAAATTGCTGGCCTATTACTGTTTTCTAGGATAGTAGACAGAAATAATCCCATTGAAATGGATCAGATTTTTAAAAACTAAAAACCAACTGCCCAGAGTTGCTGAGAGCTGGGTGGCATATAAATTTAATCAATTATTATTAATAATAATAAAACATGTTGCTAGAATTTCTGATTCATGGCCAGATACATGATCAGGTCAGATTAAGTAACTGCTAGAATGACCCAAGATAGACTTAAGTTATTTCTAGCTCTCCACGTTCAGTTCTTTTTTTTTTCAAGTAATTTCATTAAATATTATAATTATAATAGTGAAAACTAATGCAAACTAAAAGAAAGCTAGAAAAATAGAAAGAGTAAAAAGTGCAAAGGGAAAAAATAGGAAGGGGATAAAGAATAGAAAGGAAAAAAAATAAGAATATAGTAAAGAAAAAGAAAAGAAATACTGTATATAAAGAAGTCACTCCCAACTTTCATCACAACAAGTATAAACAGTTTTAGTAACTTTTCACCTCCTCTTAAATTACAACAAATTTCTTCCCACATCCTATCTCTTATCTATAAACAAATCCATAAAGTATCATCATCACCAGTCCTGGTGTCAGCAAAAGTCCATTAAAGGTTACCAGAAGTAACAAAGTATCTATTTTAATCTTGATCAAATAAACCAACTTTATATTTCTTCCTTTTACTTTTAACAATCTTAATCTTTACTCCATTCAAATAATGTTGTAGAAATTCTTTTCATTTCTTCTTTGTCCCTTCTCACAAGATTATTCAAAGCTTTAACAAGTCTCTTTTGTAGGTTCCAATATCCAGGTCACTCTCTTGGTTTATTGTTTGTATGTCCCTTTTAATTATTAAAACATCAGCCAGTTTCTTTTGTATGTCCAGTGCAACATCTCTTTTCATGTCATTCTTGTAGCTTGTCTTTTGTAAGTCCACTTTCAACTCAGTCTCTGTCTTGTCAGGTAAAATTTGTTCCTCTTCCATAACATCTTTTAGACACAGTCTATCCATAGAGGCAGATATCACTTTTGACATTGTAAATATTAATTTATGACTCAATTTTTCAAAAGTACCCTTCAATATTTCCAGTGTTAGAATATTTTGCCCCATTCTGTGACTGTTAGCCAAGTTTATGTGTTCTTTGCCTTTAATTGAAATTTAGTTCCCTCTAGTGTCCAATTTTTAAAATCTTATTATGTTTTTTTTAATTTGAAACAAAAGCATTTTCCCATGAGAAGGATTCTTTACAATTAATTCCCAAATCTTATTTCAAATTTATCTGGACCCCTTAGTCTACTTGTAGCTTTCTAAAATCAAAATTTAAATTACCCTTTTGCTGTTTATTTTAAAAAAAATAAGTTCTAAAAGTTGTAGTTAAAATTTTCTTTCATTAAGGATTGAAGGCAGACTCATCCAGTATTTGCAGACTTGTTGATCCAAAGGTTTGTAATAGCTGAAAAATGGTTAATAAGCAATTTCTAAATGTGATTAGAAAAGGAAGTATGCGAACTTAGTGTCCTTTCAAAGGTGCTGACTGCAGTTTGAGCAAGAAGACTATTCCCTAGTCTCCCAGTGCTCAAAGCCCACAGGAGACCGCTGTCTTGTGATCTCCTCACAAGAAGCAGCTGTCTAGAGCACTTGTGGACAGTCACTGGTCCTCTCCTTTATCTGGGGAGGTTTAAACAGCCTAACAGCTACACACTGGACAGCCTTTGCACTATATTAATAAAAATATCAATGACTTAATTATATATTCATTTTTTGTACCATGGAAAGCACCATTTTGATTGGCTGCTACACCAAAATGTTGTGAATTCTCTCTGCTAGCAGGTTGTCTTGAAAGAAAGTAATATCCAACCTTTTCTGCTCTTAAGGGTTGTTAAAAGGTGTTGAAATAACTCACCTTTAACTTTGAAATGTGAAACCCTTCATCACATTTGCATAGTTAAAATAATGGTGGTGTGAATACATTCTGTCATTTTGAATTCGTTCTTTCCCCCTTCCCCCTTGCTCTTGAATCTTCTAATCCTTGTCTATATTCATATCATAGCATTAAGATTCATAGGCGTTGAATCAACATTTAAATGTGATCTGATTTGTAGCCTGTGATCCTGTTGTGAATCCTCATTATCCAACATTGCCTTTACAAAACATTGACAACAGAAATTCACTATACAATAGTGATGGTATTGTATGTCTATGTAACCCTAATACTTAGAGTTTATATTTTTTCTAATATGAATGTTGTGGATGCCTACCAACCTGTGTAAATATACTTTAGTCAGTCATTTATATTTTGAATGTATCTAGGAGTATCTATCTGAGCAATCTTAATTTATATTCATGACCATCTTAAGTTATATTATTAAGTATACAGATTTATTGTGATCTGCCAAACATACATGCTTTGAAATCTTAGATATGTCAATGTTCAATCCTTTCTCTTTTAAGTTCATTCAAATATTATTATATTTTGTTCTTTCTTTTGATAGTTATTGGAAGAAATCCAATAATGTGCATTAACTAATAGAATAGAGAACACTGCTTCTTTCATTTAGCTCACATGCATTCCAAAAATCTTCTCATGATAGTCTGAGGCCCTCTGCAACCAACTGAAAAGCTTAAGAACAGTGGAAAAACTGAGAGGTTGATGGTAGAAGATTATTCAGTATAAATTATAATTTCCATATTTCATTAATGGCTATCAGTCTGATACATTATTTTTGTTTTTTTAGGCACTATTTATCTGCTTGTTTAATTTATCCTGTGGCCAAGCTAATGTATTCTATAGCTGTGGAAAATGCAGAGAGCAGCAAGGTGTCTGGGGGTGGGGGTGGGTCAAAAATTCAAGACGATGGACATGCAATTGAAGCCCTGCCTCTTTATACATTTGTCAATGTTACAGGCACATACAAAAGGGTAGGGCTTCAACTGTGTTGTTGTATCTGCCATCTTGATTTTATTGACGCCTCCCTGCAGACATCCTTCTCCCAGCTGCCAGAAAGCCTTTTAGGATTTAAATGTCAATACCAAGAGTTACATTTTGCCAAATTAGCAACTAGCACAGATCTTTCAGGAGATTATTCCTGTATTTTGCCCTGATCATGCCTTATTTTGCATGAGTTGTAATTTCTGAACTAGCAGTTTGCCTCATTATCTTAAATCTTAAAATGTAAAGCCATGAGGTATCAGGAAAGTATATGAAGTGCAGATTAATAATGTTGAAATAAATAATTCTAAAAACTGTAACTTTTACAGATTGCACCAACTGATGTTATGTTATTGTCAGTCCAAAAAGGGGCAGACCAGGATGACTGGACTATAATTGTCCATTTCTTCATTTCCCCACATGCCTATATTTCTATCTCAATTTGCATTCTTAATACTAAAAATGGAGTGCAGTATGTTGACTTTGCCCTATGACCTTCAAAGTTTCACAACATGGTGATCAAATGATTCATAATGATCAAAGAGGGAAGAATTTTTATTTTCCAGTGTTTCTATCAAAAGCATAAAATGAATCTTGGGAATTAATTATTCATATTAGGAATAAGATTAGTTTCTACTTCTAAGAAAACTTGGCTATATTATATGTATAATATTACTTGTTGCCTGGACAACAAACTAATAATTTCAAATAGTTTCTGTTTATCATAAAATAAATTTGAACCAAAGGGCAAAGACCACCTTCATATGCATCTATACTGCACTGCAGTCTCTTCCATCTCCTTATTCAAGAGGCTACTTTCTCTGGCTTTCTGAAACAATTGCTATTTTTTAAAAAAAGAGTCCAGTTTAGTTTAATTTTGTTTAAATTTCGTAAGTTAGAAAATACCTATTTAGCTGAACATCAGCTCCAGCAACAGACATTCCAGTTATATAAATAAGAAACAATAAGATCAGAATAATTACAAAATCCCAGGCACTTTTCGGAATATTAAAAGTCCTGACTAGAAGCAGCAATTGGGAGACTGCATACATCTGTTGTTATTTCTTGCCCCTCTGATAGTGACTATATTACACATGCAGGGAAAACCTTGCAAAAGGCATCTTTATATGAATGGCGTCAGGTTGGTTGTGAATGAAAAGAAGGAGTATCTTTGACATCCGGTGGAAAACATGTGCATAGCGAGTTCCCCAACTGAGGCCAATGAGGTGGCGGACAGTTTGGCATCAGCTGTGAAGCTACAGTCTGTACGACAATTCATCCCCTTGGAGAAGGCTTCCAAAACAGTGGGGGAGGGATGTGTGCTCACTGCTCCAATTATTTGTTAATGGGATTTGTATGAGTGCCTGCCATTTACCCTTTGGAAAATTAACCCCCTACTATCCTACCACAAAACCATCTTTTATTGGCTTTACTAAATATGAATAGTAAAAATTGCATCTGGAAGACAGTGGGGAATAAGTCTGAAGTCTGGCATCTGGTTCTGTAGGCTTGGTTTCATCTGGAATAATCAGCAATGCTATGTTGTATTCTAAGTGAAGGGAAGAGAAAAGGCAAGGTGTTCTACCATGAGAGATTGTATTTCATATAACAAAAGGGAGAGTGAATAAATTTAGACAGATAATATACTGTATTACATGTCATAGATTTACTTCTTAATGCTTTGCATTTGTCACTACATTTCTTTGGCAGTTTTCTATGTATTAGTTTATAAATCAAGGCTATGATCCTAAGCACATCCACTAGACAAAAAGTTCTACTGAATTTGGTTAGTTTGAATCAACATGCACTGGATGCTACTGCATATGTGGTTTAGTGGTTAAGGCAATGGGCTAGAAACCAGGAGACTGGGAGTTCTAGTCCTGCCTTAGGCATGAAAGCCAGCTGGGTGACCTTGGGCCAGTCTCTCTCGCTCAGCCCAACTCGCCTCACAGGGCTGTTGTTGTGGGGAAAATAGGACGAGGGAGTATTAGGTATGTTCGCCACTTTGAGTTATTTATAAAAATGATAAAGGCGGGATAGAAAATAAATAAATATTTTCACAATTTTGAGAAATGAAGAGTCATGAAGCACCTATTATTAATTGACGAAAACATTTTTTTAATGTATATGTGGATGTGTGTGTACAATTTTTAAGATTACATATAAAATAAATCCCTCAGGATTTTTAATCAAATGTGATTTGATGGCACATTTTCTTTTCTACTTCTTGAACTTCCAACGGATTTACATTATTTTTGTTTCACTGCGTAAACTTCACTCATGATTACAGAATGGCTAGAAGTTGAAATGAAAATGTGTGGGGGTGCTGGTTTTTAAACATAGCAACAACTATCCATATTTTATGAAGTACAGATGCATCAGGCATTCTGAAAGCTTCTCCTATATTGCTATTTTACTTGGGAAATGTGTAGCCCATGTTATTCCATTACCAGGAATATGCTGTTCCAGTTTCCTTGAAAATTATGTCTGAGGCTATAAATTAATAGAAAATATTTTTTATTCAATTAAACTGCTTTTCCCTAATCTGGACTACAGCTCCCAGAATACAAAGCCACACCAGATAGGAATTATTGGAATTGCACTCTAGTACATTTCGAGGATAGTACATTGGGGAAAGCTTGATCAAATATATGATTTTGAATTATCCATTTATTAAATGGGAAAATTCTGAAAATTATTTTGGAAGGGTGAAGGTGTGATCCATAACTGCATTATACCAAGAATAAGTTTGCAGGAATTTTTATTTTTCTCTATGTGAGAGAACACCATGCCATTTTTACAGTTATTGGCATTCTGTCTTAGGACATACTTTACGCTGATCCCTTTTGGCCAAGTTACTCCTGGATGTACATAGCTTGATCTCATATAACCTGACCCTACACATGTCTGCTCAAAATTAAATCTCATGAAGTTCGATGGATCTTAGTCTCTAGTGAACATAGAATCACAGCATGAATCACATATTTGACACTTGATGATTCATAGTTAAATGTAAAAAGTGCCTGCATTAAATAGCATTGGGTGTGGAACATTTTTCAAAGCTGCTTTGAAGGGAAGGTGTTTCTATAAATAATGTCACTGGAGAATGGTAAGGCAACTCTGCAGAAGTTAGTATTGGCTGAGGAATAGACTAATGAGGGAAAGAGAGGGAAAGAGATTTTAAAAGCAAGTCCACAGCTGTAATGTGATGCTATGAAATTAATTAGAAAGCTAGACAGCTTGGAAATTGTATTATACTAGGAAAATGGGGAATGTGATCATAACATGTAAATTGTGATGTCACCAAACAAGCAATGAAAAATATTTATTTTGGCTTTGGCTTATGTTAGAGAATATCAAGTTATTAATATGGCTTAATGCCATAAAGATTACATTGACCTACTAGGAACTACTGAAAGAAGTATTGTGGAGAGAACTTTTCATTGCTCTCCAGTGTATATTGGATTTCATTGCATTATGTAACTAAGCTCACACTGATAGCTATTTTCTGAAGGTTAGATTAAAGGAATAGCAGTACCTATCACGGATAGCTTTTTTAAAAAAAAATCTGACATGGTTTGAGACACAAGGAAATAATAATTGCCAGCTATACTCCATGTGGTGCTGTGGATCCTGGGGTATGGCTCTTATGTGCTCAAGTTATAACTTTAAAAAATATTTGTTTATACAGAACAGAAAGAGCTATATTTGCAGGAACTGGCTAAATTATAACTCATTGAACAGGAAAACATTAGAGTTTTTAGCTATGTAATATTCTGAATGGCCCATGATGATTAATAAAACTATCATTACTAACATTGTATTATTTGCAGTAGAAACTGACAGATGAAGCAGTCACTTTTTTTAAAAGTAAATTCCAACAGTAAATCATTAATACATACAAACAACTCTCTTTCATCAGCCTACAAACATCCCCCATGGCTCACTGTAAACACATCTACAACTTAGGAGAACATTTATCCAACACATTGTCAACTCACTGTAAACACATCTACAAGTCATTACCCAGGATATTGTCAACTCATTGCAATTAAAGACTCTTGCAAGCTAACTGTAGCATTTCCTTACACAAATCAGTATGTTATAACCTGAAGTAAAATGCCTAAAGAGTTAGGATATATTTTATGTGTCCATATGGCAAACCCAAAACAGAAGTATTATTTTCTTTTTGTTGGTCACATTTGTGCTTTCAACTAGAAATTTGAAAGGTCATGTCTGCACTTTTATCTTAAAAAGATGGGTATCCTGGCTGTAACCACCCAGAAAATTTCTACAGGATGGCATGTTCTTTTTCATCTCTGCCTCCCACAGTGGTGTCCATAGAGTATAGGTAGGGTGCCAAAATCTGCAAGATGGTGGGAATACAGTGCCACTGTTGAAGCCCCACTGTTTTTGTACAATGCACACACTTCCAAAAGGAGCAGAGCTTTGATCATGACACTGCACCTGCCATCTTGCAGATTTTGACACCTTCTCCCACACATGCCCATATATACTGCAGGATTTTTTTAATGTGCTCTATATTAACCTTGACTTTAAAGATGTCTGCATTCTAGTGACCGTGGCTCATTTAGCTCATATCCTCCATAAACACAGCCATAAAATGGCAGAAGAAAATGCTTAAAAATAATAATGTCGACAAAGTGCTCTTCCATAGCACAAAGAAGCAAGTGAAAATAAATAAATAAATAAATAAATCACCATTCTTGTATGTCAGGAAAGGGCATTTTCAGGGTTATCTTCCAAGCCATCCAGAGCTGCACCACTATCCCAGAAAATATATGTCTGGTTTAAGGATTTGTAGATGGGTCCTAGATACACTCCCATAAACACTCCAAAGCAGCTCTTTGACCTCAGCTTCAAAGCACTGTGCAGCCCAGTTATTAAGCAATTTGATATGTTATTTATTTATTTTATCTTTTCAATTTCTATAGCCGCCCATCTCAGCAAGTGACTCTGGAAGCTTCTTAGCTTCTTCGTGCTATGGAAGAGCACTTTGTCGACATTATTATTTTTAAGCATTTTCTTCTGCCATTTTATAGCTGTGTTTATGGAGGATATGAAATTGGAAGATATAACTGGAAGTAAACTTCATGTCCATACTGATGAGTTTGAAATATATTGTGCTGCTTTCTTTTGACTCAGAGCACTGATCTATCGAGGTCAGTGTTGTCTATACTGACTGACAACACCTCTCTGGGGTTTCAGATAAAGGCTTTCAGTGTTCTGCCAGAAGATGCTGAAGAATGGACTAGGACCATTTACATACAAAAGTTGTGTTCTGCCAGCCACCTATAACAGGTAATGGTAATGTGTGTCTGATACTATAATAGTGAAGGGTACCAGAAGCAACTTTGCCATAGTAATTTTTATACAGAAGAGTTATGAAATAATAGCAATAGCAATAGCAATAACAATAACAATAATCCCCAGCAAGGCATTATCTTATCACAGTTGTGGGGCTTGTGTGCTCTGAGAAGGATGCCAGGGGTTCAACAATACTGGAAGATCTCATCAAAGGCCAGACAAAAGAGTGCCTCACCCATAAACAATATGGTGAGACCTAACTTACAAAAACCTGTACTGGATAAGTCGTTGCTCAGGTCAACAAGGACTGCACTAGGTGTTGGAGTTCCTGGGCATCTGGTGACAAGTGGGCTACAGGACTCAGGACTGTTGGCTGAGTAACCAGGGCCAGGAGTTGCAGGACTACCGGAAGAAAAGTGGCTTACCCATTGCAAATATATGAAGCCTGAAAACAAGAAATAATGATCTGCTATTACAAGTCAAGTCCAGTGAGAAGAGGATATCTGAAAAGAATGCATCAGTTCTGGAAAGAACAACATCCAGATTCAGAAATAACAGAACAGAGGCTAGATCTACATTGATTTATAATACAAAATAAAATATTAACAGAAGCAGAATTGGAAGAACTGCAAAGGTCTACCTAGGGCAAAGAAATCGAAGCCTTGCCAGAAGTAGCTCAGACAATACAGGCAAACCAGGGGGAGTTGGCAGTAGAGGAAGCCAGTATCACTATTGAACCATTTTCATTCTCAAACCAGGCACCCTCTCCTCTGCCTTCTCCTCAGAAAGAACAAAGTCCTCTAACTGAAAAACAAGAGGAGCTGAAACAAACAATAACTGAGCATCTAGAACAGCACAAAAACAGCAGAATAAGGTTGCGTTGAAGCTTGATACAAAGAAAACAGCTAGCACGCATATTAAAAGATGCCAGCACTGTAATATCAAATATAAGCACCAGCTTACTGCAAGAAACAAAGCAACTAATGTACAGCACATTTGCAGTCATAACTGAAGATCTTGTATGCAAAATCAACAAACAAGAAAAAAAAGCCAAACGATGCATCACCAAAATAGAAGATCAGCTTGGAAAATAAGATCAGCATGCTAAGATCAGATGCAAGCAAGCTAGAACAGATAAAAGAAAAGAAGCTGAAGAACAAGCAGACCAAAAAAAAAAAAAACCTGATCAAGAAATATCACCTAGAGACAAGACCAAGGAAGCACTGGAAATAATAAAGCAGCAAATCACAGCCATACCCAAGAAAATCAGCAGATACGAAGCTCAAAAACATCATCAGTCAATTGTAAAAGGCAACTTTACTTGGCACAGCTTACATCCTGCGACAATACCTTTAACATCATCAGACAACATCTGCCTATCCTAGGTCCTTGGGAAGGACTCGATAGGTAGATAAAAATGCCAAATCCAATCTAAACATCTGGCTGTCAGATGTGTGACCAACCATAATAGTAATACACTAGCTATGCAGAAGAATGTCACTCATGTCAGCTTCCCATCAAGAATTTTGTGCAGCTTGGTCAATGCCTCTAGAAGTTAAGAATGATATCATTTGATCTTTCAACACACCTTTTGGGAAAGATCACAATTATTTGAAAGAGATTCTAGTGCAGTTGCTGAATTTTAAATTCACCCCATAGCAAAAGAGGGATTAAAGTGACAAGTATGGGTGTCATGAATACGAATGCTGAGCAGGAGGAGGCCCCTATCCAGGGGGGAAAACGCATGCGTACTTTAGAGACTTTGAGCTGTCATTCAAAGAAACCCAGAACAGACCTGCCTTGAGTTTTGGGGTTTATCTGTCTGGGTTTTCCCACGCTTCTTCAGTTTGGTAGGATTTTCTGTCTACAATAGCAGTAAATAAAACACTAGAGACTTTCTCCTTGTCTCAGCATGGTTTTTGCTTAGTCAGGACAATGGGGTATATCAACCAGACTTTGGTCTTTGACTTATCTAGAAATCTTGGACTCAGCAGGTTATAGTAGGTTATAGTAGTCTAAACGAAGTGTTTAAAAATACAGTCCTTTAAAGGATAGTCCAGTTGGGTGTGGGTGTGGGTGTGTGGGTATGTTGATTAGTCACAAAAGCATATAGATTACTTTCCACTTGTGACTCTCAAAGGTCACTGTCACACAGCCAACTGGTAACAAAGTGTTTGAAGAGGATGGAGTACTGTTGGTCTTCATCTTCTACAGGTTGATTGCTACAACCATACAGGTATTTTGTGATCTCCTGAAAGGTTGACTGCATCACTTTCATCAGCTGCAAAGGAGAATCCTACCTGATACAGAATGAAAGTGTAAAAATTACACAGCTTTAATCAATAAATAAAGGATCTCTCCACTCCTTGACAAATCTGTGTGGCTTGCTAATGTTCTAGATAAAAGAAAAGCTATATCTTCCACAGTATTGTGACATTCGGTAGAGATCAGACAGATTATTGATGGGGACTGTCAATATCCCTGTGGCAAAGCAGGCTGCTAGTGTCTCAGTCATTTGGCAACATTCATTAAATTTATTGCTCCGCCAGATGTATCACTCGGCTACATGTGAGTATCTTATGCACGCATACAGAAGACTAATTCCAAACCCATTGAGGCCAATCAAAAAATGTCTTGTTGACATAAGTGGCTTTTATTTTTATGATTGTTAAGCTTTCCCAAAGATAATCTTGTTTTCTTTTTAAAGGCACCTTTCCAATTAGCTGAACTTATTTTTACATTCTGATCTCATTGCTATGGTTGCTTCTTTCATTTTCACATGGACATCATCTCTGTCACTTTAGAAAATACTCCCTCGTGATTAAACCTGGATTCTCCACAAATCTCATTTTATCTATTAAATATATCCATATATTCTTTCATTAACTGCATAGGAGGTCTAGAACAACATCCAAGAATCTCGAAGCAACTTTTATTTTCCTTAATTTCTTTCCAAACTGTCTCTCATCAGCTGTCATCTTCACAGCTGACTTTTCTGTTTGTCTATATTGATCTCCTTATAGATTTGATTTGATTTGATTATGTACAATCAAGTCATTGTCAACTCTTAGCACAGACTTTCACACAGATTTTCTCCATGATGATCTGTCCCTAATCTGGTCTTCTTTATAGATAATTTTAGTCCCTGCAGTTTTCTTGGCAAGATTTCGGAAGTGGTTTGCCGTTATCTTTTTCCTAGAGCTGAGAATGACCGGCCCAAGGTCACCTAGCTGGCTTTGGGCCTTAGGTGGGACTAGAACTGATGGTCTCCCAGTTTCTAGGCATTTTTAGGATTCTAGGAGCAGAATGTGTTAGTAAATTAATAAAGTGGAAAATCAATAGGTATTTTTGCATCAAACTGGAATTAAACAAATAGGTATTTTAGTTGTGTAAAGAGTTGGCAGGATAGCATTGTTCTGTTTAAAATAAAATCAAAGCTGTCTTAGACACATGGTACTAACCAATGTTTCCTAATGGAAGGTCTTTAGGATGAATTTCTGCCTGATTAGTATATGAAAGGCAAGATCCAGTATATTAAATATGGCCATTATCAGGTCAAAGCTCCAAATATGAAACAATGCTGAATGGTCTAAACTTAACAACCCTGTTTAACAGGAATCTGGCTGTTAACAATGACTAGATGAGAGACTACTTTCATAGTAATTATAATTACAACAGCAATGATGATGATGATGATGATGATGATGATGATGATGATGATGGTGGTGGTGGTGGTATAGTAGTTTGAAGAGTTTACAGTCTACTCCAACTAGAATTGGACTGACTTATAAAGTCACTATGGAAGAAATTGCTTATAACTCCCCACTTCTGGGAAGTCAAGGGAGTGAAGACTAGGAAAGCTGCTTCTTAGTAGCAGTGCCAGTACTCTGGAATAGTTTCCCAGTTAAAATCAGAGTGACCTCCTATCTGATTCTTAAAAAAGCCATGTACTGAAGATGAGAATATTAAGATTCAGATAACTGCTTTCTGTTGCCAACTAATACAGTTATTTCAGAGCAAAGATGTGAACTTTCTGATCTGACTTCATGTTCATATCTATTTACCACTATTCTACACCAGTTCATAGTATGATAGCCATAAGAAAACCATTCTATGCTGTTTGGAGAAAGATCAGGGTAAAATTAAATAAAACAAAGCATAGGAGTGTCCAGAGAGATACCAGTAGGAATTATTAAGGCTGATGCCTTTACAAGTAACACCAAGCAAGATAATAGGGCAGCATGATTTCCATAATGATTATAAGGTTCATCATTACCACTGAAAATGGTATTTTCAGTGATCATATGTTTTCAAAAGGATACAGAAGCATATATCTTAATTCTAATTAAGAACGATACCTATGGAGATTTTATTAGAATTTATCTTCAATGGTAATTGAAGCATATGTTCAACAATCTTCTCCATGCTAAGAAATATCATCACCTTTTTTTTTCAATCCACTTACAGACCATTGTTGTGTTGAGCAAGAAGCCAAAAGACACGGCTTGAATGATTATAAAGATTCAAAGGCCATGCCTGAATTGCAAAACTCTTTTTCATGGATTCTTACAGCTATGTGCTTCTTTTTTCCCCTCTTCTATAATAAATTATACAGGTCATGTGGCATTGTTAACTTTTTGATTAAACTTCCAAAACATCCTAGGAGTGAGAGATTCAGGCAGATACATTTTCTTTCAGGAAAAGAAATATTTATTTTAAACATTTCTAGAGAATTTTTAGGACAGGAACCCTTGCCATTTTGGGGGGCATGGGTATGAGTGTAATTTACTGCAACTATGAAGCAATTTGTGATTTGTTCATCAGTTTGGAATGAGAAAAGGGAAGAAGAAGGAGCGGGAAATAAAAGAGGTAAACAAAACACCCTTTACATCTGTTACATCAAAGACAAGATTATACATTGGGACAAAGGCAATAAACACATCATGAAATAAATATGAGATATGCAATAGTATAATTTATCTTTTAATAAATTTAAGAAGCCTCTAATAATTTCTTAGAAAAGTGGTCTCTACCACTAATCTTGACCGAGTCAATGAAGGGCAGAAAAGTAAGTTAAGGTTTAATTTTTATTATTGTTATTATTACATTAAGTAATTAAAAGAAAGTTTCTTGCACTAATATAGGGCTATATGGATGTTCCCATTTTTCATTGCTATTGTTTAGTTGCTATTTAATTGCAATGGTTTGCCATTTTTTGTTTGTTTGTTATAAATAGATCTGGCTTATCTTTCCACTGAATAGTTGCTGGTCTAGTAGAATGCTGGCTCTTGTTGAATATTTGAATGTTAGTTGGTAGTAAGCAACATCATTGGAGAAAGACATTATGCTTGGAATGGTCAGTGGCAAAAGATGACGAGGACGCCAAAGAACGCCCTGGTTGAATGTAATCAAAGCAGACACAGGCCAAAATATAAAGCAACTGAAAGAAGCTGTACAAGATTGGAAATCATGGAGAGAGCTGGCTTATGGAATCGCCAAGGATCGTATACGACTGAATGGATAATTGGATTCAATTTGATTGGTAGTAAGCAAACCTCTTTCCATTTTTTTCTGAAAGAAACTTCAAGAGCTTAGATTTCAGATAGAAAGACTGATTTCCTTTGGAAGGTGAAGTTGAGGGCACTGGTTGAAGTTCTGTCTACCAAAGAACTGTTTTGTACAAAATCCAGCTTTGAGGATTTTGCACCGGAGTCAGCTTGGAAGGATGAGGCTTCACTTTGAAGACAAGAGTTCATTTATTTTTATTTATTAAACAAGTTTATAAGGCTGCCAACTCACACACGGTGACTCTAGGCAGCTTACAGAATTAAAAACCATAAAAACACAATACACACCCCATGGCAGCAGCAAACACATTCATATCAGCCACTTGATTGGCTCCAAAGCAACCTGGGGTCCCCCGGCCTGCTGACAAAACCATGTCTTCAGGGCTTTCTGCAAAAGGAGCAAGGAGGGGGCCAATCTTATCTCTGGGGGAATGATGTTCCAAAGGGAAAGAGCCATCACTGAGAAGGCCCTTTTCCTTGGCCCCACTAGATGTACTAACTGAAGGGACCCGCAGCATATGCTGCCTCCCCACTCTGGTGGGCCGGGTGGATGTAACTGGGGAAAGGCAGTCCTGCAAATAACCTGGCCCCAAGCCATGTAGGGGTTTAAAGGTGATAACCAGCACCTTGAATTGGATCTGGAAGCAAATTGGCAACCAGTGCAGCTCCCACAAAAGAGGTGACACATGCACAAATCTAGACTTGTGCAAAACTATGCAGGCTGCTGCATTTTGAACCAACCAACTGAAGCTTCTGGATACTCTTCAAGGGCAGCCTCATGTAGAGCACATTACAATAGTCCAAATGGGAGCTGACTAGGAGTGGTTGACTGTGAGAAGGGCATGTTGGTCCAGGAATGGGTGTAGCTGGCATAAAACATGCAGTTGTGCAAAGGCTCTCCTGGCCACAACTTCCATCTGCTCTTCAAGCAGGTGTTGTGAGTCCAGGAGAACCCCCAGTTACGCACAGGGTCTGTCTGACAGTGCAACCCCATCCAAGACCAAAGATGGTAATTCTCTGGAAACCAAAGAGCCCCAAACCCACAGCCATTCCGTCTTGCCAGGGTTCAAATTCAACCTGTTGCTCTCCATCCAGACCTCAAGAGCCTTCACTGCATTGCTTAACTCACCATGGGCAGAGATGTATAACTGAGTACCATCAGCATACTGATGATATCTCATCCCATGGTGATGGATGATCTCACCCAGTAGCTTCATGTAGACGTTAAACAGGAGTAGAGAGAGCACTGACCCCTGTGGCACCCCAAAAAGCAGGGGCCAAGGGCAGGATGTCTCACCCCTGATCATCACCAACTGGAAATGGCCCCAGAGGAAGGAGGTAAACCAAGGCAACACAGAACCCCCACCCCCAACCCCTGAAGCTGTTCCAGATGGATACCATGGTCGATGGTATTGAAGACTGCTGAAAGGTCAAGTAGAGCAAGGATGGTTGCACACCCCCCATCCTGCTCCCATCAGAGATGATCAAAAAGCATTTCTATCCCATATCCAGGCCTGAATCCTGACTGAAAGGGGTCCAAATAATCCATTTCATCCAGGATCCTTTGGAGCTGCAGCACAGTCACCTTCTCAACAACCCTCCCCAAAAAGGGGAGGTTGCAGACAGGACAAAAACTGTCTATCAGGGTGGGATCTAGTGATGGCTTCTTTAAAAGGCTGGGGCACCCCCTCCTCCAGAGATGCATTAATCACTGCCAGTACCCACCCACATGTCACTTCCTGGGAGGCTTTTACTAGCCAGAAGGAACACAGGTCCAACACATAGGTGGCTGAGCTCACAGTCCCTAGGATCCTGTCCACTTCCTCAGGAGCAACAAGGTCAAAGTGTTCCCAGATAATCAGGCAAGAACCTACCCCAGGCATCTCCACTGGCATGCCGGCATCCAAGTGGGAATGAATCTGAGTGATTCGTTCTGCCAGAAAATCAGCAAATTCCTCAGTACACACCCGAGTCCTCCTTACCCAGAAGGAAATGGGTCACCTTAAAAAAAGCCACTGGGTGATTATCTGCAGATACAATTAGTGCAGAGAAGTATTGCCTCTTCACCACATGAATTGCCATGAGGTAGGCTTTAATAACAGCTCTTACCTCTGTCTGGTCAGATTTGTTCTTCATCTTCTGCCAGCGATACTGTAGATGTCTCTTGATCCATTTCATCTCTCTCAGTTCCTCCATACACCATGAAGCACAAAGAGGTCCATGGGTCGGGAGAGGTTGCATGGGCACAATCCTGTCTAGAGCCTTAGTCACCCTCCTATTCCAGGGGGTAACCATGGCCTCAGCAGGACTATGCAGCAGATCCTCAGTTATAACCCCCAGCTTGCTCTGGAATGCAACAGGGTCCATTAGTCATCAGGGGTGGACTGATCTGATAGGTCCTGTCCTCCAGTTGAGGGGTGTGACCCTAGAGAAGTTCATAGCCACCAGGGCATTACCTGACCATGAGAAGGTGTCTAAGATTGGTCCACCAATTCCATCACATGAGTTGCTCAGGTGTTTTTTGCTTTGCTTATTGATTTTCCTGACCACTTCGTTAGGTGCCACTATTTTACCTTGTTTCCCTGAAATATGAATAGCAGCATGCTCTTGTTGTGATTTCATGTCTATCTACATGATAAAATGGAAACACCCAAATATCCAACTTTATGATATTTGCCACAAAAATTTAGTCAAATGGCACTACCTTCCCATTCTAAAGCAACATTTTAATAATTCTTCCTACACTATTCCTGCTATGAGCATAAAGGGAAACTGCAGACATTTCTAGCAGGTGGATCTGCAAGGTATGCAAAACAGAATCCAATGCTGTATAAATATGATTATGAATGAAGCCTACTGGTGTCTATTTTAATGGGAAATAAACCACTTAGTTGTGAGAGATGTAACTGAAAAATAACATGTTTCCAAAAGCTGGTTATAAAAGGGGGCTGTTATGTAAAAGAGAGAGTACATTTTATTTATTTATTTACTTATTAAATTTTGCCACCTCCCACATCCCCCCAAAGGGGGACTCTGGTTTACAACAAAGCTAAAAGCATTAAAATACCATAAATAAATATAAATACAAATATAATATTGAACCTAAATACAGTATAAAATCCAGATGATGATGATAGTTGGAATATCACATGTATCTGAAGGGGCCATTTTAGGGCGCTAACCATCTCCAGAGGTGATTACTTCCCTTCCCACTCCAAGCGAGGTGGCAAAACCAGGTTTTTAGTTGTTTTTGGAAGGCCACAAATGATGGAATCTGTCTTATCTCTGGGGGAAGGATGTTCCAAAGGCAGGAACATAATAGTACTCTGCTAATATGGACAGTAAAATGACCTGTATGTATGTATGTATGTATGTATGTATGTGTATATATGTATGTATGTATGTATGTGTGTGTGTGTGTTTGTGTGTGTGTGTATGTATGTGTCTGTATGTATGTATGTATATGTATATGTATATGTATATGTATATGTATATGTATATGTATATGTATATGTATATGTATATGTATATATATATGCACATTTTTAGACTTCACCATCATCTTCTTTTTTCCATATTACCTAGGCTGCAATTTTATGGATTTGGTAGATTTTTCTGCTCAATAGTTATGAATAGTTATGTGGTTTTATGAATAGGAAACTCTAGTGCTGATTTTTCATTTTATGATAATGCAGGCCCATAGAGCATTTTTCATTTTATGATAATGCAGGCCCATCATTTTTACCCAAGCTCCAGCTGATATAGAATGCTATATCAGCTGGAGCTTGGGTAAAAATGATGCCATGTTGTTCTAGCCTCCTGCTTCTCTCATTTCTTCTTCTATCTAGTGGGCAGAAAGATCCCAATGGGCCAGAAAGTTGGATATTGGAGGGTCATGCCAGCTGAGCTCACACCCTTTCACCACTGAAAGACACCCCCATTTCATTGTCTCCTCTTCCAGCCAAACTGAGTACAAGCATGTGGTCTTGTGGAATGCCTCTGTACCCTTCAAAAATATTGCATATGAATAGGGATGTATGCTAGTAATGCAGGCATTGATTTCTGATCAGGATTATAAAATGCCAAAGAACCCAGAACTTCTATTCTGTCATAAAGTTATATTAAGCAATTATACTACAAAGTAAGCATTCTTGAAGGCTCTGAAAGAAGAAACAGTGCTGTGATTTATATCTGTGGACATTTAAATGAAAACATTTGGAAGATTTTCACTTCTTTTCTGGTGGCTTTTCCTGGTATGCTGTTTATTATGTGCAATCCCAGAGCCTCAGAATAGAACAGATGTTTAGATGCTTAGATCATTCAAGTGGAACGTAGTATGAATCTGCTGGAGAAAGCAGAAAACAATGATAGAGCATGGCAGGAAAGAAGTGATTTTCTCTTTGGCAAGTTCTTATAATGTTCCTTCATAACAATACACGAAACTGTGCCTTGTTGCTTTAAATGTTCCAGAATAAAGAGAACATAAAGGTAAAGGCTGCGTTCTATGTTAACAGATGATTTCTGCTAAAAATAATAATAATAATAATACCAGTAAAGATTGATTAATTAAATTAATTTGAGTGGATGAAACACCTTTTTTTTTTTTGCCTTAGCTTCTATCAGTTTTAAGATATTCCTCAGTTACAATGAGATCCAGTGATAATATATTAAAATAATAATGTTGGCTGTTGCCTTTGGAATACTTAATACTCTTCTTCCAATTTCCAGGCAATAACAAATTATTCAGAATTGTTCGATGTCCAAGCAAGGTCAAAATATCTGTTGGGTTTGTGCATTAGATTCAAATATACTTTGAAGCCATAAATAAAGTGGGGCAATGCTGATAGATTTTTCTCAGCCCTAGAGGGAAACTATACCAAGCCAGTTCAACTTCATTTCTAATCTGGCCTTCCATGAAGTTTTGTCCTATGGCTTTTCCCAGAAGTATTTTGTGATTCATATTTCAAATCTGTGTGCTAGCCTAGCAATTAAGTTCTAAGATTAATTCCTGTACATCTTTACTAGATTTAGCTGATCAATGTTAAGATTTCATTGCTCCAAGCCCTGAATGGTCAGGTTTAGCCATCTAAGCTTGGAAGCCCTGGAGTCCTAATTTAAAACTGGAAATAAGGCTAGCAAAAAAATGGGAGGGGGGGAGATAGTTTTGCCCATTTGTTTACTTAACATGCTGCTCCTCTGACTTTAACTGTATCCTGAGAAAGTTTTAAAAAGCATAACCCATCTCTTATTTCTACCTCTCTTTTCTGCAACCCCAAATGGTCAGAGTAAGCTTCTGATTAATGTGGATCTCAGAGTAGGTTTGTACAAATCAGTCTATTCCAAACTGAATTTTCAGACTGATCTTGAAAATTGATTCAATTCAGTTCAGTTGTCTAAACTGATTTGGATTAAATCTCCAAAATTACTATTAAGAATTGGATTCAAGAGATGTGTAATCTATCCATTTTTTGAAAAGGCAATCTTTTCTACCAATTAAAAATGATAGAATTTTTCATACAATGTTTAATATTACATGAGATATGCTTAGGTTGTCTATAATTTTCTTTCCCCCTTTTCTTTTTGTTTTGTTTATTATTGTTGATTAATTGGGATTTTTTAATATATTTTATGATGGGTTGGATATTTTTGTATACTCTGTTAAACATGTAATAAATATTTTAATAAATCTTTAAATTAAGATTGATGTGGTTTGGACTGATTTGATCCTATTTGGTACTCAGATGGGTCTGAATCAGTTTAGATCCAAGTTCAGAATTCTAGCTCAGAGGGGTAAATTTGAAGCCAATTTAGTGGCCTGCTAGGACCAACTGAATTGGAGCAGAGCTTATAACACAGCAGAGAAGCTGCACAGAAAAAAGAATATTATCTTAGATAGCTTTAATGAGCATGCCAGAGAAATACAGGTTATGGATCTTATACACTCAGCCCTCCCAAGCAAAAAGAATTACATGCTTAGACAGGTTAGGTTAAGAAATAAAATAGAGTTTTACTGACTTTATTGTTGCTTCTGTTACATCCATCTTGGTGGAAAAGATGAAGTTCCTTTGTTCTTCTTTTCTTTCTAAATACTTAGTTTTGCCCTAATTCTCAGCCCTATTTGCTGCCAAGGGCTGTGTGAAAGAAAGGGGCAGAATCCTTCATCAAGGCCCAAGCACCTGGCCCTGATGAATGGAGAGCAGAGCAGCATGCTTGCTTCTCCCTGGGTGGAAGAAGAAGGAAGAGAGAGAAAGGAAGCGGGAGTGGCAACAAACAGCTTCCACAAAGTTGCATTGTGGGACAACTCAATTTACATGCTAATGCACCTGCTAATGAGGCATGCTGGATTTGCCAGGACTTCCAACAAAATTAACCCACATTACGAAAAAATTAAGTCTTGCATAAGCAGAATTATGTTCATACATGCCTACTTTACCCAGTTTAGCTTATTTTTTTCCCCTCTCATCACAGGCTACAGTGGAAAGCAGGAGATTAAAAAAGATGTTCAAATAGTCAAAATATTCAATTTCAAATTCAGGATTCAAATAGAGATTTAAATAGTATTCTTAAAACACCTGTCTTTTAATTTTTCTTCCTTAATTTGATAGAAAATAATTAGTTTTTTATTACGTTTTTCAGAGAAGCAAGGCATTTCAGCAAAATTATGGTATATTAGAGTGGGCTGGAGGAAGTTCTTCAAGTTAGTTTAAAACATGGCTGAGGGGTGTTCGATAATTCTGTCTTTCATTATTCCAAAGTCCTAAGGCTCTCTGGATTCCCACACTTCAAGTATCATCTTGAGGAAGACTTCATGAGGGAATTCCCTTCAGGAAACCAAGGGTATCCACAGGACATGCTCAAAAAAGTCAAGATGGCAGCTGCTACAGGGTCTGCCTGGTTTTTAGGTGTAACACCATAAAAAACAAGAGGAACTTTGATCACAGTGCCATAGTCACCATCTTGACTACATCTGCAGACACCCCTGCTGATCAAAAAGTATAGGCAGTCATAGAGGCTATAGAATAATAGAATATGTATAACAGAAAAAAAGAAACACTGCCACCTCAAGAACACCATCCAAGAAATCGGTAAGAAATTAACAATACCTGAAAATGAGCTTTAAAAAAACAACAACCACAAGTTCCTCAAACAGTGGAAGAACCTGTTAAGAAATTGTAGATGGGTTTCAGCACAGCACTACATTTAATGATTTATCCCTTTAACAAGATGCCAAGAAAAACTTACCATGCTTATATTTCTAGACTGACAGACAGCAAGTATTCAAGAAGTCTTTAAAAAAATGAATAAAAAAGAAGTTGGCAACCCTGAGTGGAACACAGGAATTTGTCCGTAATTTGCTCTTAAGAAAATGAGCAACAATATTTGACTATATTCTCTTTCTAATGCTTCCTGCTTCATTTGCTAAATCCATATGTCTCCTTTTATCTTGTCCCCTAAGCTTATATTAAGCAACTCATATTTTCCCTGAAAAGTTCTCACCCAGCACTACACGCAATAATAAAGCTCTTGTTTATGTGTTCCGTCTATTAAATATAAAGCATTTTCATTTCCTTTGTATAGGAAATTCGGTAGGACCAGAAAAAAAGGGTCAAGCAAATACTTTGACTCCCACTTTAAAAAGTGAGTGGTGCTAATATTCCTTCTTCACCGCTTATGTGACTGCAAATAACCAAACAGATAAAATATGACTTTCATAAAACTGCAGGTATGGTAGAGAATTAGCATGAGAGTTGGCGCAGGCACGCTGCTAACAGAAGGTTGGCCAAGACTTCAGATTTATGCTATGAAATGTAAATAGTTTTCTCCTGAGAATAGCTTGGAAATATAATTTTGGGGAGGGAGGAACAGGTTGGCTCATTTACAAATATTCTAAGGATTGTTTCAAAGGACCAGCCACTACAGGAGGTTTGTGCCCTGAAGAATCTATTGGCTTTGTTAGAGCTTCGGATCCATGAGGGGGAAATGTGTTTCTAAATAGAAAATGTGGAAAGCCTTCAGAATTTGAACATGTTGACTTGGAAAATAACTGTTTAATAAAACACAAATAGACAAGAAATAGAATGTGAAGGCGTTTGCATATCTAGGTAAATCTAGATCTGTACTTATATTCACTTAGCGGTGACACATGGTTTTACCTCATTGGGAGAGCAGTAATGTTAGGAGATTTTTAAAGGTCATGCATTGTGTTCCAAATGTAAACATATAGGGAGGTTTTCATCTTTAGATTTAAGCCTCAAATTGAATTCAGGCACAGGTAATTTAGTGGTCAAAACAAGGTTATTCATGGTATGTCCAGGACAATTTTAGTATCTCAGAAACATGGGGTCACAGACGAGTTAAGAAGAGAACTTAAGCCAATAAGAAATTCAAGCAGCCTTTAATTACATAACGGTGGTTGGATTAATGAAAACACTGCACAGGTCACCATGAGATGCTGGAATTATAAATCAGTTCAAGAAAGTGCTCAAAGAGAAGAAATCAAAACATCATATGGAATAAGTACTTGAAAACAAAGGACCCCATTAACAGGCCAGTGTGCCACCAACTGCAAATGCCTCATCTGTTAAGTTCCTGGATGTTTCCAAAATATAAGATAAAAAAAAATCCTATTCCATATGGACCTGATCATTATGGTGTTTCCCCCCACCCCTAATTTTCTTCTATCGTTAAGGGGAGAAAGTGTGTGGTCCCTTGGATGAAAATGTTACCCAATCATTGCTGAACAAATTTTAGTATTCAAGAAATATTGCTACTTCACATCTTGGAGAGCGTCAGAAAAAGTAGACAGGACTGCATGAGCTGGTCTTCATCTTTGTGCAAATTCAAGCAGATTTGCAAGAAGATGGGCAGTTTGTGAACACAATGTTTGCTGGCAATATTTTAACACAGGGTGGACTCTGGTGTACAACTGAAGGCAGGGAACTATAATTTGACTTTTGGAGCACCTATACTGAAAAAAAGTTGAATGTTCTGGAAGATATCATGGGGAGGATGCTGGCTTTAATTGCCTTTGTTAATTGCCTTATGATACCCCGAGTTATTGTCTGATTTATTAATAGGGCTTTCATTTGGGGAGAGGAAAATTCAAGTTTTCTTTGTCTGCATACCTTTTGACTTCAAGAAGTTCTTGAGAGGACATTTATTAGATTTAAACCAATACCTAGATGGCATTATTGCTCGAGCAGCAGTGCAGATTTTAACAGCATGTACATGGCAAATCTTATTTTATGCCTCCTGACTATTTCTTCCATAGCAGAAAGAGATAAAGAATTGATTAAGGGGGAAAAAAAATAAATACAAGTGGAAAATCTGCTGATGCGACATTACATGAGGAATTACATTACTTATTTTCAGATTTATGCATGGAAGACAAAGAAATCTATATGAACCCCCTGCCCATGTCTCTCTTCCAGATCTTAAAAAGTAAAAACAGGGAGGGGAGAGTAAGCGTAATCACTTTGACATTCTTCTATAGCAATATTTTTTTCACTCTTTTGTATTGATTTCAAGCTTCTCACTTTCCTTATCCTTGTCAAAGCTCTACACACATGTCCTAAGCTTGGGAACCAGAATCAGGACTGCCTTGTTCTGTGTGCCATTGCTTTGCGATCTTAAATGGTCCCTAAACCCTTTTTCCAATAGGTATTGATGGGATCCACAGGCACATTGAATGACCCCACTCTGGAGGGGCATAAACCACAGAAAGTTTGGCAGGAAGAAAAAGGCAAGCAGAGGGGGGCTGCTCCAGGCTAGAGTTGGTAAAGCAACAACACAAAGCTGAATTGTCCATTGACAAAGTGTCAGACATTTCAAATCTTTGATTAGCTCTCTGGCTAATGCCATGCTAAGCAGAAACATTACTCTACCCCCCTGAAGCAGAAGCAGCAATACTTGTGTGTATGCCCCCACCACCACCACATGCACACACGCATACACAACTCTTCAGGGAAATTAAGCAGTGCTGATGAAACTGTGTATGGAGAAAGTTCTTGGATAAATTAACAGTGCAATTACATTACATGACACGCCAGAAGATGGATGAGGAAAACTTGGTCTGTATCATGTTCTGTTTTAAAATTGCAATTTATTTGAGGGTTTTAATGGATGCCTTATTAAAACATCTCAGCATTGGTCAGGCTTCAGCGTGTGTCACTGTGGCCCATGATTGATGATACCCTCTGCTGCTTCCCTTGCACTTTTGCAGGGAATTTAAGCAAAGAGGGAATGAGCAGAGCTTCGAATGTGTATTGATTGTGTGAAGGTGTGCTGCCTGAGAGCACCGTCTAATAAAATTCTCTCCTAGTTGAACTGCTCCACATGAAGGCATTTATTGCAAGAACTGAAATGCTATATTGTACAGAATGAAAGAGTGCTGGGCAAACAAAGGAGAAGGGGGGGAAAGAAAAAAGGTGGGGGGTGGAAGAGGCATGCAGAGAGAGGATACATAACTGAAAGCAATGCCATGCAATGTACTAACAAGCTGTGTTTTGTGACAAGAAATCTAAGCTATGTAACAAATCACATAAAAACATACGTAAAAGCATGATCAGGATAAAGGAGCTTGAGGACAATTAAGCAAAAACGTGCTAAAGGAAATTAAGAGAGGAGAGGGGGAGAGACGAAGGAAGGAAGGAAGGAAGGAAGGAAGGAAGGAAGGAAGGAACTAGCATGCCTGAAAAATGTGGCAGAAGACTGTAGCAATCATTACTGAGTCATTTTTCTTTCCACATGCTATTGTCTCTTTTCTACATATGATTTTTAATTTGTCACACGTGTTAAGCAAAAGAAAGAAAAAAGGAAAGGATTGTTGAAGATACGGGTGCGTGTTTGTATAATATAGCATAACACGTGAGGTTGTTCCCTTATGCAAAACTTACTGGGCATATGGGGAGGGGGAGAGGGCACATCCATTGTCACTTCCACTGTCCTCCTCTCACTCTCAGCCCACAGCAAACACCCTCATCCCCATGTTTTCCAGCTGTGATTCTGAAACCCTAGAGCGTGGATGGTTTCCCATGCTTCATTCCATTTTAGTAGTAGCCCAGCTCTGACTAGCTGCAGTGTCGGCACACCATATGTTTTATGCTATGAATTGCTTCACATTAGCAGTATTTCTATTTAACTAATATGCACATATTGCACTGAGATAGAAGTTTTGTTGTTTATTCGTTTAGTCACTTCCGACTCTTCGTGACTTCATGGACCAGCCCACGCCAGAGCTTCCTGTCGGTTGTCAACACCCCCAGCTCCCCCAGGGACGAGTCCGTCACCTCTAGAATATCATCCATCCACCTTGCCCTTGGTCGGCCTCTCTTCCTTTTGCCCTCCACTCTCCCTAGCATCAGCATCTTCTCCAGGGTGTCCTGTCTTCTCATTATGTGGCCAAAGTATTTCAGTTTGGCCTTTAATATCATTCCCTCAAGTGACCAGTCTGGCTTTATTTCTTGGAGGATGGACTGGTTTGATCTTCATGCAGTCCAAGGCACTATCAGAATATTTTCCTCCAACACCACAGTTCCAAAGCATCGATCTTCCTTCTCTCAGCCTTCCTTATGGTCCAGCTCTTGCAGCCATATGTTACTACGGGGAACACCATTGCTTTAACTATGCGGATCTTTGTTGTCAGTGTGATGTCTCTGCTCTTAACTACTTTATCGAGATTTGTCATTGCTCTTCTCCCAAGGATTAAACATCTTCTGATTTCCTGACCGCAGTCAGCATCTGCAGTAATCTTCGCACCTAGAAATACAAAATCTTTCACTGCCTCTATGTTTTCTCCCTCTATTTGCCAGTTATCAATCAAGCTGGTTGCCATAATCTTGGTTTTTTTGAGGTTTAGCTGCAAGCCAGCTTTTGCACTTTCTTCTTTCACTTTCATCATAAGGCTCCTCAGTTCCTCTTCACTTTCAGCCATCAAAGTGGTATCATCTGCATATCTGAGATTGTTAATGTTTCTTCCAGCGATTTTAACTCCAGCCTTGGATTCCTCAAGCCCAGCATGTCGCATGATGTGTTCTGCATACAAGTTGAATAGGTAGGGTGAGAGTATACAGCCCTGCCGTACTCTTTTCCCAATCTTAACCAGTCCGTTGTTCCGTGGTCTGTTCTTACTGTTGCTATTTGGTCATTATACAGATTCTTCAGGAGGCATACAAGATGACTTGGTATCCCCATACCACTAAGAACTTGCCACAATTTGTTGTGGTCCACACAGTCAAAGGCTTTAGAATAGTCAATAAAATAGAAATAGATGTTTTTCTGAAGCTCCCTGGCTTTTTCCATTATCCAGCAGATATTGGCAATTTGGTCCCTAGTTCCTCTGCCTTTTCTAAACCCAGCTTGTACATCTGGCAATTCCCGCTCCATGAATTGCTGAAGTCTACCTTGCAGGATCTTGAGCATTACCTTACTGGCATGTGAAATGAGTGCCACTGTTCAATAGTTTGAGCATTCTTTAGTGTTTCCCTTTTTTGGTATGGGGATATAAGTTGGTTTTTTTCCAGTCTGATGGCCATTCTTGTGTTTTCCAAATTTGCTGGCATATAGCATGCATTACCTTGACAGCATCATCTTGCAAGATTTTGAACAGTTCAGCTGGGATGCCATCATCTCCTGCTGCCTTGTTATTAGCGATGCTTCTTAAGGCCCATTCAACTTCCCTCTTCAGGATGTCTGGCTCTAGCTCACTGACCACACCATCAAAGCTATCCCCGATATTGTTATCCTTCCTATACAGGTCTTCTGTATATTCTTGCCACCTTTTCTTGATCTCTTCTTCTTCTGTTAGGTCCTTGCCATCTTTATTTTTCATCATACCCATTTTGGCCTGGAATTTACCTCCAATGTTTCTAATTTTCTGGAAGAGGTCTCTTGTCCTTCCTATTCTATTCAAACAAGCTCCAGGTCTTGTTTTTACCGACTCTATAAGTGTCCGCCACCTTTGGCTGCAAAGGATGTAGTCAATCTGATTTTGGTGTTGTCCATCTGGGAAAGTCCATGTATAAAGCCATCTCTTAGGTTGCTGGAAGAGAGTGTTTGTTATGCAGAGTGAGTTGTCTTGGCAAAATTCTATCAGCCTATGTCCTGCTTCGTTTTGTTCTCCCAGGCCATGCTTACCTGTAATTCCAGGTGTCATTTGACTGCTCACATTAGCATTCCAGTCTCCCGTGATGAAAATAACGTCTCTTTTAGGCGTGTTGTCCAGTAGGTGCTGCAGATCCTCATAGAACTGCTCCACTTCAGCTTCTTCAGCATCTGTGGTTGGGGCGTATATTTGGATCACTGTGATGTTAGATGGCTTGCCCTGAATTCGAATTGAGATCATTCTATCGTTTTTTGGATTGTATCCAAGCACTGCTTTAGCCACTTTACTATTAATTATGAAGGCTACTCCATTTCTTCTGTGGTCCTCTTGTCCACAGTAGTAGATCTGGTGGTCATTTGATATGAAGTGGCCCATTCCAGTCCATTTCAGTTCACTGACGCCCAAAATGTCTATCTTTAATATTGACATCTCACCAATAACCACATCCAATTTGCCCTGGCTCATAGATCTGACATTCCAGCTTCCAATGTTGTGTTGATCCTTAGAACATCGGATTCGCCGTTCACCACCAGCACCGTCGGCCGCTAGCCGTCCTTTCGGCTTTGAGCTAGCTGCGTCATCACGTCTGGGGCTAGTTGAACTCATCCTCTGTTCCTCCCCAGTAACATTTTGACCATCTTCTGACCTGGGGGTCTCATCTTCCGATAGTATACCGACATATCTCTGGTTGTACTGATCCATTTAGTTTTCATGGCAAGAATACTGGGGTGGGTTGCCATTACCTTCCCCAGGGATCACATTTAGTCTGACCTCTCTCTCACGACCTTCCCGTCTTGGGTGGCCCTTCACGGTTTAGCTCATGGCATCACTGAGGTGCTCAAGCTCCAGCACCACGACAATGTAACGATCCTTTGCTGAAGGAGATAGAATTAAAGTAAGGTAATCATCCACAGAAGAGCTAAAGTAGAATCTTACCATCCCCTTAATATTTAACAATGAAATGTAAAGGAGAAAAATAAATAAATTTGAGCTATTTTGATATTAAAGAAGGGGCTGATCTTCTTAGCTACCATTATTGAGCACTTGGAAGATAATGACATATACCACTTCTGTATCTTACACAGGAGCAAGAGGCAGATTGGTAATATGGGGTGTTACATTGTCTGGATCAACCCGCCCCCCCCCCCGAATTATATTGCCCTCCATTGGAATAAGAAAAGGCTTTCTTTTCATTGTAGTTGGCTGTCTTTGAAGAAGGAAAACAGCTACTCTAGGAGTTGTCATAACACCTTTGTTGTTGTATTCTAGTCAGTGTTGCTGTTGCCAGGATGATGTCAACATTCTTGCTAGGGAGTAGCAATAAAATGGCTGCCAGAAAGTTGTTCCCAATGCAAAAAAAAAGAGGGAGTTCTCCAGCACTTAAACAAAATGGCTACTTCCTCCTGTGTGATAAATCTTTTTCCATTCAGAATCAGTGACAAATGCTCTTGTACTTGTATGGTAAGCATTTCATCTTAAAAGTAGAAAATATCTAACTATTTTTCTCTCTCCTTGTATCTATGTATAATAAACACACACACACACAAACACACTAATCTGCCCTTTTGTCAAAAATGCCGGCCTTGAGTAAGAATAAGCTGCTCTATCCATGACATCTAAGATAAATAAAAAGATAATTTTCTAACACAATACAACCTCCCTCTTCTCAGTATCCAAAGGTCAAAAGCTGCAAAACCTAGTCCATTAACCTCTCTAAATGGTTGTGATATTAAAAACTGACTCTCAATATCTTAGGGTCATGATCGAGAGCAATAACCATCGGCAATAAAGAATTATGGTTCTAGTGCATTATCCATCTATAAAATGGTCATTTATACACCAGCACACTGGCCATCTGTGCCAGCTGTAGACCACCCATCTCTAAGAATCATTGCACACATTCAATTATGGAGTTATGATAGAAGCAGTAAAGTCTTATTAAGTTTTAAAAGAGAATGCAGAGCTACTTACTTTACATTTAGAAAAGTAGCAGAAAACTAAAATGGCAAATCTTCCATCTGAAGGATTTGGGCAAGTAGACAAGACTAATAGGAAATGACCACTGAAAGGATGTGTTTGAGTGCCAGGTACTAGGTGCATTTTATACTGCTCATAAATATCTCAGTTTTTGCTGGAAATCACAATGCCATATCCTCTTCTTTTGGACTCCACAGTTTAGCATGAGCCTTCCAAGAAGAATTGTGTGTCCATGTGTATATGTGTATACGTGCACACACACACACACACACACACACACACTGTATTTCCTGAAGCGACATCTTATAATTTCATAATGCTCTGATAATTCTATAAAAGGAATTATACAATATTTTTTTAAAAGGTGCTGAGTTATATATCAAAGATGGGAATGGATAAATGCAACTTTTAGATATCAAGGAATAAAACTGATATGAATTAAGTTAAACTTACTTTTTTGAAATATTTTGCTCACTGAAATACAATCAGTACGCACACATACATTAAGGATTCTCTTCAAAGTAATTTGAGAGTAAGTCCTGTTGAATATATATTGGACTAGGATTAATTATAAAGAAGACTAAACCAATAATAATAACAACAGACACAGCAACCAGTCTTAGAACTGACAATGAATGAAATAGTGGATAGTGTTTGTCTTTTAGGATTAACTATCAACAATAAAGGAACCAGCAGTCAAGAAATATGCCACAGACTAGTAATTGGTAGGGTAGCAATGAAGGCCCTAGAAACAATGTTGTGACATGTCTTCACCTACACAGATCAGAATTGTGCAGGCAATGATTGTGACACTGTATGGAAGTGAAAATTGGACCCTGACAAATCAGGATAGAAAGAATATTGATGCTTCTGAAAGTTGGTATTCGAGCAAACTCCTGTAATATCAAGGATAGCCAAGAAAACAAATGAATGACTCATAGAACAAAATCAATCCAGAGTTCTCACTAGAAGCACAGGTGACCAGGCTGAAATTATCATATTTTGGACCCATTATGTGAAGACCCAGCTCATAATGCTGGGAAAGGGGCAGAAAAGAGAAGAGAATGACCACCAGCAGCAAGGTGGATGGAATCGTTTACAGTGGCAATAGGTGCACTGTTAGAAGACCTGAAGGGCCAGGTTTGGGACAGATCATTCTGGAAAGGGTCTATCTATATGGTCACTAGGGGTCAACACAGGACCTAAGGGCACATAATCAATCAATCAATCAATCAAAAGTATTTGAAGTATTTGCCATGTCATTGTACAGCTAGTCAATATGAAAGAAAAGGTGGGAGGGAGGAGAAATTTTAAAAAAGGCTCCATGAAGATAAGAAAAGCAAGAATTACACAAATAGGAGGTGAAAAGAGGGACAGATCACCAACAACAATTCAGACAGATAGTCTGAATTGCAGAGATGGTGTCAGAAAACTAAAGCTCAGTAAGAGTTGCATTTGGCAAAGGATGTTAATAACAAAATACCTTATTTATATTGGTTCAAAACAAAAGGAAGATAATGGAAATTGTAGATTAGCAGCTCAGATGGCAAAAGACTAACAGCAACAAAGAAAAATGGCAGAACTATTAAGTTCCTGTTTTAGTTCAGTCTGATCCAAGAAGAGTTATGCATTCTATCCCTCAAATTTGCTGAGCAAGTTGAAGGAGGAGGAATATATATGTATATACAACATTAGTATCCTGCATTTTCACTGAGCTTGATAGAGAAATAATGAGCAAATACTTATTGACCTTGAATGGTTTCTAATCTCCAGGGCCAAATTAATTGCATTCTAGGATAAAAGGGACTTGCTAATGATCTTGCCAAACTTTTGTCCATAATGAAATGCCATGTAACTTGGAAAAGTCACAGGGTTTAGTCAGTGGAATGTACTGTATATAGTGCAAATTTGACATATAACCCTTTAGTAGCCTCTTCTCAGGGACCATGGGATTTTCCTCCAAGTCCAGCAATGAATCACAAACTAATACATTTAAATTTTAAATTTTAAATTTTAATTAATTAATTAATTAATTAATTAATTAATCACATTTCTATTACTGCTTCTCTCCCCCCAAAAGGGGGACTCTTTATCTTGATAGGGGTCAATATATCAGTCTTTACTCAGTCTATTTCACTGTGAAACTGGAAACTTGTCTGTTTCAAGGAATGTCTGTATTGCTCGATGATTTAAAAATGTATGTATGAAAATTAGAATTTGCTACACAACTGTCCCATATATGCCTTGAGTGTCTCCTCCAACCCATCATGATTGACTAACCATAGTCTCAAGCAGACACACTTTTAGAGTCAGTGTGTGTGGGTATATACACAAAGGTACACATGTAAGTGTTCTTTCTTGAGAATAGGAATGTTGGTAAACTACAGTCTTTGCTCACTGAAGGGATTTCTTAACTTCTATCTATATGTTAACTATTTCATACTGGTAGCATATAGAAATACTGTGAAAATATCCCTATTATTATTTAATTAATTATTTAATTGATTTTTATCCTGCCTTTATTATTTTTATAAATAACTCAAGGTGGCAAACATACCTAATACTCCTTCCTCCTCCTATTTTCCCCACAACAGCAACCCTGTGAGACAGGGTGGCTGGCCCAAAGTCATCCAGCCACTTTCATGCCTAAGGCGGGACTAGAACTCACAGCCTCCTGGTTTCTAGCCCAGCACCTTAACCACTAGGCCAAACTGGCTTTCTGTATTGAGTATGGGGTGGGGGGGCTAATATAATTATATTAAGAAATTGGAAAAGTGATATTATTCCAGATGTCAAAGAATGGTAGTTGGAAATGTATGATCTATCTGTTTTGGAAAAGGCAATATTTTCTACTAATGAAAGGATGCAGCAATATGTGTTACTATGGCAGAGATTTTGTGATACCTTACAATAATATCTTGTATTGTTCATATTATAGTAGTGAATTCATTGGTAAACTAATGACTATTGAGAAGTATAAAATATAAGATAGATTTTTTATTTTTTTTATTTTCCTTCTGAGTTTGCACTTTTAGTTTGTACTTTTAATTTTTTAATTTTTCTTTAAGATTAAACATTGTTGTTTTTTTAAAAAATAAAGATTAAAAAAAAAGAGAAAATATTTTTAGGGTACAATCATATTGTTCTGTTATGTGAACAATTTATCTTTTAATACCACTCCAGTAAACTTTTCCTTTAGTGTATGTCAGAATAATGAAATCTATCTGTCCTTGAATGATTACATCCCCAACATGATGTAATCATGATGAAATGATATGGTATAATGGCCAGACAGCAGCAGTGAGCAGTAAGGCAGAAAGAGCAGCATCCACTGTCCTTCCACTTTTGTTTAGCTTTCTCAAACCCCAGGGACATTTTAAGAAATTATCAAAAACTGTTTTTTGAGGGGATTCAGGGAATTTTAGAGATGAATACCTAGTCAGCTAGGTAGCTAGGAGTGGCAGGGAAGATGAAGAAGGATTGTGGGAGGATGATCTCTAGATTCCTCGTGGGAATCAGAGGGGGCCCTACCTACCATATCCTATGCATGTGCATGTGCCCCATTACAAACACACATTTAAACATACAGCAGATATTCAAATACAACATATTTTTAGATAGATAAATGACAGATGAGTGAACGAACAATGCAGAAATGGAATGAGAAAGCCTGAAAAATAATGTTGCTTCTTTAAGGAATTGACACATGATACAACTCATAGAACAGCCATACCAATTTTTTCAGGAAGACATGCTGAGAGGGGTGCACTTATACTCGTGCCAGCTCTAAAATGTATCTTCTAAACCAGTTTTGAAGTCTGCATGGCCCTAATAGGGATAAAAAAAAAAGAAAATTACAGAAACCAGAGATAGACTTCTCATTTTTCAGTACAGGTTTTTCATTCATATTTTGCTCATGTTTGTGGAACAATCTGTCCTTTGATCTTTCAGGAGACTCCATCTCTGCTCCTGTCCAGTGAGGGATCTTCAAGCTCTCTAATAAAATCTTTACACCATTCAATTGATTTTCAGAGATGGGAAGTCTTGCAATTCCCAGATGTTTTAGGCTTTTATTCCTATTAGCCCCTACCAACATTGACAATAGCATTGTATTGTGAAAAAAAAAAATATGGTTAATATCTTGCTGTCTACCTCTAGGCTTAAAATGTGAACACTACAAATATTTTAGCAGTAGCAGTATAGATGGGCTTATACTCTGAGTACTCATAATATGAAATAATCACTTTGACATTTTTTTTTCCCTTTGTTTAAATGGAATACTTAAACTAAGAACCTTACCTTAATCTTCATAATAACGTACTGCCTTTCTTTCAACCCTTCTTGGGCTATATAAACTTGTTAGATAGGGTTATAGGCAATATAAATTACATAGGATTACAAGCAAGGGATGTGACTTGTTTGGAATGCATGCCAAGTTGCTGACCTGGTTTTTGTGAACTGGGCTCCATTGGAAAGCACTTTTACAGTTTACAATTTACTGGAATCCAGCTTAGATGAAATTGATAGCCATTAAATTCTTATAAGGTCAATTTTTTATAAGCAACCTACCACGGTCATATATTAAATTATGTACTTGTTTGAGATCCTTATGCTGAAACAGTTTCAAGATTTTTTTTTCATGCCTTCCAAATGTAAAGCAAATTGAGGAAGAAGTGCAAAGGGTTTTGCTCAGGGGAAAATGACTAAAATATAGAACAAGAGATGCACTCTTGAGGGCTGGTATTTTCTTCAGAAGACTATGTGCTCATCATCTCTTATATGCCAGTTTATAAATGAACTTTGCTTTCCCTTTTATTTTTATTTTACCTCGGTGCATGGTATGTATCTAGTGCTTTTATGTGTCCCTTTATTTTATTGATTTTTTCCTCTACTCTAAAAAATAATAGGCTTCTAAAATCCCACTGCTACAAAAATGTATCTTTTATATTAGTTTCTTTTTAAAACACACACACACACACACACACACACACACACATATATATATATATATATATATATATATATATATATATATATATATATTAACCAGTAATCCTTATAGATGATGACATGATATCAGCCTATTATATGCACACCCTTAAAATAAAAAGGCTACCCATTTCTAATAGGGTTTCTTCTGTTGAGGGGAAAGATGCATGTATAGTTATATATGTTCCTGTTTCAATGCCCAGCAGTGACCCATTTATTTGGTATATCTTGTCCTTGAAATCTTTTTTGACATAACGCTGCATGATGGGCCACTGCGCTTACTCGTCATAGTAAAATTAAAATTCATCTCCTGGAGAATAAGACTAATTGCTTTTTCAGCCCAAACTGGATTATTAATCTTATCATCAGAGCAAAGATGTGGGAAGAAGGAAGGGAATGCAAGCAAGGGGCACAGTGCCAGCAAGACTGCAGTATTCAGTTACACATGAAATGATTTGTAATTCTGAGTAATCACTTAGGACAAGCCCTTGCACCATTTTATCTATACATGACTCTAGGCCAAAGTCAATACTCATAGTAAAATAATGAGATGAAGCTAACTGAGCCCTTTTATTAATGCTCCAAGGACCAAAACTGATGCTTGAGCTTCTCCCATGGAAAGTATCCAACTTCTTCCTAAAAATGGGTCATGATGCCCAATGGCAACTGGGTATCAGCATCTGTAAGAATACTACTATTAAAAACTTTCTCCACATTTTTGTTTTTGTTTGGGGTATTGTTATGTGTGTACCATGCCATACAAACCTGTAGGTGAAACCACATGAATTTTACATTACCTCTAGGCTCATTTGAGAACCCTGTCTCTCTCCTAATAGTTTCTTTTGACTGGAGGTAGAGAAGAGAAGTAGGAAGGGGGGAATCACATAAAGAAAACACAATGAACCTAAACATATAACACAGTGTGATAGATCTGCAGTTTCTCATAGTGCTGCCAATACTATGCAAGCTAACTAAACCAACTGTGCAAGGTTTTCACTGGAGCCTATGTGTGTATACGTTGTGGCAATCAATATTATTGTTTTGGGTTCAGTGTCAGCATTTCTAAGCCTGTCTGTCTCTGTTGTGAAACATCTCCCCATTCACACACACACACACACATGCACACAGCACAAAATAATTAGTTATTATTGGTGATTGGTAAATTATTGATAACGTATTTTCATCATATCAGATACGTGCTAAGAAATACAGATACATGATCAGAAAAAAAACTGACTTCATTCTCTTATGGATACAGCTTTAATTGAATCTGTATATTGCAATCATTATTTTCAATTTGCAATTTATAGCAACTGTACCCAAAGTACTATTTGATGTGCTGTGTTAAAGAAATGATAAAGAAATTAGGATGTAGTAGAACTGAAATAGTAAGGAAGCTTGCTATGCCTAACAAGGGTAGCAATTTGATTAACAAAGTAATCAAGATAACATCAGCTCTAGATGTATAATTTAAGCAACCTTATGCTCATTCAAATTAACATTTTAGAAACCATAGTTAATATTGATTGAAAACTTTTTTCCTTATCTTTAAAGGTTTAAGTTATTTACATCATCATAGATAGATATAAAGATAACTTCTGAAATTTACATGCATACAAACATATGCATCACACTATTCCTTTTCAGATAAGTAATATTCTGCAGATGCAGAAAATTAAATCGTATATCAAAGAAATTAAATGCATGAGATAAGATGTTAGTCACTTTGCCTCTCCATATATTTTTATCCTTCAAACATTCTTCATATATTGTCTTTTGTCTTTTAACTTCTTGCCTCTCTCCTTTTAGGATCTCCTCTATTCCATCCAATCACAACCTTCTTGGTCTTCTTATTCCTCCTGACTCTTCCTTCAAATATTTGTTTTCCAATTTGATCTTATTCATTTGATCATGGTAAGTCCACAGCATCTCAATATACTACATTTTTAATTCAATTCATATTTATTCGGCACCCTTTCTTTCTTGATTCTACATCTTCTTGTTTTACTAGGTATATTTCTTAAATACCCCATTCCCACTGCATTCAACTTACATTTGTTTCCCACGACATTGTCAACTCTCCCTTCCAAAGGAGGAGGAGGAGCATTCTTTTATACACCATCATTTTGCTTCTTCTGACAAACATTCATTCATCAAAATAGATCACAACTTGCAACCTGCTCTTCTATTTGCATTTGCATGTCTACAATGTTTTTATTTTCCTGACTTTAATTCACTAATTCATCTATTTGCTCTAGTTTTTCACCATTTATGTATAATTTGCAGTCAGTCACTCCAGTTTCTCTATCAAACACCACTACCTTGTTCTTTGATCTTTACTTTTTAGATTCATTGTCCTCATTGCACCATACATTCTAATATTTGCTGCAAAAAAATTGAGTTCTTAGCCAACATTGTCTGCATACAAAAGCACATGGACATTCACATCTTAATATCACCACATTTGTCCTTAGGCATTTATCCATAAATACATTAAGTATTTATGTATAATGTATACATAGGTTCTGTATTTATATACAGTGGGATATCACACATTCTTCTTTTATTACTTACTCAGTATTAAACCATTCACTAAGCATTCCATTTATTCACACACATGCTTAATTTCTGCCCTATACCACTCTTATTACCTTCAGCAACCAACCTCCTAATCCATACAGTATCTGTACAGAGTATTTCTTAATTCAAATATATTCACTTCATCTTATTTCTTTTCTAAGTCAACATACTTGCAATAAAGTTTCCTTAGATTTAAACACTTCTCGGTGACCTACTAAAGACAAAAATCTAATCTTCATGTCACTTACCCAGCATGCAGCTGTACTGTACGTTCAAATGTTGCTAATTCTTACCTCTCGTTCCCTTTCAATCAGAATTCTGCCAAAAACCTCTTCAGACACATTTAATCAACTAACATGCCTATAGTTCTTGCTACCTTTCCCTTTGTAAGGGAAACAGTTATGACATTCTTCCTATAGTCTGGCACAGATGCAATCTTCACACAAGTACATATTAAGCAAGTTTAACAGATCTTTCATAATAAATTATATCCATATTTCAATAGTCACATGTACAGTATATCTGCAGCTTTGTCTTTTGTCAACATTCTCACAGCATTTATGACTACCTTTTCACTTTTTCTACTTTCCCTCTCATTTTTAACTTCTTTCCTTATTTTCTATGTCTATTTTCCCCAAGATCCATCCTTGACACTATCAAAAACTTTGGCCCACATTCTAAATCTCTTAACATCTATTCTTCACTAATTATCTCAATCTTTCTTCAGAAACAATTATATTTTTAGATTTATATTTACCCCTTTGCCATCTTTACATCTATTCATGAAAGTAATTAGAATAATTGTTTTACTATACTTCATCCTGATCACAGACTCAAAGTCAATGAGGCATTTGCACTGTCTTTCATTCCATAATCTGAATCAGAATACTATTTGCCTTTCTTGCCTACTCAACTAGATCCCCAGCCCATCTGTGAGTTTTTAGTTGAGCTTTAGTTAAAAATTAACCCATGGTTCAAAGTTTTTTGAACATCAATAGCAAAGAGTAGGTAAAATCACAAAACTGAACAAGAAAAGCTCCTAAAGTCTTATTCAAACATTGTGCTTAGCTGTATAATATAATTGGCTTAGTTTTGGTTCTCATTTTGTGAAAATCCAGACATAAAGCATAATTAATAAAACTGGTTCAGTGTGATATGTGAATCTAGAGAATGTATAATATCTATATCAATATTTCCACAAATACATTTTGTCACTAATAATCTAGGATACATAATTTTATTTATTTTTCCTTCAGGAGAGTATGCTAGTTCAGAAAGATTCTTAGGAACCTGAAATATGATCCAAGTAAGTCCACATTAATATATGTAATAAAGAAGGCCTACATTTCTATGTCTTTTTATTCTCAGTTATTCTTCTATCAATCTACTATCAAATGTTAATTTTTCAGCTAATGCTATTTGTCAGTTCCTTCCAATCCAATGCTCAACTATATAACCTGAGGATGTTTTCTAGTTCTGTGGTAATTCTGTTTTTGCTACCATCAGCACAAGATTTTTTTTTTAATCATAATGGTTGCTTTTTGACTGTCTGGAAATACTAAAAACAAAGCTAATTGTAGATGTAAATTGATTAGTTGTTGTACCTGATGTCAAACCAAAAACATATGGCCAGATTTTTTTTCCTGTAGAGGGCATTTCTACCACATATGAATTAAACATCCTTTTGTTAATAGTTTTTTTTTTTTTTTCAGTAATGACAAAAGGCCACCTTATAGGGATTGAGCTTCCCTGGTTCGAAGTGCTATCTATGAATACTTTTAGAGACAGATTTGAATAGCTTTTTGGACCAAACTCAATGCATTACACAATCAAGAAAGATCCTTTAAGCATGAATATGTATTATCAGATATACTCAGATATTATCAGTACAGTATTTAAAGCAATCCTTGCTTGAACCCTGTATCATTCACAAATTATGTAATATAATGTAAACTATCTAAACTAATTTCCTCTAATAGTTTTCTGTTTATCCTTTACACTGGTTTGTCTTTTTCATAAAGAAGTTCAATCTATATATGCCTTTATCTTTCCACCCTATGAATGTATTGTTAATTCACCACATAAGTACAATAATCTAGAAAGAAAATCAAAGGCAACATGTGGTCTTCACAAAGCCTTAATGTATACTTTAAAAACGGATTTTGATTGTTTGTTTTGGCTCTATTTTGAGTATGGTAATTGAAAGAAAAGAAAGAAATAATACAGCTGGGAACTGAGGCTGGAATTCCATAAATGCTTCTGAAACTGTCCTTTCAGTTTTAATGATCACTGATAGTGGGATATATCATCATAATAATATTGAAATGTAAGGAATCTGAAATCTCTGTCTTTTGATATACCTGAATAAAGTGCTTTTGTTCCATTGTCCTCTTTTCTCCACACGCTGCACAGGGGCCACATATTGCCAACCTGTATATTAAACAGACCTATCCTGACTGATGGAAATTCCTATTTTCACAAATCCCAAGTGCCATTTTGGTAAGTTCTGCAGATATCATCAGTAGGAAGATATGACTTTCCACCAGGCATGGTGACTCAGTGGACTATCATAAAATCCTGTCCTGGCCAATGGGATGATGCCTTCAGCAGGTTTGCATGGTGTACAATAATCAATGGTTGTTACTGAAACAGGACACAGAAAACATCTGGGACGAAAAAAGGAGCCTGAAGAAATTATGAAGGAGATGTCAGCACAACATTCATTGATTCTTTTCCATCTCTGTGTGATTGTAAATGCAAAGCTTGTAAAACAACTCACAATAGGAACATAGGAAGTATTGTTCCATCTACGTTTGGCAATATGACCCTCCAGACATTGCTGGACTACAACTTCCACCCATCCCTCACCATTACTCAGACTGATTAATGGTGATGAAAGTTGTAATTCAGCATCTGAACGGTGACACCTTAGCCTTCGTTAATCTACACTGATTGGCTGTGATTCTCCAGGATTTCAGACTGAAGTCTTTCTTAGCCTGACTTGAAGGTGCCTAGAACTGAACATAAGAGTGCTCAGTGCAAAGCACGTGCTCTGTATTGAGATACCAGAACAGTATAGAACAGCAAAACAGCTCCTAATATATAAACATCTTGGGATTTCTTATCTCCAAAACATCCCAGTATCATACATACATACATACATTTTCCTTCTCTCCCCTATGGGTGGTATGTGTCTTCCTCAACTTCAGGTCCTCAACCAGAGGCCTGGGAGTTTGAGCATTCTGCACAATATCTTGGCTGTTCCTAGCACTGCACTCTTCTGGACAGAGAGCTCTGATGTTCTTCCTGGGATCTGTTGGAGCCACTCTCTCAGCTTGGGGTCACAGCCCCGAGTGCTCCAACCACCACTGGGACCACTTTGGCCTTCACTTTCCACATCCTCTCTAGTTCCTCCTTCAGGACATACAGACATACATGCTTGCAGGTTTACAGCAGAAAAAGTTCTGGGACCAATACAAAAAGCAAATAATACATGAAAGAAAAAAATAATACATGGAAGGAAAAAAGGAATTACATGTGTCTTCCAGCCATCCTAGGGGAGAAAAGATGCTGTTCTCCTTTAAGCAGCTTTCAGAGTTGATTTTTCTGTGATTCTTTGAATAGTTGAAGTTCTGTGATAAATTCTTTGAGTGGTCAAACATTCATTTGTGTGAGTAGAGATTGCAATTAAGTTTTATGCACTTTCATGTAGCATAATATTCTTTATAGCAAATCCTACTGTGAACTAAATTTAGGCCCAGTAGGAACAATTCTCTTGTCTTCAGTGAAACTACACTGGTTGACCGAAAACTAATTCCTTTTCTTTGTGTGTGTGTGTGCCTTTGAATCAGTCTTGACTCCTGGTGATTGCCTGGACAAGTCCCTGAAGTTTTCTTGGCAAGATTTTGGAACTGGTTTGCCATTGCTTGCTTGCTGAGAGAGAGTGACAGTCCAAAGTTACCCGGGTGGCTTCGTGCCTACTGTGGGACTAGAGCTCCCGGTCTCCTGGTTTCTAGCCTGATGCCTTAACCACTACACCAAACTGGCTCTTCTATGTACAAGCTGAAAAACGTTATTTGTGCCAGAATATGTGGGGCACTGGCCCAATGAGGCTCCTACTCACAGAAATGAGGTATCTCATTATCAGATGAAATACCAGTGAAATTCTCTATTTTATGTTAAAAGCCAATTACAGTGTTAAGTATCTGTAATAGGCCTGTTCAATGCTTTGCAGAGGAGAGGTTTCTGCAGCAGTTGCATGATCCTGGAAAACAGCATGGTTGCTTTAATAAAGCAAATTCCCTTGTCCCAAGAATCTCTTCCAAATCACATCCAAAGTATTGCATGGACAATACTTTGTCCAGTACAGTACAGTACAGTACAGTAAAGATTAGACTTTTTCAGCTGCTGTGTGTGTAGGAAGATAGATGATAGATAGATAGATCCTTTGAACTTCAGTGTTGGAGAAGACTCCCAAGAATACCATTGATACACCCCCCCCTGCAAAAAAACCCCCAAATGATTCATAGAGAAAATCAACCCAGATTCTCACTTGAGGCCCAAATGACCAGGCTCAAATGATCATATTTTGGACTCTTTACTGTGTATGAAGACCTAGCTTTCTAGAGAAGACTATAATGCTGGGAAAGATGGAAGGTGGATGAATTACAGCAACAATGAGTGCACCATTGGAAGACCTGAAGGACCAGGTAGGGAACAAATCATCCTGAAGAAAATAATAAGTAATATTAATTTATTAAACTAGTATGTTGCCTGACTCTCAACAGCTCTGGGTGGCTCACAACAATCAAAGAAATTACAATAAGATAAAAGATAAAAAAGATAAAAGATAAAAGGTGGCAAGTGCAATGAAGCGAGGGGTCTCACTCTCCTTTCCTTAACACCTGGATGAAGAGCCAGGTCTCCTCAGTTCTAAACAATAGCAGAATGGGGGCCATCTGGTTCTCAGGGAGAATCTCATTCCAGAGGGCGCTGCTGCAGAGAAAATCTATATTGTTGCTAAGAGTCAACACCAACTTGATGATGTTATCAATATTCCTTACTTGGACAACATGTTTGATAAGGGGTGACAATTTAACTCTAAATGCTTTGAAGCATGAAGATATCTGGATTAATTTCAATATGGATTTATATTCAGATTAGGCATCAAAATAGCCATGGATTCTTTGATGGACATACTTTATCAGGAGAGAAACCTGATGAAGCAAAGGAAATATAAGTATGTAGGTAAATATTTCAAAGGTTGATGGACCAGTAAAACATTTAGTGAAGATCTACAGTTTTGTTTAATTCTTAATGAGAAGAACTGTAAACAGTTAAAGAAAGATTGGGGTACTTTAAACTTTGGAAATAAGAACAGTTACTTGATTTGCTTTTTTAACTGATAGAAGAAAATAGGACTAATGATTAAAATTGCAGTGGATTTCAGACTATATCTGAACCTTAGTCACTAGCAATTTCAGCAAATCTGGTATGAAATGGATATTCATACAGAAACAACAGCTTGATCATTACAAATATTTTCTTCTGTGAAGTAATTGAATCTAAAAGACCATTTCAGTCATCCCCTTTCCCCTCTTCCTCCTCCTTAAAAAAAAGTGCAAATTTCAATTACACCTCTGGGAAAAAAGATCTGGTGTTCACACTTCATCAAAAGGGGATCAAATACTTTAAACTGTTCTTTTCAAAAGTTAATCACTTCCAGATCATCATTAGCCATATATTATTTTTGAAGTGAGGGAACTCAAGGTTCTGAAAATAACAGCCACATTCAAAAATTGTTGGTAAAATTGCATGCTGTACTTTGATCTAGTTGTCTGATAAAACTTAAAATGAGACTGGTAATGAATCTCAATATAGGCATTTTGAGGTCCATGTATATTCAGCTACAGAATTTAGTAGGAGTTAGACATAATTATTTGTATTCTAACTTACAGAAAGATACAAAATTTTCTGTAATGTTGGTTATGACCAACAGCTTGAGTATAAATCAAGTTGATGTTGAAAGCCCATTCATGTCAATTGAAAGTCAATCCTATACTGATCATAGGTGGGACAAAATGAAATGTATTTATGAATACTTAAAGGATTTCACAAATAAGTAATGTTATCAGTGTTCAGCATATTTGAATACCACAAGCTATGTACTTGCTTTAGCAGTGGTATGAAATCCTGTCTAACACAGGGAGCATATCTCTTTCCCAGGAGCATCCACAGGGTGGGGTAGGGGTTAAAAAAGTCATCATCTTGACTTGCCACCATCTTAACTTTGTGACACCCCCCCCCCCCCCGCCAAGGCAGCCCCTAACTTTTCCTGATTAGAAGAATGACCAATTTATAATACCTTCTCTGGGATAGCTTCGGTTGATAACCCTGCATACATACATACCTGTGCACCTATAAACTCTCACCTATATGAGCTCAGAGAGAAGACAAGAATAACAGCCAGTAACTGGAATTTCATGGAGGAGAAGGATATGAGACACCTGGGTAAAAGGATAAGCAGAACAGAGAGAACAAGACAGACTTCTTAAAGGATCCATCCTTGCACCACCAGTATCTGTGATGTACAGTACGGGGTCACATTATTTGAAAACATAACAATAAGAATTTGCCAAACCGCCACAGGAAGAATATTTATTTGAGAAAAAGGAATGTACACTTCAAATGAAGCCTTGAAAGAAGCACTAACAGTGTAACACATTCTTTCTGAAAATTAAAGAGTGAGAGGAAAAAAAAAATCACTGAGATGACTTGAGAAATCAGCTTGGATAGTTTGCAAATTAAAACAATACATTAATAAACACATCCCAACTGTTCTGACCCCCCCCCACCTTCTCTCTCTTTAACATTCCACAGAATCAAAGCACTCAGCTGACATAAGCACCTCAATTTATTTGGGGATCAATTCCATGCCCAGACCCCTCAATTTTCATCTTCTGTTGCATCTTCTTCACCAATATAACATGAGATTCCAGATCTGACACATCTAATACTCAGACTCATCTCAGACTAATTTAGTGACTCAGATCTTTTCTCTCTGATTTCTTTATCACTTAACATTTGTACCTAATATTCCTTCCCAAAATATATTTGTATAATTGTCACCATGAGAGTGTGATCAAACTTTCAGCAGATTAAGAGGTGTGATTCTCTCTTGCTATCAACTCATATCACAATGTTGGCAATAGTTCCTTTGCCCAGCACTCCATACATAGACATCAATTTAGTCATTACAATATTGGCAAACATTAGTAACAGAGAATAGAATCTTCACAATGTCTGGCTGAACAAACTTATATCTGAAAATCTCGTTTGTGCTGGATTCTATTTTTAGATGACTTTTCTCATCTCTGCTAAGTTGCTGTGTCTTTGAAAGATCTTTCTGAACCGCTATTTCAGACAAAGTAACTGCACAGTTTGAATAATCAGTAAGGTGACTTTCACTAGGTCAGTCCCATCTAGAGACAACTGTGTAATGCAGTAGGATGCTTTGATATTGTGCCAGAATGCTTCCGTATCTATTTAATACATGCATCCTATATTACTCCTGAATTGTAAGATTTTTGATATAATCATATTTCTGCATAATAGATTGGCATGAAGATGCATGTGAAAACTCAGACGATTTTTCCCCGGTACAAATACTAGGCCAGGCTATTTTAATTTTAAGCATGTGGATTCTGAAGGGAAATCTGCTTCTAGGTTTACCCTTGGCTGTCCCTGGTGACAAATAATATAAGCTCCCAAATGTGTTTTGACCTTCTTTGGCTAAAGGCCAAATCTTCAAAGCAGTGCTGCTAAAAATGTTCCAGAGGAGATGGTTTACTAGAGTGCCACAAGTCATAGCTCAGTCCTGCATGAACACCTTTGACAGCAGATGATGGCTAAAGAAAAACAGAATAAGAACATGATCTCTGTAAGAGATCCCTCTAGCCTTGCTTTTTAAAAAAGGAAGTGTTCTGAAATAACTTCCCCTTTACAGCAAGATTAGTTTAATCATAGTCAGTTTACAAATTCTAGCTTTGATTCAGAAAATCAGCAGTGATGGTATCTTATAGAATTTAGAATAACTCTATACATCCCAAACTAACTTGTCAACCTGCTATACACTGAGACTTCTCTTTCTCTTACACTATGACCCTCTGACTATGTTCTGAAAACTATATAATAATAAAAAATAAAATCAGGGATAAGTTCCAAATGAACAAAACCAGATATCTGAGAAACCAACAATGAAGTATTTAAAGATGGGTCACAGTTCTTTCTGTACTACTATCAAAATTAGCAAATAAATATATGAATTGCTAGGTAACACAGAAACATATGAGGCTGAAATCCTAGTTGTAATATATTGCTGGCACTCAAGCAGGCATGCTAGTAAAGGAAGGAAAGAAGAAAATTAATGTACATAACGCATTTTCACATTTAGTTAGTATGAACACAAAAATCAATGAAGAAAATAGACTGAAAAGCAAATTTAGGGAAATATGTTGAATCAAATGTATTTTAACAAATTGAATGGTTCCTAAAACAGCAACCCTGTTAGGTATTACAGTCCAAATAGATTTTATTCAAAATCTCAGGAGACAAGTGAAGATTCAAGTGGCTGAAAAAGGGCTGTGTCATTGAATTAATGCAAAATAGGAAGGGGGATATAATATCAACATTCTAATGCATCAGGCAATTCATCTCTGATCCTCCAAACCAGGGGTGGCCAGTCAATGGAGTGGAAGTGTATGTGGGCCCTAGCATTTCCAGACTGTATTACTGGCCCGAAGAGTGGGGTTAAAGCTGGAAAAGGAAAGTATTAGTCTGCCAAAGGCTGGCTCTCATTTCCAATCTAAACCTTTCAAAATTGAAACAAATTAAGATCTATGAGCCAGGGCAAATTGGATGTGGTTATTGGTGAGATGTCAATATTAAAGATAGACATTTTGGGCGTCAGTGAACTGAAATGGACTGGAATGGGCCACTTCACATCAAATGACCACCAGATCTACTACTGTGGACAAGAGGACCACAGAAGAAATGGAGTAGCCTTCACAATTAATCGTAAAGTGGCTAAAGCAGTGCTTAGATACAATCCAAAAAACAATAGAATGACCTCAATTCAAATTCAGGGCAAGCCATCTAACAACACAGTGATCCAAATATATGCCCCAACCACAGATGCTGAAGAAGCTGAAGTAGAGCAGTTCTATGAGGATCTGCAGCACCTACTGGACAACACGCCTAACAGAGATGTTATTTTCATCACGGGAGACTGGAATGCTAAGGTGGGTAGTCAAATGACACCTGGAATTACAGGTAAGCATGGCCTGGGAGAACAAAACGAAGCAGGACATAGGATGATAGAATTTTGCCAAGACAACTCACGCTGCATAACAAACACTCTCTTCCAACAACCTAAGAGATGGCTTTATACATGGACTTCACCAGATGGACAACACCGAAATCAGATTGACTACATCCTTTGCAGCCAAAGATGGCGGGCATCTATACAGTCGGTAAAAACAAGACCTGGAGCTGACTGTAGTTCAGATCACGAACTTCTTATTGCACAATTTAGGATCAGTCTAAAGAGATTAGGGAAGACCTACAGATCAGCTAGATATGAGCTCACTAATATTCCTAAGGAATATGCAGTGGAGGTGAAGAATCGATTTAAGGGACTGGACTTGGTAGATAGGGTCCCGGAAGAACTATGGACAGAAGTTCGCAACATTGTCCAGGAGGTGGCAACAAAATACATCCCAAAGAAAGAGAAAACCAAGAAGGCAAAATGGCTGTCTGCTGAGACACTAGAAGTAGCCCAAGAAAGAAGGAAAGCAAAAGGCAACAGCGATAGGGGGAGATATGCCCAATTAAATGCAAAATTCCAGAGGTTAGCCAGAAGAGATAAGGAATTATTTTTAAACAAGCAATGCGCGGAAGTGGAAGAAGACAATAGAATAGGAAGGACAAGAGACCTCTTCCAGAAAATTAGAAACATTGGAGGTAAGTTCCAGGCAAAAATGGGTATGATGAAAAACAAAGATGGCAAGGACCTAACAGAAGAAGAAGAGATCAAGAAAAGGTGGCAAGAATATACAGAAGACCTGTATAGGAAGGATAACAATATCGGGGATAGCTTTGACAGTGTGGTAAGTGAGCTAGAGCCAGACATCCTGAAGAGTGAGGTTGAATGGGCCTTAAGAAGCATTGCTAATAACAAGGCAGCAGGAGATGACGGCATCCCAGCTGAACTGTTCAAAATCTTGCAAGATGATGCTGTCAAGGTAATGCATGCTATATGCCAGCAAATTTGGAAAACACAAGAATGGCCATCAGATTGGAAAAAATCAACTTATATCCCCATACCAAAAAAGGGAAACACTAAAGAATGTTCAAACTATCAAACAGTGGCACTCATTTCACATCCCAGTAAGGTAATGCTCAAGATCCTGCAAGGTAGACTTCAGCAATTCATGGAGCGAGAATTGCCAGATGTACAATCTGGGTTTAGAAAAGGCAGAGGAACTAGGGATCAAATTGCCAATATCCGCTGGATAATGGAAAAAGCCAGGGAGTTTCAGAAAAACATTTATTTCTGTTTTATTGACTATTCTAAAGCCTTTGACTGTGCGGACCATAACAAATTGTGGCAAGTTCTTAGCGGTATGGGGATACCAAGTCATCTTGTCTGCCTCCTGAAGAATCTGTATAACAACCAAGTAGCAACAGTAAGAACAGACCACGGAACAACGGACTGGTTTAAGATTGGGAAAGGAGTACGGCAGGGCTGTATACTCTCACCCTACCTATTCAACTTGTATGCGGAACACATCATGCGACAAGCTGGTCTTGAGGAATCCAAGGCTGGAGTTAAAATCTCTGGAAGAAACATTAACAATCTCAGATATGCAGATGATACCACTTTGATGGCTGAAAGTGAAGAGGAACTGAGGAGCCTTATGATGAAGGTGAAAGAAGAAAGTGCAAAAGCTGGCTTGCAGCTAAACCTCAAAAAACCAAGATTATGGCAACCAGCTTGATTGATAACTGGCAAATAGAGGGAGAAATCGTAGAAGCAGTGAAAGATTTTGTATTTCTAGGTGCGAAGATTACTGCAGATGCTGACTGCAGTCAGGAAATCAGAAGACACTTAATCCTTGGGAGAAGAGCAATGACAAATCTCGATAAAGTAGTTAAGAGCAGAGACATCACACTGACAACAAAGGTCCGCATAGTTAAAGCAATGGTGTTCCCCGTAGTGACATATGGCTGCGAGAGCTGGACCATAAGGAAGGCTGAGAGAAGGAAGATCGATGCTTTTGAACTGTGGTGTTGGAGGAAAATTCTGAGAGTGCCTTGGACTGCAAGAAGATCAAACCAGTCCATCCTCCAGGAAATAAAGCCAGACTGCTCACTTGAGGGAATGATATTAAAGGCAAAACGGAAATACTCTGGCCACATAATGAGAAGACAGGACACCCTGGAGAAGATGCTGATGCTAGGGAGAGTGGAAGGCAAAAGGAAGAGGGGCCGACCAAGGGCAAGATGGATAGATGATATTCTAGAGGTGATGGGGGAGCTGGGGGTGTTGATGACCGACAGGAAGCTCTGGCGTGGGCTGGTCCATGAAGTCACGAAGAGTCGGAAGCGACTAAACGAATAAACAACAACAACAAAAAAGGAATGGAAACATAGCATTTTTGCAAGTAAAATAATAGCTGAACGCTTGGAAATTGTAACCCAAGTGCAACTGGAGGCAGATGCCATTGGGAAGTGGTTATTTAGGTCTCCTGTGATTATATCCACATCATTTCTTGGAAGGATAGGCTATTTGCTCAATGTGGGCACTTCTGGATAAATATATAAGATGCTGGATTCTGTTGGAGAAAGTCCATTCCAGAACGAAGGAAGATACCAGAAGAGGATGAACCACTGCTGTGAACCAGAAGAAATGTCAACCGCAGCTTGGATTCTGCGACAAATAAAAAAATCCAATTATCTATCTTTTTGTTTCATACTATCCCATTCATGTATTTCATTTTCAGAAGATTTAAGTAAACTGTTTAAAAGATCTCTTGGTGTATTCTTCCCTTTCTTCCCACTGGAAATGTCAAAAAGCTGGGAAAGACTTTTCATTGCCTAGAAAAACAAAGGCCTATGGCATATATGTATGTATGGATAGGAACTGTTTGAAGTAAGGATTACAATAGCCCAGGTAAGAAACACAAGGTTCAGGGATTGACCAGTTGGATATAATAAACCAAGTTGAGTTAAACTCTATAGGCTCTGGGCTTTGGCTACTGTAGATCTTGCTTGGACACTGGGGACAGTCATCACTGCCCCTGCTCCATAAGCACTTGCACCAACTCACAGCAGGGAGCCAGCCTTATAGTCTAGCCTATATTGTGATAAATTACGTTTTGCATAAGCATTGTTACGGAGATTATTAAGGTAAATCTCCCAACTGACAGAATTCTCAGAGAAATGAAGCAGTAAGCAGAGAGCATGATTAAGTTGGAAGTGAGGAGAGATTCCCAAGTCTTAATCCACCCCTAAAATCCACCTAATACTTCGTAAGAACATTTATCCAAGTTAATAAAAAAGGACATCAGCAAACAACAGCACATCTAAAATAAAATATTTTAAATAAAAGGAAAGAACAGAAATGGACTTCAAAGGATTAGATTACATTGAGCTATTGAATCTAAGATTAGATTCAGCTATTCTCTGGTCAGCTCAATATACATGGACCTTCACTTGCTCATTACCACTAAATATTACAAGCATTGCTGTTTTCTGTCTCCCAGAACACTTTTTGAATTTTCAGAAGTTACTGTGAGACTTGCATGACTATAACAGACACTTGGAGATGTAGTAATGCATTACTGCTCTGTCTTTGAAACACTCATGAATGAGTGCGTTGAAATATCCATTTCAGTGGCACAAAATTCATATAGCTGAGGAAGCGACAATCTTAGTTTTAGTTTCTTTTCACACAGTTATACCTAATGTTATATTTGATTTGATTTTGATATGGCAGCATATCAAGCTCTGCAGAAAGAAAGTCTCAGGGAGGTTCTGATAACAATTATCTTTCAGTTGTCATCTCTTTAATCCTGGCTATTGAATATAGGTACTAGCTTGAAAATATATCGAAAGTATATATTTTCTGCAGCAGGGTTCCTAACATTTCTTTGAGCATGGTTTCCTCTTTCTGTGAGGGATGACAGTTTGAGAGGTGTGAACAAGCTAGGGTCCATGTATAGAACGAGTGTATAGTTAATTTATAGCCAGAATACATCATAGTTGTGGTTTCAAAATGAAAGTAACCTGCATGAACCATATGTCTTGCATCCCTTTTACATCTGCTGATTATTTGAAAGGGAAAATAATTAAAAACATCAAGAAATCCCTATCAAGAATAATTGCTCTTAGTTATATCTGCTGAAATGGTAATGCCAATTTATTTTGGAGTTATTCTTGCATAGTTTTAAAGTTGTGATGGCTGTTTTTATGGCTAGCCTGAGATAGCTTTTCTTATCACCTCCATTAGGCATGTAAAACCAAACTGACTGCTGTTGCCAAAAGACATGGATAAATCTTTGGCTGTGTTCACTTTTGTGAAAAAGAAAAAAGATGTCAAAGCTCATAATTTTGCATTCTACAATATGCCTTTCAGTGAAGACTGTGATATTGTTTATGCATTTGCTACATTCATAGTGCTGCTGAAATTGGAAAATGAACATCTGTTCATATTCTACCACTTTTTTTTCAAAAAGCATGTACTTCACTTCTAATGGGCAGACACTGAAGGACGTGATCTATTTAAAATGCTAAGGGGAAACAGATATCATCTGATAATAGCCATGTTCCTACAAGACACGTAATACATTCAAATACTAACCTAGATAAGTCTCCTAAGTGGTATTAGACTGTCACATTAATATGGCCAAAATTCAGCCTTTGAGCAATTCAGAAACCCACTTTCTCCAGGAACTACCTAACATCCTTTCAATCCTTGAACCAAAACCCATACTGGCAAGGCTTTCTGACATCATTAGCCACTTCCCCATTGCCTAGCCAGGCAGCAGTAGACATTCAGTAGCTTAGCCATTGCAACAGATCTGGGTTTGGAAGACATTTTCTATGCTATCAGGATTGGCAGTGACTTCTACAATGGGAAGGCTTGTCCCTTCCAGCTCTTTTCCTTGGAGCAGTAGTTATGCAGAACAGTTGACTGGGTTTATGTATTCCTTTGACATGATTAACTAGGTGGAGTATGTTTTAACCCCGTAGGGGTTAATTGACTCAGTCAAATGACCTTTTCTTTAGTATCTCCACAACACTTTGACTAGTTAAGTATGTGATGGGATCAAGGCCAAAGAGTTACAAGATTTGAACCAAAACACTTACCACTGCCAGACTTCTTTATTTGTTACTGCGGATCTGCTTTCTAATACTCTAAAGTTCTCTAATTTGGGGCTTTTTTTTAAAGCCTTTCTTTTAACTATAGGATTAAAATGGGATTATTTATTTAAAGAAAGATGGCAAACAAGAAAGCTTCTGATAAGATGATTATTTGAGCATAGCCTCAGTACTGCTAATAGCACCCCCCAAAAAAAATCCCTTGTTTATAATATACATAGAATATACCAATAGTTGTAAAATAAAATTGAATATGTTTACAGCCTCTATTTGACCACATCTGCATCCATTTAAATCATATTTGAGGTACAGACAAATGGGCAATGCAAAAAAACTTGATAGATGACTAAAAAAGGACTCATCACTTGTGTATGAATGTGATACTTAAAAGAGCATTGAAAAAACCAAAGAACTGTTTGAATTACACCCAAATATATTTTAAGGGTGTTCAGTCACATTTATGCTTTTTTAATGAAGATACTATTAGCAAGTAAGTCACTTAGCAATGATGCTAATTTAACAATAGGTAAAAAAATTGATGCCACCTGTTCCAGTGAACATTCATAATAATACACTAAAATGAATAGTTATATGTACCTGGAGAATCAAAATAATATATTAATGTAACATGAGGGTGTTTTATCATATGAGCTTGAAGAATATTTACTTTTTAAAAGCAATTGGTCTGTAGAGGTATTAGATTTGTAATACTGTTTCCCAAAAATGATTTAAAACAAATTTTATCAAATGCCAGGACTTGAGAAAATTAGACTAATCAACTTTCTGCAGCACTGGCACACATCAGAGGTAATCAGGTATCTTGAGCTCAGCCAGTATTGTTTCCTCTCAAATAAATATTGCTGTGAATTTGGAATTTCTAACAATAGCCCTTACTGTATGTATTTGGACACTTACTCCTCCTGAGGCACTCTTACAAAGTCAAAATTAATCAAAAGAAAGGAAAGGAAACCCCAGTGTTGACTTTCAGAACTGAAGCCTAACATAAAAGTTGCTAAAATAACATTGCTGTTGGGGAACAAACCTACAAGTACACGGAAATGTGGAGTTAGGGCAGTTGCAGTAACCTTAACGCAACCCTGCCGAGCCTACCAATTGCATACATCTGGTATGTAAACTAACCTGCTGCTCTGAGCACCTCTGACAGAGGACCAGATGTCTTGCAACTGGTAGGCAGAGGAGAGCTAAGTGCAGGGGGTATTTGAGATTGTCTACATTCAGGATGTCTTTGCATTTGATTGGATTATATTAACACCTTCATGCTAGTATAACATTTCCGGCTCCTGAACCACTACCTCCCCTTAGGCCTGTATTTGGGGTCCAGTATGGTTATTTCAAGTCTAATGAGGCGGTGTCTTTTACCCAAGTAATTACACACTTCCAAATAGTCTAGCGTTGCAGAAACAACTCAAATAATTCCTAAGTCAAACTCTACTTTTGTTCCAGTTTTTAAGATTTAGAAGGCCCAATAAATGTTTCCTTTTAAAACCTCAGAATTCCTTTGGTGCTAAGGAAATTCTCTATCTGGTCCTGCCGGTTATGGCAAGGGACTCTGCGGTGCACATTAGAGTTGAGTTGCAACACTTCCCAGCTTTGTTCTTTTCACCCTTTCAGCTATCCTCTAGATAATTCAATGCAGATTAGCACAAGCCATTTTCCTGTAAGCAGTAACACAAACCAAGATGTGTCTTTTACCTCATAAAAAATTAATTCACATCATTTAATATTAAAGAGGTTTTATTCTTACTGGCCCCTTGCACACATACACACATCTCTCTCAAAAATACCAACCATTTCTGAATAACTTAAAAAAAATAATTTACAAGGCCTGTTATATAATTAGTTTACAATTCTAATGTTATAGAATTTTCATGTTAATTTTCTAAAGAGACCAAAGATGTCCACAGATATGAGCAACTTTAGCAACATATAAACTTATTGCACAAAATATAGGGCAGAGAAATAGACTCCTAAATCCAAATCATCCAAACCATACATTTCCTGTATACATAATATAAATATATAGATTTCGTATAAAATGAATCTTGAAAGAATATAGGTCAAGGACTGAATATTTGCTATTTTGACCTGTTAAGGAATGTAATATGTCATTACTTAAAATGAAAGGGAATAATCTGTAAGTAAAACAGTTAATTATTGTGCAGCAATATTATGACATCATAAGAGTCCCCTTTTTGGGAGAGATGGGCAGCGATAGAAATTTGAAAAATAAATAAATAAAAATGATCTTCAGATATAGTAATGGAAGAAATAATTATTTAACCCCAACAAATTCTGGATGGTTGTTTTAGACCATTTGATCAGACCTAATGTATGTGAAGAACGTCTCCTTACTGTTTGGCAAATGGTGCAGGTTATCAGCTTCCCTAACATGAGAACTTTTTCCAAGGCTTTAGTAGAGTGGCTTTAGTATGAATCCTCTTGATTCTTACTCGTTTATTCAAATGAGTTAACAAATTAATTCAGGGCCTGGGATGATCCCACCACTATCCTATATTGCCAATATCTTGCAATTCATACTTACATTTCAAGAGCGCTTACACAAGGTGTCCACAGGGGCAGGAAAGAGGGGCAATAAATGTACATGATGATGTAATCACACAATGCTATACCTTACATACTTCTAAGAGTGCCATTTGCATGATGATGTCACCACATATATGTCCTTATTTTTGCATCATTGCAGTTTGTTGTGGACTTACACATTACTGTAGTCAATTCTACCTTTCCTTATTTAGGATTAACTTGAACATTCAGTGGTAATCTCTCATATTTTTAAATTTAACAAGGTGTTCACATTAAACTATTCTACAGCAAAAGTAGATAGCAACTGTATTTTTATATAGCTACAATCCATTCTATCACATTGGTTTGATGAAGTTGTTATGCTAGTCTGTTCCTCTTGGATTGTTTCTTTGTTCAGTACTTTTACGGTTTAATGGTAAAATTTGTTTTCTGTTTGTTATATACTGCCTAATATCTTAAGATGAGTGATGATGATTGTGATGATGATGATGTAAACATTTCATCGCCAATGCTTTCTTCTGGATGTTTTCCCAGTCTAGCCCACAGTCCAGGGATTTCCTGAAGTTTTCCTATGCTGAACTTTTTCAAGGGTAACTAGGTGCTGCCTCTGCTATGGTGGGTTTAAAATAGTTTTAAAGAATATTGAAGTCTCCACCCATCCACTTGCTGTAGTGGTTAAAAATACCAAACTAAAAACCAGGACACTGTGAGTTCTAACCCTGCTTAAGTACAAAGCCATCTGGGTGACCTTTGGCTAATCACTCCCCCTCAGCCCTTGGAAGAAGGCAATGCAACCACTTCAAAAAACATTGTCAAAGTTGGCTAAAAATATTGGGTACAATATACAAATGGCACATTGGGAAAACATGTGGACAAAAGAACTGAAATTTACATTAATCACTCCTGGAGATGGCTAGTACCCTAAAATGGCCCATTAGATATACATGAGTGGTATCACAACTATTATCATCATTTGGATTTTATACTGTATTTATGCTTACATTATAGAGTCCCTGGGCAGTGGCAAAATTTAATAAATACATAAATAATATTATAACCTTAAAGAGAATTTTTATAAATGATATATCAATGGTATTCATCACTGGAAAGATTGTCAGAAATGTATAATGGGACTTCAAATATTTGTTGGAAATGTGAACAACAAGAAGGGACTTTTTATCATTTTTGGTGGACGTGTAAGTAGGTAAAGGTAAAGGTTTCCCTTGACGTAAAGTCCAGTCGTGTCCGACTCTAGGGGGCAGTGCTCATCTCCGTTTCTAAGCCTTTAGAGCCGGCGTTGTCCATAGGACACTTCCGGGTCATGTGGCCAGCATGACGACTCGGAATGCCATTACCTTCCCGCCGAAGCGGTACCTATTGATCTACTCACATTTGCATGTTTTCGAACTGCTAGGTGAGCAGGAGCTGGGACGAGCAACGGGAGCTCACCCCGCCGCGCGGTTTCGAACCGCCGACCTTCCGATCGACAGCTCAGCGGTTTAACCCGCAGTGCCACCGCGTCCCCGGTGGACGTGTAAAAAAGCTAAAACAAATTGGAGAAAAATACATATATTAATCCAGAAGGTTTTAAAGATTAATATGCAATCGAAACCAGAGACATTCCTTTTGGGACTGATGGATAAACAATTGAAAAAATCATACAGAACTTTGCTTTTATTTTATTGATCAAATTTTGTCACTACCCATCTCCCTCCAAAAGAGGGACTCTGGGCTGTTTACAATAAAGCTAAAAAAAATTAAAATACAATAAAAACAGGATATATTACATACAATATAAATATAAAGTATAAAATAGCATCCAAGATGGCAATTAAAAGTTCTGATTTGGATTCATAAATACATGGGAGCCACTTTAAGGTGCTAGCTACCCCCAGGATTGACTACCCCCTTTGCCCCATGCAAGATGGCAGAGTCAGGTCTTTAACTTTTTCTGGAAGGCCAGGAGAGAGGGGGCTAGCCCCACCTCTGGGGGAAGAATGTTCCAAAGGGTGGGGGCCATGGCAGGGAAGGCCCATTTCCTGGACCTCCCCAACTGACATTCTGTCATGGATGAGGTCTATAACATGCCCTCTCTGCATGACCTCATGGGATGGGTTGATGTAATGGGGATGAGACGGTCCCTCAGGTAACCTGGACTATATATGATAACTGCACTGAGATTTTTATATGCTTAAAGGTGGAAAGACTCGATCTTATCTACAATGGAAGAATGGATAGTAAATTTGATGGAGTTGGCTGAGATGGCAAAATTGACAGCTTTGATTAGAGAAAAGACACTGATTAATTTTATGGCAAATTGGAAGTCCCTTTTGGACTTTTTGTGTAAAACAGAAAATAATGAAATTATGATAGATGGATTTGATGATTAATAATATTAGTTGACAATAGAAAAAAAGGATGTTATGTTGTAACCTTAGAGTAAGAGTTTGAGGTAATTTTTCTTATATGTGTTGTAAAAGAAGTCAGGAGTGATTCCTTTTTCTATTTCTATTTCTATTTCTGTTCTGTTCTGTTCTTTTTTTCATGCTGTTCTCTTTCTCTTTATTAGCTTCTGTTAGATTTTATCTCTTTGTTTTAAAATTTAAGAAAGTTATTAAGAAAAAGGTTGTCAAACAAACTGCATATACTTGTCCAGCCAGTCACCAGAAGTCAAGACTAACTTGAAGGCAGACGAAAGAAAAGGAAGGAAGGAAGGAAGGAAGGAAGGGAGAGAGAGAGAGAGAGAAAGATATGTTTTATATACATATAAAACCATGAAGAAGGTAGCATGATAATTTAATCATATTTCCTTACAAAATCCAATATATTGAGAAAAATATGATGCCTACCTTGTTAAAGTACAAGATATTTTTCCATATCTATATTGAATCATGATATATTGGTAAATCAGAGTTCTAGATTCCATCTTATCTTTCAAATCTACAAAACAACAAGAACAGACACCACCATTTTCTCTTGAATTAATAAGATTCCTAATTGAGGCTCCGTGAGCACTTAACAAAATTTGATAGGCTTCAATGTGCATTTGATACCTTCTTTTGCCAATTAACTTCTGCTTTCTAACGCACCTCCTTTCATTCACTTTTGTGGCTTACAGTTGACAGAGGGGATAAACGTGTAGCTTTCACAGATTTGTTGCCAGCAACAGATGGTGCTAAGAGAGAGCCTAGGCATTGAGTTGGCACATCTTTTTCCACATTCCCTATTTCCTCATTCTCCAAGCTCAGTAACCAATTTAGCTTTGGAAGCTGGCATGGTCCTGACCATTCTGACTCAGTTCCCAACCTAGACTTTCTAGCATGTGACTCAATATGGTACCAGTTAGCCCGAGAACTGCTAATCATGGATTCTTTCAAATGGTATGAGAATCAGTTAAGCACTGGGGGATGAGGTGGGAGGAGAAGAAGGATGAAAGGGCAATGCCTTTAATAAGCAGATCAGAGCAAAGAAGAATTCATTTTAAAATACAGTAGCTTCCCATTAATCTTGTGGTTTCAAACTATATTGGCCCCAAATCTATGGATTTCATTACATGTATAATATGCAATTTCTTCAGTCCCTCTTCTGAGTCGGGCATTGTTATTCGAGTTATATTTTGTTTGGTTGACTAGCACTAGTTTTTACATTTTTCTTTGAAACTTTGCTGGAAGTTACAGGACATCTTTCCCAGCATAATGCAAATTTTGGAAAGGGAGAGATGCCATGGGAAAACAGCATTCAGGCTTGTTGGCTACGGTATGAATCAACTTCATCATGCAGGGTTGCTGGGCCAATGGGAAAGTATTGTTACTATGGATACAGGGGTTAAATGAAATATAATTTAGCAACCAAAAAGCCCTAGTAAAAACAGACAAATCACTTTTCCGCTACAGCCTGAGATATCAAACTCACAACATTAAGCCAGAAATGGAAACCCTTTCAGCTGGAAGATTGACAGGCTCATAATTTTAGGAGAAAAAATTGCTGCATGAATTTCTCTTTCTTTCACTCACACTCTCCTAGTGTTCTGCTTCTCCTGAGATATTTTGTGTGTACAGTAGGATGTTTTCTTGTGGATTTATTTATTTTTTGGAGCTCCATTTCAGACACAAAGGCAACCTGCTTCCATTCAAATTCTCCAAAGCTGCATTCAGAACTACATGAAATAAACTTCGAAGTGGTAGTAAATGTCAATATTTTAAAAAAAAATAATAATAATGCAGAAAGCATATCAGGTGAGAATGCATAACAGTTTTTGGAATGCCATAAAGTTGCCTGGAGAATTTAGTGTCCAGTTCTGAAAGCTGAAGATTCATTTTTGATTTTGGAGAGGAGCTTTGACAGTTACAGAAGTAGAAGATAAAAATAAAGAAAAAAATCAGTTCCCTTTTGTATGTTCCAGTGCATTTGAAGCTGGATGATGTAGCTGTATACAAAGACATTGAACATGTTATATTACTTTATATTATATTAGTTTAATTAGATAGAAATAGATTTAGTTCCTGTCACTCTGGAAAGGTCTCCTCAAGAGTTTACAGCATCTTTCTTATAAGAAAAGGATGCAGAATGAAGGGCTTTTTAGTGTGGTAGAAAAATAGAGGCTGTTGAATATTAAATATATCTATGTATTATTTTACAATATTTACTGTATATGTTGCCCCCTCTATTAATGGATCCGGATGCCATACAAAGGAAGAGTAAAACGTTCATAAAAACATTAAAAGCAAACAATGTAAATGTTCTTAGTATATACTGTAGGTATTACATAGTTATAGTAATTAGAATACAGGTATACCCTGCTTACTGACTCTCATTTAGCAAGCATTCAAAGTTACAATGGTATTAAAAAAAAACCACAGCTTTGCAACCAGTCCTTGCATTTACGACCATTGCAGCATTCCCCCGGTCACATGATATCCATTCATGTGCTTCTGACAAGCAGAGTTAATGGAGAACACAGAAATAAAATGGCAAGTCGCAGTCACAGGTTGTCTCACTTAACGACCACAATGATTCATTTAACAACTGAATGGGAAGTGAAGTTGTAAGCCTGATATAGTCCCATGATTTTCCACTTCGCCCCCACAGTCTTTAGCGATGGAGTTGCTAGTCCTAATTGTGTGTCATGAGTACTGATGGCGAGCAGGAGGGGGCCTCTATCCAAGGGGGAAAATGCATGTGTAGTACTGAGGAATTAAGCAGCCATTCAAAGAGACACAGATCAGACCCGCCTTAACTTTCGGGGTTTATCTGTCTGGGTTTTTCCCACGCTTCTTCAGTTTGTTAGGATTCTGTTTAATGTAGCAGTAATAAACACTAGAGACCTACTTCTTGTCTCAGCGTGATTTCTGACTGTTAGGACATTGTGGTTACTAAACAAGGATGACCTGCATGGTAGTTTGAATGCAGTTACACAAATCAGCAAGTATTTCTGTTCCACTTTTATCAGTACATGCATTCAGTCAGTAATATCAAACAAGCAACTGGTGCACTAAGTGCAAAACTTACTTTTGTTTAGATGGATCAATTCTCAAAATACAAAATTCTGATAGCTGTCCCTTTTTAATGTCATCATCAGGGTCTGCCATATCAGAATTATTTGATAGCAGTGTCCCAGCCACATCATGTCTCTTATGCCAGAAAGACATAGAATATAACAAAGAATTTATATCATGCAGAAATGGGTATAGAGCTACTTAGGGTAAAATTTGGGTAAAATTTTATAAGGAAGAAACTGAGAAGTAATATAGAGAGAAAAACATCTGTTATCCTGAGCTTCGATAGATGGATAGCTAAAATTACTGTATTGTATTTATAGCAGAAGAAGGTGTCTTCATAACCCCCCCAAAATAGTACTAGAGAAAGCATATACTGCTAGATATTTATAAGAGGTACCAGAACAAGCTATAATTGACTGTGTAAAAAATTGAAAATGCCAATATGAAGCTTTGTCAGGGATAATGCTAAAACACATTCTAGATAAGGAGTAAAAGAAAATGAAGAAGTTGCCAAACCAATAGCAAATACTTGCTCTGCTCATTGAATGCCATTCCTAGCAAAAAAAACCCTAACTCACCCTCCTTCATTGCTCCAAAAACAAAAGTTAATGTAACATATACTGCAAAGTACTTTTGCGATCATCACTTTGCAGTATGCATTGAATAGCAGGGTGGTTTAAATTAATTCTCCCACAAGACACCCAATGGAACACTTTCTAATTCTAGTCTGATGGCAGTTATGAATAAATTTATGAAGAAATAGATATAAGCATCAGGACCAAATGTTTCAATATAGAGCTACAGAGAAATAGTTAAAACCTATTTATGTAACCTTAAACCTAGAGAAGTCTGGAAGAAAGTGAGTATAAAACTGAAGAGAGAAATAGGCAATCTCAGGGTGATATTATAGCATTGTTAAAAAGTGGAATAACACTGTTTCCAGTTCATGATCTTGCCAATATTCTGAATGCTCAGTACTAGAATCTTTCCCAGCTGCTGAAAAAGTGTTGGCTATGGCATGTGTACTCAGTAATCATCTTCCCATGATAGCAGCTATAATAAAGTTCAGGCTAAAGGATGATCTATTCAATAAATAGTTACTTAATTTTTTAGATTCAAAGATCACTAAATTAACAGCTCAATTTTTAACAGTAGCTTCTTTTCTTGGTGAAAAATGCATTGGTTTCCTTCCCCCATGGAGTGATTTATTTCAAAAATCAAGAAATTTGGAAACTGAAAAAAATAAGAGTTTGTCTTCATTTTCCAGACTCTGAATAAAGAGAGAGAGATACACTGAATTAATCATCTACTCAAAATTTTACATTTCTTTTGATGACAATTAAAATGGCCTTCTTTAATTTAAAAAATGCTTTTAAATTCAGGGTAATTAAAAATGCATGTACTTACTTTTCTCTTAAAATAGTAACATATGTTTATTGTTTATTGGGGTGGAAAAACCTAACCAGAACAAACAGAATTCAAAGCTGGATTATCTTTGTTCTCTGAAGATGCTATGATAAAAATATCTTCCAAACCATAACAGTTAGGTGAACCTGAGCTGGTTCAATTCCCAATAATTTCATAACTATGTATGTGCTTATTTGATGCTAAGTTCGTCATTCTATAATTATTGAAAATTCGTCTGAAAAAATATGAGTAAATAACTGCTTTACATGATATGTACCTTTGAAGAAGATATGATGTAAATAAATGAATTGGGTTTTGTTTGTTTGTTTTTTTTGCAACTAGAAATTTAAAACAAATCCCACTTGCTTAGTGCACATTCCTTTTGTTCCCTATCATAAACCAAAAGGCGATGGCACCAATAATGTTCAGAATTTGTCATCCAATTTTGGCAGTATACTCCTAGTTGTGGATTATGTACTCATACAGCACAGAACTGACAGATCCGAAGAATTTAAGAAATTCATGGGGCATAACTGGCTCTTAGCTACTCCAGAGACAATGAGCAAGTCATTGCCACCAAATGCTGTAAATAAGTAGACAATTTCTATTCATATGCAGTTTGTATACCTCTTCTTTGCAGTAGCAGGATCAGCAGGGCTTGTCTTACATTTGTTCATTCCTATTATTGCTTTCTGTAAGGTGGTTCAGCACATTGATTCTGCTTGCCTAGCATGATCACAGGTATGGCAGGTGTGTTACCTGGAACAGTGTTTCTTGCAATCTGTCTCTGTGACACACCCAAGGCAAGTAAAGCTGACACAGGGGATCCCTGGTGGGAGGATTCAGAGCGGTTATGTCTAGTGGTGAGGTATGCTGCAGGGTTTCAGTTTGTCTCTAACAAAATCTGTGAAAACAAACATTAGACAGATAAAGGTTAGGTCTGAGCATAATAAATTCAATATTAGTGCCAGTGATAAAAAGTTAATTGCTAAAAACCTCCTGGAATTTCAGGTTGATCCATTTATGCCCACCGAACTCAATATGCAAAAACATTTATCCTACTCCCAGTGAATTACATTTTCAACCAGAGGGAGAGGTCAGAGGCTGTAACTTCAAGCATGACTTGGCACAGAGATTCAGGCCGAGTCTATTAATCAGAACCACTGGGTAAAGGCAGCGATCCATACCCATAAAATCACAATGTTATAAATAACAGCAATGCTGATCTTTCAGTGGACAAAGAAACGCAACATCTTAAAAGAGAATTCTAGATGCTGTGAAGATAAAAAAGTCAATTTCATTTGTTGGCTTTGGGGCATGATCTCAAACTCTAGGAATCAAACCAAAGAAGGTATCCATTTTTCTTTTACAGTCAATATCAGAAACTAACTGTTACTTTAAGCATTGTGTCAGGAAGAATTCACACCCTGCATTTTTCAGTCATCAAGCCACTCCTGAAAATCTCTATACTTAGTTTGCCACAGCAAAATAAATGTGACTGATTCCCTACCAATCTATGCACTGCAGCCTCCCTACCAATCTATGCACTGCATATAGTTTTCTGGAGTTCACACACTGTTATTGGAAATAATCCATATATATTACAGATTGATATACAGCATCTAAGACTGGAGAATCTTTGAAATTATCTTCTGATTAGAAATGTTACCACCTGATTTTGCATTTTGCAACACATAACAATTATATCTTTGTCATGACCAGACTCAGTAAGGCCTAGACTATGGCACTTAGGGATCTATAATGCAACAAGCCTATTTGGATATCCAGAAACTAATGGAACCCTTATGCTTCTAAAATTATCTCCATTATGTTAAAGTGGATCTTTGAACAATCCGGATCAGATTCTGGTAGATTCTTTAACAAAATGAAGTGCTGAAGGTCATTAAATAGTTGTCCAGTCTGCTAGGAGCTATCATGAAGTTGACAAAGAGATCTTTCCTTAACACCATTTTATCAAATATTTTGATACAGAGAACCATAGTTCAACTCATAAATGCACATGTTTTCCATACAGAAGGTCCCAGACTGTCCCCAGAGAAGATTAGAAAACCTCCTACCTAAATGTCTGGAGAGTCACTGCCAGTCAGTGTTGGTCAATATGGCTTTATATGATCAACTCAGATTTGCCTGCTCCCTCTAAAGATATCCCTTGTGGACCTTAAAAGCCAAACATACATTTTTAAAGTAAAATGTAACCATTCACTGAACTCAGTTGTGCATTCCTGCTGTAGAAGAAGATGGCAAAGTTACACAGAGGGGCTATGTTTGTTTCAGGCTGCATCTAGAATTGCATGGATGAAGAAACAACTCCTGTCCCTCTATTTTTAGAAAAACAATATTTGACATGTATTTGCATTTATGTATAACCTGAAGTCAAACAGAGCTTCTCTCCAGGATGTATTGATCCTAAAAATTGAGCTTACCTTGGAAAGTGATTAAATCAGAAGAAGGAGAACAATAAGACCTTTCACACATGTCACTTTATTTTGGCACCAGTCATTGCATCTCTTGTAAGTACCATCATATATTAAATAATGAAAACATTGCTGTCCTTCCATGACATGCAAAATCAGTTGCCTTGCTCTGCTCTGCCTTCCACTTATACAAAGGATATTATGATATAAAAGGCACAGATTCCAGAAGCAAATCTTATAGCTTATATTCAAACATTTTATAAAGGAGGTAACATATTCAACTCACATACAGATTGCTTTATTCAAATATTTTAAAGTACTGTCTGCCGGTCCTGCCAGTTTGGAGAGCTTAGAAGAAAGAAGATACAGGGCTTCTTTTAGGAAAGTTGTCCCACTCTCATTTTTTAGAGTACTGTATCTTTATGTATACCTCTTGGCTGCTTTCAAAAGCCATTGGAAGAATTGGGTCGATACTAGCAACTTTAACAGAAGATGATGCAGTCTGTGGGTTTCTAGTTCTTCCTTTTCTAATCTGCTCCTTTTACCCCTTATAATGCTTTTATGTAGAAATATGAACAAGTAATAGTGTTCAAAACACTGGCTTAAAAACCATCTTGCTGCTGGGGTTCTTATAAACAATGGGACTATTAGCAAGAACACATTATCATGCCTGGTGATATTTCATAGAGTATTTGACAATCCATAGGGGCTGCTTCTTCTGTTCCATAAATAAGATATACTATTTAATGGGTCTCTTTTATCTTACACATCATAGCAAATCTACAAGAACATCACTTAACTTGCTCTATTCATCTTTTACCTGCCAGAATCTTACAGACATGAACAAACAGAAAGAACATGTTAGATTTTCTGTTATGAATATGTATTTTTGTATTATATATGCTAAATATGTCCATGTCTCCATCAGGTTGGGTACTGCCCAATATATTATCAAGAGTGATTGACTGAGATTGTGTAGCTCTCATTCTCCTGAGGCGGTTATGTAAAACATAGTGAAAACAAGTGATTGTGAGCTATGGCCCCATTCTTTAGTTGTAAATTTCCCAGTCAATTGTGTGCAGTAGAAATATATTATGCTAATCTTCTCTAGCCCTCCATTCAGACATTATCTGCCCACAGATATATGTAGCATAACTTCTGAGATGTAGATTCCTTGTGCCTACACAAGGACTGACTGGAAGTTCAAGCACTTCGAACCCCAACTTTTAAAATGTTCAAGTAGCATAAGCTTGCATTGAGTAACACTTCTATATTAATAATATAAAATAACATTCACAGCCCATTAGAGGTGCAGACCTTGTATATATGCATGCTGGTTTTAAGCCTTTGAAGTCCAATTGATACAGGCAATAATTGTCAAGCCCGCAGCGCTTGAGCAATGGGGAGAGTATAGATTAATTCCTCTTCCCATAATGCAGAGTAAAAAGAAAATAAAAAAGCTTTTCTTGGGTTAATCTCTGTGAAAAGTGAAAAGGCTTAGGAGGGAAGAGTTGGGCTGCTCTTTCCTAGGGAAGACTTGCAAAGTGTTAGTGGAAGAGAAAAATAGGAAGGTGCCATACTGTATCCTCATGGCTATGAATACCTACATGAGGGCAAGTGTGATGGAATGTCAGAAGAATGGGGATCTCTCTCTCTGTCTCCCTCTCTCTCTCTATCTCTTTGTCCCTCTCTCCTGGAAAAACAGAAAGTATGAGAAAGAAACTCAAAACAACTCTGCCTTGATTGGGTTAGCTATACCATGAAGTGTAGAGGGGCTTTGACTGGATTTTGTCATTCTGTTACAATACCCTAACCACATTAAAGTACCTTCCAAGACTTCCAGTGACTGCTGTTTTCTGACCTTGCCTATCTCAAAAGGCTAATAGCAATATTCATTGTCTTTTCACCCTTGCTTCAACTTCACAACATCCTTTCTTTTGTTTTGCTGTAGGCTTCTGTTTGTTCTTTTTTGGCCATATCCACTCTACTCCTCTCTATGCTGTTTGGGTCTCTTCAACCAGTTAATTTCTTTCTTCTCCTTTTCATCCTATCCACCTTTCGTTAGCAGGTTCCTCATCTCTGCTTTTCCCAGTCTTTTTCCTCTTTTCTTCCCTGGCTGTCAGGTCTTTCTGCTTCAACCTCAGAAATACCAATGCCCAGATATCTGCAGAAGGCAAAGTTTCCATCGCTGATGAAGAACTTGCAGGGGACAAATGCTGGGATCCATAAAAAGCATACAAAAGCAGTGTTGTAAGCTGTTTTAGATACAAACAACCACCTAATCTAAAAAAAAACGCTGTTAAGGAACAATAATAGACTACTCTATAGTAATACAGACATAAGAAACAACAGTTTTGAAAGAACAGTTTGTTCTACATTGTTCTACACTGACAGCAATGTTAATAGGACCAATAACACCACCTGCAACGTCAGCAAAACAGAAATTCGCTCATCCTCCAATTTTGTACATGCTGTCAAATGTTAGCAGGCCTCACTACTCTTTATATTGGCTAAAATGCCCAGTTTCTCCTTAAAACAAATACATGGACACAAATCTGAAATCTGAAATAATGACATCCTAACATGAGTGGGCTTCCCTTTCTTTTTCCTCTCCCAACAACTGAATGTATATTTAGGATTCCCTTTAAAGGACTAAATGCCATACAACTGATAAATTGGGTTGTGATATATGAAAGCTTGGCCCAAATTAAACCTGTTAGTTTTTAACATGCCACAAGACTAAGTTTAATTGTATTTTATCATATAAGTAAATTATTACTCAAACAGAGCAGGTCAAGCAGGGCCCAAAGCAGTCCACTGTCTGGCTCAGCAGGTCCTTAGGGTAGCGCATATCTCACCAGGACATAAGCATTAGTTAGCATTGCTTCAGATTTGTGCAAAATGGAAATCCAGTCCCCACTCCATCCCCAACCCCACCCTGATCAGCTGGAAGCTTTGATGGGTGTAAATGGAGAAACTATTTCCGAAGGTTGAAAAATGGCAAGGCTGTAGGCATATATGGCGTAAGGTGAGAAAGGTAAGAATATGGTGTGGTTTGCTTATGCAGTGGCTTACTTAATGGGTCTGAAAACAGCATCTGTTTTGGAACAATGCCAGTGTTGTTCCATTATATAAAGAATGAGATTGCTAAGACTAGAAAGGGATCAGTTGTGCCTGAGAAAGCGATTGGTAAAATTATGACTAAAAGTGTACAAGAGGTGACAACAAAATTTGTGAAGTACATGTGGCTTTATGCTAGGCAGAGAATTTGCTCTTCAGCAGGTCCATAAGGAAAGAAGGAAGGAAGGAAGGAAGGAAGGAAGGAAGGAAGGAAGGAAGGAAGGAAGGAAGGAAGGAAGGAAGGAAGGGTATTATAGACTTGTTGATTTAGAGAAAATTTATGATAAAGTGAATAGGAGTGCTGAATATGGAGTTAAATGTGATAAGCATGGTAGATAGTGAAAGTAAAGCATGTGTGAGAAGGAATGTTTCAAATTAAGCAGGTAGAAATGTTTCAAATTAAGCAGGTAGAAAGACAAGGTTATATGATGTCTCCTTGGTTGTTCAATTTATTTATATATACATTCATAAGGATTGCTTATGGCAGTGTGTCTCAACCACAGCAGCTTGAAAACATACGCACAGTAACTCCCGGAATTCCCCAGCTGGCATGCCAGCTGGGGAATTCTGAGAATTGAAGTCCATACATCTTAAAGTTGCTGAGGTTGAGAAACACTGGCTTATGGTAAAGTTAGAAGTGTATTGATAGGGAACATGAATTTGCAAGTATTTTTGTATGCAGATGAGGTTGTATTATAAGCTGAAAATGAAATTATTTTGCAGCAGATATTAGCTTGGTTGTATGATGCTATGAGGAGTATGGATTGGAAATGGAAGAATCTAAAATGAAGGTAGTTATGTTTGATAAGAAAAATGGAGTAAATGATCACTAGTTATACATTGATAGCAAAAAATTAAAGCAGGTAAAATAATGTATGTACCTTGCAGAATGTTTAGTTCAGGTGGGAAAATGAAAGAAGATATTTTCAGACATGAAAATACTAGAAGAAGGGTAGTGGGTAATATGTGCTCTGATGCAAGGAGTGAATGTTTCTTGAAAAAAAAATGTTTGTGGAAAGTTTGTTATATGGAAGTGAGAGTTGTGGAGAAGTGCTGAAGTAAGTCAGATGTGCTGTGAATGAGATAGCCGAAAAACATTTGTAGTTAGACAAGAAGAGGTTCAAGAATGAAAGGGTGTCTAATAAATGTGAATTGAATTCAACAGTGAACAAGTGCTACAGAAGAAGTACGTTCAGGTGGTCTGGCTATATAGAGGGATTGAATGAAGATCCAACTGGAAGGCAAGTATTTGAAGAAGGAGTGCATAAGTCTCAATGAAGGGTGTGAAGGTCATGTTTGGATGGATTGATGAGTTACCCAGAAAGAAAGGAACAAAGAGCAAAAGAACAAAGGCCATGTATGAATTGGTAGATGGATGTGTGGGAAGCAAGAATGGTTTTCAAGGATAGAAAAGTATGGAAAAGTACTGTGAATGGAGTTGGTATAAACTATGTTTGGGTATATTTCCTTTACTTTTTCTTAATTCATGCCTTAATTAGTTTGGCTTAGTATTAATTATTACTTTCCTGTTCCTTGCAAAATGTTGCTTAATGTGGAAATGAATAATATCATAGGTATGTCTTTGTTCTTATATGTAATAGATGAGTTTTAACTTGCTTTGCAATTCATTTAACTTTTTTTATAATTCTTTTTTTACCTTAACTTTCATTGCACACCATTTTTCCTGAAAGGGCAGGCTGGAATTTTACTAAAGAAATAGGATAACCTTCAGTATTTTGAATAGTACATATGTATTCTGAGCACTAAATTTCTTATTTTACTTTACTTTAGTTAAATTTAAATCAAATGCCAGAAAAATTAAATGGTAAAAATACAAACAAAAGAAACACCAGGACTATACTCAGGACAAATGTGTCTTAACAGTGTAAAATGAGGTTTTTATTTATGCAATTGAGACATCCATCAATGAAGAATAATTGCAATAGCAAAAAAAAAAAAAAAAAAAGACTCTTTTGGTAATTCTATCAACCTGATCTGAAAGCAAAAGGTTAGACCTACTCTGACCTTTGGTCCTGCATCAAAGGTATGAGAATATTCCAAATTTCTTTGTACAGGGAGCAGAGAAAATGCCACAATCTTTTGGGAATCAGATCTCCAAAAAAATCCAACAGCAAGGCATTACACTGAGCCAGTTAAAGTCACAATATATAGAGGTTCATGGATCTCTCTCTCTCTCTCTCTCTCTCTCTCTCTCTCTCTCTCTCTCTCTCCATACGTACATGCACATGTAGAGAACCATCAATATGGATGAAAAAAGTTGCAAGCAGTGAAGTCTGTACCAACCTATGGTGTTATTTTTTCCAATAATTCTGATGATAACTAATCATTTCCTGAGGACTTTAGCCTGATTAACAGTTTAAGGAGGCTTCACTGGTGGCCACTGGAGTGCAGAGATCCATGGTTTCCTACCACACACATGATTATCTAAATCAGGTCTATATACTGCATAATTGACCAGAGCAGGCCTTACTGCATCCAGTGCAGGCTCCTGAGCTTTCATTTGTAATGAAATTTTACAACTGCTAAAACTTCTCAGAATGGGACGCCTGGTTTTATTTTCCTTAGCTTCTCTGTATGACCAAGGGAGGCACTGCTGGGGATAGACTGCCTTGTATTGCAGTTTTCCTCTTTATCAAGGCTGCTTTTATTACTTGTGCACAAATGTTGATTTAGTGGTAAATTGTCCTCCTCTAGTCAGGAGTTATTATTAAATGAAGATACCAAATTCCATAAATTATGGGATACTAGGAAATAATAACACTAGCCCATTCCATAAAATACACACCCTCATTCTAATCACCCCTACAGCTGATTAATTATAATCAGACCCAAGCTGTGGCCCATTTGTTTCAAATACCATTCTTCAAAGTTAACTCGGCCTGGGTCCACACATTTCTTATCAATGAGCATAATTGGCTGGGAGACCTGTTCATCTAAATAAATATACTGTATTTGTGAATATGACTTTGTGTATCAGTTACTATGTTAATTACCTGAGGTGAGGATTAAATGTGATCTTTACAGGGATGTCTGCAGGGAGGTCAAAAAAGTCAAAATTTCAGCTGTGACCATGTAATCATAAAGGACAGGGCATTGATCACATAGTCATGACTGCCATCTTGCTTTTTTTTTTTTTTTTACCCTGCCCCATGTTCCTGGCCTTTACATCTTTTTCCTTACAAGGGAGATCCAGCTTAACATTAGGTTGTTGCTCAGTCTTCTGGCAGCATTGTTTTTTTCCCTCATACTGCTCCTGGTTTATATGAACTTGAGCTTTGTTCCATTTCTGTCTTTTGTTCCAGTTCTATCCTATTTCCTTTAAAGAATAAACATTTTCCAATGCGTTGAAACTTGGCCTCTAATCAGATTCTGTCAGGTTTAACTATCAGACTACTTATATAAATGGACATGTAGCAAGGTCAAATAATAATGCCTTTAAATGTTGAGTGGTACTATAACCTAAGGGAAAGCTGTTAAACTGAAAATATAAAAACATATCATTTGAGTCCAACCTGGCGTAACAATTGCCTGCAAATATAAGAATTGCCTTAAGATGTGAAGCTGCTAGATTGGTTATGTACATTCATAGTTTTTTTAAAAAAAAATATTTTATTTATCTCTCTTTGCTTCCACTGTTTTTAAAAGAGAGTCCATTGCCACTCTACACAATTCAGTTTGGATCACTTCCATCCAAGTAACACTTCAAGCTATTGATCTCATTCGCACAACACACACAAATGTTAATATTTTTCTGAAGGGTTCTGGGGAACAAGTGCCTTGGATTTATAATTCATCTGGTGCTACAGGAAGCATTGTATGAATTAGTGTACGGAATATAAGAAATATGACCTGCCTCTTGTGTAACCTGATTCCTGTAGTTAAATGGAGATTAAATGAAAATTGAATAAAATCTTTCAACCAAACAATAATGTGACTTCATAGTTCTTTGTGATTTCAACATAATAAACTCTTTTCATTTCTATAATCCCAGCAAGAAGTAGCTCACTACATTTTTATGGCACTCTCAGAGAAACAATAAGAATTCTGTGCCACAAACATAGGTTTTATGTTAAATTCATAGCTCTGACCTGGACTTTAAGGGTCCTGCAATCACAATAATCTAGAATTACATAATCTGAAACTCCAGGGAAGGATAGCAGGGAGTATCAAAAAAGTTAATATGGAATCTGCAATTACCTGATCAAAACTCTACCTTTTTTTAATACATGCAAGGACATAAAAAGGGGTGGGGTCACAGATGTCATAGATGCCATCTTGACTTTTTTTTACTCCTGGTATCATACTCCAAAGTCTTCCTAAAGTCGTCTTCAGACTTTTTGAGGAATTGGGATACCATACCCAACTTTATCATAGTCTACAATTAATATAATTTAAATACAGTTAAGCATTATTTTTGGTCCTAGCTCCACTCACTTCTACATCCAGGTCACACACTTTTCGGAATGCAGTCATTGGCATACCGTTCAAAGACAAAGTCAGGCCTCTTACTAAAAAAAGTTACGCTTTGTAATCTCAGTCAAGATTACAAAGAAAACATAAGTTATGGATTGTCAGGCCCAGCCCAAGAACGACAAAGAATCAGTCTGGCCAAACTTTAGTTCTTTACTGTATTTGCTAACATAGTGTAGATAGAATCTTGCCAGACTAAAGCAACTCTACCCAACCTAAGGGAAAATAACCTGGGAGAGCTCTAGGGTGGGGCCATTCTGAATCTCTTGGTTTTCCCACAACTGCCCCCTGGACTATGTCTCCTCTTATCTCTTCTACCTTCTTGGAATGTGCTCCCTCCTTCCTGAGAACCAGCAACACTGCTGAAATCCATTATATTGATGGAGATATTGCTTTGATACAATAAGGAGAGAAGCCAATGGAATCTTTAAAATGGCATTGATTGTGGAATATAGAATATAAGAAAGAATGCTACACAATGGGATGGGATGGGAAGAAAAGGGAAAGGGGAGGATCAAACTTCCCTAAGCTGCTTTTTCTTCTAAATAATTCTGCACTAGCAATATGCATGGCTCCACATTGTAACTGAACTGAAGGAGTTGCAGAGTCTTGCTAATACTGAGGCAGCAGCCAATAGGTTTCATGTGTTCAAGGATAACAGTCAGTGCCAGCTGATTAAGCCCAGATGCTCATATAATCAGGATTTACTTATAGCTGAAATGTTCCAATAAGTTAAAGATCCATTGCTTGCCAAAGGGAACAACAGAATTTAAGAAACCCAACTGCTTGCCTGAAGAAGAAAGTTGAATTCACTTGTAGCAAGCTAAAATCACTTCAGTGAGGACCAGAGAGAAATAGTCCACTGAAGCACACTGGAAGTCTTACCAGCGGAAAGCAGAGCAGGGATATATCATTCTTCCATTTCTATTTTATTTCATCTGTTGTGCAGATCTTTGTTCAGAAGTATAGCAAAGAATAAGGCTGGAAATTCTCCCATCTCAGCTGTGCTCTATAGTTGCCAAGATTTAAAAAATATTGGAATTGAATAAGAGCAAGCAGAGGTTGAGGAAAGAAGGTACCAAGTGGAGAAGGCTGGACCAACTGAATCAGGGGAGGTGAAATGCAGGGGCAGAAAAAGGGCTATGAGAAATGATGTTTCCAAATATTATGTTTAATGTGGAAGAAAATTTGGCAATTGGATTGATGGGGGCCCTGCATGATAAAGGAAATATATTTGGAGCAATTCCAAACCAGACTCCTATTCCATCTGTCCACCACTTTGCTCTATGAACCTTTAACTGAGAGTTGGGAACCTGTGGCCCTCCAAATGTTGCTGAGCTAAAGGGAGGCTAGGAGTTGGCATTCCCCACTCCTGCATTAAATAGTAAATAGATGAATAGAGTAAGACAATTGTATGAGATAATGTTAAGTTTTACAAGCTATCCTCCATAAATATCATTCTCTTCCCCTTCCCCCTCCCACCCCTTCAGTTACTCTGCAAGCATTGTGCCAAAGCTTCTACTTAAATCATGCTGTTTCTTTGCTCTTTGCATCATTGGGGTAATTGGGAATAAGCTGGAAGCAAATCTAGGCTTCGTCTCACTGCCTAGAGTGTTCCATTTGAACAAGAAGTTCAAGTGTTTTTATTAATTTTCCCCCCTCACAAACATGCAACATGAAATACCAGATCAATTCTGAAGCCTTGGGATTAGACACTAAAACTGAGCTAGCATTTCAGGACTCATATATTTTTGAGCCATTTAAAAAAATAATAACAACAATAGTTTTTTTTAAAAAGTAAAAAGCTCCTGACACCCAAACTCCTAGCAATTTCTGAAGTTTATCTTGACATTAGGTGTAACTGAGCCTGAGCAGTCTTAACCTGTCAATAATTCCCATTTTTCAAAGGCAGAATCAGAGTGGTAGCATAGATACAGAGCAGATCCCTGCCTCCTTAGATTCCGATACAAGAGAGATAAAAAGCTACATTCAGACTGATAGTTCCCATCAAGTAATGAATCCTGAAATGTGTAGTGACTAATACAAGGGACGACCCCTTTAAAACATAAATCACACAAGTAAATTCAAGCACAATCTTGGGCAAATCTGTTCAGAAATAATGCCTCTGAGAATAGAACTTACGATAAGTCTAAAGAGAATTGCAGACATAGATATTTTCTTTAGGTACAATTATAAGTCAAGAATAGAATGCTATTGAATAATTTAGAAAGCTCCCAAGGGATGCCTAAATCCTAGAGGGCTAGCTTAAACCTGTAACAAATTGCAGGTGGGGCTCACAATCTTTTCATTTTTCTCTCTGTCCTATCTTTGCCTTTTTTTACCCTTTGCCTGACCTATATATGACTTCTGTGAAAGCTAAAACCATATCCTACACTGTATTTATTAGTTGGGTCCACTGCAAGCATTAGGACAAAGGTAGACACAGGTGGCTCTTTGGCTTAATTTTATGCCCCTTTGGAGAGAGATCTGTCAAGATTTGTTGCAGGAATGATCTCTTTTGGAAAAAGAGGGAAAGGAAAAGGGGAAAGGCTGGTGGCCCAACTTCAGCATACAGTGCCAAGGAGTAGAGCCTTTATATGAGGGGCAAAAAAAATGTTGTTTAACATTTTCAGCAATGGAAGCTACAAGGACAACAGGAAAGAAGGTGGATTCCCCACCCTCTTTTTTGTCCTTCTTTCCCCATCCTCATTTTTGTGCTCTGTTCTTTAAGAAGTAAAATAAATGCTTTAAAAATAAAATAAATAAAAATAAAATCTGCGGGAGCTTTGTTTGTTTGTATGTTTCATTTACAAGGTTGCCCAACTTACCAAAGCAACTGTGGGCAACTAACATAGCATTATAAACAATAATCAACAATAACCAAATTAGAAACAAATATAACACACCAACTTTCTTCTTATTTGCAACACAAACTCTCACACACATACAGATACACAAATCACATTATCGTTATTTGGCAGTTTGTCACCAAATCTCAGCAGTTGTCAGCCCTTCAAGATAGACCAGGTCAAGAAAGAGAACAGCTGCTTTTCATTGTTTTATTTATAGGGTATTAGAATCTTTGAAGCTGTCAGTTTCTTTCTATTTTCACTGATATGTACCCATCAAAATCAAGGTGGCATTATTTTGAGTTCCTTTCTCACACTCTCCACCCCACCCCAGGACTGAATAATCTTCCTATAGATAGAAACTCCTTCCTATTCTCAAAGGCAGATGTATATTCCATCACAGCAGTACAGTCTTGGGGGCTGGCAGGAGGGCATATGCTGTAGGGGTTGGTTGGACTTTGACTCATTCCAGCCTGTAGCCCCAGAACAGAATTGTGGACAAGAAGAGACTCAGAACCTGAACTGGATGCTCATTCTCTCTCCCCCTGATCCTGTAGCCAACTTGGACACTCTCCCATTACCCATTCCTCCAAACCTTGAGCAGAGGAGTTCTCATTTCATCAAAATGCTGGCCATGATATCGGCCTGCCAGAAACCCCCCTGCCTGAGGCAACTTCCGGTGTGGCCATGGGCTAGATGTCCCTGCTGAAGTGGAATGGCATCTACAGCAGAGATTAGCAGCTTGATATGGGATCCTGGCTGGCAAAATCTCTCTGGAGAAAGTAGAGACCATGAGATTGCCCATGTGCACTCCGGGCAGCTGCTCCTCATGAGTAGACCACAGGAACTGAAGTTTTTGCAGTTATCTTATGAGTCGAGCAGCTGAGAGTCGAAGGGTTCCATCTAAGCTCACAGACATAACGCAGCCTTTATGGACAAAAAGTTCGACTGAGCCCCATTTCTTAAACAGCTTTGGAATTATTCTTTACTGCTTTTAAAGTTTTCATCACATTCACTGGGTGAGTTTCCTCCCTAGTGAAAGAAGTTTTGAATACTTTAATGACTCAGAAAAATATTACTTTTTGGAATAAACAGCAAAAGGGTGTTTATAGGATGTTTTGCTATAATCACTTTTAATCAGGTAACAGTTTAGTGTACAGCTTATAATCCGTACTGAAAAGTGAGATGGGCCTATAAATTGCCAAATCCTGGGAATTTTTACCCAATTTAAGGATCCAAATTATCTTAGACTGTTTCCAAGATTCTGGTAAAGGTTCTGCTTGTTTATGCAAAGTATTACATAAAAATAGAAATTCAGGTATTAAGATCTCTTTAAATTCTTTATAAAATTCCCCTGACAATCCATCAGGGCCAGGAGATTGTCCACTTTGAATAGTATTAAAGACTTCAGAGATTTCTGAAATAGAAAAAGGAGATTCCATAAAATGTTTATTTTCTGGAACCAATTCTGCGAATGTTAATGTATTTAAATATTGATTAATTTTTATTGGTGATGGATTATTTGAGGAACGTAATTGTTGAAAAAAAGTTTGAATTGTTCACTTATATCTTTAGATTTGGTCACAATTAACCATTGCTATTTTTAATTGCACCAATACATTCTTTTTCCTTAGCTTTTAAAAAAAAATTGCCAGTATTCTAGAATTTTTATTATCATCTTCTTGGTATCTTTCCTTGGCAAAAATAATCTGGGAGGTGATTTTGTCTGTCTCTAAATCATCCACCTCTTTCCTTTTATTTACTATTGGTTTGAAAATACAATCTAATCCACTTCTGTTACAGTTTGCTAAGAAATTGTTAATTTCTAAATAAAGCTTACTTGCCTTTTGTGCTGATATTTTTTTAATCATGCTCATCTCATTTATACAGTCTCCCCTTAATACTGCCTTCATAGCATCTCATCTTGTTCTTTCTGATGTTTCATTTGTATGATTTTCTTGAAAAAAGTTTCTCAAAGTTTGAGTTAGTCTTTGCTTTGCTGCTACATTGTACAGTATTACAGGATTAAAATGCCAATTAAAAGTAAATGGAATGATCTCTTCTAATTTGAGAGTAATGATCACTGGAGTGTGATCTGATATAAGTATTGTTGCAGAAAATTTGAAAAAAAGTTTTAGATATCTATAGTCTATCCTAGAATGTGGTTTATGTCTACCTGGATAAAATGTATGTACTTTTGTTGCAGCGTTCATAGTTGTCCACGTATCTATGATTCCAAGACTATGCATTAAGTTTTGAAACTTCTTGTGCATTCCAGTTTGAGGTTTTAATGCATCAATATTGAAGTCCCCTCCTATTATAAAAAATATCTGTATTACATTTTTTTCTGTTCATAATCTTTTGTAAGTAACCAATCTGATTCTGATTAGGAACATAAATAGATGCTAGAGTTAATATTTTATTATCAAATTACCCTTCTATAACTTTATATACAGTACCTACCTTCCCTATCTTTCAGAATCTTTTGAACCTTATAATTTATGCAAGCTTTGAGAAGAATAGCTACTCCCCTTGATTATCAAAATACCTATCATGCAACCTATTTGTTGTATATGTTTCTTGAAGTTCAAATGATTTGACATACAGTAGTTCACATGAGGGTCAAATGATCTGACATAATTAGCAGTCCTTTTCCTCTTGATAGGATCTCCCAGACCTCTAACATTTAAGGAAATGATTTTACATTGTTCTCTGTCTGATTTCTCTGTGCAGTCAAGATTATCTCATATCCAGAAAATTACTGAAAGCTTATTGCTCACAAAACCTACCAAATAGTTGCCTGCTATTATAAAGAGCATGTATAACGTTAGTATCCTTTTCCCTGCATTAATACCCTCCTTCTCTCTCCCTCCCCACTTCACTATCCGTCTAAGTGGGATTGGAGGGTGGGGTTGGATATGGAGTCATGGCACAGTATGGGGGATGGGGTGAGGGGAAGGATAAGGGAGAAGGGAAGTTACTTCTTTATATACTTTCATTTTTTCTTTTTTTCTTTTCCACACTTTCTAATTTTTCTTTTTGTTCTTATATTTTTTGTATTAGCATTTACTTTTTCTAATTGTAATCTCTAATAACATTATTATGAAAAAAGAAAAAAAAGAACACACACACATACACACCCCCGAATCTTCTTCTGGGAAAGAAATAGAAGTTTATTTCTATATGACACTTTGGCAAGGTGGATTGTGAGGAAAATTCTTTGCAACCAGTTGCCACAGCCAGGAGAAAGAAGACAGAAGAGAAGCCTCAGGCTTCTCTGAGGATGGTAGTAGGAGGGGAGAACCAGAAGGGTTAAGTAGTGTGAGAGTTATTTCCTATACTAATAAAATAAATACAGTTACTTTACTTGCCATCTTTCTCCCATTGGGCTCAGAATTCAGCCACCAAAACAATAAATTGATGAAGACTTTCATACCTTCACAAAAGCCAAGTTTCCTTCCTTCTAAATCAAAAAAGCAGAAGGAAACAGACAAGACTTCCACCATCATAGGCTGTTAGATATCAGTGTCTCATCATGCTCGCATGGTATTCTTGTGTTGTAACCATAACCATAAATACTAGTAGTCAGAACTCTTAGACTGGCTTAACTGTTTCCATTCTGACAATAATCTATTCATAGCAGTTCTCCCAGCAAGGTTTTGGTTTTTTTTTCTTCCATTCTGGCTGGAAATGCACGTGAATAAACCTGAGATCTTCCGTATGCATAGTACATGCTATACTGTAGCACCGACACACAGTCCTTTTCTAACTTTAATGAACTCAGTAATATATTCAAAAAGCTGGATTTGATATTATTAATATTATCTTTAGAAAATTGCAATATTATTACTATAAACCACGTGACTGCAGCATCTGTTATGGCAAATCCCACTTTTATCATGATATCACACAATATTTATCTGCATAAACACAGTGAAGCAGTTGTGATTAAGAACTTCTAATCTTTTTCAGAACGTTTTTTCTCAAGGAAATAGTGGAAAACTGATGGAATTTAGGAACCTTGTCTCTTCCTTTCTTTCCCTCTGGAAGGCTGCAGTCTTGGCAAGTCCCTGATTTCCACATACTGCTTCGAATTACAGTAGCTGGAGGAGCAATACCCATCTTGAATATTGCCACACTGACTTAGAGAATTGTGCCCTTGAGAAAAAGACTCACAGAAAAACTAAGAGCCATGTGGTGACAAAAAATGAAATAGAAGTGTCATCTAGCAGTTCTTCATAGTCCATCAAGTAACCTATTAAAGATATAAGAAGAGGCATTGTGTGCTTGGGCAAAGGTTGTTAAACCACTACTCCAAGGGCAGGTCACAGCACATTGCTAAAGATTGTTAGTAAAAGATAAACCAGTTTTCTCTATGAAATCTGACACTGCCAGTTTCCTGCCTCACCTTTAATGCAATGTACTTGCAAACAGGGTCCCAGCTGGATAAAGTAATAATGTAAGACATTTCAAACAGCAGTTGTACTTCAGGTTCAGGGTATTTTGTATTAAAAAAGCTCTGCACTCTCAGCATATTATAGTTTCCCTTATAGCTCATAGAACTAAGCCTTACTCTAGTTTCAATAAAGGCATTATATTTATATATTAGAATTTACAACCCTCCACATCCCCCAAAGCTCAGGCAGGCAAATAAAAACTCTTGTTAAAATTCTGATACATTCAAAAAGAGCAGTTTCAGAATATAACAAATCTTCAGCTTCTAAGCCTAAAGGCTTTCCAGGCCAACTTGAATGAAGGCTTTCCTTTCAAAAGTTGCTCAGGAGATTGGGCAGTCATTGCAGTGACAATGATTGCCCATTGCTTGAGCTAAACCATTGCAAGGGTAGCCTTGAAGGATCAGGACTCAGTTAAATGAAGCACAAGGACAAAGGCTAATTTGAGGCTAAATTCATGATATATTCCTGGCTTCTCCCCAACCTAGTGTCTTCAGATGTATTAGGATTACAGTTCCTAGCAAACATGGGCAATGCTGCTCATGATGGCTGGAGAATGTGAGAAATGAAAACCAACATATCTAAAGGGCATCAAGTTGTGGAAGTCTAGTATATATGCTCCCACTAATCAGAAGTCTGACAGATTACAGGCAAGGGAGGTTTAAATCCAACAGGCCAGGCTACTGAAGATAAGAGGAAAACAGTAATACAATATGAGTGGGCAGAAGCAGAAATAGGAGCTGAACTGAGCATAGGGAATAAGAAGAAACAGGAATATGTAGAGAAAAGTTGCTGTTGTATATGCAAATTGGTAATTATAGAACATACACAAATAAAATTTAGTCCTGGTCAGCAATGTTCAGAATTTGCTGATCAGTGCTCCTTCCAGATGTGGTGAAAATGTAATACAAAAGGCTTTTTGAGAGTTCAGATCCTCATCTTCAACATTTCTTCAGGATATGGCTCAGCTCAATTTTGTTCCCAAGGGGATAATTTCATGCTGCTGTGAAGTTTCCAAGAATTCTTTCTATAGAGCCTGTCAGAAGATATTCAGAACATGATGAGACATAGGAAAAGATACCATTGCTCATGGGCATTGAATCTGAGCTGTTGACTCATAAAGCTCTGAGTCAAATTCAATACTTTGAATTATCCCCAGAAGGCTATTTGTAGCTAGTGTAGATGGTAGAGCACTGACGTAATATATTGCTGGAATCCCATTCCTCCAGGAGGTAGACCATCTAATTTTACTCCAACTGATGATAGCTTTCTAGAACTGGGAAATAAAAATTACACAGACTACCCTCTTTGCATTTTTTACTAAAATAATTGGATTGTATATAAATAAAAACATTTGTCAAAAACCAATTATTATTAACTTAGGCCTGCCTTGGATTGAAACAAATATATATGGCTTTGCCAAGCTGAAATTGGCTAGGACAAGTTTATACAAATACTCTCCAGAACAAAATATCAACTCACTTCACAATTTTCTTATATCTTTCCATTCCAAAGAAAAATGCCTTTTATTACTCTCAAGCACCATTTCTGTTTTATCATTGCTATTATCATCTCCTATTATCAAATATTTAGTTAAATTTCTCCCAAAATATGCTAGAAATAATTTTAAAAGAAACAGTGATAATAAGAGCTGAACATATTGTGCTTTAAATAGGGCTGAAAAAATTGCAGACATGTTTAAACACAGCAGGATTAATTATATATGTCTGGAGAGTCTGCTTAAGGCATAGGTAGAGCTTCAACAGGAGTCAGCATCCAGAAGAACTGTGTGGAAGGATATGGTTCTTCTTTTATTTTTATTTTTTTTATTATCAATTGTTCAAGATACTTAAGGAAGTTCCAATGACATTATTTGAATCTTTGACTTAGCCTTTCACTCTTTAAAAATGATATCAGAGAAACAGATGCTTATCATATAAGTGTTCTTTTAAACATGAGTTTCCATGTTTGGAAGTCTCTTAATAGCTTCCTCTTGCCCTATGGTTGGTTTTGAACTCACCGTCACAGTAGGTATGTGTTTGTTGTGTTATGTATAATGTCTAGAAAAGAAGAAAATGCAGTATCTCAATAATACATCCATTGTTTGAATTTTCTCTACAGTTGTAAACTCTTCTGGAGGCTGCATGGTTTTGTTTATCTATTTCAAAACAAACCTATTAAATGGGTAGATCCTTGCAACATGATCTTGTTTAGAGAAAGCATATATGCACGTATTTTATAAGACTAGAGCATCAGAAAGACATACTGATGCTTAAAATTCCTCTGTTTTCCAAGATATATGAAGCTTCCATGGATACTCATTGGTTCGTGCCACTGCTTGTCTGCCAGGAGATAGGAATCATAAATTATCTTCAGCTTATGCTCCATAGGGCCAAACTACAGGGATCATGAACACATGATAATAATGAGGCAAAGTTGATTTTCCAGGTAACATTTCTTTGAAATATACACAGTTGTTTTTGGTTCCTTGCATAATACTCAAGCCTAGTCTGCTAGATAAATGACTTTAACATTATCAAAATGGCTCTGATACACATCTGGGGAACAGAAAGTACTTCAACAAAACCATTATGTAGATCAAAGCAGCACTGGCTTCTTTTGTCATGAGACCAATGGAACACTCAGTAGAAGAGAACATTGTATCTGGATCAAATTAGAAGTAAAGATTTTCAAAGACAAATTTTACATGCATATAGTCATGATGTATGGGTATAACATCTACCAGATGAAAATAAATATAGGTCCTACAGCATCTATAAGATATGGTTATGGTTTTTTTTTTTGATAAGCAGAAATGCCAGGATGGGGGGATATATCTTAAAGCCTCTATAAATTTGATGTAGACAACCAAAACAGATGTCTGGAATTTCAGTAAGAAATATTAAGAAAGAACATTTTACAGTATGCGCAGAACCATTCTGCCACCAGTTTTTCAGTTCCACGTTCTTCTATTCATTCCATGATGAAATCCAGTTAAACTCATTACCCATTTTTCATCTCATGAGCTTCTTTACCAAACAGTTCATGACAGCATGTGAGATCTTTTACAGAGCCAACAGCAAATGCAGACGTTTCTCATTCCTGTTGTATTGGCAAAAAAGAAGACATCAGAACTAAGCTATATGAATGTGCTGCTGAGAGTTTCAGATAATCATAGTGCTAAAGAAGCAAGAATCCTTGCTGTCAGATAAAAGATGTATAACTAGTCTAATGAGTCCCACAAGGCAGTAGTATATCATGTATATCTGCCTGAATCCTACCACTTCCTACATACCCCTTATGTGGAAATGCACTGCAACAATCCTTGTCTACCCATCAGTATGATTTGCTACTTCTAGAGGCATGTTCTAGATAGTATCAGTTCACGTCTTAGCCAGTTGTATAAGAATATAGTGCTGGGAGAACAATATTCTGCATCTGATACAGTGTGTGTTATGGCAGTTGAACTAGCATAACAGCACTTAGTATCTGAGCCTTTCTGCAATGCTGACTGTCACTAGATGATCCACAGGCCAGCACTGTGGTTGGCCCTGTCACAACATAATGCATGTGTTAAAATTCTTGTAATGATTATTATATGAAGTCTTCCAGAAACCTGCTGCAGTATTCACTAATGACAAAGGACTCCTTGTTGGACATAGTCCACTAGTGCATTTGGATTCTGCTGCCCAAGTAGGCTTCCCTTTGCAGCTACTCCTATCATACAAATGTTTATTTTCCAATCAAATCAAGCTGTGATAATTAAATAGACAAGAAGGCAATATTGACTATGTTCAAGAGTACATACAGCATGACCACATCTTTTGGCCTGACTGAAGACTGAAGAGCTAACCTACATTATCAGTTAGGATTGTTATATTCTCTCATATGACTGTGACTTGCACTATGTAGTCACAATCTTCTGGAGAAAGAAAAAATATATATAGTAATTACTGTGCAGCACTCGAATCTGCCTGCCAACAGCAGAACAGTGATTTGTGAGACACATCAAGAGCTTCTGGCAAGATCAATCTACTGAGATCCCTTTGATAGAGGAATAATGAGTTGACAAAGACCAATGTTCAGTTGGGTCCAGGCCCAATAAGATTACTGTACAGCATCATCAATATTGTCTGTGTTTGGAACTGACACAATCAGAATCGAATCAATTGCATTTTTCACAGCACTGTCACACATGATTTTTAACTTTGGCTCACAGCAGTGCGGAAGAGCTTGCAGATGTTGGCAGATTTTTTTTTTTTGCTAACTTATGGAATGTCATTATTAAGTAGGAACTGCACCATGTAGTACTTTGCGGTTCAGCTGTATTTTCTGGAATGGTCTCTTATTTGGAGGAGAGAGGAAACAAAGAGAAAATGTATCAGTTAGAGGAATGGTTTGTTGTCATTTTCAACATGTTTTGATGATTGAAAATACCACATAATATACGGCACAGCTCCTCCATCATTGTTGTCGTCATCATCATCATCATCATCATCATCATCATCATCATCATCATCATCATCAACATCAATGTAGATTGCATGTTCTAGAACAATGCTTATAGATATGGAATAATTCTTGTCTTGAGAAAACAAGGAAGAATAAAGAAATGGAAATGTTCCTTTATTAGAAGGAACATAAGTTATTTAAAAATTACTGTCTTTCCAACATTATTTAAAAGGTAGAAAATCTAGTTAACAATTCTTTCAACCTTCTCCTTGAGTATTTTATGATCTGATGTCCTGCTGGAAAAATCTATCACTGATTTGTTCTTTGTAATCTATTTTGTACAGTCCATCCTTTATACATCCTGTAGGAAAACTACATCTGTTATGCTGTTGGTACATAGCAACATGTGTCAGCAGATGGGAGCACTTGGTTGAGTATGTCTGAGCTCAGAAGCTAAATAGGGTCAGACTTGGTTAGTACATGGGTAGCAGATCTCTAAGGAATTCAGGGCTGAAGGCTAGACAGTGACAATCCTGGCAAACTCATTCCATATTGCTGCCAAGAAAACTATATGGATGTGTCCATGAAACAAGAGGAATTTTGTTCAACCTGAGGGAGACTTTTCCATTTTATATAGCAATTTGTATGGAAGGCAAAATTAAAGTGTACTTCAAATAAAGGGGAACATATTTGATTATATTTCTTTGGAAAACCATTTACCAGGTTAGGAACCCTGGAAGAGGCCATGGACAGGACAGAACAACTCTCACTCAGATGCGTCATAGATTAATAGATGTCATTCCAACCACAGTGTGTCATAAAGCTTACCCAGACAGGCAAACTAGGCTATTGGGTACAGAGAAGAGTTAAAAATCTTTCAGAGTTATTAGCCTATCTAACAGTTAGTTACTGCCTTTACTACAGTCACTGACCAACATTTTATTATACAACTTTTGCAAAGGTTGTAAGGCTCAAATAAAAGTACGTAAACATTTTCTGGAAGATTAATTGAAGCAAACAAAATGTTTTAGACTTCTAAACACTATAAATATAAACAGTAAAATACTAACAAACTAAATGCCTAAAATTAATTGACTAAGTTATAAAACTGCTTTGTGAAGAAAATTATCTAATAGGGCTGGGCAGATATTTTAAGATGCTGTTGTATTTGCTGAAGGCTCAAGCAAGCACTTCAAAGTTCCTCTTTGAAGCATGAAGGGAAACAATGTCCCACTTTTAAAGAGTGGAGTGGCTTATGCTGATTTGCTGGAAAAAAGGGGGCTTCTGCACATGCACAGCACATAAGCAAAAGTAACTGACCTGAAAGCATATCCCTGCCTCAATCTTGCTCAAGGCAAAACAATGTGCCTCCATGATGCATGTTGCCACGTTAAGGTGCCTCTGATCAACTAAATACTAATCAAGGCAGTATCTGACCAATCCACCCAGAATTGGACACCATTTCAAGCACAAATATAGCACATTTATCAGAACAATTCACTAAGTTTAATGGGGATTAGTAGAGTACTACCAAACATATGCAAGCATATGCAGTACTATTAGGGATAATGTTTTCCTTTATTCTGCAATTTGCTTAATTTTCCCTATAAGAAGTAGCATGAGGAACGTGGGTTCAGATATCCCAGTAGTAAGAAATCTCTCTGGAACCAATTAGGTCTTAGTGAAGTATTTCATGTATTGAAAGATACAGTACCATCACCCTCTGCATCTAAAGACTTGAGTAATTGTATTTCCCCCGTCCTCTTCTTTTATCAGACCCAAGTCCCCACCTTTGTTTGAAACTGAATATTTACAACTGCCTTCGGTTTTACAACATGGGCTTCAGCAACATTCTTCACTGCCCATTGGCAGATAATACTTTAGCCACAGCATTCTGGTGTCAACTTGCTGAGTCTGTGGAGTTTCTAATTCTTGCTGGCTCTGTGATGTTTCCAGCTCTCACTCACATCAATCAAGTCTCCTTCCTCCCTCCTTTACAACCCATGACAGGAAAAGGCCCAGAAGGGGGTTTTATGATTTCTGGGGCTAAACCTCTGACAAGTAGTTTTTTGTTTTTTTTTAAGATGGCGCCGAGTCAGCATGTGTATGTAGAGCAGGTATGATTTGTGGGAGGATTTTAGTATGTTGTGGAGAGTTAGAGAACTGGAGATTTGGTCTGTTTGGTGGAGGAGTCTCTTGGGTTTGTCCTTCAATCGGAATTAATTGGATTGGTTTTCCATCTGGCCCATGCAGCTTTTAATTCTTGCTGGGCTGTTTGGCGGCTTGAAACAGGATTGAGTATGGCCTCCAGGGCCCATTCCCTTACTTGGATTTGCAGCAGGAGTACAGCTTGGAGAGCTAGCCTGTGGGGCTTGGAGGTGGCTAGATTGTAGATCCAGAGGTGGCTGGATTGTAGAGCCTCCAGGAATGTGGATTGGCAGCCTTGCACGGGAAGTGCTTCAAGCCTTTTATATCAGTTGGAAGCATGGCGGAGGGAAGGAAGCCGGCACTGAAGGTGTAACAAGCCCCTGTTGCCCTGCAGGAGGGACTGTGCCAAGAGGCGAGGAGATGAGGGGGTGAAGCTGCCTGCGTGAAGGCGAGGGATTTGCTGTGGCAGAAGCAGAGCTGGGCCAGGCTGGTTGCAACAGCTCTGTGGCTATAGCTCACCCGCCCCCGCGGGCGGGCAGCCATTTCACCTCCTCCCTGGCTGAGAGTTGCTGATAGTTATCCACAAGAACTGTTTCTAAGTGACAGTCATTATAACCCAAGATGACCGATCAAAAAACTGATCAAAGGACTGGGATTAGAAGGGTTAGGCTTGTGCCCTGGATTCTGTCCCCTGTCTCTGGAGGAGAGTGGGGGAGGGGTTTGAATCACAGGGATTGTATAATTGGGGCCTGAGCAGTCTGGTGAGAGGAGACTGGCTTATGGTAAGGAATGGTTGGTGTGGCTGGTGGATGGGGTTTAAGGAGGTGACCTTTAATTAACTTGAGGTGCTAAGTGCTAACATTGCAGAAGCACCTTAGGTATTAAGGAGTTTTGCTGGATTGTAGGTTGTTGTGAGGTGGGGGGTGCAGGCCTGGGCATGGAATTTGAAAGACAGGGGAGGGGGAAGGGTTCTGAAGGGATGAGGGCAGGCTATAGTATCCCAGTAGTGACGGGTAGAGGGAGCAATGGCGGGAGACGAGGGGCAAGATTTGTATGTGGAAGGGGTCATAGGTATATTGTTCCTGTGGCACGTTCCAGCCCCTCAAACTCACTCCCGGGTCCCAGTTGGCAGACTTTCAAGGCCCTGGGCTGTCAGCTGCTGCTACTGAATGCCAGGTCAGTTTGTAATAAGGCCACCCTCATCCATGATTTGATTGTGGATGAGAAAGCTGACCTGGCTTGTATTACGGAGACCTGTCTGGAAGAGGAAGGGGGAGTCCCCCTTTCTGAAATGTGCCGAGCTGGTTACCGGGTGTGGCACCAGCCGAGACTCCAGGGGTCAGTGGGGTGGCGGTGGTCAACCGAGACACTTGGGAGGCATCCAGGGGCACTGCTCCTCAGATAGTCGGGTGTGAGACCCTGTTTATTAAGTTGGGCTCTAGGGACCAGTTGAGACTGTTGCTATTGGACCATCCTCCCTGCTGTGCAGCAACCTCCCTGCCTGAGCTCCTTGACTCCGTTGCCGGGTTGGCGGTAGAGTTCCCCAGGCTTATGGTCTTGGGGGATTTCAACCTGCCTTCCTTGGGGGCGGGGTTGGAGGTAGCCATGGGCCTGTCCCAAGTAATCCAGGGCCCAATGTGTAATGGTGGTCATTTGCCTGACCTGGTTTTTCTGTTGGAGCAGTGGCAGAGTGCTCTGAAATTGGGGGAGATCTTGGTTTCTCCCCTGTCATAGTCAGATCACTGCCTGGTGAGCCTCCAGCTCTCTGGCACCACCCCCCTCTGCAGGCAGGCTGGGCCTATTAGATCGGCCCACCCCAGGTGACTGATGGACGCAATTGGGTTTCAGAGGGAGCTTGGGGTTGTTCCAGGAAGTCTGCTACATGGCCCGACTGAGGCTTTGGTGGCCACGTGGAATGAGGGAGTGGCCAGGGCCTTGTATCTGATCGCGCCTGAGTGGCCTCTCCAGGCCCATGGCTCCCACGTCTCCCCATGGTTAACAGAGGAGCTGAGGAGGCTTAAGAGGGCTAAGAGATGCCTGGAGCACTGCTGGCAGAAGACAGGGAGCGAAGATGACCAAACACGAGCTAGAGCCGCTATTAGAGCCTACCTCATGGTGGAAAGGGCGGCAAAACATGGTTATTTCTCCGCCCTTATTGCATCTCCAGATAGCTGTCCAGTGGCCCTATTTCGGGTGACTCAGTCCCTCCTTGGAGGGAGCAATACCGAGCTTCACCTGCAGGGTCACTGTGAGGAATATGCTGTGCATCTAGTGGATAAAGTCACTTGCATTCACTCTACATTGGACTCCAGCTTTAAGGCAGGACCAGTGAAGTCTGGCATGGTTATCTGGGGGAGTTTGATCCAGTTGCACCTGAGGAAGTGGACAGGGCCCTCGCAGCTACTAGCTCGGCCACTTCTGTATTAGATCAGTGCCCTTCCTGGTTGGTCAAGGCTGCCCAGGAGGAGGCAGTGATTGGGTCTGGGCAGTGGTTAATTCCTCTTTGAGAGAGGGGGTGCTCCTGCTGGCTCTTAAGGAGGCGGTGGTGCATCCTCTCCTCAAGGGTCCATCGCTTGAGCCAACCAGCCTGGACAGGTTTTGTCCAGTCTCCAACCTCCCCTTTTTGGGGAAGGTTGTGGAGAGAGTGGTCGCATGGCAGCTGCAGAGGACCCTGAATGGAGCAGATTATCTGGACCCTTTCCAGTCAGGGTTCAGGTCAGGTTATGGGACTGAGATGGCATTAGATGACCTCTGGCCAGAGTGGGATGGGGGCAGTGCAACCATCCTTGCTCTTCTTGACCTCTCAGCAGCCTTTGATACCATCGATCATGGTATCCTTCTGGACTGGCTTTGGGAGTTGGGGATGGGCAGCTGGTTCTCCTCCTTCCTCTGGGGTTGGTTCCAGCTGGTGTTGATAGGGGGGGAAAGGTACAGCCCATGTCCCCTACTCTGTGAGGTGCCTCAGGGCTCAGTTCTCTCCCCTTTCCTATTTAACATCTACATGAGACTGTTGGGGGAGGTGATCTGATGGTTTGGGGTAAGACACCATCAATATGCTGATGATACTCAGCTTTATATCTCTACCCCAGACTGCCTGAGTGATGCCATGGATGTTCTGACCCAGTGCTTGGAGGCTGTAAGGGCCTGGATAGGGTGCAATGGGCTTCGACTCAACCCAAGCAAGACTGAGTGGCTTTGGGTTTGTGGGCCTCCCTGTGCTAAGGTTTTTCCACCTTTGGTCTTGGATGGTGTTGCACTGCCCCAGACACACCCGGTGCACAATCTGGGGGTCCTCGTAGACTCACGGCTCCTGCTCAAAGAGCAGGTGGCAGCCATGGCTAGGAGGGCCTTTGCACACCTTTGGGTTGTGTGCCAGCTGTGCCCATTCCTAAACCAAGAGGCTTTGCTCACAGTCACTCATGCCCTCGTGACCTCCTGTCTGGACTACTGTATGCGCTTTACATGGGGCTGCCCTTGAAGAGCATTTGGAAGCTTCAATTGGTGCAGAATGCAGCTGCATGGGTAGTAAATGGTGTCGGGTACTCGACACATGTAACACCACTACTATGTGAGCTGCATTGGTTGCCAGTGTGCTTCTGGGTGCAATTCAAGGTGCTGGCTGTCACCTTTAAAGTCCTTCATGGCTTGCGGCCAGGTTACCTAGGGGACCGCCTTCTCCCAGTTGTTTCTGCCCATCCAATTCAGTCTAGTAGGTTGGGTATGCTGCGGGTCCCGTCATCCAGGGAGTGTTGGCTGGCAGGAACTAGAAGGCATGCCTTCTCTTCCATAGCACCTGCCCTCTGGAACGTCCTCCCTCCAGAAATTAGGATGTCCCCAACCCTGTTGACCTTTTGTAAGGCCATGAAGACCTGGCTTTGTGCCCGGGCCTGGGGCCTCGAGCGTGTGGCTGGTCCCATCTGTTGGCTGTACTAACATTCATGCATTGCTCACTTGGCAGCCATGTATATGTATTTTGTATTTATTTTATATTTTAACTGTTTTAATTGTAATTGTTTTAATTGTTTTATAGTTTTATTGTTGTAAGCCGCCCAGAGTCACTCGCTGAGATGGGCGGCTATAGAAATCAAATAAATAAATAAATAGCAATAATATTAATGAAGAGGGTTGAATTAATGTCTTCAGAAAGGTTACTCCCATTTTGATAATCAACAATGTCACAATAAATACAAGGAATTAGACCTGCATTCCATAATGAAGTATTCAGAATATTCCATCTTTGATTTGTTCACTAACAATCATCTCATTTTTCAAATACTACTGCCTCAGTTACCATTTAATGATGGCTTCATGTAAAGACCATTATATCTGTAGGCAGCTTACCAGACCAATCCAGTTGATTTAGTCATGGAGGACCTTCATTCTTCTATCATGCCTTTATGAGCACTGCTGGCATTGAGACCCTTTGCAAGCTGGCATCAACTATTTGAAATGCATATAAAGCATATGATGCCCTCACTAAATTAATGTTGCATAACATGAAGAAATTGGTGTGGTGCAGAAAGGCATATCAAAGCCATAATCAAGATTTAACACTGAAAACTATGTCTTGGCTATAGATTCACTCATAACTTCTTTTCGACTGTGTGCTAAAGTAAATCATTATCTACTGCTGAAAAATCACTGCTGTTGTTATCTTTTACTTGAAGCCTACTGGCTATGGTCTGACCCAGTTTGTTTGCGTTTGTGTTAGATTCTGCCCATGCATAGGAGTTTGCTTTAAATGTCTTGGTGCAAGCTAAACAAACTTAGTTTGCATTATTTCAAATATAAACAGAGATCTGAATAATTTTATAGCATGTCTCTTAGTACAGGTAAGCATTTTCAGTATCACTGGCCTACTTGTAAAGGAAAATATCATTTTTTTTCTAAAACAAAGAAACCAGTGAAATGAACATAGGCTGAATATTCATAAAAAGTTCAGCTTTTCCTGAATATAAATCTTTTTCATGATATATGTCTTTTTTCCTAGATATAAAATCCAAAGACAAAAAACAGGTCATACTGAAAAAAAGCATTGCTTTATTTGTCACAAAAGGGACAGAATCCAGTAAATTGGAAGCCTCAAAGGGGGAGGGCATTTCACTGTGTCACTGCAAGCTGGTCAGAAAAGGGATATAATTCTAAGGACATACGCTATGCTACCTCCTTTCAATGGTGTTGATAACATTGATGTTGATCTTGAGCTGCCAAATAAAAATCAGAAGAGCAGCTACATTAGATTAATGTAACAACAGTGGTAAATATCATTCTCCTGCAAAGTGACTGGTAAATATCCATTTGGGTCATGGCAAAGAGATAAAATATCAGGATACAGTGAATATGCCTTGAAACATATGGTTCCACATATTTGAATGATAAGGCCTGAAATGGTGATGGAATGTAGAAAAGAATTACTTTCAGCACAAACTCCACCCCAGATGATCCCATTCAGCCAGAAGTCCCAATTCATGAACAGCTCATCATCCTCATCCTCATCCTCATCTTCATCCTGAGCCTATGCTACTTTAATTTCTAGAGAAGGAACTCCAACCTGGAAACTGTAACAAAACCACTGCTGGAGTGGCTGAGGTGCTTAATTAGATGAAGTTCTAAATCAAGCAGAGCCTCCTTGAGTACAAAAGGCAGAACACAAAAGTTAGAAAGCCACCCAGGCTGGGCTTCAGCCTTAAGTTTACAAGAGATTTCTCCAATCAACAGCTCTCATCATCCTCAACCTGTGGAGTCAACAACCATCCTATCTGGATGGCACTTGACTGGGGAACTGGGTCTGGATATATCAGCTACCAAAACAACATTTCAACATCATCATATGCCTCTCCTTGGACTGAACCACTATCAAATTATGTTCAGCTTCTGATGCTGCAGTCAAGTGTTGAGAAGAAATTAGTAAATTTTAATGTGATCAAAGATTGTGCCAAGGTTGTGGAGCAATGTTAGAGCATGAACAGAGTGAACACAGTGCTATTAAACTGAACATATTTGTGAGTCAAACATATTTAATAAATTGTTGTTGTTTATTCATTTAGTCGCTTCCGACTCTTCGTGACTTCATGGACCAGCCCACGCCAGAGCTTCCTGTCGGTCGTCAACACCCCCAGCTCCCCCAGGGACGAGTCCGTCACCTCTAGAATATCATCCATCCATCTTGCCCTTGGTCGGCCCCTCTTCCTTTTGCCTTCCGCTCTCCCTAGCATCAGCATCTTCTCCAGGGTGTCCTGTCTTCTCATTATGTGGCCAAAGTATTTCAGTTTTGCCTTTAATATCATTCCCTCAAGTGAGCAGTCTGGCTTTATTTCCTGGAGGATGGACTGGTTGGATCTTCTTGCAGTCCAAGGCACTCTCAGAATTTTCCTCCAACACCACAGTTCAAAAGCATCGATCTTCCTTCGCTCAGCCTTCCTTATGGTACAGCTCTCGCAGCCATATGTTACTACAGGGAACACCATTGCTTTAACTATGCGAAAGAACAACCAAATGAAACGGACACAATGAAACAGTAACCTAAAACCTAAGAAATTGTAACTTTTAGAAAAGGGCCCCATTCCAAGATTAGGATACTGTATGTTATGCCTTCTTATGAAAATTGCTGCAGATAAAAAACTTAGCAACTCTATTAGTGATGGTAGGATTCCAGTCTGAATCACCTCTCCCTCATAACACATTTGATTTTGGTTGGGAAAGATAAAAGGTATCTGCATGTATATTAATGTAGAAAGGACAAAAACATTAATATACCAGTTAGAGTTTCAGGTTTATTACAGCCACAAGGGTGGCATGAAATGCGATTCTACTGTACCTCCCAACTAATACTGCAGAAGGTAAAAGGTTGAAATGAGCCAAAGAAAAGGATTGACAGGGTGCTGGGCAACAAGACTGAATAAGTAATTTGCAGGTGTAAATGGTTCTGAGTTGGAACCCACTGGTGGTGAAGTCTATCTGTCATGCATTGTCAAAAATTCAGCTGCAGCCCACTCTAAACCTGGGGACAGCAGAAAGAGAGAGAGAGAGGTCACAATAATATAGGTTAGCTAAAAGTTTTGCTTTCCACTTTAATAAAAAGTTGTCAAGGAAATTAATGGGGCCAATGAATCATTAGAGAACAAAAGTTTAAGCTAGTAGAGACTCAGCAGATGCAGGCTTTCATGTCAAAGGGGTTGTTTGTAAATTCACATTTTAATGTCATATGAAGAGACTCTCTGAACAATTATGGTGCTATCTTCTACAAGAGTTCTACAAGAAAAGTTATCACTTTTTTTTTCAGCAAACACCAACAAAAACTCAAGGTGGATAGGTCCCTTCCCAACTGGGAATGGGCATTTTTTTTTCAGCTGAGGACCACACTAGAATCAATGTTTCAGGTGCTGAATTCCAATGGTGCAATCTGAACTGCATTTGGGCTGCAATATGGGTGCTGGAGGATTGCATGCATCCCCCATACCAGATGTATTAATATATCAGTGCCTAGGGCTTACACAGAAAGCAATGTACTTGTTCCACTGAACATGATTAATGACAACTATTGTAGGATCCCTCATCAAAGATACCACATGGTAACCAAAAATATCCATTGCTACCAAGCTCCATCTGCTGCTATATCAGGGTAGTTTCTTCTCCTGAATATCAACAAGATAGTCCTATGACTGCCTTGGGATGAATCACATGGATCTGGTCACGTCAAATTCAGTCATTGTCAAGTATTTAGGCATATTGTATCAGAGCTACAAACTTCTGGCAATCATGAAATGGCAGCAAAAAGTTAGAGTGGCTTGCATCTCTTTACTGCCATCTAGTAGTTCCCAGATACAGTTTGCTTAAAATATTAATGGGTTAAATAATTATATATTGGCAAATACTGCAAACGCAATGAGGACGTAAAGCAACTCTAAAGTTATAACTCATATGGAATATATCCTTGATGACAGAATTAACGTATCTCTCTAAGATATCCTGCATGACACTGTTTCATAATGCTTATGTTACATACTCATATAAATGCCCTAATCACACAAACATTCCAAGCAAGCTCCTTTGATAAAAGCTACAACTAAGAATTCTGTGAGCATTATTTTATATTACAAACAAGTCAATCAGTCACATGAATACTCAATTGTGTTCTAAGCCAACAAATATACTGTCTATGCCTACTTTCGAGCAATATCTGACTAGCTAAATTTTGGAGAATATATAACAATAATGATTCCCTTAATAGATACAAGTATAGGTAAAGGTATAAATATAGGGACAGGGATAGGTGTAGGTTTAGATATATTGTATATGTCTATACCTACACCTATGGTTATAGATATGGACACACACCAATAACAGCTAGATTTTGTATGATTATATCTAATTATACAGAGTAATCAAAGTAATTAACTGTGATTGTTGTCATGAAGCATCCTTTTCAAATTTTCAATTATATTAATAATTTATTGAATTGTTTATTAATAGTAAGAAAATTAATTAAACAGGAAACTTTAAAGAATGAATAATAGCAACAACAATAACAATAACACATCAGAAGCCAGCAACTATATAAATTCAATGGTAAATTGTAGTAATATGAGGAGCAAAACTAGATTATGGTTATGTTACTGCTGTATTTGTATTCTGTTTTTATCAGGGTAAGTCACATAGAATTGAAGCAATAGGTGGCATGAAATGCCTGTAATCAATCAACCAACCAATCAGATCCAAAGCCAGCTTGGGTGCTCACATCTCAATGTCTACAGTGATGCAGCTTAGTAAATCTCCCAAAGGAGGGCATTCTATAAAGTTAGCATCTTCTCTAAGAAGGCTCTCCACTGACAGAAGATTAGGATTTTATCTATTGAATGGTACATTTATAGAGCAATCAGTTCTACAGGATGACCAGCACTATCCTTGAATATAGAGCCCAGTATTATTCATTACTGTGGACACATGTGACGTACAGCTGAAATTATTACTTTATGAGCTGATTCAACTAAAATCATAATATTAAATTTCATTTTTAATTATTCAAAAGATATATACAGCTGTCCAACTCTTGACTCCAGATAGCATGCATCAAATAAAAACAAAGCCAAAAAGAATTACAGGTAAGAAACCATACAAAATCAAAATAAACCAAACCCATAGACAACATATCAGATAACATATGCCTGAGGTCAACCAAACCACACTCTACCTCCCAGAAGAAGAGTCATGTAACCTTCTTGCCCAATACCTGGGGTTGGGGAAAAAACAGGTTTTTTAAAAGTTTTCTGGAAAGGTAATAGGGTTGGGGCCATCCGGACTTTGGTGGAGAGAGTATACCAAAGGGCATACCACCTATGTCCCATCAGAAGACATTGCCTCAGGAAGTGGACTTGGAGCATTCCTATTCTGTAGAATAAGCAGAAGTGGTAGGAGACAGATAGTTCCACATAGAGCCCAATCCTGTGACAGGTAAGGCTTTATCTGTGGTAACCAGCAGCTTGAATGACACCAAGAAATCTATTGGAAGCCAGTGCAGTTCATGAAGTAGTGACATTACATGGGCGTACTCTGGTGTTCCCATAAGTATCTGTGCCACCACATTATGGACCATTTGCAGCTTCTGGATCATCTTCAAGGGCAGAACCATGTACAATGTGTTTCATAATCCAGCTGGGAGGCAACTGAGGCATGAGTGCCCATAAGCAGGGCCTCGTGATTCAGATTGCATCAGATGGAGTTGTGCAAAAATCCTCCTGGCCAAAGCTGCCACCTGTTTCTCAAGCAGAAGCTGTGAGTCCAGGAGGAGCTTCAAATTTTGTACCAATTCTAAGTGAGGAAGTATAGGCCCCTCTAGAACCAATTGCGGAAAATCTCCAGTTCCAGGTTCAGAGGGGTCCCAAACCTACAGCTACCTGATCATGGTAGAGTTACTAAGTCAAACCCTTCCCTTCCCTATTCGGGCCACCGCAGCCACCAGACACTGGAACAACAGCTTCAGTGAATCACTTGGTCAGCCAATCCATACCAATGAATGACCTCACCCAGTGGCGTCATATAGATGTTAAACCGAAACATGTAACGAAGTCAGAAAATTTGTTGTCGTTTATTCATTCAGTCGTTTCCGACTCTTCGTGACTTCATGGACCAGCCCACGCCAGAGCTTCCTGTCAGTCGTCACCACCCCCAGCTCCCCCAGGGAAAAGTACATCACCTCTAGAATATCATCTATCCATCTTGCCCATGGTCAGCCCCACTTCCTTTTGCCTTCCACTCTCCCTAGCATCAGCATCTTCTCCAGGGTATCCTGACTTCTCATTATGTGTCCAAAGTATTTCAGTTTTGCCTTTAATATCATTCCCTCAAGTGAGCAGTCTGGCTTTATTTCCTGGAGTATGGGATGGTTTGATCTTCTTGCAGTCCAAGGCACTCTCAGAATTTTCCTCCAACACCACAGTTCAAAAGCATCGATCTTCCTTCGCTCAGCCTTCCTCATGGTCCAGCTCTCGCAGCCATATGTTACTACTGGGAAAACCATTGCTTTAACAATGCGGACCTTTGTTCTCAGTGTGATGTCTCTGCTCTTAACTATTTTATCAAAATTTGTCATTGCTCTTCTCCCAAGGATTAAGCGTCTTCTGATTTCCTGACTGCAGTCAGCATCTGCAGTAATCTTTGCACCTAGAAATACAAAATCTTTCACTGCTTCTACGTTTTCTCCCTCTATTTGCCAGTTATCAATCAAGCTGGTTGCCATAATCTTGGTTTTTTTGAAGTTTAGCTGCAAGCCAGCTTTTGCACTTTCTTCTTTCACCTTCATCATAAGGCTCCTCAGTTCCTCTTCACTTTCAGCCATCAAAGTGGTATCATCTGCATATCTGATATTGTTAATGTTTCTTCCAGCGATTTTAACTCCAGCCTTGGATTCCTCAAGCCCAGCATGTCGCATGATGTGTTCCGCATACAAGTTGAATAGGTAGGGTGAGAGTATACAGCCCTGCCGTACTCCTTTCCCAATCTTAAACCAGTCCGTTGTTCCGTGGTCTGTTCTTACTGTTGCTACTTGGTCGTTATACAGATTCTTCAGGAGGCAGACAAGATGACTTGGTATCCCCATACTGCTAAGAACTTGACACAATTTGTTATGGTCCACACAGTCAAAGGCTTTAGGATAGTCAATGAAACAGAAATAGATGTTTTTCGGAAACTCCCTGGCCTTTTCCATTATCCAGCGGATATTGGCAATTTGGTCCCTAGTTCCTCTGCCTTTTCTAAACCCAGCTTGTACATCTGGCAATTCTCGCTCCATGAATTGCTGAAGTCTACCTTGCAGGATCTTGAGCATTACCTTACTGGCATATGAAATGAGTGCCACTGTTCGATAGTCTGAACATTCTTTAGTGTTTCCCTTTTTTGGTATGGGAATATAAGTTGATTTTTTCCAGTCTGATGGCCATTCTGTGTTTTCCAAATTAGCTGGCATATAGCATGCATTACCTTGACAGCATCATCTTGCAAGGTTTTGAATAGTTCAGCTGGGATGCCGTCATCTCCTGCTGCCTTGTTATTAGCAATGCTTCTTAAGGCCCATTCAACCTCACTCTTCAGGATGTCTGGCTCTAGCTCACTAACCTCACCGTCAAAGCTATCCCCGATATTGTTATCCTTCCTATACAGGTCTTCTGTATATTCTTGCCACCTTTTCTTGATCTCTTCTTCTTCTGTTAGGTCCTTGCCATCTTTGTTTTTGATCATACCCATTTTGGCCTGGAATTTACCTCCAATGTTTCTAATTTTCTGGAAGAGGTCTCTTGTCCTTCCTATTCTATTGTCTTCTTCCACTTCTGCACATTGCTTGTTTAAAAATAATTCCTTATCTCTTCTGGCTAACCTCTGGAATTTTGCATTTAATTGGGCATATCTCCCCCTATCACTGTTGCCTTTTGCTTTCCTTCTTTCTTGGGCTACTTCTAGTGTCTCAGCAGACAGCCATTTTGCCTTCTTGGTTTTCTCTTTCTTTGGGATGTATTTTGTTGCCGCCTCCTGAACAATGCTGCCAACTTCTGTCCAGAGTTCTTCTGGGACCCTATCTACTAAGTCCAGTCCCTTAAATCGATTCTTTACCTTTACCTTCTTTACCTGCATATTCCTTAGGAATATTAGTGAGCTCATATCTAGCTGATCTCTGGCTCTTCCCTAATCTCTTTAGTCTGATCCTAAATTGTGCAAGAAGAAGTTCGTGATCTGAACTACAGTCGGCTCCAGGTCTTGTTTTTACCGACTGTATAGATGTCCGCCACCTTTGGCTGCAAAGGATGTAATCAATCTGATTTCGGTGTTGTCCATCTGGTGAAGTCCATGTATAAAGCCGTCTCATAGGTTGCTGGAAGAGAGTGTTTGTTATGCAGAGTGAGTTGTCTTGGCAAAATTCTATCAGCCTATGTCCTGCCTCATTTTGTTCTCCCAGGCCATGCTTACCTGTAATTCCAGGTGTCATTTGACTGCCCACCTTAGCATTCCAGTCTCCTGTGATGAAAATAACATCTCTTTTAGGCATGTTGTCCAGTAGGTGCTGCAGATCCTCATAGAACTGCTCTACTTCAGCTTCTTCAGCATCTGTGGTTGGGGTGTATATTTGGATCACTGTGATGTTAGACGGCTTGCCCTGAATTCGAATTGAGATCATTCTATCATTTTTTGGATTGTATCCAAGCAGTGCTTTAGCCACTTTACTATTAATTATGTAGGCTACTCCATTTCTTCTGTGGTCCTCTTGTCCACAGTAGTAGATCTGGTGGTCATTTGATGTGAAGTAGCCCATTCCAGTCCATTTCAGTTCACTGATGCCCAGAATGTCTATCTTTAATCTTGACATCTCACCAATAACCACATCCAATTTGCCCTGGCTCATAGATCTTACATTCCAGGTTCCAATGGTCTGTTGATCCTGAGAACATCGAGTTTGCCGTTCACCACCAGCACCCTCGGCCGCTAGCCGTCCTTCCAGCTTTGAGCTAGCTGCGTCATCACGTCTGGGGCTAGTTGAACTCATCCTCTGTTCCTCCCCAGTAGCATTTTGACCATCTTCCGACCTGGGGGTCTCATCTTCCGATGGTATACCTACATATCTCTGGTTGTACTGATCCATTGAGTTTTCACGGCAAGAATACTGGGGTGGGTTGCCATTACCTTCCCCAGGGATTGCATTTTGTATGCCCTCTCTGTCATGACCTTCCCATCTTGGGTGGCCCTTCACGGTTTAGCTCATGGCATCATTGAGGTGCTCAAGCTCCAGCACCATGACAAGGTAACGATCATTTGCTGAAGCAGAAAATTTACATAACATGATTTATTGTTCAATTGTTTAATAGATATTTTGTATCCTCAGAAAAAAAGATTCAAAATAGGATTGACTACTGTAGCATGCTTTACATGGGGCTGCTTTGGTCCAAAATGCAGCAGCCCACTTCCTGGTGGGTGAAAACTGCCACTATCATGAAATACTTGCATTGAAGACTCTGCACTGTTTGCCAGTAGGTTTTCACGTACAAGGCAAAGTGTTGCCTGGAACCTATAAAGCCATTTATAGTTTGGGGCATAGGTTTCTGCAGGACACCTGCTTCAGGAAGAACCAACTTGACCCATGTGTTGAGTCCAAACAGGCACATTGAAAATTCCCCCAAGAAGCCAGATAAGAGCTTGTTATTTCTCCTGTTATGTCCCTCTTTTATGGACAGCATTCCCCCTTACTTTATTTTTAGAGGACATTCAAGACTGAGCACTTTCTCAGGGCCTTTAATGTTTGATGTATGGCAATATTGCTCTGGCATTAGAGTTTTTTTTTTTGGAGGGCGGTATTCTAATGTTGTTTTTATGGATATATATGTTTGTAAACCACCATGAGTCTGCTGGAATCGGCAGTCTAGAAATATCGTAAATATATAAAATATGTATTTATTTCACCTTCCACTACATATTTACTCAAAAATATGTCCTACTAATATCAGTAAAGCTTAGCCTGAGGAAGGTGTGTGTGCTATTGCAGCCTAAATTTATTTTTCTTATATTTTATCAATTTAAAGAGGGCTTAACATCTATAAGACATTTATTTTATTTTTGCAAGGTGGCAGGCAGATCAATCTCAACTTTCCTTTTCTTTTTATCGGTGAGCAACAATATTTAAACCCATGCATTTTAAAATATGCTGTGGTGCTGCTTCCTTATACAATTTGTTGCAAATGCAATAATTCTACCTTGCTCCTTCTTTCATAGTTTTCTTTAACAGAATGTAAGACATTCTTGTTGTGCAGCAATGATGTGTCTTCATATTGTTATGCCTTGCATATCCTTTATTTTTCTTCTGTTGTTCATCATTCTCTTCCCATCCTTGTTTTATATGACATTTCGGAGATGGTACCCATAGCAACACTCACTAGTAGGGATGAGACTCTGAAGCTGTTTTAGTCACTCCTAGAGCTGAGCACTGACAATGCCAGTCATTAATCTAGCAGCATCTGCCTACTCAGACCTGAACAGTGCCTTGTCTGGTCTTCCCCCCTCCAGCAGTAACCACCTAGTGCACAGAGATCCAGAGACTTGCAGTTAATGATTTGTCACTTATTCAGAACAGCTACACTTGGCAGCTGTGTTATCCATCCTGTTTGGCATTACCACACTGTATTGTGATACAATTATCTCTTGGAGCTGAACATGGGCACCTGAAATTTCCAATTAATCTGGAAACTTTTTGAAATCATTTGGGATCTTCATTTCAGGTAAACAAAAGCATTGCTTTAAAAAAAAAACAACCCTTAGCTTCACAAGGATTTCAGGGAGAAGTATGTTGTTACATTTTTGCATCCTCAGTTTGAATCACCCTTCACATTTCAAAGTCTAAACTGGCTGGTTGTCACCAACGAGTCTTGGTGTCTAGATTAAAAGAAATTTCTGGTGTTTTCTCTGAGGCATGCCTTTGGCAGAAGTATTCTGTGTTGATGATAAGGCATTCAGCATGAGGCAGAGTTACCAAGCCTTGACTGTGAGGAACGTTCATATTGTTCTACATAAACTAGCAAATAGAAAGTATGGTGCAGATATATATCTTTTATTTCAACCTACTGATTCCCAAATCCATGAAATAATTTCTCTAAAATGATTCAACTCAAGGTGAAAAGGTGAAAGGTCCCCTGTGCAAGCACCGAGTCATGTCTGACCCTTTGGGGGGATGCCACTTTCGTGACGTTTTCTTGGCAGACTATAGAGCGGGGTGGTTTGCCATTGCCTTCCCCAGTCGTCACCTCCCCAGCAAGCTGGGTGCTCCTTTTACCGACCTCGGAAGGATGGAAGGCTGAGTCAACCTGAGCCGGCTACCCGAGAACCCAGCTTCCGCTGGGATCGAACCCGGATCATGGGGAGAGTTTCAGTTGCAATATTGCCACCTACCACTCTGCGCCACATGAGGCCAACTCAAGGTACTTTATGAAAAATGGGCCTTTCTGAAAAATTTGAGAGACAGGACATTTAAAATGATACATAAGTAGTACAAATCCAAATCTAGAAAGTGAGGGGATTTTTTTCCTTTTTTTAAAAAAAAATCCATCTATAAGGAGCTACATATTTGGGGATTCATATAAGACAAGGCCGATCCTCTAAGCTGCGGCAGACAAAATTAGAAGAAGCACCATTCAGTCCACTGAACAACCAGCTCCACCACGTTCCTCTCCTACCTGAACTATTTCTATTCCAGTTGGTCACTTTCAGATTTGTTGGGGTGATTTAGATCCTAATGGTTTTTCTCCATTCCTTTTTCTCTTTAGACTGTGAGCCCAAACTCCCCTATTTATGTTTAATGCATGCAAACTGGGGACTTTTTCAGCTACAGATTGGGCATTTTTTTTAAAAAAAATACATAACTAAATCATATTTAGTTGTACGATTTACAGTTGTAAACTGCCCAGGGTTGCTCTGCGAGTGAGATGGGTGGTGACTCAGTTTGAAATATAAATAAATAAATAAATAAATAAATAAATAAATAAATAAATAAACCATTTAACAGTTAAAGATTGTGACTGAATTAATTTAAATGCATTGTCTGAAGTAAATAGCTTCCTAGAAATTAGAAGTAAAATGTTTATAATTTGAGGATTGAAACGTAAGAGACCAATACTGATACATATAATGCGGCATTGTTCTAACAGTTGAGTGAAAGCAAGCAAGCTAATCTGGTTATTGATGGGAAAGGTTGATGTGGATGCTTTGTTTCATCCTCAAATGTGATTGGTGGCGTGAGAATTTGCATCTATGGTTTCAAAATGTAAGGATCAGTTAATAGAAAAATAGGGCAAGGTGCTCTTGAATCTGCCAAATAATGATCCAAAAGTCCTTGATAATTTTCAGTCTCAACAATTTCTGAAACACAGAAGAAATGCTAAAAATAATTACTGAAAGCCTACATATGTTTTATTTTTATGGAAGAAACAGCTCCATCTCCCAGAATAATCTGTATTGGGTGTGCTCAACTCTGTTAAACCAGTAGGAAGCCTCCATACTGAGGGTACAGTGAGGGAACAGCAAGACACAAAGTTTGTAGAACAAAGCAAGGGAGAGAATGATGGAAAGTTCTAGGTTTTGAGTATTGAGCAAAGGAGAGCCCATGTACCTTGAAGTAAGCTCTTTTTACCAAGGGTGAGTTTAGTGATTCTGATCCTTTGGAAACAAAATTGATCAGTATGGAGTGATTTACAAGGCAAGGTATAAAGATCTGATTGATATATAAAGTGAAAGAGGGGGTCTACCTTTTAACATAGAACCCTATCTGACATTTGATCATAAATTAGTCCTAAATTCCCAGCAAATTAGAAGATTACATCCACATTAATCTAAATTAAGTCAGTGTGATTAATGAAATTTCAAATACTGATAGAATTAACTCTAATTAGTAACTTTTGTAAAGCATTGCTAAATTAAATATCTTAGGCAATAGACACCCCTTCTCCTCCAACAGCAGCAGCAGTAGTAAATTCAGTACATATTTCATTATATGGAAAAAAGTAATAACTGTGTTCTATGCATTTTATTCTGCTATGCAACTATGTTAATGAAGCTTAAAGAGTGTTTGGAAGTCAAACAATTGGTTCAACAGTACCTGAGAGTACTGGTTGTGGAATCCATCCCTGAGGTATCACAATATTCATGTATAATGCCTAAAGCTATGGGTCATAGAGAAGAATAGACTTTCAATCTGCTGGCTCATGTATGCTGACATATAATTCCACCCCCACTCCCCCTAATCTAGGATGCTAAATCATGCTATAATGAAGTACTGAATTATTGAGGCTTTTCCAATTTCCACAGAAATGGACTTTAATTCAAAACTATGCCCAGTTAATTAAACTTTCCCCATGATCTAATTTGCTCTAATTATTTCTATAAATTGAAATGTAACTGAGGTTGTATAAAATTACCCTAAATTGGAGACAGTCTCCAGTTAAATAAGAATTTTTAAAGGGGGCTGGGTGGGGGAGAGAGAGAAAGAGAACGGAAGAAAGAAAATAAACAGCAAAATAGAACTGTATGGATTCTTTTGATAACTAACAGCATAATAGTTCCCAACGGCCTACAAAAAACCAACGACATTATGCTGTTTACTTGTGTAAGTATTCAATTTAAGAGCATACAGTTTCAATCTATTTATTAATTTTAATTTGAATGTCCACCAATGAAATTAAACAAGTAAAATATAAAATATTACCTAAAGATTTAAATAAATTTCAGTTAGGTCTGTAATTCCAAATACAATTTTGTCCTATTGAGCTCAGCAGTAGTTTTGAGTTATTGTATTGCAAGAGGATTGCACTGTAGGTTTAATTTCCAAAGTTCGCTGTGGAGCGTGCTTCTGAATAGACATGCATAGGATTGTACTGCCAGCAGACTGAACATATAACTCCATTAATACAAGGATAAAAAAGCTAGGTTCTGAAATAGGATCAGGCTTTAGCAATTTGCAAGGGAAAGAATTCCCCAGCTCTGGGACAGCCATAGAATCACACATAATGCTGTCTAAACATGGTACAAAGTGAAGATCACACTTCCTTAATTCTGAATAAAGGAAAAGGAGAAATCGCCAAAAGGTGGCTTTCAAGGGTGCATGCTATATTTATTAGTTCGTAGTTTTTTCAGCAGCATATCTGTAGTAGCAGTACTTAGAAAGACATATAAAACAATGTGATGTACTAAATAGTGCAAGTACTGTAATATAATACATGCCAAACAGTAGACAAGACATGAGCCAAAAGGTTAGGAGTGCTTCAATTAAAAGACGGCTCATCAATTCACTGCACAGTTTGAGAAAACAATCTGAAAAAAGCAAAAATGCTTTCAACATTCTAGTCCTCCATAGAAGTGGGCTAGTATTTTTTTCCTATCATTTTCTACATCTGCAAGGGAGAAAGTAGATGTTACACCAGACACAGAGTTGTTGCCGTTTGTATCTTCCCTGTAATAATTAACCCAAATATCATCACACTGCATTTCTATCAGGCCTTCATTATGAAGCTATTTTCTAAATTGTATAATGAGATTTTCATCTTTTGTTTCCAAACTAGAATGTCAGAATTTTCACTTCAGTGATAGTCAATGAGTTAATTCACTTATTTAAAATAATTAGACTACACCTTACCTCAATGAGTCCATGGCAGCTAACATTATTTAAGAGAATAACAACCATTTTAAGAATAATTTATCGATTGATTATGTGCCATCAAGTCTGTGCTGACTCTAAGTATAACAGAGCAGCTATAAAACATTACATTTGAAAAGGCACTTATTAATGAGCCCAAAATGAAAAGTTTCAACTACTGTTCATTATTACAGAAGTGGTAAGACAGAGCAAACAAAACCAAGAACACTATCAACCAGTTGACATATTTTATAAAACTCAAGAATTCTCATCTAGCATAGCCTTGGATTCCATCCCAAATTGTATGCACAACTTTGGATTAAATACATTGATCTAATATTGTTGTGATCAAGAATGAGTCAAGGTTATTCAGATACAAAATACTGTTGATCAGATTGGGCCAATTACTATTTAAACCAGACAAGTAGAAGCTTATGAGAGGCATCAAATGGATGTGGTGAAGATGAATTTGATTCCATCTGTTAATTGTTTATTAACAATTTATTTTTATTTATCAACTAAATTTTTATCACATCAATTAAGTTATTCTGGGTGATGTAAAAATCTGGAATATCTGTGGTACATTTTCAGAGCCATATTATGTATTCACATGCATTATGAAAAAAAAAAAAACATTTTTGTAAGCAATTTCACTTCCACCAGCCCTTCCTTTTTCTTAACTTCATAGAGCTGTTAGTCATACTTGCTACTTATACTTAATATAATTGTATATGAATGAGCAAAAGAAATAGGATTTTCAAAAAGTTTTAGAAAACCCCAAGTTCATTCTTATGTGACTACATAAGCTGCCTAATGGCCCTGGTTTTGACCTGAAGGGACTCTGTCTCAGGGGAGAATATTATGTTTTTGTTAGTTATTTCATTACAAGATTCCTGCTGAGAAGAGACTTCCAAGTGGGTTAATTAAATTAATTAAGTATGCCTTCTGATAGAGGCTTGCAACCCTTTGGAAGGACTGTAGCTTACAATTTTCTGTGTGAGTTGATACTAAAAGATGTTTGTCATTGTGTTCAATTTAAATGCATGTACTTTCTTTGCTTGTGCAATTCCACTGAATATTATATTTGCTGAAGCAGAAAAAACAGAGCATAACTGTATAATTTACCTGCTATAGATTTTCTTTGTCCCTTCTCCCTCTTTAAACACACACACAGATATAAATAGAAACAAACACTGTCTCTCAAATATTATACTGAGAGGTGATCATTCTAAATCTAGTCAATCAATGAATGTCTTCTTGAAAAGTGAAAAATTATGTACAGTTGTAGATGATCAATGCATGTTTTATTCAATAGTAAGCCCTTCCTAATGATCCAAAAGAAATTGTTTTGTTCACACACACATGAAAGGTAGGGCAGGCTGTCTGCTCTTATCTTCTTTACTTTCGGTTACAATAATGTCTAAATCCAGTGCCCATGTCCTAGAGCTGTCCACAGGATTTAAGGCATTAATCAAAATAATGAAACAGCAGTACCTAATTGAGAAGCATGTTCTACCTCTTTCATATGTGCATGTGATGTCACGTCAAACATACAAAAGTGGTGAAGTTTTCCTCACAATAGCACAGGCACAGCTTTCACCATTTGTCCTCTCTTGCACCCTCCAAGGATGCTTCTACCCTGCCCTTGACCACTTCTAATTAAATTATGTGAAGATAAACTGATGAAATAAACTAATGAAATAAGCATGAAACCAATTACCTTCATGTTTCCAAACTTTTTGATAGTGCATCAGGTTTGCATAAGTTCAGTATGGTAATGGTTAATCTTCCTTGTCTTCACTTGCCTATTCTAGAAAAAAAGGAAATTGGAAAGTAAATAGTTTGTGTGTGATTAAACTAGTCCCTATTTTAGTGTCCTCCCAAATTGACAGGTCCCAGACAATCTTGACTAGATAATACACAGCAAGTTGAATAAATAAGAATATTTTATATTTATGAAGCTGTTTTATCTATTCCAAGCAACTAATGCCTATGGTTTCAAATGTTAATAATTTGTGACAGAAACACAAACAATAACCTCCAGAAAAATGAGAATTAGATTTAAACATATAGGGGTGGACTACCACATGAATCTGAAGCCTGGCAAACTGCAAACTGATTTTAAAAAAACAGGATGGAACAAATTAAACACTAAAAATAAGAAATGGAGAGAAACTGAATTATACTCCTATTACAACTGCTCTTATTATTATTAGTAGTAGTAGTGGTAATAGTAATAGTAGTAGTAGTATTTAACCTCAGCACTAATCACAGCTAATCACTAATTGACTGGAGAGGTCAGTTGCAGGCACATTTCCTGCTTAGATTTACTTTTCACGACACACATACTGAATTTCTTTCTGTGCTGAGATGGATGGCTCCAATGAAAAAAAAAGAAGTCTATGAAGGAGATGAACTGATGAAAAATAGAAATGAAGGACGTGACCTTCACACTTGATGGACCACATATCAATTTTATACACTGGGCAAAATAGGTGAAGATAAGGTTTGGCTTGCTAGACTAATCTGGTCTTCCAAAAATCTAACAGGAATAGACATCTTGTATGGACTAGCATTTGCTGAATTCTTCTCTAACTTTGTTAAATCTTAAAGTAATTTGAAAATGGTGAAAGTCAGAATATGTCCCCATTCCAAATAAAAGGGCACTGTGTCACTACCAGTAACAATTGGAGTTACAGAGTAACTACAGATAATTACAATCATTTAATTCAAAGTCCCAAGTCACTTCATGCAGAACACAAGTCATTTATCATTATTGACCCTAGTTGAAACAAATTTACCCAAATCAATAAGGGTTTCAAATATCCATTAGAAAAGGAGTGATTGGTTTCAGATGATAAGCACTTCATATATACCTATATTAATAGGGGGAGAGCTGTTCAGGATGTTTTGGATTAATGAAGAAGAGTTAGTTTTTGGACAAGATAGTTAAGTGAAATGGAATTGACCTTAATTCTTTTTAATTAACATTAAGAAAAACTAATTGTTTTCAGCAAGTCCTCTTAACTACTGAAAAATGGGTAATTAAAAAAATGGTAACATATAATCAAAACCTTAACATCTTACCTTCATATAAAACATATCAGCTCAAATCCAGCGGGAATGAATTAATGTTATTGTCAATCCCTGAAAAAAAAACAGTCCAAAGTTCATGGAAATCCTCTATTTAAATAGACAGTTAGACAACCTGTTACTCTTGATATGGTCTGGACTACAGTTTCCACAATGTCTTGATATTGGCTTTGGTAACTATCAATAAGGCCACAACATTCTAAGGCCACAAGGTTGATGACCCATAAAGATTCAAATGCCTTTTCCAATCATCATCATCAGCAGCAGCAGCAACAACAACAAACAACAGCAACAATCTGGCAGTCAGTGCATGTCTTGATATACCTAGAATTTTCAGGGCAAAATATTCATAAGCAGCACCATTTGAATATGTGTTTGTTGTTGGAATAGAATGATTCCTTATATGTAAATCTGGTTGTCATCAGAGAAACTTACTCACAAATTCAATATTCACACAGGTGTTCTAATTTGGAGAAAATGGTCTAAAGTTTCCATTTTTCTCCATTTTGGGGATGTATGCACATTTTTTTTTCCTTTTTTCTGAAAATACATTCATCCCAAATCTTCTGAGAACCTGCAGGTTGCATTCTTAGTTATACATGTAGTATTTTATTATCATAACAACTTTGTAAAGTACAGTATATAGACTGAAAGTGGGACATACCCAGCATGGTAACGGGATTTGCATTTTTACCACTATGACACATTTACTTTCACAATGCAGCTGCTTCTGTACTGGTTATATTCAGGCATAGATTAGGGATGGAGCCTAACTGTAGACCATGCTACATATATTTATTCATAAATAAAGCTGACTGATCTCAGCAGATCTTATTTCCAAATCAACAGATAAAAGAGTGTAACTGTATATTTAGTTTCCAATCCTGTACCAATTTACCTGGGAGTAAGCCTCATTATACACAGGAGAGTTATTTTCATATAGATCTTGGATAAGATTGCATGCATGAAGTTTCGACTGTTGAAACCACAATCCTCTGGGTGTTTACTTGGCAGAAAGATAATTTAACAGAAAAGTATTTAATTAAATATATCACGTTGCTCTGCAAATTTCATAAATGTTATAATTATAGATGCTGCATGTAATGTTATTAAAACTGTAAAACAAGAATACTTAAAGTATCATCAGAAAGAACATATATAGAGAGAGTGGCTAGATAGCGTAGTGATTGGAGCACTGCCCTTTGACACAGGAGACCAGAGTTCAAATCCTGGCTGGTACCTACCTTACCAATAGGTCCTTAGGCAAAGACCCTCTCACACTTCACCTGCCTACCTCAGATATGAGAGTGACATGAAATAAGAGAGTCATGCCAGCTCGGACATCGCCTGGATTAACAAGATCTGCACCAGATGTTGGGAAACCAGGACAATCTGATAATAAGTGGGCTACTGGAACAAACCATACATGGACGAGACAAGAGAACCTGGAATTGATGGAATGCTACTACAACAGCAGACCTAATGAGAGGGGATATATGAAACGCATGAAGGAACTATGGATGGACAGAAGACCCTCATCCACATTAACTGAGAAACAGCTAGTTACCCAACACTTCAACATAGTGAAGAGGCAGCTGCTCTCACAACTTGAGATAGACCAGCTACGCATTATATCCTGGACTCAGGAAGACCTGGAAGAACAACTGGAGGTGCAGCCAACACCTGAAGCTGGAACGTCACTGCCACCCCATCCATTACAGAGCACAGCAGCTGATATGAGGCATGAGATCATGGATAAACTAGCTACAGTCAACTCTTGAGACTGATTACCAAGGCTCAGTGGAGAAGTACCATCAGATAGTATGCTAGAAGATGCCAACAGAGCACTCGCGACAATCCCTACTAGTACCATAACTCAAACCAATGAACTAGTATATGCCACAGCCACTGTAATCCTGGAGATGCTTGGCTACATGATCAAGAAGAACAGCAGTACATACACCCACCCCCCAGAAAATGAGGTTGGAGGCTAAGACAACTCAGAGAGAAGTTAGTCAGCTGGTGGAACTACAGAAGGGTGTGGAGATTAAGGATAAGACTCAGCTACTAAAAAAATACAAGGGCCTGACTCCATCTGAAGCCCTAGAGACTGCTAACAAAGGCTCACAGCACTGGCTACCAGCCTAAGGAGATACACTAGAGAAGCAGAGGCAAAGAAAATAAATGCCCTGTTTGCCAAGGAACCATCCAAGGTGTACTCCCAACTGCAGTGCAACAATGCAGTAACAGCAGAGCCACCAACAGCAGAAACTGAACAGTACTGGAAGAACATATGGGAGAAAGAGAAGACACATAACATCAGTGCAAAGTGGCTGCAGGATCTGAGAGCAGACCACAGAAATCTCCCAGAGCAGAAACCAGTCACCATCACAGTAGCAGACATCCAACAGCAGGTCAAGAACATGAAGAGCTGGACAGCACCTGGCCCAGAAATGATCCACACCTGACTAAACTAACAGCAGTGCATGAATGCCTAGCAGCACAGAAGAACCAGCTGCTAGCAGCAGGCTCCCACCCAGACTGGCTAACACAAGAAAGGACCATGCTGATCATGAAAGGCCCCTACAAGGGAACAGCACTGTCCAACTATCTTCCAATAACCTGCCTCCCCACAACATGGAAAGTCCTATCAGGCATCACAGCTGGCAAGCTATGGGACCATATGGGCCAGTACATGAGCACAGCTCAGAAGGGCATTGGGAATAACACCAGGGCTCAAAACACCAGTTGCTCATAGATAGAGCAGTTGCCTGAGACTCAAGGTCTAGACAGACCAATCTCAGCACAGCCTGGATTAACTTCAGGAAAGCCTACGACTCAATGCCACACACATGGTTCTGTAATTGTCTGGTGTTATACAAAGTCAACAGGACACTAAGGACCTTCCTCAAGAACTCAATGGGACTGAGGAAGACAACACTGGAAGTCAACTCAAGGCAGCTCGCACAAGTGGCCATCAAGTGTGGCATATATCAAGTGGTCAAGTGCTACCTTACCATCTCTTCTTACCTTGGTTTGCCACTCCCTCCTTATTGCAATTATCCTGTTTAGATCCATATGAATAGAGTTCCCCTTGGAGGAGAAGACTTCTATCCTTTCCCTGTCACTTTTACCTTTTCAATCAGCATTTCTCTAATGATGAGGATCTAGGTTCTAGGAGAGCTACCCCCTTGTCTTTTCTTCAACCATCTAGAGGTGAAAAATTATTTCCACTGAGTAATTTTTGAAACCTTACAGTTTTGGCCAATTTGGTTTTCCATAAGATGTCCTAATAGTCTGTGATTCCCATTATAATTTTGTTCTCCTGCCCAAAGCTTGTAGAGTTTTCAAGACTATGTCTGAATATGTCATTTAATTTCCTATGTATCAGTGTGAAGGGATATTTGTTAGCAGTCTTAGAGAACCTTGGAAGTCTTTCTGTTACATCCTGAATATGTACACCAGGAAGGCACACACTTCTCTTGATAGGCTACCTGATTGCTACTGATTCAATAGATTGCTTCAGTCCTTCTCAACAAGTCACCACCACCCAAGTCACCACCACCATCCTCTACTTTAGCGTAGAGAAAGTTGTCCTTTCTTTTGCACATCCTGGAAAATCCTCTTTTTCAGATTTTTTTTTTCATCCAGGGAAAACATAATCAACAGTTTGGCCCAGGAATTTATTCTGAAGTCCTTGGTAGTCTCTGAGCTTGGTTGTTTGCTTGCAGACATTTCATTACCCAACTAGGTAACATCATCAGTAATGTTAATGCATTGATGATGCTACCTAGTTGGGTAATGAAACATCTGCAAGCAAACAACCAAGCTCAGAGGCCACTAAGGACTCCACAGTTCCGCCCTGAACTACATATATTCTCTTTTATTGGAATCTATTCTGAGAGGCTTGACTCCTTGTGTTATGTTCCTCCAACTCTTTGTCCTCTCTGTTTGGTCTTTCTGGGAGAATTCTTGGTACTCCACAAAATTCCTTGTATCTAGTTCAAGAATTCTCCAACTTCCTTGATTATGTAGGAGTTTCTCTAGTGCCTTTACCTACTCTTCCAAGAGGGCAACCAGCATACATTTACAAGTGGTCCTCACTTAATAACAACTCATTCAGCAACCATTCAAACTTATGACGGCACTAAACAAGTGGTACAAGTGGTTACAACTGGTCCTCAGAATTTTGGCCATTGCAACATGCCTGCAGTCACTTGGTCGCCATCTGTGACCTTCTTTACTGGCTTCTGATAAGTAAAATCAGTGGAGAAGCTGGCAGGAGGTTGCAAATGGTGACCATGTGATGTCCTTGCTTAATGACCCACAGTGATTCACTTAACAACAGCAACCAGGAGTGCCAGAATTGCTGTCATTAAGCTGCATGGTCACATGACATCGTACTTTACTGTGGCATCACTTAGCAACAGCAATTCCTGTCCCAACTGCTGGCATTAACCAAGGACTACCTATATAGCATGTATACTTCTTGACTTTAGGGAGGAAAACAAACATGGCACATCCTCTGCATGGCACAAAAGATGTTTACTTCTGATGAACAACAAACAACCGAAAGATACATCACCCTTGGTATCCCTGCCAAACTCCTGTTTGTTCTTTCTGCTCACTTGCTCAGTGAGCTTACTGCCTGGGAAGCTGGCTTCCTTACAGGTCCAAAGTACATATCTGATTTGAATTAAATGTTGGCCAAGGTATATTGCATAGAATAAAAGTGTTCAGTAAAAACAATGGGCAAATATCTGTTGCCTCAGCAAATTTATTTTCTGCCCAGCTTTATGCAGACAGCCAGTTTGGTCTAGTGGTTAAGGCGCTGGGCTAGAAACCAGGAGACTGGGAGTTCTAGTCCCTCCTTAGGCATGAAAGCCAGCTGGGTGACCTTGGGCCAGTCACTCTCTCTCAGCCCAACCCACCTCACAGAGTTGTTCTGGTGGGGAAAATAGGAGGAGGGAGGAGTATTAGGTATGTTAGCCGCCTTGAGTTATTTATAAAAATAATAAAGGCGGGATATAAAATAAATTAATTAATTAAATGATATCAGGTATATGCACCAATGATCATAGAAAACGTAAGCTTAACTCTGTTGATAGGCAAGAAATTTCTTGGGTATGCAAATAAAACAATAATACAATGCGGCAGAGCCTTTTCTACAATGAGTTATTATTACAGCAAATACATTACATATGGTCTAAATACATACAGCATGATATGATTGGTATGTTCATCCCAAGGCATGCCCTGACAGCCTTGAAAGAGATTGTACAGATAGCAACATAACTTGGCAGTAAATCACACAATTAGTACTTAATAAACTCATGTATTGCTAAATGAAGCCATGTAAAACTACAACTTAGCCTATGATGGCCAATGCCTGTAAGCTTTAATTGTTGTTGTTTATTCGTTTAGTCGCTTCCGACTCTTCGTGACTTCATGGACCAGCCCACGCCAGAGCTTCCTGTCGGTCGTCAACATCCCCAGCTCCCCCAGGGACGAGTCCGTCACCTCTAGAATATCATCCATCCATCTTGCCCTTGGCCAGCCCCTCTTCCTTTTGCCTTCCACTCTCCCTAGCATCAGCATCTTCTCCAGGGTGTCCTGTCTTCTCATTATGTGGCCAAAGTATTTCAGTTTGGCCTTTAATATCATTCCCTCAAGTGAGCAGTCTGGCTTTATTTCCTGGAGGATGGACTGGTTTGATCTTCTTGCAGTCCAAGGCACTCTCAGAATTTTCCTCCAACACCACAGTTCAAAAGCATCGATCTTCCTTCGCTCAGCCCTCCTTATGGTCCAGCTCTCGCAGCCATATGTTACCACAGGGAACACCATTGCTTTAACTATGCGGGCCTTTGTTGTCAGTGTGATGTCTCTGCTCTTAACTATTTTATCGAGATTTGTCATTGCTCTTCTCCCAAGGATTAAGCGTCTTCTGATTTCCTGACTGCAGTCAGCATCTGCAGTAATCTTTGCACCTAGGAATACAAAGTCTTTCACTGCTTCTACATTTTCTCCCTCTATTTGCCAGTTATCAATCAAGCTGGTTGCCATAATCTTGGTTTTTTTGAGGTTTAGCTGCAAGCCAGCTTTAGCACTTTCTTCTTTCACCTTCATCATAAGGCTCCTCAGTTCCTCTTCACTTTCAGCCATCAAAGTGGTATCATCTGCATATCTGAGATTGTTAATGTTTCTTCCAGAGATTTTAACTCCAGCCTTGGATTCCTCAAGACCAGCTTGTCACATGATGTGTTCCGCATACAAGTTGAATAGGTAGGGTGAGAGTATACAGCCCTGCCGTACTCCTTTCCCAATCTTAAACCAGTCCGTTGTTCCGTGGTCTGTTCTTACTGTTGCTACTTGGTCGTTATACAGATTCTTCAGGAGGCAGACAAGATGACTTGGTATCCCCATACCACTAAGAACTTGCCACAATTTGTTATGGTCCACACAGTCAAAGGCTTTAGAATAGTCAATAAAACAGAAATAGATGTTTTTCTGAAACTCCCTGGCTTTTTCCATTATCCAGCGGATATTGGCAATTTGGTCTCTAGATCCTCTGCCTTTTCTAAACCCAGCCTGTACATCTGGCAATTCTCGCTCCATGAACTGCTGAAGTCTACCTTGCAGGATCTTGAGCATTACCTTACTGGCATGTGAAATGAGTGCCACTGTTCGATAGTTTGAACATTCTTTAGTGTTTCCCTTTTTTGGTATGGGGATATAAGTTGATTTTTTCCAATCTGATGGCCATTCTTGTGTTTTCCAAATTTGCTGGCATATAGCATGCATTACCTTGACAGCATCATCTTGCAAGATTTTGAACAGTTCAGCTGGGATGCCGTCTTCTCCTGCTGCCTTGTTATTAGCAATGCTTCTTAAGGCCCACTCAACCTCACTCTTCAGGATGTCTGGCTCTAGCTCACTGACCACACCGTCAAAGCTATCCCCGATATTGTTATCCTTCCTATACAGGTCTTGTGTATATTCTTGCCACCTTTTCTTGATCTCTTCTTCTTCTGTTAGGTCCTTGCCATCTTTGTTTTTGATCATACCCATTTTTGCCTGGAATTTACCTCCAATGTTTCTAATTTTCTGGAAGAGGTCTCTTGTCCTTCCTATTCTATTGTCTTCTTCCACTTCCGCGCATTGCTTGTTTAAAAATAATTCCTTATCTCTTCTGGCTAACCTCTGGAATTTTGCATTTAATTGGGCATATCTCCCCCTATCGTTGTTGCCTTTTGCTTTCCTTCTTTCTTGGGCTACTTCTAGTGTCTCAGCAGACAGCCATTTTGCCTTCTTGGTTTTCTCTTTCTTTGGGATGTATTTTGTTGCCGCCTCCTGAACAATGCTGCCAACTTCTGTCCAGAGTTCTTCCGGGACCCTATCTACTAAGTCCAGTCCCTTAAATCTATTCTTCACCTCCACTGCATATTCCTGAGGAATATTCGTGAGCTCATATCTAGCTGATCTGTGGGTCTTCCCTAATCTCTTTAGTCTGATCCTAAATTGTGCAAGAAGAAGTTCATGGTCTGAACTACAGTCAGCTCCAGGCCTAGTTTTTACCGACTGTACAGATGTCCGCCACCTTTGGCTGCAAAGGATGTAATCAATCTGATTTCGGTGTTGTCCATCTGGTGAAGTCCATGTGTAAAGCCGTCTCTTAGGTTGTTGGAAAGCTTTAATTAGAATTGGAATAAAATACATTCTTCCAAATCATTCTCCAAATGTTTCCTACTGGCAATTCTCAGACAATCACGAATTTCAAAGGTTGTGTGAATAAGATTTACAGTCAGGAAGTAAATTATAAAACACTAAAAAGGTATTAAAATAATCTTAGCTAATAAATGAGCCAAGAATGGTTACTAATTCTTGGACAACTTACTTGAGGGGTGAAATCCTGAAATCCTAAACAAGTTTGAATTAGAAGTAAGCTCATTAAACACAATGAATCACTTTTAAAGTGTTGTAAAGCAGAGTTCCTCAACCTTGGCAACTCTAAGCTGTGAGGACTTCAACTTCCAGAATTCCCCAGCCAGCAAAGCTGGAGTTGAAGTCCGCACAGCTTAGAGTTGCCAAGGTTGAGGAACCCTGTTGTAAAGAAAAGGAGTTTGCAGTTGGGCCTTTCAATACAATGGGACTCAGTGCTGTGAAAGTATGCTGACTTTACTGCATTGATTTCAGGAGCAGCAAATGTTTTACTCCACTGCAGTGAGTAGAAGAAGCAATATCATTACATCAGCAAATCAGCTGATTTTAAATAAGGAAAGGATAATTACAAATTACAAGTCATTTATTTATTATCCTTTTTTTAGATTTCATGAATCGATTCACACATGAATAAGCAGCATTTTAACTTGAGTGAATACCTGAATTGCCCCGTGGGTACAACTTTATTTTCATACACACACAGACATACATCAGTAGGCTTTGACCTGCCCAACAAGATAAGAAAGGGTGGCATGCTCTGTGTCTCATCTATTACAATGTGTCATCTGGAGGGACCCAGGAAGTTTGCTGTACCTGCCCGGTGGAACAGCATCCTCCACCAAGATCCAGGTGGCTCTGATCCTACTGGCCTTTAGAAAGGCCCTGATGACTCTGCTCTTTCCTTGGGCATTGGGCGAGGATGTTGCATGAGCCATCAATACGTGTTAATATGTGTGAGGTAAATTTTTACACCAGTGCTCTAGATGTGGCTTTTTTGTGTTATTCGATGTTCTTTGGCAGCTGTTATCATCTATACTTCTTGGTTCTTTTTAAGGCTGCCAGCTGCTCAAAGTCATGTGACAGCCATATAAAATTGAATAAATAAAATAATAAATAAAAGGCCACATCAGTATGATATTATTCGAATTCCTAAAAACAATCATTCATATATCTAAACCATCTAAGAATAGTTTTCTTGTCACTGGAAACACAGATTACCTTTCTTTAGGCAGGATGAGGCATAGAGGGATTGCTCCCTGCTTCTCTCTATACAATAAGTGGTTTATTCTTCTGAACCAAAAGGCACGAAGTATACTTTCTGCTTCTTGTTGAGCTCAGTTATAAACCTATCGCTGATTTCTATTAAGTAGTGTACCTCTCCAAACCTCAGTTGCCTGAAGCAGCTTTTCAGGGAGATTCAGTGGATGGGTAAGAGGGATTTTTAAAAAAATCATGTGCTCCATCTTGTAGAAACAGAAACAGATTTTGGTGCTTGGTCCTTTTTTGCACACCGAAAGGTTTTTGCCTGCCAGTGAGTTTCATGCACCAATTACGTCTGCTTATTTCAACTGTCTCACATGTCGCCCCATCCCCCAAATGGGTTAGAGTTAGGGTTATTGATCAATGGTTGACAGTTATCTCACAAAAGAATATCGCACTAATCAATTACATCCATGGTGGGACACTCCCCCGCCCCCCAACACATACTGGATACAATTTAAGGCATTGTCCCAGGAGTATATGTGCAAAAAGCAAATTCTAAAATATGCCAAAGTATATATAAGAGCAATCAAAGCATATTAGTAGAGAAAAAATGATCTCGTTCAATTCAAATGAAAGTGGATTTCTCAGATTTTAACTGCTCTTAGTTTAAATATCTGAGCCAAAATTGCAATATGAGAGAAAACAAAGAGTTTGGCTTGAGACAGAAGTCCAGCCAAACCTTGTTGTCAAGATAGCAGGCCTATCCCAAAGCTGTGCATGAATATCCAGTCATGATTCCTTCCCTCTCACTCTCCATGAGCCAATTTCTTACTCCCAACTCGGCCTCATTCCACTTTTTTGGTAGGAAGAGAAAACAATGTTTCTGGCTGATGTCTAGAAATGGTGCAGTGAATTTTTCTTGGATGCTGAATGTATTATACATTCTTCTTATTTTTGTTCCACTGGGGAGAAAGGAGACGAGGGGGTCAAAATAAATGTAGCAGAAGAAATGGTATAGGTGGCACAAGCACAGACGGAGTGTAGATGTTAAATTTTGCAGAGTCCATTTTAAAAACAGTTTCTTCTTCAGCAGACATTCCACCTATTTCTTCTTTGCAAAGCAATTTGTCTTGGGTATTTTTGCTAAAGCTCTGTGCTACTGGTCTGTGCAGACACTCCTCAATAAAGGTCTGCTGTAATGTGTGTCCCCTTTAGAATTAGTTGACCAGTAGCAGAATGTTATGAATTTTGAAAATGCTGTCACTTGGGATTGGTTGCATTTACCAATTTAAAATGAGTTTTGTTTCAAAGCACTTTGCCTGCCATCCAAGGTAATTGGAAAGCAAGTTTGAAAAATCTTCTATTGTGCATTTTAAAATTGACCAAGGCTGCAGAGGCAGTCTCTTAAACAAAATATAATTAATTTCTATCTGTCTAGCCTGATCAGTGCAAGCTGACAGTCCTTCTGTATTCCTTATTTTTAATGTATGTGTATTTTTTTTTCTCCAATAGACTATATCTTCCTTTCATCTGGCTTTTTTCCTTCTGTAAATTGGCACTTTCTGTCTTCTAGGCATCTCATTACTATCTAGTGATTCTCCAATGCTTCATAATAAAGGTGCCCAATGTAAATATGTATTTTTTCTTTACCAAAGCTTTATCCTTCCTTTCCTTTAGTGGTCTCAATTACTGACATATGTCATTAGTGTTCTGGAATCATTCTAAACACTCAATAATTATTCAGCCTCATCTTCTTTTAAATGTTTCAGCAAATGGCACTCTCTTCCAGAGTTGAAATAGGAAAAATAATCTAGTATTTTTATGGAGCTTCAATTTTGCATGTTGCCTCTCATACAAAGGCAACATATCTCTGCTTGCTATATTTATATTTATATTTATATTTATATTTATATTTATATTTATATTTATATTTATATTTATATTTATATTTATATTTATATTTATATTTATATTTATATTTATATTATTTATATTTATATGGTTTCATTTAGGGAAGTCTTGTAACTATTTTCCAGGATATTATCTGCTCCCCAAAAGAAATTGTTTTTTGGCACCTTAAACAGAGAACCAAAAGTTAGTTAATACCAACAACATGGTTAAAATCAGGATTGATACCTGTTGACTGCATGGATAAATGTTCATCATGTCAACCCATCTCTGGTAATAACTGATTGAATTTCCAAGGTTGTTCCTGTAATCTCTTTGATCCCTTCACTGTAGCTTACTGGCAAGACTCAGCAAAATTTCCTGGATGTTTCAACTGACATGGCTAGATAAAAATATTTACTGCATACCAGGAAGAAACTACTAAACCAGTTAATTGTCATCTGTCAACATGAAGGTATAATCCCCCTTTTATATCCACTGTAGTTTAATTCTGGTGATTCTTTCTACACACACACACACACAAACACTGTGTGTAATTCTGCCCTTCACATATCAGCCTTGAAGCCAGGCAACCATTGGTTGTTGATATAATTGACTTTTGTGCCCTGAGAAACGCTGGCTCTTGACTTAATTCCCATATAATCCAGCTGCTCCATCCATTGTCTTCCCCTTCTTTTACCTCCCTCAGCCCTGGCAAGACTAAGTTGTCTTTCCTAGTCTATAGCCACTTGATTGCATTCCCAAACAACATAATTCTCTTCTTAAAAGAACCACTGAACTTTCTTTCTTATACCAGAGTTTGTTGTTTCTGTTTTCTTTCTGGAGAAGGAATAATATCATGGCCTTCGGCTATCAAGTTGGAGTCCCAAAAGGCTACTGGTCTAAAGATAAATCTGAAAGGGGCCTTGTTGGAGAATATTATTAAATCCGTGGGTACATATAGGACTTGAAGGAGTATTGGCAATAATCACCTGAAAAAGGAAAACAACTAAGTACTGTGGCTGTCAACTGATGCTAATGGATTAATTGTAGACAAGTTTTCTGCTGCCTGTGTGAAATAAAGATCAGGATATTAATTTATACTAGACAACCCATGACCTGTTGGGTTGCATTTCAGAGATATTTACTTTCTTAAACAGATCAACAGAATGACCACGGCAGCAAAAAAGCAATGGGAGTGGGAGCAATTTCTGATTACCTGTTGGCTTCCCCATTGACTTTGCTTGTGGGAAGCTGGCAGGGAGTATTCAAAATCATGATCACATGACCACGGCTGACTGCAGCGGTGCAGCAGTGGCCACAACTTTGCCAATACAACTGGTGTGAAGATCCTTGAAATTTCACTACATGGGAGTAATGGATTTGTACACATTCTTTAAGATTTTGTGCATGTTCTTTAAGTTAGCCTATTTGAGGTACCTTCATTCAAAAATTGGTGCACTATGATGCACTGTTTCACTAAATGAAGGGTACAAACAGATGGACAGAAGAGTTTTAGTAGTATGTAGATGATAAATAGGACTAAGTAATTAATGGAAATCATGATTTCATTTCATAGTGCACACTACACTTTTTAAAAATATTAAATCTGCTAATCAGAAAAAAAAATAAAAAGGACCATGGTAGAACAATGCTTTTTATCAAGAATTTCCAAAAATTCCAATCTAGGGAAAGGTCAAGAAATGCTTATGGGACTCCCATCCCATTCCTCCAACTTACAACAAAGTGAATTGCATACGGAGGGTGCCATTCTCTACCGATTTACTAGACAGTAAGCCTATTTAAACAACATATCTAATAAGTTCCTCCTCAACTAGCTTAGTGTGAGCTATATAATTAGAAAATTCAGTCTACCATTCAAAAAGAAAAAATCTTCTTTCCTCATCTTTATAATACAGACACTACATTGGCACTCTTACAAAGGCACTCTGTGCCTTTTTATTATCATTGTGCTGCTTTGCAGATTTTTCTTTCTGTTAGAATATTATTCCATTAAAGATTCCTTAACAGATATCCTGCAAAAATGCAGGTTAATCTAAGTCTGTTGACAGATATTTCCACCATAGGCTTCCAGAAGGGGGTGGTAAAGGGGCACAAATGACATGTGTGCATCATGATGTCATTCTACAAATGATGCAACTCATATTCTTGCATCAGATGTCATGATGTGAATGATGCAAATTCCATAATCCTGCCCTTTGCACAATAATACCTTGATGTGTATATTGATATTTTAATGCCATTGTGGCCTTTAACAGGCACCTATGCCTTCTAAATGAGTGTTGCAGTCCATGATGTGCTAATATGTCTCTGAAAAGCACTAAGAAACAATTTTTCTATTGTCTGTTACACTGAAAGTGCAGCATTTAAATGTAAATATTTCTGAATCAGATGTATGATATTAGACATATAAATCTCTACATTTCTATCCATATTTAGGCTTGAAGTTAGTTACTAATATATATATATATATATATATATATATATATATATATATATATATATATATAAATGTACAATGGGTGTCATAGTCTCCAGTGAATTATGGTATTCTAAATGCAAAGTAGTGGTTATAATTTGATATGATTATCAGTTCAATGCACCCACATGCTCATACTGTGAATTCCAATAAACTCAATTGTATATGAGAATTTAATAAGCTTCTCATCAAATAGTGATCAGCCAGTAGGAGAGTATCAATCTCGAAACAAAAATAAGGAGAAAATAGTATAAATGTGAGGCTGTTTTCAGTAAGTATAGATGCACTTTTCTGAACAAAATGTATTCCCATCTGCTCTTGTGGAGCATTAGGAATATGCCATAAGCATCCCAAATGCAGTAATTCTGCAAACCAACAAACCCACAAGCATTTATGAAAACTAAGATATGAATAATTTTGGGCAGCACCTAGACTAGTGGAAAATATGAGAAAGCATATTATTTCACCTTAACTGGTTTATCCGAAGAAAAAAAGAGGTAAACTAAAATGATAGTCAAAACACCTATGTAAAAGATCTGGATAGTCCTAATGTGACCATAGTAATTAATGAATGCAATTTAATTAAAACATTTAATCATCAGTATTAAACACAATCTTCTGGAGTATTTGTTTTTATTTTGAAAAAGTTATTGCAAGCCAAGTAGATTTTGAATTCCCACAAGTACAGTATATATTTGACCAAACCATCTTCCAGATAAAATATGTTTCTCATGTAAGAGAAAGATATTTTCTTCTTCTCATGTGCTTCTTGTAAAAACAAAAACCATTTTAAACATCTTTAAATTACCTGATTTAGTAAGTATCTATCTCCTCTTGGAAGGATATCTAAGCCTTTTACATGTCAGAAAAACTTAAAAGATGATATTAGTGAAAATATGCACATAGAAAAAACAATATTTTCATAGGGGAAAAAGTAGGGAAAAATCATTTGATTGAGACAAACTTTTTAAGAGTTGAAAATGGAAACACGAAAAATGAAAAAAGCACTAAAATATTGAACAAGAAAATAAAAATAACAGAAGACTATTTTAAAAATAAAAACACAAAGAAATAACCAGAAGGAAAACAACACATACACACAAGGTTAATTCTATAGAGGCTTCCAGAAGAGGCATTCTGAAAATTCAGTATACAAACACCCTTTGAACCAAGGTGGCTCAACTCCCTCTTAAAAATATATTTTTTAAAGTATTAAATATAAAATTACTTTCACTTTTCAAATGATCCAGATGAATAAACTTTTCTGTAACGTCTGGATCGATACACTTCTTCACAACAGAATTCAGGGATCATAATCAACAACAAAATTTAAGCCCTTTTTTCTTTTATTGCAAAAAAAAAAAGAGCTTTAATAAACTGCCTACTTCTTATATAATCCTGTATTGTAGCTCTTAAAAATCTCACCATAGTAGGACTGGGTTTCTGTACAAATGGAAATGGAAATCTACAGGATTGTTTCAATATCCAAATTTTATTTCACATGCATTGATCTCATGTACAGTTGTTGCAGCGCAAGATGGATGGTGAAGAAATATGATAAATAAATAAATAAAATGTACACATTTCTCCATAAAGACTGCTATAGAGTAATTTTCAAGAGCCAGTTTGGTGTAGTGGTTAAGGTGTCAGGCGAGAGACTGGAAGACTGTAAGTTCTAGTCCTGCCTTAGGCACAAAGTCAGCTGGGTGACCTTGGGCCAGTCACTCTCTCTCTCAGCCCTAGGAAGGAGGCAGTGGCAAACCACTTCTGAAAAAGCTTGCCAAGAAAACTGCAGGGACTTGTCCAGGCATCCTCCAAAAATTGGAAACGAATGGATAAAATAAAAGACTGATTTTGCTCAATATGGTCAGATATCTTTATAATCCTTTATTATTTATGAAGTTGCCCCTGTAAATGGCTATTGTCATATGACCATCCAGACTCTGGATAACTTTAACATAAGAGAACTCACCACATCATACTACAGCCTGGTCTACTGGCTGAGAGATCACACAGTCAGGAATTTCCTCCTGAGGTCTAATCTGAACCTCATTCCTTATACCTTTAACCCACTGATTCTGGTCCTGCCCTCTGGGCAATAGAGAATAAGTCTATTCACTCTTCTCTGTGACAACCTGATCTTTGAAGTCTATCTTACCTCTCCTCAATCCTATTTTCTGTAGGCTAAACATAGATAGATTTGGTTTGGTTCCCAGTCCCTTCACCATCTTGGTAGCCTTCCTCTGAACTGGCTCCAGTGTGTTACTGTGCTTTTTGAATTGTGGAATCCAAGTAGACTGGGACAATTACTTCTATGTTTTGGATTCTCTGTTCTAATTAATTCACCCCAAGATACCATTAGCCTTTTTAGCAGCTGCATCACATTACTGGCTCATATTTATTGTATGGTTGACAAGGACACCCAGGTTTATTTCACGATTACTACTACTGCCAATTCTCCTCCATTCTTAAGTGGACTTCCCGAGGTGCAAACTGTAAGATTTCTCCAGTGAAATTTTATCCTATTCAGTTCAGCTTACTGCTCAAGCCTGTCAAGATCTTTTTGAACCCTTTTCATCTAAAGTATTAGCCATGCAACCCAGTTCTAGGTAATCTACAAACATTGTAAGAATCTCCTCAATTCCTTCTTATGTCACTGATAAAAATAATTAAGAATTCATGGCTCAGGATAGAGCTCTGAGGTGCTCCATTCAATATTTATCTCCAAGTTGAATGAACACTCTTTGGGTGGGTGCGCTCATTTAGCCAGCTGTGAGTCCATCTAACAGTAGTATCATCTGGCCTGTATTCTACCATTTTATGAAGGAAGGTCCTCTGTTTAAGGGTTTGCTGAGGTCCAAGGTTGGACCTCAGCAAATGCTTAAAAGGAGGACCTCATGATATTGGCATTCCCCTTATCTATTCAGCTAATAACTTTATCAAAGAAGAAAATAATGTTAATCTAGCATGGTAATTATAGCACGCCTGTCCAAGTGCTCACAAACATGCTGCTTGATAATCTGTTCAAGGACCTTGCCCAGCTTACAAGATCTTCTGGGTACTCCTCCTTCTCCTTTCTGAAGAAGATCTCCCTCTTCCAGTCTTCTGGAAATTCACCAGTCCCCTAGCAGTTCTCAAAGATTACCCAGAGTCACTCTGCAATTACTTTTACAAATTCTTCAATATCCAGGGGTATAATCCATTTTAGAGACTTAAAGTCATTTAAATTAGCTAAGTTATCTCTTATCCTCTTTTGGTCTATCCTAAATTGCAGCTCCTTCTTTTCCTAAATGGCATAACCAGTATCCGCTAGAGCTCCATTTCCCTCCTGAGAGAAGACAGATGCAAAATAAAACTTTATCACTTCACCATTTTCTCCTTGCTATGAACTTACACTTCCTTTGACTTTCCTTTCATTTCTAACATTCCCAAATAACCCTTTTAATATTTTTTGATATCTCTTGAAAGCATAAGCTCATTCTGAGCTTTAGCTTTTCTATAAGAGTTCCTACAGTTTCTGGACCTTACATGGTATTCTTCTTCAGTTTCTCCTCCTTCTGTTTTCTATTCATGTCTCTTTTTCTCTTCAGCATTTTAGAAAGCTCTGCATGTCTCCTCCTCCTCCTCCTCCTCCTCCTCCTCCTCCTCCTCCTCCTCCTCCTCCTCCTCCTCCATTTTGTAGAATTTCACATCCTTCCTAGATGTCAAAGCTGGGTATTGGACTTCTGAAATCCAGTATTCAAGTCCATCTCTTCTCATTTCCTCCTCTCTGGATATCATGAAATCAAGGATAACCTGATCACTTTTTTTCCAAAAGTGCCAGTCACTTTTATTTCTTCAATCAATTCCTCCTTGGCTTAGGATAGCAGATTCCTTGTCCCTTTTCCATCTGCTGACAAATGGGAGAATAGTTGTCAATGGGAGAGGACAAGAATTTCTGGACCTTTGACTCTTGACAGAGTTAGGTTCCTAGCAGATGTCAGGATAATTTAAATCCCTTATTATCACTATTGCATGCCGCTTTGAAAGACTGGTCATCTGTGACAGAAAATCATCATTTGTATTTTCCACCTAAAATAAACTCAGCAACGGAATCACTTTTGTTTCCCTTTCATTTTATTTTTACCCAAATACTGATCCCTGAATTTCTGTGCAAGTATATATATTTTTTTCTTTACATTCAGTCCAACATCCCTACCCTCTCCCTCTCTCGAATTGGTTTCTTTTGAATAAAGTTCAAGATTCCAGTGTTCTGTGGCAATCCTAAGTATTATCCCACCAAGTTTCAGTGATGCCTATCACATCATATTTGTCTTCCAGAGTTATGATCTCTAGTTCGGTTTATTTACCGTACTCTGTGATGGGAGTATGGTAAATAAAAATAGAAAGATGGGAGTTTCTGAGGACCACCTGCTGGCATCTTTGCTCATAGTGCTCTGAGAAACTCTGAGTCCCCAGTTCTGGCTTTCTGCTTCTCCCTTGTGTTCTGCTTTCTTGGTCCCAGTCCTTGGCTGCATACTCCATTCTGGGGTTTTGCCACCCTCTCATCTTTTGCTGTAGTTCAGTGGTCTCTTGATGAGACTGGTGAGGCTTCATATAAAACTTCATGTTTTATTATTCAGATTTAATTACCGCCCATCTCCCCCAAAAGAGGGACTCTGGGTGGTAATTAAACGTTAGATACCTTTATTTGTTTTCAAGAGTTTTTCAACATCTGCGGCATGTTGTTTGTCAGAACTCTCAAGGTGGGTATTTCTTTTTTTCCTGTAAATTATTCACTAAGGCTTTTAATTTCCCCATGTTTTGATCTGAAGAACCAAGTGTTTTGTTACACCTCATCATTTGTGGGTTTTATGTACATGAATATATTCTTTCTAAAACCACAAGAAAAGCTTTTAAAGAGATAAATAACTCCACATAACTTTTGTTCTGTGCTACCATGCTACATTTTCTTGTGGGTCAGAAATAAATACAATTTTTTATTGTTCATCTGTTAGACTTTTTTCAGATGATAGGGGAAAAAAATCAATAACAGACATCCAAGAACACCAAAGCTTTGTGTGTTAATTCACTATTGCGAAGTTAATGAAGCCATTTCAAAAGAATTCCAGCAATTGCTAGATATAAAATGCAAGCTATATTTATAGTGAATTCAAGGTACAAATTCATTTGCCCCTTTCTCCCAGCCACATGGTATAACAGGCAAGAGAAGCAATTCTCTTTTGGAGTGGGGAGGGATGGTTTTCATGTGTCTCTTGTTTTGATAATGGACTAGTGGTACCAGGCTGTTTGCTTGTAGCCATCTGAGAACTGGCTCTCACATGTCAGTTCCAAGAAGCTATTCCCCTTTGCTGATTCCAAGGAGGTGGTTCCTGATTTCTCTGCTTCTCAACTTTGGACCCATAATGTATCATCACAAAGCAGTAATTTAAAGAAGAAAAAGAAAATGAATTTTCAATTTACCGATTCAGCAGTAAAGAAGTCAAAAATGAGGAGATAGCTCCTTAAACTGGCAGAAGACAGAAATTTTAAATTCAGTGTATCATCTTTACCAATCAGAAGTCCCTCAGGGGAAGACATAAATGTGTAGAGAGTCAGAATAACAAGAGCTTTTCCTGTCTCCTGGAAATCCCCCTAGCTTTTGTCTAAACTTTAGATCCACATTTGCATTTTGGTAGCTTAGGTTTTAAGGGGCAAAATGGGTGTCATAAGCCATGCAGAAACAAGATCTGCCTATCTGCACATCTTGCATATCTGTACATCTCTAGAATATGTTCCTCTCAAAACCTGGCTAGCCCCACTTTAATTACCTTTCAGAAAGCAGTTAAAACTTGACTTTTCAGGCAGGTCTTTAGAAGTTAATATCTATACTTTGCTTCTTATCCAATTGGACATGGGCTATTTTAAATTTTAAAAGTATTATATTTACAGTTCTTACTGTTTTTATGATTTGATTTGTGAATGTCTTAGAAATGCATAATTTTTGAGGGATAGAATCAAGGAAATACATATATAAATTTCACCTTTTTATCTTCAAGGCTCTGATCCTGCCTACATTGTAAGTGTGGTCATACCATGAAAGCCTGGTGTAGCCCTTAAGCCACCAGAAGGTGTACTCAGTCTTCAATATCATTTACAACCATAGTTATTTAGTTAAGAAAACATACAGTACATGATGCATATAGTCTCTAGATTATGTGCTGAGATGGTCGCCTTGTAATTTACCTTGTGATCATGTACATATCTAGGCACATGTTTGTCTGCAATTAGCCACCATGGCATAGTGGATGAAGTACTCAGTTAACCCAAAGGGACTTGTGGTCAAAGCACTTTTTCATCATAAAGGTCAATGGATGGCCTAGGGCAAATCAGTATCTCCTCTTAGGATTATTATAAGGGTAAAATGGGCAGCCTTATGTTATCAGGAGGTGGAACACAGATGTGATGAACCAATAAATTATTGTCTCACTTTTTCTCAGAGCTAGACGATGTTGATATCACACATGCTATTACATTGTTCATGTGCCCCCAGAGAGGTGACTGAAAAGCAGGAACAATTCTGTTAGAAGTTAAAAGCCACAGTTAGAGAGAGCAAAAGTCATTCATAGATATAGAATTCCATAATACCTTTGCTTCAGCACAAGTCTCTTGAAGTGTAACTTTTAACATTTTTATATCAGAAACCAAATGAACCAAACATTTTAAATGGCAAGGCCCCTCTTCTTTGTGTAGGTTGCAGTAGTAAACAGCCACATAAAAGAACTCATAAATGTCACAGCAATGTACTTCTCAATTCTCAGAGTTTACCTATGAGACAGGAGATTTTTTTCTCAAATAAAAAATGGTAGATTTGTGTTTTCAATGGGCATTTCCAAAGCATTTTATGGAGCTTTCCCAAGTGTTTCATTGTACGAAGGTGAAAAAGTACATCAGTGATCAAGTTTTAGACAATGAATGTGGGGAAAAATCGATAGTCTGATTAAAAAGGGAAAGCTCAGGAGAGTCCTAAGTCTAAGAAGTTGATTTCTTACCTTAGTATATCTCACTCAAATCACCAACTGAACTGGTTTCCAGATTTACTGTGCCATTTCTCCCTGTATACTATTAAATGAAGGATAGTATTTGTATGAATGAGAAGGAATTAGCACTTAGGGTCACTTGATACTGCTCTTCAGAGAAGAACCCTTTAATTGCCTCATTGTAGAAATTATGTTTGGTGATAAAATGTTTGACTATTTCCTTGCCAAATTATTAGAGGTCTTCATTTAGAATCCTGATAACAGCAGAAATGATGTTGGAAAATGTTATTTGAGGATGATAAGATAAAAACAGAGGGAAAAGACAACAAGGATTAAGGCAGATAACCCTGCCTGAACAGATATAAGGAAGGGAGTCTACGAACTCAGATAAACCATGGTGCCAAAAACGGAAGGTCTAGATCTTATTGACAGATTTTTAAAAAGTCACTAGGTCTAAATGTTGCCTTTCTGAAAGTTCTTAAAGAATTTAAATGTAAAATTATTGATTTTCCAGGAGAAGAAAAATCATAATATTCATTGATTGATTACTGCTTCTATGCTGCTTCAATCACACAACTCTAAGAGGCTTACAGAAAAACATACAACACAGCACAATAATTCAAATATTATCAAAAGTATCAAATAATAACAATAATAATTACTTCAATGTGCATTTTAATATAGCCATAATACCATCATAAAAAAGCATAACATAGCACTAAAGTATCCAGACTCATCTCAGCTCATGTACTTCTCCCGTTTCCATGCAGTAATTCCTTCATAAGATGGAGGAAAAAACCTTTTTACCTTAGAAAAGGGGCAAGTCAAACAATGGTCAAAGTAAAAAAAGTAGAAGGCACCTCATCAGAGGTAATAATAATAAAAACCTTCTATATCATTCTGGATTAAGTCTCTCAAATGAGTGCAAACAGTTTTCTCATTCAAAACAGTTTTCTCATTTTTTCACACTACATGCTACGCTGATAATTAATTCTTTGTCAGGCATACTAGCTATCCAATGTTAAAATCACTCATATCACCCCATTTCTGTGATTAAATGGCTTCTTCGTGGTACACTAGTTTTGTGGTAAAGATAGGAGTAAATGCATTAAGGCCTACGTATTGATTTTAATTAGAATGGGCAGTCCACCATTAATATGAGTTGTGAGGCCCCTATAACAGTTGTCAGGAGGGAATTAATTAATTTATTGTAAATTAATACATTAATTGAGAGTGGATAAAAGCAGTCAGGGCAAATTAATTCAGAGCCAGTGAAAAATAAATGGATATATCAACATTAACCAAAAAAAGTGGGTTTAGAAGGTTTATCAAGAGCAGAGATAACTAAATATATATTTTAAAAAGTACTGTGTTGTCTGAGAAAATAAATAAATTATAATAAATGTAATAAATTAAATAAGAATCTATCTATATTAAATGAGGAGAAAAATAGGAAAGACTAGCATAACTTTTTAATCATTTACCCTTTTCAATATAAGGTGATGATTGATAAATGTTAGATAGAACTATCATAACGTTTATATCTCTTCCTCCTCATTCACAAAACTCTGAGCAGCTCATATAATACATAAAACATGTTGCACACAATCCATCAGCCTAACTTGGAGTCCTGTCTCTTGGCTTGACTTCATCTTTAAAGTAATATCTGCTAATATGTACTCTGAAGAAAAATGTGGTTCCAACATAACCTCAGAAAGTAACCTGTACCATTTGGACTTCTATGTGCATTATCTACATCATTTCAAGCCCAAAGTCTTGGGGAAATCAATTTTTCCTTTGTCTTTGATGTTTGAGGGAACTATGGAATCTTAGACCTAGAATGCTGCTAAGAGCATTAGGTAACTCCCTTAAAATTTTCAGGACAGAGTCCAAGATCAGAATGTTGAATGGCTAAAATACACTTGGAATTTTTTTTTGGTTTTTCTGCACTATTCCTTCACCAACTCAAAAATGCTCAATGGAAACAGAAAGAAAATCTGCCACAGTCATTTCTTTTTATCTCTTATTCTTCTGCTTCTGTCCACCATCTTTCTTTTACAGAAATGGGGAGGAAGTGTACTGATTTGAATAGGCAGTTCTGTCTGACTGTAGTTTCCACATCTCCAGGTAGATCTGAAGCTTTAGGAGCATCCTGATTTATTTTAGTTGTGTCATCAATCAGTTTTTTTTTCCCCTACTAGGAATTGTTTCAGAACAAATACCAAATATCACAATTTATTAAGATATATGCTGATGGCCATGAGGACAAATATGGCTCAGTGTTGGAAAAGAGACACTTTGCTGACTATATCAGATTGGAAAACTAAACTTGGGGAATGCACAGCAATGGAAAACTTAACAATGTATATTCAGAACAGGTATGACTAAATTTATGCAAGAATCATTCCCCCATATATAATATGTCACACAACAGACAAACTCAGACACTTAGATTACAGTTTTTAAGGGGAAAATAACTGTATGTAAAGAATGTAAAGAAAACAAAAACAATTTCAGTATTTCTAAATATGTTGATGCAATCATCAGTCGGATGCAACAGAAGAGAATTTCAAGCCCAAAGTCTTGAAATCTGGATCTGAGTGTCAAACTTAATACTAGATTGCAGATTCAGTTCTTCCGTATCTGAAATGCTTGACCTAGATTCGAATACAGCTGCCTCTGTCAACAAAATGTTTCAGTGTATCCTATGTAAAATAAAAATATCCTAAATTATGATAGTGTTGCTGGAGAAGTCTCTATAAATATTGCCTTCATTTGTTTCCTGCAAACCGTTTCTAGAAAACAAGAGGGAGCAATATGGAAAATAATCATTATGAATATTTCTTTTTATCTTCACCTAGACCCAAAAGAACAATTAAATCCTTGAAATGGCATTTGAGTTATCTATAACTGAGTTTATTGGCATGAAATCTATTACCACTCTTGCTCAATATGTGACTGGATCATGGTTATCCTTCAGGAACATTATCTGAGAAGAATTACTCTGCAATACGAGGACACAACTAAAGTAGCCACATGTGGCTCCTAAAAGCACTGGATGCAGAGATCCTCTACAGACTTCCAAATGCAGTTCATTTGTAGGTTTTAAGGAGAACATCATGAAATAGGTAACAGGAGAGTAATTACATTAACTATTTTTTTTTTTAAAAAATTGTTTATTCGTTTAGTTGCTTCCGACTCTTTGTGACTTCATGGACCAGCCCATGCCAGAGCTTCCTGTCGGTCGTCAACACCCCCAGCTCTCCCAGGGATGAGTCCGTCACCTCTAGAATATCATCCATCCACCTTGCCCTTGGTCGGCCCCTCTTCCTTTTGCCCTCCACTCTCCCTACCATCAGCATCTTCTCCAGGGTGTCCTGTCTTCTCATTATGTGGTCAAAATATTTCAGTTTTGCCTTTGATATCATTCCCTCAAGTGAGCAGTCTGGCCCTATTTCCTGGAGAATGGACTGGTTTGATCATCTTGCAGTCCAAGGCACTCTCAGAATTTTCCTCCAACACCACAGTTCAAAAGCATCGATCTTCCTTCGCTCAGCCTTCCTTATGGTCCAGCTCTCACAGCCATATGTTACTATGGGGAACACCATTGCTTTAACTATGCGGACCTTTGTTGTCAGTGTGATGTCTCTGCTCTTAACTATTTTATCGAGATTTGTCATTGCTCTTCTCCCAAGGATTAAGCGTCTTCTGATTTCCTGACTGCAGTCAGCATCTGCAGTAATCTTCGCACCTAGAAATACAAAGTCTTTTACTGCTTCTACATTTTCTCCCTCTATTTGCCAGTTATCAATCAAGCTGGTTGCCATAATCTTGGTTTTTTTGAGGTTTAGCTGCAAGCCAGCTTTTCCACTTTCTTCTTTCACCTTCATCAAGTTTAGATTTTCTTTCTCCAGGTCTAAGACCTCGACCATAAAAAGGTTGTACATACCTGCTCTAAAGCTAAGACAAACTTTTTCCTTTGTGAACTGATGAAAAAGCTACTGTTTGTTCAGCAGATAAATGTAAAACCACCTTTGAAATGAGCTTGCTTGCAAGTTCATGGCAACTACCCAGACATGCCTTCTTGGCAGAAATACAAATGTGGCTTGCCAGTGACTTCTTCCATTATCTTTTGTTTTTTAACTTCCCAGACTAGCCTACAGGCCTGGCATTGTTGGTGGTTTCCCATTCAAGTACTAAACAGCTCAAATCCTGCTTAACTTCTTTCAAGTTCAATCAAGGTAGATAGATTCTCTCACTTGCTGTCCAATGCAGCTGTCCCCCAATGATCATGCCTTACCAAACACATTCAAGAAAAGCAGTGAGTTATTTCAGGTTTTTTAGTTCAAGCAGCAGGATTCCCTGATCAAGTACCCAAGGGGACTGCCATGCTTCTTGCTTTTATTTACTATGCTGGATCTTCCATAATGATCCAAGATAACCAACAGCACAATTTCTACTGGTATCAGATAAAAATAGGGCAGAAAGAGTTTGCTGGAAGTATAGAATTTCAGCTGCAACTAGCCAAGCAGTTTTTGTGCATAACACTGAAGTTTTCCTAGATCATTGGTTATATATCTTCCTGTTTCAACATGTTCTTATTTAAAACAGAGATGGTTTAAATTCCTGGGTTAATTATCCCTCATCAGTGATGATGATGTTGATTATGATGATGATGATATCCCAACTTTCCACCCAGAAATGCAAGATGGAGTGTATAGTTAGCCTCTGCCTCACAATTCTTCCTTACTATAATGAACTATGTTATACTGAGTGGGAGTATTAGTTTTCAAATCAACCTACTGAACTTTATGCCTTAAGTAGAATTTTAGCTCAAGTCCTTTTTTTTCACTTTAGCCCTATGCTACACTGCCCCTACATCTCCAGGAGAAACTATTTTGTAAATAAGCCATGATACCTTGTTGAATTTGCAAAGCCATACTCCCTAAAGATGATAGTCAATATTCAGAAAGCAAAATCCAGAAATCTCAGTTCTAAATTCTTTCCACAAGCCATTTCCTTTTTAACCAATACGAATTATAGGCCTGTGGCATGAAAATGGCCCTGGTGCTGGTATATTAATGGTCATTGCCATTTGTGCACTAGCTGGCCTCCAAATCAATAAGCATTCTTAGTTGCCTGTCATTAAAATTGATCTGCACTACCCTTCCAATTGACGTCACATTCAACTGTAAATATCACCAAATAAGCTGTCACCTCATTTCCCTTATCTGTGTTTTTTTCCTTTCAAAAAGATAGATTTCTTCTGTAAGACTGAACAGTAGAATTCTTCTTAATTATTTTTGACACTTCACCAATGCCATCTTCTGGCTTTTCCTCAGAGGGAGAAATGTCTGGCCTTTGTCCTTTAAAGGCAAAGGAAAACAACAACAGCAGCAGCAGCAACAACATTTGTGTGTGTGTGTGTGTGCTTTTTTAAGAAGCATGACTCAACATTAAACAAAAATTCTCATAATTAAATAAAAATAGAATCATTATAGACTTTGTAATAACTGTAGGTAAATGCTTTTGGAATGACATGTTTGCTCACAGCTGATCCGCATCTCTATTTGTATTTAATGACAGAAGTGCAGTGGTTGTGTGAATTGGCCCTTGGCTATCTCCGGGCCAGATAAGGAAAAGCTGCAACTTTGCATGAGGGGAGTCTCAAAGATGCATAAAAAAATAAAACATTTTGAACAGCCTGAAACATTTTGAAGATACTTTTTTTCCTCAGGGGTGCTGAAACACACAGCATTGGGCCCTGTGACATGTTCCATATAAGAATATGCCTTTGAGGAAAAATATCTTACAAATATTTATTTTACAAATTCTTCAATATCCAAGGGTATAATCCATCTTAGAGACAAATAAACATATGAGGTTTATCTTTCTTTATCTTTTGAATCTCCATCTCTCTATATTCACTTTTCTAATATGAGTACTTTTCCTCCTTTTTCCCTCAGAAATTTGGGAAGCCCAAGATACCTTTCAAACATCTTTTCTTTTTTTTTATTTTCTGTATAAGACTAAACCACCAACCCATTAAAGATTCCAGAGGCTGTCTAGAGGCAAGGTATAGCTCAGTGTAGATTATTAGATAAACAAATTAGCAATTTTGTTTTATCTGTCTCCCACTTTTTTTAAGTTTAAAGATGGTTCCTTCCCATTTCTATTTCAATTTGTAAATGTCTGTATGAAAATCTGCAGACATGTCTTAATGATTTCTCCAAATATATGCATTTTTGTATCTGTTTTTAGAATATCCAGTTTTAATGCAAATTCTTGCAGAGCTCCATGTGATCAGGATGTTTCCCAAGTTATAAATCTTTTGGAAACCATGGACTCAAGAGGAGAGAACCACAGCATTTTCTTTTCATTTTTAATTTTGGGTATGGTTGTTGTTTATTTCTCTCAGAGCTACTTAATGAGAATTAATTTGGGCTAAGATTCATGAGAAATCAGCCCAACATTTGTTTCCAAGAGAAAATATGTGTCTCCAAGTCTTATCTTCTATAGCAGTGTTTCTCAACCTTGGGAACTTTAAGATGTGTGGACTTCAACTCCCAGAATTCCCCAACCAGCATGGGGAATTCTGGGAGTTGAAGTCCACACATCTTAAAGTTCCCAAGATTGAGAAACACTGTTCTATAGAGACTGTTGGTATTGGTCATAATGCTATGTTTCAGTACAAGTATATTATGCCAAAATACCATCTTCCCAACCTGTAAACCTCCTCCATGTCTACAACACAATAGAAAAATATGCTTTTCTTTCTTTTTAATCTTGTGATTTGTATCTCACCATTCCTCAAGGAGTTCAAGGAGACATGTGCATTTCCTTCTCTACTTTTCCCCACAACTCTGTGAGGTAAATTGGGCTGATAAGACAGTAAGTGGCTCAAAGTCACTTATCTTCTGTGGCTGAAGGTGAACTACAGCCTGGATGTTTTCTGTGTTAGTTCAGAACACATGCTCTGGCTCTCTAGCATACTGTAGCTTTCTTTATACCCTTGGTCTTCTCCATAGACAGCAAAACTAAGAAAGCTTTATGTCTCTAAGAATGTTATCTGAAGCAGTAATAGGTCAGAAAAAAATAAGGATGAAGCTTTGCAGATACTCCAGAAACATTATCCATTTTCACATTAGGAGACCAGAATACTAGTGTCAGATCTCTCTGGCAAACCAGATGGGAAACACGATGAGATGAGCTGCTTCTACTTTATTGTAAGGCTACTTCAACAGAATTTTGCAAATCTTACCTGAGTAGTTAGAGTGGGTCCTTCCTAAGTTTCTTTCTCCATTACTCTGTTGTGGGATCCTTTCTCTTTTACCTGATCATTCCCTAGGCAGCATCCCTTCCCCCATCTTCCAAGATCATCCTCACATTCCATCACAACTAGCAACAAATTCCTAAGGGTATGTGTCTGCTATCTGTTTTGCCTAAATGGTCCATTGTTCTTGAGCTTGATCTTATCACCCTTCCAAACATTTTGTACTTTGACAATAAGTGTGCAAATATTTATCTAACTGCAATTACATATTTCCAGGTGTTTGACAATACCACTTCTAAAGAGATTACATCAAACCTTGGTCACAACTGGCCATAGAAATTGGTTTTTTTTTAAAAAAAAATCATTATACTATGAATCTCTTGTTCCTTTCATACAAAAACAACCTTACCTAATTTCCTCTGTCAGATGTTTGATGGTATAGAAATGATATTTTATATTTGCTTAATCCAGCGTTTTTGAGCATAACCATAGGAAGCTGAGCAGGGCCATTACAAACTAGTGTAAAGTAATCTATCAAGAGGAGGAGGAGCAGATGTGTTGCTCCAATACTGTCCAATTTGAAATGCAGACTGTTCTTGCAATAGCAAATTGACAGTCAAAAGAAAAAAGGGCACATATCCGCCCCACTCCACCCACCACACATAGATAAAGCAGTGCTGAAAGAACCGTCTTGTGACTTTTTATAGAGACAAGGCAGAATATGGATGCTGTTTGAAGGTGGGTTCCACTTGGCAGTCCTTTACTTCATGGGAAGACATATTTTGCATTATCAAAAATTTAATCTGATGATGAAATAAAGGAAAAATGAGAAGAAAGAAGTAGTTAAGATGTAAGCATGGGACAGAGATTACTATAACAAGAAATAATTGGGTTTTTTTTCTAAAAAAAAAAGCTGTCTGGAAGACACACTGTCTAACCATGAAATGCAGCCGTTTATCTTGGCACCTCATCACAGAACAAGTGATTAATTTGAGCCAATTCATAAGTATACATGTTCACCAGAGCCTTAGGAACATTTCACATAGGTATTGTATATAAGATTCATAAGCTTCTAAGAAATTAGAAATCATAATTTTTTAATATTAATTGATAAGATGATGGCAGCAATGTTGTAACCCCAACAACTCCTATCAAATTCAAGCCTCATGGCAGTCTAAACCCCTACATATGTAATAGCCAAATAAATATTTTGGTTCCTATAAAAACGGGTGGAAGCCCCTTAATCTGGCTGGGTTCTTTGCAGCAACAGTGGCAAATTCTAAGATCTCTTCTGAAAAGAGTGTTTTTATTCATTGCTTCAGATACAAGCACAGGAAAAAACTCACTCCAACCTAAATAGAGCTGGAAATATATTCTTCTTTGTCTTGCACTTCTGAATAGCTGCCATTTGCTCTTATGGAGAAATGTATAGTTCTGAATTCTAGAATTCTAGAATTATAGGAATTCCAGGGCCGAGGATGTAGTATCTCAGGGACAAGCCAACCTAAGGATCAACAATAAAATCAAGAAATGGTTTGTCAGAATTAAGGAACTGCTTAAAGGCCACAGAAGAGAGATCCATTTGAAATGTTTACATCCCAGGTGCCAAATTAATTCATGCTTTAAAATAAATCTACAAAATTACTTTATTTAGATTGAGTAGAATGTATCTTAATGCTTTAGTCCCCTCTCTCATGGTCATCATGACACTCCAAGCTACTCACTTTTAGCAGAACAATAATAATAACAAAAAATCATTTCTATTAAATTGACAGGTGATGGACAGGAAGAACTGAGGCACCATCTTCCTTCCTCCGCAGCTGCAATGAAAACTGAGCAGAGGGGTAGGTGGAAGGGAAAAACTGAGAGTTGAAGGTCTTTGTTGTTAGCCCACTCATTCATCTGCATTTCACTGGTGTAATCAATTAGAGCTACCTCTAAATGGAAGGCTGTGTCAAACAAGTGACTCAATCTTACAATAGAAACTAGGGCCTCTAAAACTGATCACAGGACCCAGATTGTTTCATATGGGTGAGGAGGTATTTCAAATAATATGGATCAAGGTTCAAAGCTAGTACTAGCAATTTAAATTATATAGGGAGGTGATGGGTGCAATATGTTGACAATTATCCATATTCAAACTGCTTCTAGATACCTGCTTCCCTAGAATCAATAGCTAGAATGCAGGAGGTACAGTTGACTTTTGATTGCTCTTGGGAATACAAATGAATTGAGACAAGTGGATGGGTCAAAATCAGACAGTGTCCCATTAAAGAAACTACAATCTGTTCCTCCCCAATTTTGGAGAGCAAAAATGTGCTTTTCCTGACACATTCCTTCTGAAAACACATCCTGAGGCAAAATAATAAAAGGTCCATGGGAGGATTGATTTCCAGCGATGCAAAGAATGAATGAGCTGAAGCCTTCTCCCCCCACCACTGAGTAATTTGTACGAGAGAAGAGAATGAAAATCGGAAGCTCCTGTCCATTGTATTTTTATGTAGCTTAGTCTGTGCACACAAAGACAGCAAACAAGGCGAGTTTTTTTTTTCCCATCAGCTCACTGTGGACTGACTTCAGCAGTCTGAAAGAAGCTATAATTGATTTCAATATTTAATTCCTGCTGACTAAAATAATGTCACACTGTTTATGCATACCTCCCCAAGACCCAGTTAAAAGGAACTTTGAGTCAGGAATGCATAACAGCAACATTACTTTGGGGAGCAGAACTCCCCTAACATACTGCAGATTTGGGAAGGGTGTTTTTAAAAAGGCCCCAGGCTATGTGAAAGTTTAGTTATGCTTTCCCATATTGCCTCATGATAACCCTGAATCAAGTTCACAGACTCTAAAAAGCTAAGTAGAAGAAGGAGGAATAGTGCTGACAGCAGAAAGTCTCATGGTATATCAGTTTGATTGGAGGAAAAAAGAGCTCGTGAGTTTTCAAGGCCTACAATGTGTTTGAAGATCTACAAACATCTGTCCAGAAGTTAAGTCCCATTAATGGGAATTACTCAAAGGTTGATGGAAATAGAGCTTTTTTAAAGAAGGTAATTGCTTAGGTTTTTGTCTAGTAGCAATTCATGCCCTCTGACCAGAAAGTTCAGCTGCCATGCTCCAGCAGGTAAGCATCTGTGGAGATGCCATCATCACTCTACAAACCCAATGGCTTACATACATGCATTAGATGTTATGACACAAGTAGACAAGGGCAGGGTTTATGTTGTGATTCAATTTGTCCCTATCATCTTTTTTCTGTAATAGGGCACTCTGCAGATACCTATGGGTACAGAGGTATTTATGTGTATTGTGGGGAGGGAGTGACATTTTTTCTGATTGTGTTGATCATGTGTGGAAAAGTTGGCAGGGTCCTTGCCTAATCTAAGCGCACTTATCATTCCGTCTATAGGGAACCTGCTAAACATATTGCTTGGTGATGGGGGAGGACTACAAATTTTCTACTACTCCTTTTTCTAACCCATTGCCTTCTTGGTTCTATAAGGAAAATTCCTTATACAGTCCACAAGTACTCCCTTGGTTAACATACCTGTTTTCCCATGATCATGCATTTTTTGTGTGTGGGGGTGCGGGTGTGAAAGTAGACCAAAATTACATGTTTAGGGGGATTTGTGATTGTTCCTTATTTTAATGTGGCAAACCAATTACTGGATGAATTTTCAATTTTAAAAAAGCAATCAACCAACATTACACCGAATAGTTATTCCAAACATAACTATCAGTAAAGACTCTTGGGGAAATGTATTACATGATCATAGGTGAAACAAAAAGTCGGTGGGGACCTCAAAATATGATAGGTGCATATATTTTTCCAGCTATTTATTAAAGGCTGATGTTCAACAAATCCTATGTGTTCACTTACAAACGGTTGGAAGGTCGGAAAACATTGTACAATTTCAAACTAATTATTGTTTATTTTTGTATCATAAATTTAATTTGATATAGTTCAACTATGAATGCAGTACTTCGACTTGAACTTAGAGGATGCTCCTTCTGCTGCTTATGGCATACATGTATTCTCTTGACTTGGAGAAACTTGTGTGCCCCTTGGTGGGAAGGCTGAATGTGAGTTTAGGAAGTATCCTAGGATTTCCCATTCCCAGCATAGTCTCTTACTCTGCACAAGCAATGTACAGGTGGCTCACGGGAAGCAATGCTCTATTCATATTAAATGTAGCAGGGAAGGACACAAGGGATTCTCTCCTTTAATTGGCAGTCATTCCACATCCAGGAAAACACTGGACTCCTGAGCAGCTGTTGCATGATTTGGCTAATTTCCTAGGAGTTAGAGCAGGACTCAGCAGCAAAGAGAGATAAGTACATGGAAGATTTAGTGAAGTTAGTGTGAGCAGGAGAGGGAAGACCCATCCAAAGAATACTAGGATGCTACACAAGCATTGAGAGAGATAAAACTGATGTGGATTCTTGCCCTTCCAAGGAGCTGATTTGCTCCTGCCACCTTTATGGTGGGAGAATGCCTTCCCTGCCACTTTCTTTTGCTTGCCAGACTTCAAAGGCATTGGCACTGTAGTCTATGTTACTGACATACAGCTTGATGCCATAGCCTTTTATTCTCATTGGTATGAGTTAACTTTCTCCCTGGGGCACATATGAGTGCAACATTGTCATGAAGTTTTAGGCTTTCACTTTTATTTCCTTACTTTATTTTATAAAAGCAAAGGCAGTGGGACATTGTTCAGTTCCACTCCTAGAGCAAATTTAAGGTCAGCACAAGGGATTTGCCTCCAGTATTAATAGATGAGGATATCATTATTTTGTGCCAAACTAAGAGAAATAGATAAGAATAAATAAAAAATAACTCAAAACAATCTTAGTTATCAAATCCTTCCAATTACACAAATACAGTTTTATAAACTCTGACTAATGTGGTGTCAGAAAACTTTATGCTGAACTAGTCCAGAGGAAAATCTGTGTCAGTTATCTGCCATTCATGTAAACAAATAACCTTTAGGTTTATAACTTCTGTGAAGTTATAATGTAACAAAGAAAGACTGAAGAGATAAATTTTCCATCATATGCTTTTTAATGTTGACCTATGAATTTCAAATGCAACACCAACTTTTGAGCCTTTGAAAAATTACATTGCTTCTTTGGAAGCATTAAATCTTTGCAGTCCTTTCGTTGAAGATTCCTTTATTGTATTAAATAAGTGATTGTGTCCCAAGTTTCACTTTTCTCCAAAAGTTTCAGCCTCCACACTCACCCTCCCCACACACCCGCCAAGCCTGTGTTTACTGCAAGTGACTAGGCGACTGTGATGCTTACAAAGTTTATGAAATAAAATATAGACAGGCTCCCACTCTTTATAAGTATTCGGTATTAAGAGCATGCCACAAAATGTTGACCTTGTCTGACTCCACTCGTCCCATGATGATGAAGTTCCTGTTATAAAAAACAGAATAAAAGCTCAGCTAGGCCAGATGTTTTTCCTATTAAACGGACTAACTCAGCCCAAACCTAAAATTAGGAAAACATACTGGTTCTGATTTACTATCAGTCCATGCTCTGTGAGTGCAAAGGAAGCCATGGCTTGTCTTGAGCAGTCAACTAGCAATTTATTAAGAATAGCAAGGGAATTCTGTATCCTCACCCCTGACTGCTCTAAAAATGCTGAACGGAGGGCTCTAGCCTAGTGATGAAAGCTGCTTTTTGACCATAAAAGCCGAATAAGAGCAGCATTGAAATCATTTATAGAAGGACTGGAAAATCTATTTTTCTGTATAGTTGGGGAGCAAAAATACTCAGACTCCCACAAAACAGGCCTCTTTCCAAATGGGTCTTTAAAATATAATTTCACAACTTGCTTGTGGCACATTCTTTCCCAATGGATTTTTTTTAAGAAAAGTTTTCTTGTGATATTTTTGTGAGTTGACAAATAGGAAATTAAATCTCTTTTTTAAAATAAACAAATAAATATTTGTGCATTCATTTGTTTTTTTCAAATATGATTTTGCTTTATTACATTTCCAGCTGCAGGTATCTGGCAATAGAAAAAGGATAGTTCCCATTCTGAAATAATTAATAGAGAGATTCATGACCAAGCTGATTCATTTCATAACTGCATAGCCATTTGTGCCACAATATAAGCAGAGCCCCTCCGAATGTTCTCACAAATCTGAGGAAGTGTTTACAGTGCTTCTTCGAATTGTCACAACTGTTTTATAAAGAGGCATATGGAGGAGACACACAGGGTAGTTAATAATAAACAAAATCCACACAGCGATGGACTGAGTCTCATAAATGAAACCCAAAATCTAGCGAAGAAGCAGATTTCTGTGGCATATTGGCACTGACAAGCATTATTGCTCCATTCTTTCACCACCATCTCTTCACCACCTCACGTGGTCTCTTCACACACCACTACAGCCTTTCCCAACTTGGCTGGTTGAGAAGGCTATCTTCCCATGCAGCCACTGCCTCAACTCATCTCAGCACCTCAGGAAGTCAATAGATCACCATGAAACCAAAAGCCCTGTTCTAGAGAATCAGTAAGCAGAGCAAGCTCAGCAAAGTTTTCATGATAATACTCCTTTTCACAGCTCTGGGGTTGAAAAATGCTCTCAGGTCCTCGAAGAGTAGAGTCAGCTATTTGTGGGAGTTTGGCACTGTTAAAATGCCAGTCCTTTTCTGATAGTGGAAGGAGCACTCCAGTTGGTGCTCCTTGGTGACTCGATAATCACTGTTTGGACAAGAGCACCTCATGAAGAACATGTGTTGGTTTTTTAAGGCCCCTAAGAAATATTAAATATATACAGAATAAATAAATTCCACCACTGAATTGTCTCCCTTGATATGGGACTGAGGAGAGACAAATTGCTAGCTACAAATGTTAAACTATCTCATAACTATTGTGAGGAAAAAAGAAAGAAAAAAAGCATAATTAAAAAGTGGACATATAGTGTATGCTTAGAGATAGTGGTTTTTACATACTGTATGTTGTACCTTTTACCTGTGGGCAGAAATGCCCAGATCCAGCAATTTTATGATAGTGCTGAGGCCTAAATGGTTATACTTCTCAATAGGTAATAACAAAATTATTATTCTGCTTAGTAAAACAACCCATTTATTACATGTACTATTTAATTTAATTATCATCCTTTTTATTTCTATATACCACTCTTTCTCCCAAAAGAGGAATTTGTTTACTGTATTTGTTTGGATTTATGTGCAGCTCTTCAGAGCCAAGCCTACATGCATCTACAAATCAATCTTGTGCACCTGTTGCACCCTTTCCTGGATCAGGAAGCATTCACACCAAGATACAGATAGTTGTGACCCTGCAAAGTGTGGGAGGTGCAACCGTGGAGATGTGCAACCATAGCTGTTGCATTTTCCAGGCACGACCTAACTTGGCCTTGGCAGCTCCTGGGATATTAAGTACAAAGCTATCCATTTAGCTAAAAGACCAGAAGGATAAATACAATGGAATACCAGCAATCAGAGCCCTGCAATAACTGATACAAAACGGTGACCTTTCAGACATCTACTTGTCCTGCACTTATGAACGTATGCTTTGAAATGTTCTTTGTGGACACAGTGGAATGTCTGCGGAATGCATTGGCACTGCTCATTGAGTAGCAGTTGTGTTTGGAGTCCATGGTGCCTCACAGATAAAAAGTGGATCTAGTATCAGTCATAATTCAGTTTCATGTCTGATTTTAAACTTTAATTATTTCACTGGTATTAAAATAAATAAATTAAATTAAAAGGAGCCCCCTTGGGCATCCCCTGGGCAATGGTGATGTCACCGGCAAATCCTTTCAATACAGAAGCGCCTTGGTAGGTGCTTCTGACACGGAAAAAAAAATGATATTAAATTTCCAAATACTTGATGGACCTACCTAAAAAATCCCAGACAACTAGAAGGACTTGAGCTGAGTAACCACATCTCCAGATAACAATCATTGGTAATGTTTTAATTAAGAATCTCAATGTGGAAAGGAAAAGCAAATGATAATGGGTGAGATTCAGAATTTCCAACAGTAGAACTCCACTCATGGGACATCCTGTAAATATTACATTATATAAACTATACCCCTCACAGATTCAAAGTTACTAATTTCTAGGGATTATAATCTGTTCTTCTATTTTACATAGTTTATAAAAAATCTTTGAGCAAAATTGGGATGGAAGAAACTCCACTACATAAAGTACTGGCCCATATCAGCAAAATTCAGAGAATTAATTGCCCATTAAGCTTTAAATAATGTTTAATCTTATTAACACCATTTCTTTTCAGGTCTCAGTTCTGGCATTTCATTTAAACAGCGATAAGAACCATTTTTCTCTAAGAGTGTTTTTATCTAAGTGTAGGAGACTTCATTTAGGAAGATTTGCTGGCTGAAGTCCTATTTCCACATCAGAGGAAGACACAAAGTGCCACTCTCAGCAGTGTGAATTTGGCCAGGATCCAAAGAAGCTAAGGCTGACTTAGATCTCTGTGGGTGGTGACCATTATGCATTTGGGGAAAGCTGTTCAAACCTGGCAGGAGAACTGGTTGTAACACAGAGAAGGGTAGAGTACAGATACTACAGTCATCTAATGTCATCAGCCTTCCCTGCTGTGGGTTAGTATATCAAAATTGGACTCTAAGAAGAAATTGCTGTGCATAAGGATATCAAACAAAGCAAATTGAAGGTAATAGGATGCTGTTAACATCAGAGAAACCACAGAAAGTACAGGCGAGAAGCAGGGATGATGAAGGACTTCCACTGAGAACAAGCATTTGGTTAAACAACTGTATAGTGCTTTGGCTCGCTCACTTACTCTCCCCCCCCCCCCAAACACCCAGGGATTCGGCCTTTAAGTGGATAAATAATCATGAGTATTTTGACCGACAGTGAAAAGCTAGTAGCAATTGATCCCATATAAGATTTGAAACTATAGTAAAATATATGTCTCTTTACAGGAGTGAAATACAATTTCAAACAATAGGAAAGAAACTGGATATTAAATTCAAAGGATACCTGAAGCCATCTTGTAACTGCAAACAGCAAAGAAAGGTGTGCAAAGACAGACCCAGTTGTTAGAAATCTTAAGCAAATCTTAAACTCACCTTGCATGGATTTTATGGTACTTGGTCATACTTGAATTTAGCTTGATTGGAGCTATATAAAAATCAAGATTCGCTACCAGCTGCCCTCCTCCCCAAAACACCGATGTTGATCACATATGCCACCTCTTGTCTTCTAAGAAGCCCCAAACAATAGGGACTTTTGTAGAGTTGTCAGTCATAGCAGTACATAAACTTAACTCACAAAAGAGAGAGTAGATTACATAGTTACTTATACAGTTTCAGAGACATGGATATGAGAGCGCTTGTCCATCTGATAAACATTTCAGGGTGCCCCCTTTCTAAAAAGTAGCCTGGCTCTGTAAAGAAGTGAATTGGGCAAATGCAAACATGTGGCACAAATGGGAGCCTTAATACTTAGATGCAGCTAGAGAAGAATCTGGACAAAGGCTCAAGCAAAGGGTGAAATACATCAGAGCAATCAGACTTAGCTCTGACTGGCATAAATGTAAACCTCCAGAAGCCGAATAAAGCGAATAAAGCAATTGAATGAATAAATGAATAAATCACTTTGCTACAGTCTAATAATTAAAATAGTGGCAATGAGAATGCAAGATCAGTATTTATATTATGTCAGCATATAAAAACAATCTCGCAAGTAGCACAGAAGACTAGAGAGTGAGGTAAAGTGAATCTCAAAACTGATCCAGAGCACAGTGCATTGAAAATGAATCGTTTTGTATGCTTCAGTTGTAAAATTAAACTTATCTTCTGCAGTCAGTCCCAAGTGAAACCACTAGCAAAATCCTAATGGCATATTTATATAAGACCTGATGTCATTTAGGAGTATGTGAACTATTGGGAAAGGAAATTTCATCTGTGCTTAGGTTGAAGAGCAGCCTGGGAGTGGTCAAATTGATATATAATACGTCTCCAGAACAGAATGGAGAAGATAATCTTAAATAATTTGATAAGGTGTTTAATGAGCTTGGATACATAATGGATATAAAACATCATGTAATATAGATCCAAATGTGCTGCCAAAAATACATGTGCCATGTAAGCCTCATTAGCACTGGGGAAAAAGGAGACGTTGAAATCAAATGGATACTAAAATTACATGTCACTGAGACATTTCAACTCTCTAGTTTATTTCTTCAATCATCTTCAGGAAGGAACAATAAAGTTGAATCAATGCTTTCAACTCCTGAGTGTGGAGTAAGAAAGTTTGGAACTTTTCTTCTCACTACAAACAATATTTTCATGTTCTGTCACAGATGTGGCTGAAAGTACTACTGTTCAGCGTTGGTGAACAGGAAGGTGTCGCCATACATTTTATTTATCTAATTTGAGGTATCACAACTTAATATCCCATTACATATGATACATGCAAAAAGTAAATGCTCTGATGTTGTCTCCAAAATCATTTTAGGTTACATTTTGAGGTCTTCATTTTTTTTATTGTTATATGGTTCTTAAATAGCAACCTATTTAAGCCAAATAGTATCCTATGTAAGCTATAGAAAGGGACAAAATCATACCATAATGGTGGCATAGTGCTGCCCTATTTAGTAGCTGTGTTGTTCTGAAAAGTATAGGACATATTCTACCACAAAATGATACTGTGATCTGAACCAGGATTTAAGGAGAAGTTAATTGCATACTGTAAGGCTTAACATCTTGAGATCTAATCACCATCCCACGTCCAAAATAGTTGAAATCAAACCAAAGGAGTGACTCCAGAAGCACACCTTAGGCCGTGCATAGTAGATGATACTGTCTGAAACTCAATTACATGGCTAATTGTTCCACATAGCAAGCCACAGGTAGCAGTTAGGGGTTACAGCCTCACACTCTACTTTCTGTCCTAGGGCTCCACCCAGAGGAGTTAAAGGGAACTGTCATATTTAACTAAATAAAAGATTTGTCCGCAATACAAAACATTGATTCCAATTTCTTTTGGGAACCATCTTTACAAAATAGATATCATTCTTTTTTTAACCGGTAGAACTTTTTCCCCATCTTTACATCATGTGGTAGTAATTGCAATTGATATTGAAAAGGCTAGTCAGGTCTGACATAAGTTCCACTGTGTTCACTAGGAATCATTACCACCAAAGCCTACGGGTATTAGTTTTAATATCAGTTAATGTCAGTTCCACTGAGTTTAACGAAACACACCCCTGAGTAAATGAATGCAAGATGGCTGCTAAGCAGAATAATTTTACACCAAATCAGAGCTCTCCAAAGTTGGCACTGGAACACTTCAACACACATCAAGTTTGCAGAGCACTAGGGAAAAGATAAGGAAGGAGTGATGTTTGCAGCTTTACCATTTGTTTTGTTTTACCTCTTTATTCAATTAAAATAAATCTTCCCTTTGTAAGCAATGAGAGGAAAACGTTTAGATAAGCTGAATGCTTTTTTGGATCTTTGCAATATTTGGAAGCATGGCAGAGAGGTGAGAGTGTGAAAAATCCTTCAGCAGTTTAGATCTCACTGCCTGCCTAATTCTTGTCATGCTTTTTGAAAGCAATAGGAAGCTGCCTTTGGCATGCAGGGGATTTCAGACAATACATTCCTCTTCTAAAACTAATTCTTCTCCAAAACTAGAATCCTCTTCCTACATCAGATCTAGGAAACTGTGGCTCTTTTGATTGGTAAAAATGCAAGCAAAGCACATATCTAAGGTTTTAAAGGAAAAATAGCAATTATGTCCAAGAACTAAGTATGAGCTTAAATGAAGAAAAGTGGCTTGGATTCTGAGTGGCCTTCTGCAGAGTACATTTTTTCCTTATATGGAAGTGATTTTTACCCGTTTCTGTTCCTCTCTATGGTGCCTAACATCAGGGAAATTATCTCGTACTACTGAAATCAGATTTTGAAGGATATTGGCTTTTAACACAGTGTGATAGAACTTGACAAACTTTATTTGGTTCAGGCAGAATGAACAGAATTAAAGCAATAGAACTTGCTTTTAAACAGAGATTTCTGGAAAACCACAGAAGAGCAGAAGAAGCTCAAGAGCAACACAGTGCACGATACGTACCAAATATATGGCAGTTTATTCATACAAGAAGCCTATCAAACTCATTTGGTGCTCTGCAAACTCATAGAGAGAGTACTCATTTGGTGTGCACCCTGGATGACCTCTAGTTTTGTATATTTAAAACTCTACACTCACATTAATTCTCAGTTTTTTTTCCACTGTGTGTTGTCCTACTATTGCTCTTCCAGCCAAGAAGTATTTGCCTTTTAGTACATCTTTGGAAAGAAGTTATAAGTGGAATTACAGACCAAGGAAACAGTTTTAGCTTATCATGATCTTACATTTCTTCACATTATGATTATTAACAAAACAGTGTCACCCACTTGACTTATAAGCAAGGCAAACGAATAAAATCTATACTTATTTGTTTTTACTGATACATATATTAAATTACAATAATAATAATAATAATAATACCCTGGATTATTTCATATTTCTACTCTATGCTTTGACTTTCATAGCTAGTCAGAAAACAAATGATGGTTTTAATCACACTGAAAAAGATAACATATTCCATAAATACTATGAATTATTACTGTTGCCAAAGACCAGCAAGGCTATGGATCCCTGGTCTGAAGTGCCAAGTATCTGTAACTAGTATATTCCTCTTACCTTCCCTACATCATATTTAAATCCTACTTGAGCAAATGATGCTTATTTTTTATGGTTGCTGCCCATGCATCTTGGCACATTGCACCTTTATGGATCTTCCAAAGAAGATGCAATGGCCAAATATTTATGATTATTATATTTCCTTTAGGTTTTGTTTAGTTCATTTTTTTTAAAATTAAAAGCATAAACATTCTGTTTAAAAATCTGTTCTCTACATCCAAACGACACAGAGCAAAATGCTTTTGGCACTGTTTATACACTGTGCAAAGTGTGTGTTTGTATGTGTTGCTACAGTTGCATCCATAATATATATTAAAACTCTTTGTTTTACTACCTATAGTAAAATTACAAAATGTGCAGTCCCTGTAATTACATTGCCCTTTGCCGTCTGTCTGAAAAAAAGGCTGCGTTCAAATTTTCCCCCTGTTTTATTTGCACCCTATTAACAACTGTTACTGGAGCTTTAATTATGCCCCTGTGATTGCAGAGATGCGGCTGACTTGTGTCATTTTCTCCCAGGGGATGCTTTATAATTACCAGCATCCATCGTGGCTGCCTGTAAGCTGATGCTTTTTTATTACCAGTTCAATAATCACTGCATCCTTGTGAACATCTGCTCTGCAAGCCATGCATCGGAGGTCCCTGTGCCTGTCACTCGATGCTCCCTTGCTGTGGTGACCCTTTTGCCCTCACCTTCAATTTATATCTAATTTGCCTAGCAGAAGCTCAGTCCAGATTGCCACACAGGAATGCAATTAATGCTTTGCATTTGCAAACAAAGAAATGTTTTTGTCTGTGTTGCTTTCCTTTTTTTTTCTTTTGTTTTATTATCTTTGTCAAGCCCCATAACTTAAATTCACAGCAGGATCGATCAAATCCTGAGGAGAAGAAAAATTATTTTGTCAGGGTTTTAGAGAAATAATGAAAAATATGCAGGCTTGGCTGAGTGGGAGAGGGGACATGAGAGTGGCTTTTATCTGAAAGTGCACAGGTTTAAAAAAATAGTTATGTATGCAAATTTATTTAAAACATGAAGATTCCATATCTGTTTGATAGCCTGCATTCATGCACTACCAAGGGTATTAGCTGTTACTACCAAACACCATCTATTCCATTCTGCAGAAGATCTTGGGCTCTCCAATTTTCTGACCAAGCAAGTTCCAAATTCTGTGCGGTCACAATGCTGACTCTAGCTTTTGGGTGGATGACTGTGGCTGGCTTCTGAATTATAGATTATTTATTTATTTATTTCCCATTAAATTAGGGTAATTCTAGATTACCCTAGCATGGCCATGAAGTCATGCCTTGCATCAGTATGATTTAAAATTAACGGCATGCTGGACATTCTGAAATCCTTTTCTGCCATTAATTCATCCCAGACGATCTTGCAATAGGAAGGAAATGCATGCTTGCATGCCCTCCCTGTCCATGGAATTAATCTGCTCCAACTTGGTTACTTCAGCACTTCTCCAGTGGGAGGAACCAAATGTAGTCTATTATTAGGGTAGAAGGAGGCAGGTGGCCGAAGCTGGGAGGTGCCAGTGAAATAATAGAAAAAACAGTACTGGGTCTTGACCTGTCTTGAAGTAAAGGACTGCCTTGCTGCAGTGCTACCTTATTATCAGCATTTAAGATTCATCTGATAGCCTAGCTGGCTACTGTAAATGGAATAGGAAGAACCCTATTTTGTTGCTTCCAAAGTACAACCCCAACAACCCCATGTTTGTTGGGTTGTCCATAATTACCCTAATAGTAATTAGTCAGTGTGATAGTTAACATGCTGTTTCATACTAAAAATACTAAAAAAGATTATTTTAATTATTTTAAACCATGAACATTGGATTGTTCCCATGCAGATGCATTCAGATGGTCTTACTATATAAGAATGTGCAGTGCAGTTGTCAGACATGTAGGCAATTTATTAGCAACTTCAGCAAAGCACTAATATTGAAAAATCTGTATTTATTAAAATAGCCTCTAAAGATACAGCAACATGAAATGGTAGGAGCTAATTTCATTATCATCACACTTGGAGCACAAAACCTTTGCTTTTCTACATTCTCCGAATTGAGATGTATCTTTCTGACAGACAAAAACAAATAACAGTATTTTGGTGTCTTTTGTGTGTTTCTCTTCAGTACTCTGGATGAAAAGTAGGAGGCAGTATACATGTTTTAATGTTCATAGGATACTGTTCTTTTCTCAACATTGCATCAATTTCAGTCACAAAGACATTCAAAGAACTTTTCTGAACTGGGCTGCACTGACTGGTCATCTGAAACGTTATGGCCATTTTGGGTTAAATAAAGCACATGGAGGAAAATATAAATGCATTTTCTTAGCCTGTGAGGCATTTAATACTTTTATAGAGTCTTAAATACAGAGTTTTGCCAGCTGCTTACGGTAGTAGGATGGTTTTTCATCTGCAGATACAATCAGGAGTACTTACTAAATAGATAATACACTTTGCTTTTCAGATTTCATATATCACTGCATGATATACAGTATTAATGTCTAAGTAAACTAGTACTACTTTCTCTGGATAGCCATTTATAAAGGGGATCATTGTTTTAAAAGTGAAGATGTTAATAAATGAAAGTCAAAACATTAACTGTTGCTTGTTGCTGCAAGGCCATACAAAAGAAAGGGATGCATATAATCAGGGTTCCAAATTAACCCTTATTTTTTAATTATAAAGATTTATACACCCCCCTCATCCTAAGGAACCATTATACATAACATAATAAATTGAAATAAAATGGACATAAAAAAGCAGAAATAACACTAATGCAATAATAAATAGGCACAGATTTTTTTATAAACCACTATTGTACTCTTGTATCTGGGACTTAATAACCATAGAGTGAACTGCCATATTTTTGCCTGGTGCCAGATATGATCTCCAGGGAAAAAAAAATCCAAAGCAAAAGACATCTCTTGTAGATAAAGCATCTGTCCCATCTGTGTGGTGCTAACCAATAAACAATCTTCAAATCTTAATGTTTGGGTAGGTATGAACTAGAAGAGGTTCTCCATCAACTATTGTGCTCCTAAACCTTTCCTATGGGAAGTTGGTGAGTGCATAACCAGCAGGATCAAGAACATTATCAATGTCTCTTTGGAAGAGGAGGTGATACTTGCTGCCTTGGAAGAGGCAGCGGTATACCCCATTTAAAAAAAAAAAAAAACATGCTTCCTAGATCCAGCCATGTTAGACAACTATCATCCAGCCTATAATCTTCCATTGGTGAGAAATATTGCTGAGAGAGTGATGAGGCTCCAGCTGCAGAGAGTTCCGATGATAGGCATAATGTATCACATGCACATTTCTACCACGTTGCTTAGAAGTGCTAATAATCAGCACTTGGTGTTGATTATTAATTTGCATAGCTTTGGATTAGTTTTAAGTCATTAAGACTGAGGATTTGAAACAAAGATGGGGGATTTGAACACTGCTCAGGTATTCAATTAGCTTAGCAAGAGTGACTTGCATTTATGCAAATTTAGGAATTAAGAAGAAAATCAAACATAGGAGACATGGTCAAAAACCTATCAGAAGGGATCAGCGGTGATGGATTGGACCAATAAAAGAGCAGGTGAAGGTCCTGCACAATTAAAGGAGGATCTAATGTTTTTAACAGAATGGACAAAACAGCATTTCTGGAAAAATACTGATAGTCTGAGAGAAACTAGCTATTCATAAGCCAGGATCAATATAACATGCAGTGTAATTTGGGTACCTTGACCAGTCTGAATTGGCAAGATAACTTAAGCTTCTTGACCAATCAGGACTAGATAGACAGGACCCACCAGAGCCATAAACATATATATAAAAGATCCAACCCACCAAGACGTAGGCCTTTGCAGGGACCAGTGCTGCTGAATCCAGATTCTGTTCTCTCACTGTTTTATCTGTTTCAACAATGTTCAGTTCTCTGGCTAGATCACCCATTCATGAAGTTTCAGATTGTTAATCAACTACCAAACATTTATTATATGAAAATAATTTAATTAATACTTTAACTAATAGTACTATGAATAACAACAACAACAACCCCTTGGATAGCCCCATTGACCATTGATTGGGGGTTGATACTGACCACTTTGGGGAACCCTGAGCTAGATCCTTACATCAATTGGGTAAAGATACTTGTTAAAATAGATAAACTCTTGCTCTGGAATAGAAATAAGTAAGTAAATATGGGGGCTGATCTGGGAGATGGTAAACTCCATCTTTAGTAACTTAGGTAGGTAGCATTGAATCAAACTTAATGCCTGCTAATTGATGGACAAAATTCTCCTCATGTCCAGATCCCAGCAACATCCCACAGCTCTCAAAGGGCATGCCAATAATCTCTTTAATCTTGCCCATCCACTTTAGGTATTGTCTTCTCCTTCTTTAGTTTCTTAAACCTTGGCAGGTATAATCTTTTTTCTAGGCCATCACTGCATCCATCCTCAGGTATAAAAAATGTGAGCCTCTGCTTGCTTCTTAAGGGAGCAGTCAGCTTTTATCTTGTCTATGACTGACTGGTTTTTCTTGCTGTGCATAGTAGTTTTAGTAACCATCAGACAACCTGTAATCTGAAAGAAGCTATCTTGTTTCTCTCACTCTTTCTTTCTGTGTCCAGTTTTCAAAGCTGTGCATTACCACTGAAAAGATCATTGTGTTTTTTATTCTATCTGTGTTGTCATCGAAATGTTCTTACCCTTCATGAGGTTGTCTACATTTCTCATTCTCTTCAACCTAGGATTAATTTCTTTCTTTCTTTGTTTGTTTCTCAAGCACACTGTTCATCTTTATCTCTTCTTGAGACCAAGAAAAGAAAACTATCTACCACTTCCACTCTGCTTCTTCATTTTCACTTTGTATTAAAAAGTATAGCGTGAATGACATTTGCACTATATCAGGGGTACAAAATTATAATCTAGGGTGTTCATGTGACCCACCCACATTCTTTATGATGTGGCCTGGATGCTTTATTTGCTTTCAAAACTCCAGAACAATTGAAACTGTTGGAAAAAAATTTTTTTTACATAGGCTAAACTAACAACTAAATATCAAGAATGTAAAAAAAAAAAAAAAACTACGAAAATAACTTTGGACTACATACAAGAAATATGGAATGGAAAACTGGAGTATCCTATATTAAAAAAAAAAAATCAATGGTCCCAGGTGTTAATGAATATCACATATGCTTCCTTTGATGTGAAAACTAGGTTAATTTAACAAGAAATCTATTCCAAGGTTATTGGAGTCCTCAACAGATGTTTAAAAAGAGCTGGTTATTATCCTTTCTCTGTTGGAGATAAAATAAATTTGAAGGCACTTTACATATGTGTTTCTGCATTGTAGTTCCCTTTTGGTTAGTCATTAAAACTATGGTGGACCAAGTTCTTGGAAGGAAATTAAGTATTAACAGTGCTAATGTTTTGTTAAATTATATCTCAAAATATATATGAAATTTGTTTGTCTCTGAGGAATAGTGGGCATACTATGCCTGGAGTGAGAGAGAGAGAGATAGGCTTTATTAAATTTGTCTGTGTGTGTGTTTGTATGAAGGTTGGCTTAATTAAATTTGTAAACTTTTAGCCTTTGAATTGGCTTTCCATTGACAGAAACGAAAAATTGGACAATATGGTTCCATATGGTCTTGATTTAACTTGTTTAAAAGTTTAGTTCTATTGCATGGATTAAGATTTTAATATAGTAATATAGAATAATTTTATTACTATTGTATCTTTTCATGTTATTTTTTTAACTTTAATTTTTATTTTTATTAGGAAAATTACTAATTTTATCAATTTGTCTATTTAATATTTTTTCCTCCTTTTTAAAAACAACGTCTAGGTTAGCCCATGTTCTTAAAAACGTTTTCTTCTTAATATAAATTGTATTCACGGGCTGGGGTTTTTGGTTTTGTTCTACCTTATCTGTACTTTAAGAAAATCAATAACATATATATTTTTAAAAACCATATTTTACATGGTACCCAGAATATTTACCATTGGGGGGGCATTGAGAGGGTTTCACAAATAAATTACTTTAAGACTTGTAGGTAAAGTCCAGCTCCTACAGTCCTCAACATGCTAGACAAAGCATGGATCTTAAGCTGATCGAAGTTATGCACCTCTGCTTTAAATAAATCTGTGAATGAAGACATTTAAAATAGAAAAAGGCTTCCCCCACCCACCCTCAATCCTCTGAGATGGTACTTCACTTCAAGGTTTCTTCCCCCTATATTTTGCTATCCTCATAAGTAGTGATGGTTAAGGATCCATTATTTTCACATTCCAATAGAAGCTAGCCTAATATATACCTCACGGACTAAAGTGCAGACTGGAATGCAGTCATCCAGCATCTCTGAATTTTGCAATGTAACTCTCAGCTCAATGAACTATACCAAATGTGTATGTTAGAATGACCTATCTATCGAAATGTATGCTTTGAGAGAAATTTAATTTAGAACTGCATGTTTTATGACAAAACATATATTTTAATATGTATTTAAAGATCAGTTTCTCCCTTTTTAAACAATAGATCCACACATCGAAGTGAAAATAGGACAGATGCAGAGTGGGCTAATGAATGGACATATAAAATGACACAAGCTGGAAAGAGGCCTATCTGACAACCCCTACTTCGAAAAGTTGGCTCCAGCATCTCAGTTTGGTCCTTCCTCAATGTCACATCCTCTTAAACAAGCCATATCACAAACATGTCAGTGCCAGAATCCAAGTCACATAATGGCATAATTGTAATGCCAATCATACTATGGCTTCATTCATACATTACACTAAGCCAAAATGAAGTTTATTTTATGCTGGTTTAACACAAAATGTGAACTCTGCTGTTGTATTTTATAAATCATGGTTTGGTTTAGTTTATTGTGTGACTCCAATATAGCAGCTGAATCAAATGACTGTGATTTAGTGAGTACAGCTTATAAGTGATGGATATGCCTTTCTAAATACTGGGTTCACACAGCATATGAAATCGTAACTTGTTTGGTTTAATGAATAAATCACAATTGTCTGAGTCCATGCAACACATTAAACCAAAGCCAAGCAACCACACTCCTCTAGGTACCCACATTATGCTTAGCAAAACTGTGCTTTAAGTTCAGCTTAGCATATTGTGCAAATCCAGCCAAACAGATTAGCAGCTGTCTAATCTGTTTTGTTTGTGTGTTACAGTAGAAGTAACAGTAGAAGAATATCTTTGCCAGATCGAACCAAATGTTCAACCACCTTCCCCACAGTAATGAACTAGAAGCTATGGTAAGCCAACTTGCCCTACATAATATAAGGCATTCAGAGGCCACCCCTGTCCATTTCTACTCTGGCTTGTATTATGTTATAATATACCAACAATCTTATGATTTGATTGATTTCAGCAGTTGACAATTTGGTGAGCTCCAGAAATGTAGGTTTAATTATGAATGAAAGAGCTACTTGTGTCATCCAGGGAGTTGTAGATCCATATGAATGTAGGAATCTACCCACCAGTGAATGGTAATAATGAAAGACTGAGGGATGAGTTTAATGAGGGATGAGAAGAAAATGTGGAACATTCTGAATGAATATCATCCAGAAGAAAAAATATTCTATTAGGTGACATGAATAGATGGGTGCAGATGAGACTAGATAGTAAAGAAAAAAATGATTGGGCTATTCATTCATACACACACACACACAAATTAGAATGGTGATATATTGGTGCATATCCATAATAACTTAGATGACACCAATTCATGCTTTCTGACATACATTCTAATTCTTTCATTCATAACTTTCCTGCATATAGTCATCAACTCTACTATTCAGGATTAAGTTACCTTTATTCAATTCTACTCTAACCTTCTTTCTTTTAATTTCACACACACACACAACATACCTATTTTGTTTTCATTCCTTTCATTAATTAATTTATGCCTTTTATTATTTACTCCTCTTACATGTTTAGACTCCATCTTTCATACATCATGGGTACCAATAGATGAGCCCATGCATATTGACCTGTGCCACCCATTATGGCTTTGGTCACCTGAGGCTTATATAACTTATGTTTTAGTAATAGAGATATAGTAGGGTACTAACCTTAGGGCCTTTTCACACTGCAGCCTTTGGCTGCTTGTTTTCAAGATGTAAAACCAGCTAGAAATTAAAATGATTTAAGAAATCTCAGTCCGGATTTTAATCTCTTCCTTTGCTTTGGCCATGGTATTCTGTCCAGATGGTGTTTACTAGGGCTCCTTAGTGATGAATTCTCCTGCTTTTTTACCCCTTTTGAAGAAGGAAGGAAGGAAGGACCACAAGATTACCATTTTTCTTCTCACTTGGGCAAGAAAGTGAAAGTGGCAGAATTCTTGATTTCACCCAGTTAAAAAAAGAGAGACAGGTCCATCCTTCCATTGTTCCATCAATAAAATTGTTAAAGGAAAAGCCAAGCTTTTCACTGTTTCAGTGAACTTGTAAAAAAGAAATGGCAGTGACCAATAAATGGAAGGGAGTGAGCTTCCTGCCACAGGTCACATTAGATAGAGTGGAGACATTTGCTTACAAGAAATTGAACTGCAGCATACAGACTGAACAAGACGGCTTGACCAGCACAACATGAAAAAACACTCATTTTCAAATGGAGCCAGAAAACGTAGTAGAGATTGCATTAGCTGCTGGCTGGGGATGGGTTCAAGATGATATCATACATTCCAGCTATTCAGGAACGGTGGGTGGTTTGTGATCCTGCTGGGGTAAGTTGGAAGTGTGGATCTGCCCTTAGTTATACTCATGCCCCTGAGAGAAACACACTTAAGATGTGAAATAATTTATTCTTAGAAATATTACATTTCCATCCTTGTAATTTTGTGTTGATGGACCCATAAGCCACAAATCCCCAGCACTGGTTCACAATAAACTGATAAAAGCTGTAGTCCTCCATTTGTTTACCAATTTCTTCTGTGATCATTCTATACATACCATTGTACCTTTTGCTTTGTGATTCCATTTTTGAAAGGCTGATCCAGTTGATTATGCTATCATATCTATCCTTCAGAATTAAGACTACAAATACTGATTTTCAAGGAGGGATTTACCTATAAAGTCTGCACCATGCTGTTTTCTTCCTATTTCCTCTCATTTCATCCACTTCCCATAAAGTTCAAAACAATTAGCTATTGACTGAGAGGATAAGAAAAGTCTCTCAGAAATGTTGAGTATGCAAGGAGTAATTATGCATACATGCTCCTACTGAAGAAGTAACATTTAAAGCATACTTTGAGATTCCCCCCAACATCCCCAAATCACACCCTGTCCTTAACTGCTGTTTATGGAGGCAGTACTACTTTCTACTTGCACACTCATCCATCCATCCACCTATCCATCCATCCTAATAGACAAAAAACCTGTAACTCTGGTGTTTTATACATATTTAATAATTCATGTGTTGATATTTTCACTCTGCTCATGAGTGACATTCAAGCACATGATTTAAAAAAAAATCACTATATAAGTAATGAATTTTTATAATCCAGAGAGAATATGAAAATCTTCCAATATGTGTATCAGCAAAAGTTCCACACATCATCACCTTTACTCTCCATTACAGAGATTCATTTCCTGGAGGAGAATTTCAGCTAATACTGAAAGCCAAATCATATGGATTAACTTTACCAGAAAGAGTATTAGCAGTAAAATGTATATTATAGCAACCAAAGAACGATCCTCATTCTAACACCATAGCAGGAGACTTGTGAGATGAAATGTAGTTCCTCTATACCAAGGGGTGAGGGGGACTTACATACGGTAGGTGAGAGAGGGGTTTCTGGTTTGCATTCTTTTTGATATGCTAGCTTTTATATGCAAGGATGGGGGTCGCAAATCCCCATCTATGATCAGCAGTGTTTCAGATCAAACACAAATGTACCCATCTCAATCAAAATAAGGCTTTAATTGTACCAATTATTTATAAATCACTATGTTAGATCCATAGGAATTGTAAATGCTAACGCATTCAGGGAAAACTAGACTTACATTCCACCAAAATCAACAGGACCTACACATAATGTAGATTATGATATAATACTCTTTCCAGTGCCCTGCTCTACAGTAGAAAGAAAAAGGGGCATCAAGGGCTAGGTCTCCAATGCCTGTTCTCTGCTGGATATCTGAACCCATTATAACAGATTGAAAACTAGCTCCTACAAGCTGCTCCACAGTGCTTTGCGCCCTGTGATTAAGGCTTTATACAGATCGTACGATCAAAAGATAGCTCCACTCATGGAGGAAGACAGTGAAACGTCACCTTCAGAAAAATCCCATTTGAAGAGAATGAAAAAGTTTCAAAGCAATTTTCAGAACAGAAGGACAACTGTTATCTGTACACAGAATATACATATACATAAACATAAACATATACATACAGTATATGTTTAAAAACAGATGGCAAACAAATAATTTCACAATTTCTAAACCGAACTAATTCTGCTAATAGTTTTAACAGCCTTCAGCCCTAGTATCCTGGATAAATTCCAATTTGAATTGACATATATACTGCGTAATAACTTTTCCCTGCAGTTCGGGCTCTCTCTCCTCTTCCTTTTCCTTCCTTGACCTATTGAACAGAGTACAGTTCACATCCATCAAGATAGTCCATCAAAGGGGTGCCATATTAATTCAACAACAAAAACGTTTACAGTTCAGGGGCAGGTGAAATAATTTTGGTCTATAACTTGGGGTTTGAGGATAAAATTAAAAAAGGGTCTCGGCTGCATAGTTCTACCACAATTAATTTTACATGTATTACTGCTCTTAAAGAAACTTTTCCCTACCTATTTTAAGAAGAAGTTATTTAGGCTACAAACTAAAGTCGGGAAATGTCAGATTTATAGTTGCTCACGCAACCTTGATTCCTGCTTCCCTGTGTGTCCTTCCTGTGCATAGAACAGAGAAGGTGTCCCATAGAAGGCCTAATGCCGTTTGTGTCATGAACTCCTTTGGGACCACATTAATTATAGTGTTTCCTAAATTTTGCAAACTTCATTTCCCTCTAGCATGTCCTCCTATTATGCAGCTATATATATATCCCTCATCCTGTGGTGCTTATAAGATAGGTATTTTATAGCACAATGTTTAAAGAGAAGTGATTTTGGTGGTACTACACTGCATTACAGGAGAGACAAGCAACTTTCTAAAGCTGATGGCTACTTCATGGCTGTATTCAGCCAGAAACCCTAAATACCTTTTCTTCGCAAGCAAATAACAGTGCCACTAGAGTACGTTAACTCAAATTTTGCAGACCAACTGCATCAGGTAGATCCCAAAGTATTCCTCATACATGATAAAGCCTTCTCTATCACATTTTGGGCTGAACCAATAATCTCTCCTCTCCTTTCAAAAATCTTCTATAATGCAGTGTGTCAGATTCCGCGGACTATATAATTGCCCCTCCCGTCTCACCCAACCAGATTGTTTAGATTAAACAGATGGATTGTAAGGCTTTTGGGGAGGGGCAGGAAAAGAGCAGGAAACCAACAACTTTTATTTTCTCTCTGTGGGTTTTTTTTTTTTTTTTTGCAAATTACTTGCTGTGCAAGGACACAATCTCACCTTGCTCAGATAGTAATGGGAACAATCTGTGGAAGGAAGGGCAGGAGTTTTACAGATTGGTCAGTTTGGGGGCCAATTTCTAAAGTTTGTTGGCAACTGTCCAGTGGTCCAAATAAAACATAGGGAGAAAGAACCAGCATGGTAACAATGACACCCACTGATTATCTCCAAAGCAATTGCTTTTTAATCTCTTACAGCTAGAACTAAACAGTTGATAAAATGCAAGCTACATCTAAACGAGGCAAAACATTGATTTGTGCCCTTCCTAGACAAAAAAAGTAAGCTGATTTCAGTCATGTCCTTCAACATCCACCCTTCCATGGTCGCTGAACAACTTCCTTAGATGCTATCATAAACATCCATTTTTACCCACGATGACAAAAAATGATGAAACATGTGTTATGGTAATACAACACAAGCTCTGCCTGTTTGGTTTGGCGGTTAAGGCACTGGCCTAGAAACCAGGAGACTGAGAATTCTAGTCCCATCTTAGGCACGAAAGCCAGCTGGGTGACCTTGGGGCAGTCACTCTCTATCAGCCCAACTCACCTCACAGGGTTGCTGTTGTGGGGAAAATAGGAGGAGGAAGGAGGATTAGGTATGTTTGCTGCCTTGAGTTATTTATAAAAATAATAAAGGTGGGATAGAAAATAAATAAATAAATAAATAAAATATTTGTGTCACAACATTCCACACAAGTATGTGAGGGGCAGAGTTTGCAGTGCAGGTTTTGACACTTAACACCCACCTCCACCCATCCCCACCTATGGACACTAACCTTCCTTACATTGTAAGGAGAGTCACCCTCCCTTAGATAACATTTGAGTTCGTATCTGTGAACATTCTATTCATTTTAGATATATATAGTCAGTACCCTGACAAAGCATTTTCAGGACAGACTATAGATTTAAAGCAAAGTAAATATTAAAAAGATAAGAGAATAAAACATAATGTTGCATTTACCAAAATGTCAGTTGAAACAAACAATCTTACAATACACTGTCGTGAATATTAATATTAGAGCTTCCAATGATCCAAAGCCCAGCCTGATTGAACCAGGCACTCAGTAAGATGAGAAATGTTTTCTTTCTTCATCCTTCCCCAGCACTGGACTTTTTAAGAAAAAAAAAAATCAAAGTTTTGCTTGATAATTAATGTTAGTGAGTTGATCAAGGCTTATATATGCCTACTGGATTTATCTGAGAGGTAAGAAGAGCTCTCCTTGCACAGCACCAGGCTTATCACATTGCACGCTCTTTTTTTCTCCTGGCAGTGTTGGAGCTCTAAGATTAGAACTCTTCTCCAAGGGTAGACTCCCTCTCCACCCTCACACGAGGAAACTAAAAAATTCCTGGAGTAAGAATTCGATTTAAATTTATATCTATAACTGTTGTAAAAGAAAATTGGAAGTCATTTCTATATACCTCTTTTTTCTTTCTTTTTCTTTTTGCACTTCTGGCTTTGTTTTTTCTTTCTCTTTCTTTCTTCCTTTCTTCTTTCTTTCCTTTACCTTAAATATTAGTTCTTGTTAGTTTTTATCTTTCTTGTTTAAAATTTAATAAAGTTTTTTCATGTATGTATGTGTGTGCGTATGTATACATAATATATAAAATATATACATATACAGTATATACATACACATGCACATATATGTATGTACAGTATATATTAAACTAAAGAATCCTATGCCCACTAGGACACAGTCCCAGGGAATATATGAGCTTGCTTTCTTTTTTATCCTTACAAAAATCAAACTGTGACCATAAATCACAACAACAAGTGAGGTCATGGTTTTCATGGTAATCTAGTACTTTTTATTATGGCTGTATGAAAGTTTAATTTGAAGCTTTGAATCAAATTCTATCAAATCACCTTTCTGGAATCCAAGCTTCAAATCAAATCCCCAAGTGACAAATTATTTCAAGTGCCTAAACTGATTCAAGGACTCAGTGAACTTTTGCACATGCACACATGTACTTTTATCAAATCTAACTGCATCTTTCAATCAAATTGCAAACTGAAGTGACTTGGATATCAGTGATCCAAATGAAGTTTATCTAATTTTAATTCCCACTTGTTAGCCAGATTCCTGATGCGTTTAAACTGAAAACCACAGACCCTTGTTCTTTCACTAGTGCAACCTTTGGCCGCCTGCAATGTCTACATATATTATGCAGTCCCACAGCTGCAGCCCCAACGCATCCAAGAGTCCTCAGGCAGGGGAAAGGTGGCCAAGTAGTGATGGTGGTGTTGGGATCATTCCACCACACCACTTGACAGAAAACCACCCCAAAAGAAGGTTATCCGTTCTTTCTCATAGATAAAGCACAGCAGTGGGGGGAAAAAAAACAATATGATAATACTACATCACACAGCAAGTTACGCTAGTTTTTACCAAGATCATCGGACCATCAGGACCGAACCATAATGCAAAGTTGCCCTGCTGAGGGCTGTGCAAATAAACATTTTTGGAGGGTAGGAACAGACTTTTCAACAACAGTGAATGTGATGATGGGGCATGTTTTCCACTGTTCCACTGTCAACTCAAGCATTGCTGCACTTATTTTCTTCTGGGCTAATCCCTGCACTTTGATTGACTACATCAGAAAGGCAAGAATGCCCACTCACATATTCCCTGCTTTTCCTAAAAGAAACCCCTGCTGCAGAAACTGTTATGGCAGTTTTTCTGTACTAGCATAATGGTTATAACACGTCAACCCCATTAAGTAGACCAGACCAAGAAATCAACTCCACAGGAAGGCCAAAGCTACTTTTTACTGAGAGTGGCTATAATAGCAGACTGTCCTATGTGCTACTTTGCTAGCTGCTGCTGAAGCATCTCAATCTAGGCAGGATTCTCTTAAATCATCTTAGAGTCAACCCACTATGAGGATTAGTTTAAAAGAGCAGGGAGGTTATACCCTAAGAAAAAGAAATGGAGAACTACCATTTCCGGTTAAGGAGCTAAGTTCTAATGTCTACTGTGTATGTTGTTGTTGTTTATTCATTTAGTCGCTTCCGACTCTTCGTGACTTCATGGACCAGCCCACGCCAGAGCTTCCTGTCCGTTGTCAACACCCCCAGCTCCCCCAGGGGCGAGTCCGTCACCTCTAGAATATCATCCATCCACCTTGCCCTTGGTCGGCCCCTCTTCCTTTTGCCCTCCACTCTCCCTAGCATCAGCATCTTCTCCAGGGTGTCCTGTCTTCTCATTATGTGGCCAAAGTATTTCAGTTTTGCCTTTAATATCATTCCCTCAAGTGAGCAGTCTGGCTTTATTTCCTGGAGGATGGACTGGTTGGATCTTCTTGCAGTCCAAGGCACTCTCAGAATTTTCCTCCAGCACCACAGTTCAAAAGCATCAATCTTCCTTCTCTCAGCCTTCCTTATGGTCCAGCTCTCGCAGCCTTATGTTACTACAGGGAACACCATTGCTTTAACTATGCGGGCCTTTGTTGTCAGTGTGATGTCTCTGCTCTTAACTATTTTATCAAGATTTGTCATTCCTCTTCTCCCAAGGATTAAGTGCCTTCTGATTTCCTGACTGCAGTCAGCATGCGCAGTAATCTTCGCACCTAGAAATACAAAGTCTTTCACTGCTTCTACATTTCCTCCCTCTATTTGCCAGTTATCAATCAAGCTGGTTGCCATAAACTTGGTTTTTTTGGGGTTTAACTGCAAGCCAGCTTTTGCACTTTCTTCTTTCACCTTCATCATAAGGCTCCTCAGTTCCTCTTTGCTTTCAGCCATCAAAGTGGTATCATCTGCATATCTGAGATTGTTAATGTTTCCTCCAGCGATTTAAACTCCAGCCTTGGATTCCTCAAGCCCAGCATGCCACATGATGTGTTCTGCGTACAAGTCGAATAGGTAGGGTGAGAGTATACAGCCCTGCCGTACTCCTTTCCCAATCTTAAACCAGTCTGTTGTTCCGTGGTCTGTTCTTACTGTTGCTACTTGGTCATTATGCAGATTCTTCAGGAGGCAGACAAGATGACTTGGTATCCCCATACCACTAAGAACCTGCCACAATTTGTTGTGGTCCACACAGTCAAAGGCTTTAGAATAGTCAATAAAAGAGAAATAGATGTTTTTCTGAAACTCCCTGGCTTTTTCCATTATCCAGCGGATATTGGCAATTTGGTCTCTAGTTCCTCTGCCTTTTCTAAACCCAGCTTGTACATCTGTCAATTCTCGCTCCATGAATTGCTGAAGTCTACCTTGCAGGATCTTGAGCATTACCTTACTGGCATGTGAAATGAGTGCCACTGTTCGATAGTTTGAACATTCTTTAGTGTTTCCCTTTTTTGGTATGGGGATATAAGTTGATTTTTTCCAATCTGATGGCCATTCTTGTGTTTTCCAAATTTGCTGGCATATAGCATGCATTACCTTGACAGCATCATCTTGCAAGATTTTGAGCAGTTCAGCTGGGATGCCATCGTCTCCTGCTGCCTTGTTATTAGCAATGCTTCTTAAGGCCCATTCAACCTCACTCTTCAGGATGTCTGGCTCTAGCTCACTGACCACACCGTCAAAGCTATCCCCAATATAGTTATCCTTCCTATACAGGTCTTCTGTATATTCTTGCCACCTTTTCTTGATCTCTTCTTCTTCTGTTAGGTCCTTGCCATCTTTGTTTTTGATCATGCCCATTTTTGCCTGGAATTTACCTCCAATGTTTCTAATTTTCTGGAAGAGGTCTCTTGTCCTTCCTATTCTATTGTCTCTTCCACTTCCGCGCGTTGCTTGTTTAAAAATAATTCCTTATCTCTTCTGGCTAACCTCTGGAATTTTGCATTTAATTGGGCATATCTCCCCCTATCCCTGTTGCCTTTTGCTTTCCTTCTTTCTTGGGCTACTTCTAGTGTCTCAGCAGACAGCCATTTTGCCTTCTTGGTTTTCTCTTTCTTTGGGATGTATTTTGTTGCCGCCTCCTGAACAATGTTGCGAACTTCTGTCCATAGTTCTTCCGGGACCCTATCTACTAAATCCAGTCCCTTAAATCGATTCTTCACCTCCACTGCATATTCCTTAGGAATATTAGTGAGCTCATATCTAGCTGATCTGTGGGTCTTCCCTAATCTCTTTAGTCTGATCCTAAATTGTGCAAGAAGAAGTTCGTGATCTGAACTACAGTCAGCTCCAGGCCTTGTTTTTACCGACTGTACAGATGTCCGCCACCTTTGGCTGCAAAGGATGTAGTCAATCTGATTTCGTTGTTGTCCACCTGGTGAAGTCCATGTATAAAGCCATCTCTTAGGTTGTTGGAAGAGAGTGTTTGTTATGCAGAGTGAGTTGTCTTGGCAAAATTCTATCAGTCTATGTCCTGCTTCGTTTTGTTCTCCCAGGCCATGCTTACCTGTGATTCCAGGTGTCATTTGACTGCCCACCTTAGCATTCCACTACTGTGTATAGAATAACATAAAAGATGTAAGAAGAGTTCTGCTGGATAGACCAAAGAGCCATCTAAGTGAGGATATGATTTCCACACTGGCCACTCAAGTGCTTCTGGGAAATATCGCTTTAGGCTACAAGCCCAGTATCACCTTCTCACTCATGTGCTCCAAGATAGTCATCCAAGAATATTTTTCCATAATCTTTCCTAGCTTTTAAGAACACCTGGAGATAAATTTGGTTATGTTAAAATGGTTCATAAACTGCCATTCTTTCTATTGGGCTAGTTTCATACAATACAGGAAAAAAAAAAGAACGGAATGGAATGGAATGCTAATTTTTAGACTGTGTTCTGTTAAAAACCACAGAAAAGCTTTCTATTTACACTTAAACAATAAGGGATTGTTTGTGGCAAAGAAGCTGTGGGGAATTTTACAGAAATCCTCCCATTACCTTACATTTCAGTTCTCCTAATATGGCAAACACATTCTGCAAACTATAGCCATATTTTTGGATCAAAAGAAAAATCATCTATACCACCATACTGAAAAAAGGGATTAAATAATAAGGCCCATCCAGAGACGTTTCTCATTTTTATGCATTTCAGTATTTTCTGGCTTTGTTAATAGGAAACAGATGAACTTCTCTTTTCAAGAGTGTTACTGACATGGCTTGTATCAGGAGCTATGAAGTTTCCAGCCATATTTCCAGCTTAAAGAGGGATGGTTGCATTTGAATAAGCAACAAAACATGTGTTTGTCTGAATTGAAATGAACTTATGAACCTTAGAATTCACAAGCCATTCCTAATCATAGCCAAATATTACCAACATCTGCTTTTTCATCTTGGGCAAGTTATACTGAAAATCCTAGAATCTCATCATCCCGTTTCAGGAATTAGAAAAATGGGAGAATGGGAACTGGATATGCAAAGCTCTCTGCAACTTATTATCTGCTCTACATTGACCTCACTCAGTAAAAAAGTGTGCTTCTAGTCAGCAGAGGGTTGTAGGGCTCTCGTATATCAATGATCTAAGCATGTAGGCCAGATGAATTGCTCTGCAAATGCAAAACCATCAAATGCTATGCATTTTGATGTCATACCACCAGCTTTCATAAGAATTCCCTAAAACTATTTGATGTCAAATAAATTCCAGAGAAAGAACCCCTTGGCACAATACTGCCTTCCCTGACCAGATTCTTTCTATGTATTTTGGATTGCTATGTCTATCCGACTCAGCCAAGATGAGCAATGGTTAGAGAAGAAGGGCTTCCATCCATCAAGTTAGGGTGCTCACTAAATATTCCCCAAAGTGAATAAAAATGGAATTAACAGTTGCACATGCTATCCATTATATACAGATGCAACTTTAGATAAACCTGAAGAAACAAAAGCCTGAATTTAGGTTAACGTCTGGCAAGATGGGCATTTTCACAGAAACAAACAAACAAAAACAAAAACAAAAATTCAGTACACTTTCCCTTCTTTGTTAACTACTTAACTAGGGTTGCCAACTTCTGGGTAACCCCCCTCCCCCAATAAAGCCTGTGTGCATGTCATCCACTTATAAAGGTGGGTACATTGGTATATGTATATGCACTAACCAGAGGCCATATTCCATTAAAAAAAAAAGTAAGGGCCAACAGAAAACAGAAAATCAATTGAATTAATGATTTGATTTCTTGTTAAAATGGTCTCTAAAATAAAGCAACTCATTTATTCTTCATCTATGCAGATATGCAGAAACCACTCTCAAATACTCACAGAGAGGGAGAGAGAGACTGCTTATGGAAATGTAGCAGCATATATATGCTTGTTTACTTTGTAGTAAGTCCCATTGAATTCAGTGCCCCTTACCTGTGATGAAGCATGCATAGGCTACTTGGGATAGATTTGTTTAACCGAGATAGGGTGGAAACTAGGGGACAGATCCTCAGAGAATTTAGTTTTTTTCTTCCTTCTATTTGCAAATGGAAACAGATCAATAGAGGTCTTTATGCTGGACTACAAGCACAAGGAAATCTATGTATACTAATTCTGTAGTAGGGTCTATTGAGTCCCCTTTAATCAGCATATTAGCCTCATTCTTCTCTTGCTCCCCTCCACAAGGAGAGGGTCAGTGACTACAATGTGAACCATTTTATCCACAGAGGCTGTTCACCAATTGAGGATCCTGACTTTTTTTCCTGACTCCTCATTCATATGGAAAGCCTCCCAGATAGAAGAGGCTCTCCACTGCAGAGCCTCCTCCTTTACATATGATGGAAAAGGAGGGTAGACTAACTTGTTTGTTTCTGTCCTCCTTGAAGTGACAGCAGTGACTTCCTCCCCTCTTTTGTCTACACTTCAACCCTTGCTTGCATGATTTTCACTTCCTCTCATCCACTGGTTTCAACAGTCCATTTCCATTCTGTTGCCTTCTCAGCAACAAGAGGAAGGCATGGCTATCAAGCTTGTACTCACTCCCCCCCTCTTGAAGAGGGACAGCAGCTTCTCTACTCTCCTGCTTCTTTGCCCACCTCCTTTGAAGTGGGTGATAGCAGCAGCTGTTTCTCCCTGTCGTCCCTAGATTTCGACCCCTGCTTGCTTTATTTGCACTTGCTTTCAACAGTGTCTTGTTCTATTACCAAATTATCTGCAAAATATGACCATCCTCTCCCCCAAATTCACAGGGAGGGAAACAAACAAGCAAATACCGTCATTTCTAGGGGTAAAACCCTCTAACATTATACTATGCTAACAAAAGCTACTGCTATGAAGGATAATTTTCCTTTTGCTTTGTAAACCTGCAGATATACTGTATACAAAAAGTTCCCAAGCCTCCTAAGCAGATTTTGAGGGCACACAGAGACTACTTAAAGGAGGAGAATGGGGGAAGTTTATTCTCATTACATTAGAATTCATTCTTTAATAAGAAATATAGCAAACAACATAATAAAACTGTAATAACATGACCTACCCACTCTGACGGTATACGTTGTTGGGCTATTTCAAGGCCCCTCTTCTTGCTCTTGTTTTTAAACTGGACTTGAACTAGTCAAATGGGAGAAATCTTCAAAAATAGAACATTCCTTTGTAAAATGAACACATGAACACCTCATGCCAGATTTTCCTCCTCTTCTGACTGGCTCCCTGCTGTGCTAAATTGGAAATTAGCCATATAGTATTAGAAAAGCCTACCCCAATCCATCTTATATTCAGTCCTAAAATTTAATTTTCCTTAGCTGATGGAGGCTCATGAATTGAGTGGTGACATGTACACAAGAGTACTCTGGAAGATACGATTTTGCCACCTCCATGAAGGAAGGTATGAGTAATTTACATCATAATTTCCCATTGATGTTTCTCAGTCAATAAGAGCAGGATGAATTTTAAGGCAGGGAGAGGTGAATTACACAGTCGTAAAGTTTTTAAAAACCATGAGGCCTTCTCGATTTTTGAAACTATACAAGGAAGACATATTACACAATGAAGTTTATACATTTATATCCAGAACATATAACCTTCCAAGATTAACCTCCATTAAGTGGAGTTGAGAGGGTGTCATATACAGAACAATCCATTTGTCACCCTCTGCTTTTCCCACCCAGTAGAATTCCAGGGTTAAGATTCTGATTTGCGGTCTTGCACCTCAGACCACATTGCCTTTGCTTTGCTTTGAACTATGGGTTTTGTTTTCTAGTCCTTTGCTCCTCTCCAGCATTTCCTGGAATGCCATACATTCTTGAGTCTGTGGGCAGGATTTCCTACTCCTATATTCCAGTAGAGAAGAGGATTCCAGAAGAGAATATCTGTAGCTCAGGGCTGAACTGTGGAGTCCTTGGTGCTCTCAGAGCTTGGCTGTTTGCTTGCAGACATTTCATTACCCAACTAGGTAACCTCATCAGTGAGAGACTAGGTAACATCCCAGTCTCACACTAGGTTTCATTACCCAACTTGATAATACCCTCCACTCCCAATAATTTCCGAACTGTGGTCACAAGGGGAATTCAAACACTCCAAACTCCATACATTTGTACTACGTTCCTGTTCTTTTTCTAACAGAACAAGAGCTAGGTAATGGGGCAATCAAGGGAGGCAGATGTTTTCTAGAGAACTGGCTGTATTGCTGGCTTAAACTTCACTAGGATGCCTTTTCAAAGCAGTTTCACCAGCAGATGTAAAAGCACAATTTAATCATAAACAAGCTCAAACTAAAATTGCAAAAATCATTTAGTGTAAACAGTAAATGTTTGCATGTGGCCTCAAATGGTACAAGGTGCTACAGATTTTCAGGGTGTAAATCACATACCTGATCATTTGGATTGAAGTGTTTTAGTTCTTCTGCCATACCTGAACAATATTGCATTAATCATATGGTTGCTGCTGTTACTAAATTATGAGATAGCTTCCAGTTGTGAAGTATAAGAAAAAGAATCACTTCTTGTTTTATTCAGCTTTGGGAGGGGAGGGTGGAAAGAGTGGAAGTTGCCTGTGTGAAAAGAAACCAAACATTGCTAAGATCCAAAAATAAAACAACCAAAACAGCAATGGAGAAAAGTGTTTGAAATGAGCAAAATGTTGATCTGCCTTTTATTAATTTCATTTTTTATCTCCTTATATTCAGATGTTTGACAGTTATGACATTCATGTGCAATGCATTTGAAAAAGAAGACATAAATATTCAGAGACATATTAGAATGCTGTTCAATGTAAGCACCTGTCTACTTAGTGTTGACAGAAAATCATTTACTTTGCTTTATGCTCATTCTCTCTGGAGACCACTGAGGTCCTATTTTATTTAAAGAGCTGGTCCCAATATCAATACTGCTTCTTGAAACACACACACACACAAACACACACACACATATATATACACACACACACACACACACACACACACACACAGAGTATGTGTGTGTGTATATTCATATTCATATTCATATTCACATATATATACAGTATATTCTTCAATAACCTTTGAACAGTTTTGTCTATTCCCTGCTTCAGAAACGGCTTTCCAAAAGGCATATGACTTCATGGGGTCTTTATTTACAATATCACAACAGCCAAATGCAGCCAATGAAATCTATCAGCACTCTAAGTATAGATACATAACAGTACAAGTAAAAAAAAAAAAATTACTGATAGAATAATGTCAGTTCCCTTTTTTATAAAATTTTCAGTCACTGTTCAATTCTAAAGATGTTACATTTACTCACTATAAATGGAAATTGCTTCTCATCCTAAATTATCCAAAGAACCATTTATTTTCAAAACTAAAGGCATTCAAAATTTGATCAAAATTTTTGATCAAAATGTGATGATTTCTGTTGGAAAATTCATACCATACCAAATATATTTCTTGATTAAAAGATTTTGCCATAGTAAAAAACTAATCTGGACAGGCAAATAGGATATAGCATATAGGATTAAATCAGTGTTGCCAGCTGGGTGGTTTTCTTGCCCAATTGGGCTAGTTTTGGAGATCAGTGGCAGGAAATGTTTGGCCTTTGTGGGTTGTGGGTTTTTTGGCTATTTTGGGCTACTTTTAAGAGTGTGTACAGTTTTGGAGTGATACATCAATCTGTCATGAATGATAACTGTAAAATGCATCGCAGGGGTGCAGACGAAGCCATACTGGCACATTGACTCAGCTGCCACCTTTGGCTTTTTGCAGACTGTAGTCAGTGTAGGAGTCCATAGTAGTAGGATTCACTAATATCCATAGTTAATACACACATCCACAGAATGGCAACACTGGATTAAATGTAAAGGCTTCTGCACCAGCTTCTTCAGCCGACCCAGAGCAGTGGCCCCATACAGCGCTGCATTAGTCTTTTATGGAGTACAAAAACATGATGAGGTGGCTAATGGGGCAGGAGGAAAGAAATGGAAAGATTCATCTTAAAGCCTTTGGGCTATCACTGATCCTGAGTTTATATAGTTTTTGATAAATAGTTTATTCATTCTTCCTTTTAAATTTACTATGTTAGACCTCTCCAAATATACAGTCTTCCATTGAGATCACCCCCAAAGTTGAGTACTGCTTCAAATATTGCACTGGCAGAAGTTGAGGGGGGGGGGATCCATTTAACCCTTCTCTGGTGGCAGCTCTGGTTGACCTTTAGGCAAAGCAGAGTTAGGCCTGTTTAATACTTGGCTGAATTCCCTTCAAGCACAGCATAAGCTTCATAATAGTCATAGACCAGCATTTATATATAAACTACATAACATATACAGTACATAAAACTCCTCCAAGGAATTCCAGGGCTGTACAAAAACCTTTGGCAAGAAAACAATAACAAATCACTTTGTGGTAAGGTAAAGCCCAGAAGAGCCCTAGAAGGGATTAAGTCCTGTAGCTTCACCAGTTGAACAGTCCTGCCTCATCTGCAGACTCAATGAGAGATTATGACTCAGTAGAAAAGGTGGGTTCTAGTCCTATAAAGGTCTGCCACTTGTAGGATGGTGGGGGATAGTGTGAGTGCAACTATGACTACAAGGCATCTAGAGCAATTCCACCTTACTTGTATTCCCCAGACTTTGATTTCTCTTATTGTGGTTCCCGCGCCTGTTTTGAAGATCATTTTCTGTTTGTGTTCAACCAGTGGCAGTGAGCCTGACATCTGGAAGACCTTGCTGTTTCTTATAAGGCCTGTCTCTGGAATTTAAAAGGACAGGTGCAGAATAAAGTTATGTTGCATCCAACTCAGTAGAAACCCAGCAGAAATCAATACAAAGAAGGCTCCAATTAAAAATCAATTATCAAAGAAAAAGCAGCACCTCCCCAAAAGGAAAACAAAAAACAAAACCCAGACCTCTCCTCATTTGCCAGTTTGGGGTTTGGTATCATCAGTATGCTGATGATACGGTACCCAATTATATCTTTTGAGCGAGGCTATCAAGGTTCTGTCTTAGTGCCTGAAGACTGTGCATTTGGATGGGAAGCAACCATCTCCAACTCAATCCCTACCAAGACTGAGTGATTGTGGGCCTTTGGGACACCCAGATCTGGGGATATTCCATCTTTGACCTTGGATGGGGTAGCACTTCCCCCTTCAAGGTTGGTGTGCAATCTGGGTGGTTTTCTGGATTTGCAGCTCCTGCTAGAATAGCAAGTGGCAGCTGGGACCAGGAAGGCCTCTGCACAACATCATCTGGTGTGCCAGTTATGTCCTTTCCTACATGGGGGGAAGGGAGGGGAGGGGCAGACTTCAGACAGTCACTCTTGTGGCTGCAATGTGCTCTAGATGGGACTGCCCCTGAAGACCACCCAGAACCTTCAACTGTTCCAGAATGCAGTGGTGTGAGCAGTGATGAGCATGCCTCAGTATGCCCATGTAATACTTCTGCTTTGCAAGCTGTACTGATTGCCAATTTATTTCCCAGTGTGATTCAAGGTGCTAGTTGTTACCTATAAAGCCCTATATGGCATAGAGCCTACATACTTGAGGGACCACCTGTCTCCCATAGTATCTGTCCAATCATTTCAAACTTGCGGGTTTGGCCCACTCCAGGTTCCTTCAATTAAACAATGTCGTCTGTTGGGACCCTAGAAGCATGCTTTCAAGAGTTGTTGGGAGTTGGGTGGCATACAAGTTTAATGTGTGTGTGTGTGTGTGTGTGTGTGTGTGTGTGTATGTATGTATGTATGTACTGGTGCCTTCAAGTCAGTCTTGACTTCTGACAACTGCCTGGATAAGTCCCTGCAGTTTTACTGGCAAGATTTCAGAAGTGTTTTGTCATTGCCTTCTTCCTAGGGCTGAGAGAGAGTGACTGGCCCAAGGTCACCCAGCTGGCTTTGTGCCTAAGGCAAGACTAGAACTCCCAGTCTCCTGGTCTCTAGCTTGGTGCTTTAACCACTACAACAAACTGTCTCTCTACAAATTTAATAGATGATGATGATGATGATGATGATGATGCACATATAAACAAATGAACACATTTTAAACTTTGAATTAAAGAAAAACAATATTATATTTTCCCTACATTTCAGACATTGACAAAATTTATTGGGAGAAAGTTCCACCCTCAGGGCACTGCACCAGACAGGATCTGCCTCTTGTAGTCAACTTCAGACCACTCTTCCATATTGTTTTCCAGCCTTCCAGTATCTTTCAATTGTTGGAACTGCAACCGCCAGAACTCCTAGTTAGCACGCCAAAGATTATGGAAGGCTGCTTTAAACAAGGGTAGTATTCGGAGCAGTTATGCAGCATTGCAGCTGAAGCTAAACAGAACATAAACAAATCTGAAGTGAGGGTAAGGAGTATATTTTAATACCTTTCATGCTACCTGTCAGATATGTAATGATATTAGCCAAGTCCTGATGATGTAGCAGCAAGAAAGAGGGGTTTGTGGAGGTGTGGAAAATGATTTGTTTTCATCTGCAAAACCTTGCAATGGTGCCACCTGTAGGCTTGTACTTATTATCACAGCAGCGCATAATTCAGTCTTCCGTTTTTCAGGGCAATAGACACAAAGCATAGTTTTTAAAAAAAGAAGAAGAGTTGATTTCACAAATGCAGGTGGCTTGCTTGCAAACAGTTAATTCGCCAGGTGAAATGAAGCAGTCTCTTTCAGTCTTGTGAATTTGATGCTCTTCTGTAATTTAATTAAGACTGTGAAGGAGCAAGCAGGCTGCCCGTAGAAATTATGAGCTGTGTAATTCCAGATCACACATGGATCCCTTTGTTCAAGTAAGCAGTCTTTAATAGAACAGTGCCTATATCCTTTACACACCTATTCCTTCTTTCTCTGAGCCCCTTTTTCCACAGCACTCCTGTGGACCTCCTGTTCACATTTTGATGATAATGAAATTAAAAACATAGTGCCAGCACTGAGATCCAGATGATCAGAAAAATGGATGCTACACAGGTATGATGAAGTTAAAGTAGATTTTAAAAATCATTATATTAGGAATGCCATACTATGAATATGGAATAGATACAAATCCAGGTTATGCCTGAAAATACCTTTGTTGGCCTCAGCTCAAGAAATGTTTTATAGAAAAGAAACAGTGGGCAAAGATAAATGATTAACATATAATGACTTGCTAGCACAGGAAAATGGGGAGCTTAAGATGAAATCAAGAGAACACTGACCACAGAGGGATTTAGTTTTCAATGGTTCTTATAAGCACAATTAAGAGAAAGATTTAATATAGATAAAAAAGTACCAGGAATAGAATGTGATAAAATGGAATTTGAAAATGAATTATGTACAAATTATGAACATGGAATTGCTAAACTGTATAAACTTTTGTTGAGATTTGAAATGGAGGAAGAGCAAGTTAAAGAATGTGTGGTAAAATGGGCCAAGAATTTTGGTTATAACATTCAAATGGATCAATGGGAGAGAATGTGGTTAAAAGGTCTGAAATTCACATTGTCTTATAATTTAAAAGATTTTTTTTAAATGATGTACCATTGGTATATGACACCAGAGAAATTATCTAAGATATATAAAGGTACATCTAATCCCTGCTGAAAATATGAAAAACATAAAGGGAGATTTTATCATGCATGGTGGACTTGTGAGAAAGCAAAAAGATACTGGACACAAATACATATGGTCATGCAGAGAATTTTAAAAATTAACATTCGGATTAAACCAGAACTTTTCTTATTAGAACTTATGGACACTCAACTAAAAATGACTCATGGACAATTGGTTTTATATATGATAACTACAGTGTGGCTATTATATGCACAAAGTTGGAAGACTACAGAACCACCAATAACAGAGAAATAGATTGTGAAGATAGCTGAGTTTGCAGAAATGGCTAAATTGATTTATTTGATTAAGGAGGGAACTACAACTACTTTTATAAAAGACTGGAAACTTTATAGACTTTTTGCTGAAAATGGATAAAAATTAATTGCTGATTCTGGGATTTATTGATTAAAAAGCTTTGTTTATGGGAAGAAGGGAAGTACGATATGCAACATGGGAGGGTAGAGATCGTAATTGCTATGTTTACAAAAGAAGATTGGAAGTCACTTCTTTAGATATCTTTCTTTTTCTTACTTTTTTGTTATTCTTCACTTTCTTTTGCCCTTTTATAATCTTTTTCTTTTTCTATTTCTTCTTCTATGTTTCTATAGTTTTTAAAATCTTTGTAAAGTCTTCTTTTAATAAAAAATATTCATTTAAAAGAAAAAAGAAAAATGGATGCTATACAGATAAGCGTAGGATAGCCTGGAGATCACTATCTTGTGGTCTCCTCATGAGGAGAAGCTTTCTGGAGTACTTGTGGGTGATCTCAAGTCCATTCCCTGTCTGAAGAAATTCAAAGAACCGGTCTACTTGCTGGCTGTTCATTCTTTGGTAGTCAGTGTAAAAAGGATGAGAGCAACTGCTTCCAGAGTTCATGTGCCAGTAATGCATTTGCCATATAGTAATGCGTTTGCCATATAGTCTCACACATATACCCATGCCATTTGCACACACTCTAGTCACACTGTGGCTTCTCCTTTCAGCTGCATTCTTTCTATCCTTGATCTGGCAAAAAATATGCTAGCAAAAATTGGACTGTCCTGACATCTAAATTTTATTATGTCTCGGTCATGAGGCTGAGAATTGTGCTGAGAATAATTTTCTGTGGGACAATTTAGGAGTAGCAGTTGGTGGATTCCTTGGCTTCATTTTCCCTCCCACTCACCAGTTACACTCGGTGATGTCTGATGAGGTTTGCTGAGATATCAGTGGAAGAGTCCTGGTGGAATGGTGTTTTTAATTGTCTTTCAAGCTGCCAATACAGAAGTTAGCTGTGCTGGTGACCTAACACTTGGGCTATTTCTAAATGCAGGTCAACTGATCTCCAAGAAGACCACCTGACTGTTTGTTTAAACACAGGGGTATCCGCATGGTATGTTTTTTTAAAAAGTAAAAATGGCAGCCACAATGGTGAGATTGAAGCTCCACCCATTTTTAACTGGTATCACCCAGCTGACAGGTTACAAGTGCAGTAGAGGGGTGTGGATTGAAGTATATTGAGTTTTGCTAGGAGATCTTGCCCCATTCATCCCATGCCACTCTGCCATGTAAGCCTCCTATCATTTTGGCTAGGATGTAGCTGGTTCAGCCTACACCCCTTGGCAGCGCCTGTGGTCTGCATTCAGACTAAAAGTAGAAATAGCAGAAAGCTTGTTAATCTTAGCACAACTTCCATATAGCCCAAAGTAGTAAGTATTGCAAGGGAATGGCAGCACTAGGAGTGAGAGGATGAGCTGAAGAAGACCTCATGAGGATATAACCTCTACAACTGGTTAGTGAGGCATCTTCATACTGCAGTTAGCAGGACTGGAGGCTGATCTCACTTTCTTGGACAAATCCATTCAGTCAAGAACTTCCGCATTCACATACCTATATTCCCATTCTTTCACACACATTGAAATAGATTTGCACTCTTCCATTCATACACTGCTCTTGCACATATAGCCATCCGTATAAATGAATGTGCTCATCCTGCAATTCCCCAAAACCTTGGGGACAGACTCAACAGCCTCTAATTTTTTTATGTGGCAAAAGGGAAAAATTGCCAAGCATGTTGAGATTAATATTTTACTCAATATTTAAATAAGCATTAATATTTTTTGTCCCAAGAACACCCTCTTTTTATTCTGCTTCTGCCTACTTTTGTGGCCATTCAAAAAGGAAGTACGGCCCATAATATACAGTATACTTGGCAGATGAGCTCTAGTCTTAAGGCTGATTCATGATCATTTCAGAGTCTGCTGGCTATGGAAAAAATGACAGCCTCCTTTTGCTGTCAGGATGCACCAAGTTGGCCATATATACTAGCTAAATTCAACTTTTAGCCCTTGCTCTCTGAACCATATGTAGGGTCACTGCATAATAGAATATGATCACAAAATTCAGGACTTGAAAATGACTGCTCATGACCAGCTTCACTGTGAACTGGGAGTAAACAGGAGTCAGTGCTGATCTGGCTTTTTCTCTGGCTGCCATAAGTAGTTTTAAGCATATTTTAAATGCAAAGACATGAACTCACATGAAGGAGTGTTGGAGTGTCTTATTGTGTTGTGTCTGCCTTTCCAGTTTATTATTATCTCGAAATTTCTGAAAACAGGATTAGTAGAAGGGACCCAATACATTCCTTCATTTTAGCATAATGTATCTGTAATAATTTACAGCAGTTTTCCACCATCTAGTACCCTCCAGATGTGTTGAACCACAACAGTCAGAATGCCCAGCATTCTGGCCAATGGTAGCTTTACAAGACTGTCATTTTTAGCCTATAATGTAGATAAATCATGATTTTAAAATTGGGTCTTTCTAAGCATCCAAGTGCCAAGTTGTTAGAAATAATGAAGTGGTTAATTTATTTATTTTTCGCATTCTTGTCCTGCTTTTTCAAGGAGTAACAATTCTTTTAAATGCTGGTTAGATTTAGCTGTAATAAGCATACCAATGTAAATACAATAGGTCATTCCTAAGGGGAATGCAATTTTTAAAAAGAATTTCCATATTTACTACAATAAATGTTCTGCCAAGAATTTTTATTGCTAACAGAAACACAGAATATGCTACATCCAAAGCTAGAAAACAGTTCCAGTACAACGCATGTCTAATATATAGCCTCCCAAATATACAGTCTATCCCTAGAAAAGTTGTAAATTATGGTTGCAAATGAGGCCACAAACAAAAATTTTGCTCAAGGCATGAATCATAAATTCAAACAATAATCATCTCATATGTGAGGCTCAGCTACTTTGTTTACTTATCATACCCTGTTTCTAAACATATAGATGAAAGTAGGTCAAATAGATTTAGCATCTTTTTCTCATGAAATATGTTATGATATTGGGTGGCATTGCCTAATTTACAATTACACAACTCCTTTGAATATTAAATTGTGTTTTCACTGTGCTGTGTCATTACCCATATTGACATTTTACCTCACAATGATACAGTATCATAGAAAGCTGAGGAAACACGCATTTATCAAAACAGCAGCCTGCAGCATAAAATATGGAGGAAGGAGAAACAGATAGAAAAAGATTATTAAATGGTGGAAAATAACCTTTTTTACACTGAAATCATAAGGAGGTGTGTAGATGACGATGATGATTTTGTATTATGTTGTGATACCTCTGTGCAAGTATATCTATGAATCCAGGATAAAAAGAACTTGAAATTCATAATTAAAACTACTGCTATGGAACAGCATAGTTTCTCCAGAATCCTGCTCCAGTCCAAAAGCACCAAAGGAAATGTGAATTTGAGAGCTAAAGAGGTAATTAGCATGAGTAGAACATGAGAGAAAATTTCAAGCTCTGTTTCCTGTGCACCACATCATTTTGATATGACAAGAGACTCAGGTGGCCATCTGCCCTACTTTGCAGAAGAAACTTGAAAGCAACCGAATGTTGAAGGGTTGGCCATTCACTCTAAGTCTGCCTTAAAGAGAAGTAAGATGTCCCTCAGCATCCTGACAGCAGACTGAGCAGGCACGCAAGTCATCTGTATTTCTACTTAAATAGTAGTAGTTATTTCTCCATTTGCAACTATACAGAAGACCTTAGTATGCAAGTTGTATGAAAATCTATGTCCTATTCTGTCCTTGTTTTTATCTATAAGTCGTGGTCACCAGTTCTTCTCCCCACCCTTCCCTCAAGGTGGAGTTAGGATTAGATTTTGAGCACCAAGAAACACCAAATAAAATAATTTACTTTTCCAAATCTATTTCCCTGGTTATTTGATGTATTTTTTTTTCTGTATTAACCATGTATAGCATTGGCACATATTCAGGATTCTCTTGTCTGATCATTTCTACTTTGTGGTTAGCATCCAGCATTTTAATTTAGTCTCAGCCCTCCAGCTTGCCACCACAGAGTGTTTTTGTAGTCAACACTTTATATTTTAACTGTATGTCTTTTATATCACTTTTTATGCTATTTCCATGCATATTGTTTCTTTATACCTTTTTATATCTTGATCACTCCCATGTCTTAGTTTTTTATACAGTATCCTTTTCCTATGCCTTATGCTCATCTATGACCATAATAGTTGGATTTGATTTGATTGTTCGATTTCATTTGACACAAGCTCCAGGATCTTCCCATTTGGAAACAATTCTGAAGCTAAACTATGGCTAGTCTACTCATAAAGGAAATACAACTTTCTATGAAAGTGTGTATGAAGACTGTCCATCCAGCACTAGATCTCAGCTGGACCTCCATCTATAAAACATAGTCAGGGACTCCAAAACTATCTCCATCTACCAATTTCCATTCATGACAGAGGATCAAACTATTACTTTTGCACTATATTATATTCTTGCTATAATATGTCAGTGTGACAAGGAGTTTCATTCTAACTAGGTTCTATTATGATTTATGATACCATTTGATTATGACAACACTATCTCTATGTTTGAAATATCATACAAAATTTTGCTCCTAGGCTGAGACTTTTTCTACAGAATTTCAGCCTGAAGCCTTTTTCTCTCTCTCCTCAGACAATAACAACCCCTGAAAATAGAGAGTTTTATAATAGAAAACACAAGTTTTGTTGTTGTTGTTTTAAAAAAAAAACCAATTTTTCTCAGTTTGATCAGATGAACCACAAACCACGTATGAAAAATGTAACCATATGTTTATCTTGTTTACAACTATAAATGTGCCAAACAGTACAAAAATGAAAATGAGAAAAGGAGCTAGTTTTCCTCAGGCTAATACAAGCTCTCAATTATAGAAATAAAATGTAGGCATAATAAGTCATATATGGGTTATTGCTTACACAATTGCTCATCTTTCTCGTTATCCATCAGTTAGGAAATCACTGCTTTGATTCTCCAGTTCTCATTTAGTGCAGTTATGTTGGCAGAGACCTAGGTGAACAACCTTTTTTTCCCCCAGAAAATATACATACAAAGACTGTCCTGTCAGTGAGACAAGTCTGGGAGCTGATTTCTATGTATTTGTACTATAACTCAGAGGAATCACTTATGTGGTTTCATAGGTGGATTATGAAAAATGGTGTGCCTCAAACGTGTTGTGTCTCCTTTGCTGTTTTTCATGAAGGTACTAAAATGTCAGTCAATATAGCAGTGGATGGCATTCATTTTTTCCCCCTTATCAAGTACCTCACGTTGATGGTGGATACATCCAGAGGCAAAAATATGTGAAAACTTTCCTCCCTCCCTCCCTTACTTTCCATCAAACTACCACAGGGACAGTTTATTCTTGCTAGTGCCTGGACTAATCACATGCAGAGGTCTTTTTAAAATTTGCTATACAAGCAAAGCATGCCCTATGCTTAAAAAAAAAAATCAAGAGAACTGCAAAAATGGGAGAAAGCTACAGAAGTCACAGGAGTCTGAACTTGGATTTTCTCTTGCAGCACAATTGTTCCTTAGCTGTATTATTTGTGTCAGATTCATGGAAATAGAAAATGGTTCAACATTTTATTAAGCTGACCTGGTGTGTGTGTGTGTGTGTGTGAGAGAGAGAGAGAGAGACAGAGAGTGTCATGTTCACTGTTCCAATGTTCCTGGTACATCGTAACGTTTCGCATGTCATTTACCTGATACGTGTTTGATCTCGGGAGGGAGGCGGATTCCTCTTCGGGGAGTTGTTATCTGTTGGCTGCTGGGTTAGAATGTGTTTGGGTTATCTCATGTGTTCAAGGTTGCTTTCCCAGGATCAATGGAAAATGGTTACCAGCACCTGGGAGGGGGGTGGTTGCTATGGCCGGGCGAAGGGAGGGATTACGTTTTGAGCCGAGGGTTTTTAGTTTGTATTTGGTGCGCTTTTAGTCATTCTCAGCTTTCTCTGTAATTGCATACTATTCTTTTAATAAATCAGATATCATTAAGTACCTGCTTGTGAGTCTGAGTATATCAGGATAGGCAATCATTACATAAAGCTGAGAATCTAAAAAATTTTCCGCTAGCCCCTTTCCAGATTTAATTTGTGAGGGGAAGTGCTAGCGATGAGCGATCCAAAACTACAAGCTGCGGAAAGTGAGGAGTCGAGTGAGGGGGAACCTGATTCTACAGTGGTGAGAACGGAGAGAGTACCCCCTAGAGAGACTTTGGAAATTCAGGAGGGGTCGAGCTTCAGCCCAGGGGATGAGGCGGCTGGAGGCAAAAGAGCCCCTGAACCGACCGGCGCATCTCCAGGTGAGTTAATCACCTGGGATGAAACCCAGGGACCCCTATCAGGGACATCAAGAACATCTTGGAAGCAGAGGTACCCGTTGTCCCCAACTGTGGTGAGAAAAGAGGGACAGGAGGGATCCCAAACCCCTGATCATATCAAACGGCTGGAGGCTAAATTGGAGTCTTTAGAATTTATGTTCCGGAAGATGTCTATGGACTGGGGTCCGCGAGAGAGAAGAGAGAGGAGTCCAGTCATAGGTACTCGACTCCCTCTTCACCCCCACCATCCCCAGAGGAAAGGAGTAGGACCTGACACCGAGAGGAAGTGAGAGCACCAAGGGTGACAATTTCGAGGTCCCCTCCTCCAGAGCGGAGATCCCTGGGGGCTATAAGGAAGGCTGAGCATCCAGCTGTGACGAAGGGGCCGCCCGGAGCGGGGATAAAAGACTTTACCGTCAAGTTTGATGGGGACCCCACCAAGCTGTTGTTCTTCCTTACTAATGCAAAAAGCTACATGGACGACTGGGAACAGTGCTTTCATTCAGAAAGGCCCAAGATAAATGCCATTGCCACTAAGCTTAAGGGGAGGGCGGCCGATTGGTACGTACAGCTGTGTCAATTGGAGGCCCCTGAGTTAGAGGGGTTTGAGGAATTCCTGTGGGCGTTAAAACAACACTTTGAAGACCCATTAGCTAAAGAAAGAGCAAAACGGGCATTGAAGGAACTGTGCCAGGGCTCACGATCGGTGGCAGACTATGCTCTTGAATTCAAAGTGTTGGCTGGGAAAGTTGAGGATTGGTCCCAGTCCACCTTAATAGAACTTTTTAAGGATGGTTTAAATACAGAGGTCCTAAGGTGGTCACTGGGGCAAGATGATCCAGACTCCTTATATGGGTGGATTCAGCTGGCAGGGAAGGCTGAGCATGCCCAAGAAACTTTTGCTCACCAAAGGGTGATGAAATATGCCAAGCTCAGTAAGGGTTCCCGCACCACTGCAACCACTGGGAAGTCCGGCCAACATGCGTGGGAAGAGGGGAGAGAGCGCCACTACACGAAAGGGCAATGCCTCCGATGTGGGAAGGAAGGTCACCAAGCAGCGGCGTGCCCAAGAGGAAAGACTGAGGAACATCTGGGAAAGTCGTCAAGGAAGTCTCCCTCCTTGCCCAGGAAGATGAAGGCGGTGTTGGCTGAGGACGTCCCTTATTTTGGGGATGAGGGGGAGCCCGATCTGCTCCAGCCAGTGGGAAACGCCAGCCACCTGCTTTAAAGGGCGCTGCTGGGCAGGTGGTAGAGGAAGGGCACAACCACATTTCAGTGAGTGGCAACTACCCCACACTGACAGTGAAGGTGAAGTTGGGCTCCTGCACAAAAATGGTTGAAGTGTGGGCATTGATCGATTCAGGGTGTTCACGTTGTTTAATGCACCCTGATGTGGTGGCTGCTTTGGAGCTACCCAAGTTTCCGTTAAAACGACCCATGATTTTTACCCAGCTGGACGGGTCTATGGTGGGGGGAAAGCCAGTCACCCATTCCATGGGCATGGTGGCATTGCAAATGGGTAGCCACCGGGAGGGGCTGCCTTTTGTAGTGGCGCCAGTGGGGGGTGCTTTGGTCATTTTGGGGATCCCTTGGTTGGTCCAGCAAAACCCGTATATAAATTGGGTGCACAGGACTTTGACTTTTGGGGATGGTTTCTATCAAGCCCCTGAAGAAGACGGCGCCCCGGAGGCTGCAGTGGGGAGGGAGGCGGCAGCAACTCCGCATTTTGCTGCCTCCCCACTAGAAGGGTTGCTGGAGCAATACCAGAGTTTTGCAGATGTGTTTGGCGAGAAGGAGGCGGACCAACTTCCACTGCATCGGAAAACTGACTGTGCCATAAAGTTGGTCCCAGATGCACAACTGCCCAAGCCAAAAATCTATGCCATGACTCAAAAAGAACTGGCAGCGCTAAGGGAGTTTGTGGATAAAAATTTGGCAAGGGGTTTTATTGAACCAGCGAATTCGCCAGTGGGCGCCCCTGTTTTGTTCCGAGCAAAAAAGGATGGGACATTAAGACTGTGTACAGGTTACTGCGGATTAAATGCAGTATCAATATTGAACAAATATCCCTTGCCAATAATAAAAGACATGTTAGCACATCTGGCCAAGGGGAAAATCTTCTCTAAGCTGGATTTGAGGGAGGCGTATTTCCATATCTGTATACGGGAGGGAGATGAGTGGAAGACTGCTTTCAATTGCCCTCTGCGCTCTTTCTAGTATAAAGTGTTGCCATTTGGTTTGGCGGGGGCACCCGGGGTGTTTATGCAATTGATCAATGAAGTGTCACATGACCATTTGTTCAAAGTTGGTTTATTTGGATGATGTTTTAATTTATACTGAAACGATGGAGGAACATGAGCGTTTGGTGAAACAGGTGCTCAGCAAACTGAGGAAGGCTGAGCTTTATGCTAAACTATCTAAATGTGAATTTCATAAGACTCAGCTTGACTATTTGGGGTACAGAATTTCTGACAAGGGTATTGAAATGGACCCTGCAAAGGTTCAAGCTAGTGTGGAATGGGAGCGCCCACGTACTCGTAGGCAGCTCCAAAGTTTCCTTGGGTTTTCCAACTATTATTGCCAATTTATCCAGGGGTTCGCAGAAATTGCTTTGCCTCTCACCGATTTGTTGCAGACGAAGGGGCTGGGGGACACACAGAAGGTAAAGAACCTGGGAGCATTGCTCAGTTGGACACCTGAGTGCCAGGTGGCTTTCGACAAACTAAAAAGCCTGTTCACTGCTGAACCTATTCTACAACATCCTGATCCCACTAAACCTTTTGTGGTTCAAGTGGATGCTTCTGATTTCTCAACTGGAGCACTGTTGTTGCAGGCAGATGATGCAGGCTGCCTGAAGCCCTGTGCGTATCTCTCCCGCAAATTTTCCGAGATGGAAAGGAGATGGCATGTTTGGGAAAAGGAGGCTTTTGCAGTCAAAGCTGCATTGGACACCTGGCGCCACCTTTTAGAGGGGGCCAAATGTCCTTTTGAAGTTTGGACTGACCATAAAAATCTGGAAGCGCTTAGCACACCCCGTAAGCTCAGCTCTAAACAAATCCGTTGGGCTCAATTTTTCAGCCGCTTTGATTTTAAATTAAAATTCATTCCGGGAAAGAAGAACTTCCTGGCTGATGCGCTTTCCCACCTGCCCCAGGATTCGACTTTGGTACCTGACATGGTGGGTATGTTGTGGACAGAACCTCAGTTGGGTATGCAAGCTGTCACTCGCAGCCAGACTCGTGTGCAGCTGCCCTCAGCTTCAGTTTCACTGGCTGGGGTGGGGGGGGGCTGTCGATTCCTTCCCAATTGCAACAACAGTTTCTGTCCGAACTGAAATCTGACACTTGGTTGCAAGCGAATAAAGACAATGTTACATTTGACCGAGGCTTTGCATGGAAGCAAAACTGTCTCTATGTCCCTGACAGTTTGCGAAGGGAGGTTTTGATCCAGTCTCATGATGATAAAGTGGCTGGGCATTTTGGTTTTGTAAAAACCTTACACCTAGTTCGGCGACAATTCTGGTGACCTACGTTAAAGCATGATGTCAAAGACTACGTGGCATCTTGTCCCATGTGTACCATGTCCAAACGGAAGGGGGGCAAGCCACAAGGCTTGCTGCAACCTGTGGCCAGTCCCTCACTTCCTTGGGAGGAGATCTCCATGGATTTTATCATCGATTTGCCTCCTAGTCAGAGAAAGACTGTGATTTGGGTTGTGAAAGACTACTTTTCTAAACAAGCCCATTTCATTCCATGTGCCTCTATTCCCTCTGCTCATCAGCTGGCCCGCCTCTTCCTAGTCCACGTGTACAGGATTCACGGGAGCCCCACCCGTTTGGTCACAGACTGTGGGACACAATTTACTTCCCAGTTTTGGCGGGCATTTTTAAAACTGGTAGGCACCAAACAGGCACTGTCCACTGCGTTGCATCCAGAGACTGACGGATCTACAGAGGCTCTTAATTCAACCCTGGAGCAATATTTGCGAGCGTTTGTTAACTATCAACAGGACAATTGGGTTGATCTCCTGCCTTTCGCTGAAGTGGCTTACAACAACGCGGTACATCAGAGCACAGGGCACACCCCCTTCCGTACTGTGTTTGGCCAGGATTTCGTGCCCATTCCTGACCTGCCTCAACCCACTTCACCGCCTTCTTCCCCTTCCGACTGGGCTGCACACCTGGGCGATTCCTGGCCAGTAATTCAGCAAGCACTGGCAGATGCCCAATCAACCTACAAACCGCATGCTGATAAGAAGCGAGCCCTTCAGCCTGCCTTCAAAGTTGATGATAAGGTCTACCTTTCCACCAAGTTCATTAAATCTCCTCAGCCCTCTAAGAAATTGGCTCCTAAGTTTGTTGGACCTTTTCCCATTGTTGGGATTATCAACCCTGTTACTTTCAAATTGGATTTGCCACACAATCTTAAACGTTTACATCCTGTTTTTCATTGCAGTTTGCTCAAGCCTGTTCACCACTCCGATTGCTGGCATCTCCAACCCACACCCCCTGCGCCCATTATGATTGATGGACAACAGCATTTTGAGGTGAAGGAGGTCCTTGATTCCTGCAGGCTTCGTAATACCCTACAGTACCTTATACGCTGGAAGCATTTTCCCCACCCTGAGTGGGTGGCTGCCCACGATGTTCACTCTCCTCTTCTAGTTAGGTGTTTTCATGCTGCTTATCCTATGAAACCTGCTCCTTAGTATTTTTTGGGGGGGGCTGTATGTCATGTTCACTGTTCCAATGTTCCTGGTACATCGTAACGTTTCGCATGTCATTTACCTGACACGTGTTTGATCTCGGGAGGGAGGCGGATTCCTCTTCAGGGAGTTGTTATCTGTTGGCTGCTGGGTTGGAATGTGTTTGGGTTATCCCAAGGTTGCTTTCCCAGGATCAGTGGAAAACAGTTACCAGCACCTGGGAGGGGGGTGGTTGCTACGGCCGGGCGAAGGGAGGGATTACGTTTTGAGCCGAGGGTTTTTAGTTTGTATTTGGTGCGCTTTTAGTCATTCTCAGCTTTCTCTGTAATTGCATACTATTCTTTTAATTAATCAGATATCATTAAGTACCTGCTTGTGAGTCTGAGTATATCAGGATAGGCAATCATTACAGAGAGAGAGAGATAACAAGCTATTTTGTAAAACATAAAAAGGAGGAAAGGGCTCCAAGCACAGTAGAAAAATCCAGTATGCAGTACCAAGACCTGGTGACAAATATGTTCAAAAATGGTGGACTAGTTCAAGATTTAAGATATGATAAAACAGAATGGGGAGTAAAGCTAATCAAGAGGAAGCTACAAAGTCTCAAGAAGAGAAAAATGACTGAGATACATGCTAAATTAAAACAGTTTCCACAATACATTTACAACTACTGTTGTTGTTTATTCGTTCAGTCGCTTCCGACTCTTCGTGACTTCATGGGCCAGCCCACGCCAGAGCTTCCTGTTGGTCGTCAACACCCCCAGCTCCCCCAGGGACGAGTCTGTCACTTCTAGAATATCATCCATCCACCTTGCCCTTGGTCGGCCCCTCTTCCTTTTGCCTTCCACTCTCCCGAGCATCAGCACCTTCTCCAGGGTGTCTTGTCTTCTCATTATGTGGCCAAAGTATTTCGTTGTTGTTTATTCGTTTAGTCGCTTCCGACTCTTCGTGACTTCATGGACCAGCCCACGCCAGAGCTTCCTGTCGGTCATCAACACCCCCAGCTCCCCCAGGGACGAGTCCGTCACCTCTAGAATATCATCCATCCACCTTGCCCTTGGTTGGCCCCTCTTCCTTTTGCCTTCCACTCTCCTAGGAGATGTTGAAAACCATGTAGAGAATGAATACCATGAAGAGGAATTCTTCAAAACACAAGGTGGAGAAGTAAAGCCTCTTTTCAGGATATCCACAGTGATCCCACAGTTTGCAATGGTGGAAGTATAGATTTGTTCAAAACCTACCCTGCAACTCTCTTAGTTATTCCAATGAAGATGCAAGTGGAAGACCCTGAGAAGGTCACTTTACTAACATTATATAAAACTTAATAATCTAGTAATGTTTCATCTGATTATTGTTCTTTAAGCATTAATGACAAATGGGAGTATCTTCCATCATGAAATTGTCATCTAAGTAATTGTAAATGTTTCTCTCCCAAATGGTTATTAAAGTTTTTATCAAAAGATGCAATTCCACGTGGTACACTTAGCATTGTGTCTAGTTCTACTTTAATATTCTAAATCACAGTTCTTTCAGTGGAGCTTCCAGAATACTGGATGGTTGCATAAAAAAGAATTTCAGACTACTCTGCTCTTTAAATTACATCAGGGATATTTTAAACCAGGAACAGGGGTGTTCCCTGGTTTCCTACAAGTTCCCCAAGATTTTGCAAGCAGGTCTTATAGAAAATATTAGGGCCTGGATCCATATGGGGAAAAAAAGAAAGCAGGGCTTACTTCTTTGAAATATTATTAGGGTTTGTTTGTTTGTTTATTTTGGCACCATTCTTCATTTATCATTCTACCTCTCTTTCTTCCCCCATTTCTTTTCTTCTCTTTTATTTCTAAATCCTTCTAATTTCAAAGTGATCCAAGGGAGAAATGCTTGCCAGGGCTAGAAGTTAAGGCAACTGAAAGTCTTTCCATTCATTTCTCTGAGGGGTCTGGCAATCCTTTCTTCTAATTGCATTTTGCTTTAACTGAATTAAGCCTGCTGTTTCTACCAGTGGATGAAGAAATGAAAATTCTTAATACAACATCTGTGATTTGTTGAAATCTCTATATACTGTCTGACATTCTCAGTCCACAGAAACAGGGAAACATTAGTATTAAGTACCTTGCCAACAAAATTTCTCTTCAGCTTTTGAATATGCTAGAATAGAAGACAAATAGTGCCAAAGTCAGGACTGCCAAAGGGAGCAGGGAAGTTGGAAGACAGATGTTTTAGTATGGAAACTGTGCTATTAAGTGAACTGGAAGGAATCACTGCTGGTTTCATTTCAATGCTGCTCTGAAAAGGAGCTGTATGTGCCACTACCTAGGACAAGTTGCCAACTGTTTTGAACATGCTAAATAGCTAATCAGCAAAAGGCTACTTTGAATGAGAGACCTTTTCTCTTTCCATGCTGGCTTCTTTGGACAATCTGTTCCTGCAGCTTACATTTGACTAGCCAAACCTGGATTGGCTATCAAATGATCTGTACATTTAATTCTTATTGGGTTACACATTTTCCCTGTAAGCATTTTTCTAAGACACTATGGAACACAGAGAGTATAAACAGTATATAGAATAAAATGTCAAGAGTAGCATATTAATTTATATATAAAATCTGATCCCCACAGTGTGGTGTACTGGATGAGAAGTGTGGAGACCCAAACAAATCCTTATTCAGCATGAAGCATACTATAGGGATGACTTTGGGCCAATCTTTCCTGCTGTCTTATACCACAGAATTAAATTGGAGGTAGGATCTTATGTATATTATTTTGTTTTCCTGAAAGAAAGGCAAATGTAGTCTTCCCCAAGTTGAGCTTGACTCCTGAAGAGTTCATAGACATATCTCTGTTGTTTCCTTGGCAACAATGCAGAAATAGTTTGCCATTGACTTCTGGGATTTTTTTTTTTTCAACTTCTCAGTCTAGTTTACAGCCCTGAAATTTCTTGATTATTTCTCATCCAGGAAGGCCATTATTATAAAAGGACATAATTTGAATAAATTGTCCATGTGCTAATCTTTATGTAATAATGTATTTTTTTTTACAAGCTGGGGTTTCCCATAGCATCAGTCCTTTCTTGACCTTAACATTATAGGTCATTAAACAGGCTTAAGCATTCTGGAAGTCCTAAAATAAAACTGTCGCTAATACCCAATCAATATATTTTATTAAATAGTAGGTGAGCCTAATGGTATATAAGGTATTCAGATAACATGCACTGGCAATTTAGGGAGAATTTAGCAGAAAGATATTTGAGGCTGGTAAACAAGTCCTGTATACAGCCTCATGTGGCACAGAGTGGTAGGTGGCAGTATTGCAACTGAAACTCCCCAGGACCCGAGTTTGATCCCAGCGGAAGCTGGATTCTCGGGTAGCCGGCTCAGGTCGACTCAGCCTTCCATCCTTCCAAGGTCGATAAAATGAGTACCCAGCTTGCTGGGGAAGGTGATGGGAAATCATCTTGCTATAGTCTGCCAAAAAATGTCACGAAAGTGGTGTCCCCTGCAAAGGGTCAGACATGACTTGGTGCTTGCACAAGGGACCTTTCACTTCACACAAACAAGTACTGTATATGTAATAAGTAGTAGATAATAATCTGTAAGAATTTAGCATATTATGCAATTCAGTGAGAGAAAGGCAAAGATTTCAGTGCATTCAGTTCAGAGGAAGAAAGGTGAAGCAGTAGTTTAGACAGTGACAGGGGAAATGGGGGAGATTTCAAAGTGATCCCCCTTTCAGCTATAGAAAAACAGAGACTCTTGCCACAGCAAAGAAGGCCAGAATGGAGGCTTCCTGCCATAGCAAAGATGCAGGAAAAATTACAAGATGCAGTATTCATTCTCTCACATGAGCATATCCATACATTTGTTAACACAGAACAGAACAGAGGGAATGTTTCTGGTTGCAGAGAGAGAAAGAGAGGTGGGGGAAGGGGAAAGAATCACCATTCCTTTGTAGAGCTAGGCTGCTAGTGCACACAATTCTGGTCCTCAAAGGTCAATATTAGCTGGATCCTCTGATTCCTCTAACAGCTGGAGGGGAAGATGGGTGGGGGATTCCTTTCAAAAGCTACCTGCCTGTGCTTTCTGGCTGGGTCTTCTTGGTGCATTCCTTGCTTCCTGAAACTGTGGTTCTCCCATAGCTTAGGACTCAGAAAAGTTGAAATGGTGAGACTTAGTATACCACCTTTTGTCTGATTCTGGATGCAGCTTATCATGTGAAGTTGGCTAGTTTTTTCAGGCTGTGAAAACAATTCTGCAGGACTACTTCAGATACCCAGGAGGACTGTTGCTTTCAGAGCTTAAGGAAGCGATCTATTGAACAGGATGGGTTGTGTTCAGATCCTGTTAAGGCCAAACAATATCCTTGCGCTGTAACTTCAAGTCCAGTTCAATGGAGGATTCCAACAGACCTCTCTCCTCCAGTGGACCACACTGGCTGGGCTCAAGTCCAGTTTGTGAGAGGGAGTCTAGCTTCCAGTAGCTCAAAGAGTTTTCTCTCTGGGATAAAAGAAAGGCTTGTGGTGGCGGATATGTGTGTGGGTACTCTCAGATCTGGCTGCCTTTCTCAAATTCCTTGGGCTCAGGCACAGATCCTGTTTGCTAAGGGATCAATGACCCCAACCCCCAAATAAAAAACCTTAAAAATGATTCATCCCTTACAAATTTCTGGAAGACTCATATAGCAGCTGCATTGTATATATTTATACTCAGTTTCTTCGTGTCTTTGAAAAATACTGGTTATTTTTGTCATGGGAGTATAAATCTTCCATATTTTCCAGGAGATTAAGAGATCAACATGACAGCCAGTTTGATGTAGTGCTTAAGGCATCAGGAAAGAAACCAGGAGACTGTGAGTTCTAGTCCCACCTTAGGCACAAAGCCAGATGGGTGACCTTGGGCCAGTCCCTCTCTCTCAGCCCTAGGGAGAAGGCAATGGCCAACTACTTCCAAAAAACCTTGCCAAGAAAACTACAGGGACTGGTCCAGGCAGTCTCCAAGAATCAGACATGATCGAAAGCATTAAAAAAAGAAAAAAAGAGAGAGATCAATACACCTACCTCTCAGAGGGTGTGAGTTCGGAAAACTAGGCTTGTCAGGTGCTGCCACTTCTTCCAAAGACCCTAACCTGTGGGGAGGCCGCCAGGCAGGTCAACTTCCCCTTGGCTATGTGCCTACTCTGTAAAATGGCTGCTGCTGAGCTGGGCAGTGATAAACAAAGTAGGTCAAATCCTGTTGCTATCACCCCCAAATCAGGAGAGCCCCATCCTTCTGAATTGGTTACCCAGCCAGGGGATGACATAGGAATTATCTCCCTGGATGTTGTAAAAGGCCTAGAAGCCCATGGGGAGAGTGCTGAGAGTTTGGCTCGTGGAAGACCATTATCTGCTTGTCCCAAGCAAGCAACCTCCCTGGGATTGACTTGCTGCTGTTGCTTCACTCTGGCCTGGATTCCACCTTTGATCCTTCTTCTTGGGGTCCAGGGAAGAGCAGCCTATTAGCTTCAGGGGCAACCAGGGTGGTGGTGGGGGTGGTGGTGGTGTCAAAACAGGCAAGATGGAGTGATCAAAGCTCCATTCCTTTGTGCACATAGTATCACTTACTATTTACCTTCTCTTACTCTTACTCCTATTACTGATAATGAGCTGCTAATATTTATTTGTGTCTTTGTAGTCTACTCAATTACAGAAGTTTTCTGAGCAGATTTCAGGGTTGCTGAAAACATTAACAGTTCCTTAAAACATAAATAAAACAATCTCACAAAGCAGTGAAAACTGTCAAAAAGGGATTGTTTGAAAATGGCTGAACAGCTCCAGCATGTGTGGTACATAAAGAGATGTCCAGAACAACAACTGGGAATCGGAGACATGACCTACCAAGATCTGACCATTTTTATTTCATTTGGTAGGGTTGCTTACAAAATTTATGTCTGGGAATAAAAGTTGTCCTGGTGTTGTCATCTAGAAATCTAGATCCAACAGAACTAAAATATAATATTTATTTGAATGGACAGATCCCTAAATTCAAAAATGACTAGCATAAATAAAATAAATTGCAATTCAAAATCAAAACAAGTATCCAAATAAAAATGAATTCTACAATTAAAATAACTACAGTTGAAAAACAGGAATCCTTCAGAAATAAATATTTTAAAAGTGACAAAAAGTGAATATACATATTCCATTTCTGACTGAGAAAAAACAAAAGAGTAGTTTGATGAATCTGCATGGGAAGTTTATGTCTGAGAAAGTAAGCTAGAAATTACGTGTAAGTTTCCCTAGGTTTTGTCATATATACTATAGGGTAAGCTAAATCCTAAAATAAATTTATTATTGTAAGAGAAAACAATAACTCAAACCTCACAAAAGAAAAAAAAAAGAGGGGGGGAAATCTCAGTCGACCTCTGTCTTACACACTTTGTCCTATGAAAAAAGTAATATGGTTATTATTATTATAATTCAGTTTTTCAAAACAGATAAATTTACAGATACCTGTGAAACAACATCAATTTTACCATCATCAAGATAATGTCATAGAAGCTTTTGTTCTCTAAAGCAGGCATAAAGAACATATGGCCTTCAGATTTTGCCAAACTGTAACTTTCAGCAACCCCAGCCAGCTATGTCGGATGCTGAAACATGGTAAGAATTATAGCTCCTTTCAAGTCTCTGGAAAGTGCACCATTTGCCCATCCCTACTTAAAGTCATGGCAGGTAAGTTTATTCCTACACTTACTAAAATATGTAGCCCTATTTATAATCAATTTTCTTCAAGCCTCCTATCTCTGTTTACAATATACTGTATTAACCCCTTGTTAAAACAACAACAACAACAACAGACCAAGGCCATCATAAGCAAGTCTTGACAAAATCTTATTTTATAAACTCTTGAGAAACACTGACATAGACCACAGACCTATTCACAATGTCTTCCTCTTTGTAAATGATTTGCTTCCCTCCCTTCCTGTGTAAATAAACAGAAATGTGTCTGTATATTTGGTGTTTCTGTTTTCCCCCCCTTTGGTCATGATAATCAAGGACTATTACAGCAATAGATCTTATCTGCAGAATAGCAGTCCCTCTGCACCTTCAGTTCAGATTTTTGTTTATGCTTGGTTGCAACTGTGGCTGTTTTTGATAGTTTTAGGTCAGCCATGACAGACTATGGGTGACACTAAATAAACAAGCTTGGAGACTGGGACCAGTCAGGAAGGAATGAAACTGGTGCTCACAGTTTGAATTTCCTTCATTAATCAACATTTTTTAAACATATTTATTTAAAAGACTGTAGTGTGCTAAGAGGCTTGGCTAAGTATGTTGTACTTAGAATAAGTTGTAACCACCTAAGATATAGGGACAAGTCTAACAATGGCAAGCACAAATAGACAATGTTGTGTCTTTTTTACTGATCAAACAAAAGACTAGAATCAAAAATAGTTTTTTTCCATTGTTTGCTTTCTTAAAACCTCTAGAAGAATTAACACCAGTGAGCCTGCAAGAATTACAACATATACGAAAGGTAATTGTGCAATACGGTATTTACTAAATCATAGACATGCTTAATAAACTAATAACAATAATAACCTAATACAATATAGCTCTCCCCATCAAGATACAAACCCATCTTATTCATACAAATGTAGGTGTTGTAGTAGCTTTTATATCTTATCCACAAACAGAAATACTCCATATATCTGATAGTTATGATGACTGCTGATCAACCACCATTTGTGTGTCTTCTTTTGGAGTTAGTCCTATTGATAGTAACTTGGAACCACAACTGAGTCTTCAACCACATCAGGCACTTCTTTCTGTAACTCTGTTTTCTTCAGCTGATCAACGTGTCAAGTTTCATCAGGAGAAGATTGCTCAGCTTGCTTTGTCTTGAACACTTTTTCTTCAATTTGGTTTGAATATCAGGTATGATCTAAGAACAGTATTACCAATGCTTGATATCTTATTGTGTGTGTTGTGTTGTAATATGCAAATTAAAAATTTGAAAGTGTGGTGATTTCTTCTATTATCACTTGGCAAACCCTTTTTGAAACTTTGAACAAACTTTTTGGCCATTCTATTTGTAGCTGATATCTGATTCCATTCTTTTTCAGGAATGCCTGAAACTATTAGGTCACAAATTGTGGTCCATTGTCACTCCTTCATTGTTCTCATGAAGAGTTGTCTCAATACATCTATGACAAATACATCTATGGTATGTGTGGCTGTTGCTGAAGTCACTAGAACACCTCTGATGACTTTGAACATGCACCCACCACAAATAAAAAGATTGTGTTCCCAAATAGTTCTGCAAAGTCTATACAATTTTTTTGCCAAGCAAGGAGGCCATTCCCAGGAGTGCCATGTTGGCATCTTTTGAATATGTTGTATGAGCTTGAGAAAGCATAGAATCTTTCTGAGTTTCTCCTTGGATCATCTCAGCTGTGATGGGAAGTCTATCAATCTTTGCGAGAAAGCATGTCAAAGAAATCCCCATCTTATGTGGATTTTTTGCACTGTTTACCTTCTAGAGGTAACAATGGCAATGATGCATTTGAGGAGCAGCTGTAAGTAGAATTCCCTTTTAGGGGTTGAAGAATGATAGTAGTGGCTGATGATCAGTGATGAGAGTAAACTCCTTTCCATACAGGTACTGGTTAGAACATTTAATTCTCCAAACCTAGCTGAGGACTTCTTATTTCTACATAATTTGTCTCCACAGCTATAAATGAGTATGAAAGCTCCCAACTTTCATGATGTGTGACATAAGTGTGCCATGCCATATGGTGAGGAATCACAAGCCAGTATTACTAATAAGTGTGGGATATAATGTGTGACCACTGTGTCTTATGTCATCATTTTCTTTGCTTCTATGAAGGCTTGTTCATTGTGTTGTATCCACTGCCAATATTCTCCCCTCTTGCAGTAAAGCATTCAAGGGGTAGAGCATGGTGTCTGCATTTGGCAGGAATCTGTTATAATAATTAATGAATTTTTAAAATGATCATAGCTGTGAGACAACTTGGGGCCTTAAGGAATTTACAACTGCTTGAATTTTTTCTGCACAGTTGTGTAGAACTGCTGTAACAAATGGGTGACTGCAATATGTAATGCTAGGCTTAAAGAGGTCACATTTGTTGCATCACGCTTAAAGGCTCTAGTCCATCAATATGGTCTTAAGGTTTTGTAAATTCATTTAACCATTTTCTCCAGTGATCATGATGTAATCATTGGAAGTCTGGGCAGCCTCATAGCTCTCTGCCAAAGTGCTGGTAGAGATTCTACCCCACAAAATCTCTCTAACAATAAAACTCCTTTGGGTGTATTTATAGTGAGAAACACCTTGGAACTGTCTTCTATTTCCATCTGTAAATAAACCTATGGTAGGTCTATTTTGATGAAATGCACTTCAGTGAGGTTAATAAAAGTGCCCTCAATGCTGGGTAAGTTTGTTGCTTAACCTGTAATATTGGATTGAGGGTAACCTTAAAATCACCACAGATTCTGGCTGTTCCCTTCTTTTTAGCTATTGAAGCCACAAGTAGTCAACTCTGGAAAGAATTCCCTCAGCTCACATCCAATTCAGTTAGTTTCTACACTTTCCTTATGGCATATGGAACTTGACAGGAGTGTGACATTTTCGTGTAACACGATTTTACATGGGGAGTGATTTGCTTCTGGTGTGAGCTATGTGTTGCAGCTCTTATCTATCTATCTATCTATCTATCTATCTATCTATCTATCTATCTATCTATCTATCTATCTATCTATCAGCTTGTATGCCACCTCTAAGCACATTTCATTTTTATAGCATAGATTTGGTTTTCTGGAAAATCTAACCTGTTGCACTTTCATGATCTTGTTTTTCATCCATAGCACTTCGTACTGCAGTCTTTTTAAGGTAGTAGCTTGTTTATCTTTAGCAAATGGTTTGCTTTCCTGAGTGACAAGCACTCTGAATAGGTTCCCCTTTATTGCATTTTCTGCAAGTTTCTCCTTTAAATATGCATTAAATTGGTCTGCCACAATGATAGTGCCATTCATTCTGGCCTGGTCTCTGTATCCAATTGCAAGCTTATTCACATTTGCTTTACCTCCTAACTGTTCTATTGTATCTATAGCAGCCATTTCTACATAGATACAGCAATTTCAAATGCTGTCTTAAATGTTAAATCTGCTTCTGTTAAGTCTTTTTTCATTCTTTTTTTTTTCAGAATTCACAAGATGCTGCGTAGCCCTTCACTAAATTTCCAAGATTTTAAGTTCAGTTCTGCATGCTACAATACACTTTCCCCCTTTCTGTTTGCATTAATGAAACCTGAAACTCTCTGTAATCAATAATGGTTTGAGTGTCAAATGTCCCTTCATTAGTTTATTAGTTCTGTAAAGCTAACTTGTGTGGGGTTTTGTTGGGCAATTGAGCTTTTTAATAGCTGTATGCTTTGTCTCCCCAACCCTTAGTAAAATAAACATCTTTTTTTTCAGAAACTATCTTATGTGACTCAAAAAAATGTTCAAGTCTCACTTTCTATAATGTACAATTATGTGTGGCACAATTAAACACATTTATCTTGCCAGGACAGCTAGCTGTCCTGAGATACTTTTTTCATTTGTTTTTACATATTGCAATGAGTTCTTCTTCCTTTGTTCTTCTGTTCTTTAACCCCCGTCTCTTGCTGTAGCTTGAGAAGTTTTGGGTTCTTTTTTTAATCATCCCACCTTGTCAACTCTGTTTCTACCCATCTAACAAGAGTCAGGAGGATGCTTTTCTGCTGCTTGTTTTAACTGAAACTAACTTCACTGAACCTGCAAGAATTACAACATATGCAGTCAGCCCAAACTAATCAAGCAACAGTACCAGATCACAGCATGTGCTTAATCAACCAATAACAATACATTACATTACAGAGAAGACAGTTTACTTTTATAGAGAAGATATATTTTTCTATAATATTTTTCTCTCCTTTTTTTAAGAAATCCAAATAAATAGCTCAATCTGTCCTCCTAATCATGAACACTGCATCTTCTGTAATCTGCAAAGCTTTCTAACTGCCTGTAGCTACCAGCTGTTTATCTTATTTCTTTCTCTGGCCCTTACTTTCATTCTCATTTTTTTCCTTCTGCTGTGCTAATTGTTGCAAAATATTTCTCATATCTGCAAAACTTCAAATGTTCCAATCCAGGGGGGATAGGAAGAGATGGAAACAGGCAAAGCAAGTAAAATGACATAACTTCTCCAGTGTTTTTTGTAGTAATATTTTCCTGGTACATTAACTGTATTCCTTTTCTATCTCACTTCATCACTCATATCCTGACAGGTGTCCTGTGCAATGTAGAAGGCAAAGTTGAATGGCATTGGGTCTGTAGGAAGATCTGAATCATTCTTATTATTATTGATTGATTTTAGACCACCCATCACCAAAGTCCCTGGGTGGTATATACAGAACAATTCCATAGCAGTTGTATGTGAATTGATTGGACTACGTTGCACCTATTGAATAATAAATAGTCTGATCTCCGTTTAAAAACAAACCCTCCTATTAGTATAACTCTATTCTATTATCAGAAAAATTATTTTTGAAAATGTTCATATCTCCTTGGAGGCCACAAGCCAATGCAACAAAATCCTAGCCACCCTGGCTGACACTGCTAGAGTTTAATTAGTTTCATATTTGCTTCTTAGCCAGGTCCAATAAATATGCATGCCTTGGCACAGCTGTATCTCAGCATGTGCCCTGAATTTGAAAATGTTTCCTCTGAGGCTCTTGCAGTCTTGGCACCACTTCCCTTTGCCAGAAGCTGCATTAGTTAACAAATTGCTTGTCTGTTCATAATCACAGTGTAGGTAAGTACTTGTTAGATTCTTGAAAATGTGAGGAGGGTTGGAAAAAGTTGCTCAGTCACATACTAAGAAGCAATAAAGGCTTTCTTAAATAATTTAGAGCAGGCTTCCAAAACATGGTACATTCAGTTCACTCAGTCCTCAGCCACCATGTGCAACGAAGCTGAAATTGAACACATCTGGAGAGAATCAGGTTGGGAAAGCTAAGATAGAACAACACATATGGATACATCACAGCTCCTTTTGAATGAGCAATGGGCAAATGTGCCATATGATATACTTTTTTTTCCATTGCCTAGCTCATAAAAACAAATGGGCCTTCCCAACTTCTTTTTAATTCATGCAAAAGTGCATTGTACTATTGGTTTCTTCTCTTTCTTCTTTCTTCTTTGTCAATATGCCAACATTCACTTCCTTGAAAGTTACTCTTTGCTCTTCTTTTTGTAGTGTGCTTCACCTCAAACTGTGAGGCTGAAGTAATTACTGTCTTCCAATCAACAGGGTATGGCTTAGATGAGCCCATAGTTTGTTATAAAGTGGGGCACTGTAATCTTATGAAACAAGTTTTAAAAATTTTACCATTCATATGAATGTATCTAAAATGCAGTCCCTGGGTGGTATATAACAAAGCACTCACTTTGTAAGTGGTGTTTTTTCTGCATCTTCTTTATCAAGAATCCTATAACCGGTAGATAGAAAAGGATGTCTTACTACACCATATAAAACACTATCCTTTCTACATTTTACCTAAGCAGAACATGTATATCCTTCTCAGGGCCTTTTCCTATGTAGCCCCATTTCAGAATATTTGGAAGCTAAAGAAAGGAACAAAGTCACAGACTGGAAATAATTTTAACAATTAAATAATTCTTGTTTAATAATTTTAACAAGAATGAAATTGGCATGGCTTGGAGTCAAGTCTGAACTCACAGTTTAGCAGTCCCAAAGAGGAGAAATTCTGGTTTTGCCTAGTCTGGCCTTCCTTCCTTCCTTGCTTGCAAAAAATTATGTTGGTCCACCAACTCTGGGCCTCTGTCCCTGAGCCCAGTCTTAATACCACCAAAGCCTATAAATTGTGGGAATTGTCTGGTGAGGGAGGTGCTTTGCCCACCCTAGATCCAGGTGAAAACCCCACTGAGGAACTGCAAAAATACGTGCTGAAGATGCAGAATCAAACCTGGTGTTTAGCTTGTCAAACAATCCTAGGGAGTTCATCCTATGTGGCTCTGAAAGGCAAGACCCAGGGCCCAAGTCTTACTTGGTGAGAACCATATTTCTCCTCCTCCCATGAAAAGCAGATTTCATATACTGTAATTGTAGGAACTTACGTAGGGGAATAACTGTTTGTCTGCAGGGATTATAGATGTCCTTTGCTGAGTACCTTTAATCCCATGGTTCATAGATGCTGTAGATATGTTTTGCCTTGTCAATCCTATATTATTTATTTATTTTTATTTATTTATTTATTTATTTATTAGTCAAATTTATCACCACGCATCTCCCTCCTTGGGGGACTCTGGGCAGTTTACAATAAGAACACAGTTAAAACAATAGAATATAAAACTATACAATGAATACAGTACATAATAAAATATAAATATAATGAAGCCCAGATGGCTAAAAGTTCTCTATAAATATGCAGATAAACCATTATGAATGTTTGTTGTTGTTGTTTATTCATGCAGTCGCTTCCGACTCTTCGTGACTTCATGGACCAGCCCACGCCAGAGTTTCCTGTCGGTCGTCAACACCCCCAGCTCCCCCAGGGATGAGTCCATCACCTCTAGAATATCATCTATCCATCTTGCCCTTGGTCGGCCCCTCTTCCTTTTGCCTTCCACTCTCCCTAGCATCAGCATCTTCTCCAGGGTGTCCTGTCTTCTCATTATGTGGCCAAAGTATTTCAGTTTTGCCTTTAATATCATTCCCTCAAGTGAGCAGTCTGGCTTTATTTCCTGGAGGATGGACTGGTTGGATCTTCTTGCAGTCCAAGGCACTCTCAGAATTTTCCTCCAACACCACAGTTCAAAAGCATCGATCTTCCTTCGCTCAGCCTTCCTTATGGTCCAGCTCTCGCAGCCATATGTTACTACAGGGAACACCATTGCTTTAACTATGCGGGCCTTTGTTGTCAGTGTGATGTCTCTGCTCTTAACTCTTTTATCGAGATTTGTCATTGCTCTTCTTCCAAGGATTAAGCGTCTTCTGATTTCCTGACTGCAGTCAGCATCTGCAGTAATCTTTGCACCTAGGAATACAAAGTCTTTCACTGCTTCTACATTTTCTCTCTCTATTTGCCAGTTATCAATCAAGCTGGTTGCCATAATCTTGGTTTTTTTGAGGTTTAGCTGCAAACCAGCTTTTGCACTTTCTTCTTTCACCTTCATCATAAGGCTCCTCAGTTCCTCTTCACTTTCAGCCATCAAAGTGGTATCATCTGCATATCTGAGATTGTTAATGTTTCTTCCAGAGATTTTAACTCCAGCCTTGGATTCCTCAAGGCCAGCTTGTCGCATGATGTGTTCTGCATACAAGTTGAATAGGTAGGGTGAGAGTATACAGCCCTGCCGTACTCCTTTCCCAATCTTAAACCAGTCCGTTGTTCCGTGGTCTGTTCTTACTGTTGCTTCTTGGTCGTTATACAGATTCTTCAGGAGGCATACAAGATGACTTGGTATCCCCATACCACTAAGAACTTGCCACAATTTGTTATGGTCCACAGAGTCAAAGGCTTTAGAATAGTCAATAAAAGAGAAATAGATGTTTTTCTGAAACTCCCTGGCTTTTTCCATTATCCAGCGGATATTGGCAATTTGGTCTCTAGTTCCTCTGCCTTTTCTAAACTCAGCTTGTACATCTGGCAATTCTCGCTCCATGAACTGCTGAAGTCTACCTTGCAGGATCTTGACCATTACCTTACTGGCATGTGAAATGAGTGCCACTGTTCGATAGTTTGAACATTCTTTAGTGTTTCCCTTTTTTGGTATGGGGATATAAGTTGATTTTTTCCAATCTGATGGCCATTCTTGTGTTTTCCAAATTTGCTGGCATATAGCATGCATTACCTTGACAGCATCATCTTGCAAGATTTTGAGCAGTTCAGCTGGGATGCTGTTGCCTCCTGCTGCCTTGTTATTAGCAATGCTTCTTAAGGCCCACTCAACCTCACTCTTCAGGATGTCTGGCTCTAGCTCACTGACCACACCGTCAAAGCTATCCCCGATATTGTTATCATTCCTATACAGGTCTTCTGTATATTCTTGCCACCTTTTCTTGATCTCTTCTTTTTCTGTTAGGTCCTTGCCATCTTTGTTTTTGATCATACCCATTTTTGCCTGGAATTTACCTCCAATGTTTCTAATTTTCTGGAAGAGGTCTCTTGTCCTTCCTATTCTATTGAATTCTTCCACTTCTGCGCATTGCTTGTTTAAAAATAATTCCTTATCTTTTCTGGCTAACCTCTGGAATTTTGCATTTAATTGGGCATATCTCCCTCTATCACTGTTGCCTTTTGCTTTCCTTCTTTCTTGGGCTACTTCTAGTGTCTCAGCAGACAGCCATTTTGCCTTCTTGGTTTTCTCTTTCTTTAGGATGTATTTTGTTGCCGCCTCCTGAACAATGCTGCCAACTTCTGTCCAGAGTTCTTCCAGGACCCTATCTACTAAATCCAGTCCCTTAAATCTATTCTTCACCTCCACTGCATATTCCTTAGGAATATTAGTGAGCTCATATCTAGCTGATCTGTGGGTTTTCCCTAATCTCTTTAGTCTGATCCTAAATTGTGCAAGAAGAAGTTCGTGATCTGAACTACAGTCAGCTCCAGGTCTTGTTTTTACCAACTGTATAGTTGTCCACCACCTTTGGCCACAAAAGATGTAGTCAATCTGATTTCGGTGTTGTCTATCTGGTGAAGTCCATGTATAAAGCCGTCTCTTAGGTTTTTGGAAGAGAGTGTTAGTTATGCAGAGTGAGTTGTCTTGGCAAAATTCTATCAGCCTATGTCCCGCTTCATTTTGTTCTCCCAGGCCATGCTTACCTGTAATTCCAGGTGTCATTTGACTGCCCACCTTAGCATTCCAATCTGCTGTAATGAAATAACATTTCTTTTTTGTCTATTGTCCAGTAGATGCTGCAGATCATCATAGAACTGATCTACTTCAGCTTCTTCAGCATCTTTGGTTGGGGCGTATATTTGGACATTGTGATGTTAGATGGCTTGCTCTGAATTCAAATTGAGATCATTCTATCATTTTTTGGATTGTATCCAAGCACTGCTTTAGCCACTTTACTATTAATTATGAAGGCTACTCCATTTCTTCTGTGGTCCTCTTGTCCACAGTAGTAGATCTGGTGGCCATTTGATGTGAAGTGGCCCATTCCAGTCCATTTCAGTTCACTGACGCCCAAAATGTCTATCTTTAATCTTGACATCTCACCAATAACCACATCCAATTTGCCCTGGCTCATAGATCTTACATTTCAGCTTCCAATGGTGTGTTGATCCTTAGAACATCGAATTTGCCGTTCACCACCAGCACTGTTGGCCACTAGCCGTCCTTTCGGCTTTGAGCTAGCTGCGTCATCACGTCTGGGGCTAGTTGAACTCATCCTCTGTTCCTCCCCAGTAGCATTTTGACCATCTTCCGACCTGGGGGTCTCATCTTCCGATGGTATACCGACATATCTCTGGTTGTACTGATCCATTTAGTTTTCATGGCAAGAATACTGGGGTGGGTTGCCATTACCTTTCCCAGGGATCGCATTTAGTCTGACCTCTCTGTCATGACCTTCCCGTCTTGGGTGGCCCTTCACGGTTTAGCTCATGGCATCATTGAGGTGCTCAAGCTCCAGCACCACGACAAGGTAACAATCCTTTGCTGAAGATTATGAATGTTAGATTAATGTTATTATCTAAGGATCCTTCAAACTTTCTATGGGTTGGACTCTGGTTTAGTCTTTCTTAGAACAGATGTAGGTTGGTCATTACAATTCTGATTATCAGCTTAAAGGCTCTGCTACATGACTGTCTAGAGATTCAGCACTGTTTGACTTCAGAAACTCAGTAATATAATATAAACTTAATTTTGCATCATGAAACAAACTAACCATTTTGCCTTAGATTCTCATCAGGATTCAATGGTTCGAAAGATTGTTTTCCTGCCTAAAATGTGTTGCATCAAACTAATTCTCTCAAGAAGCCTTCTCTAAGGTGATAAAACAAGCAATGTTGATCTAATTTTTAAAATGATAATATCCAGCTGTTTCTTGAAACTATGTTCATTATTGGTATAAAGCATGTTTGAAAGTAGCTGTCTGATGAGGCTTTACAAATAGCTGAGGAAAGAAGGAAAGCAAAAAGCAAGGGAGAAAGGGAAAGATATAACCAACTGAATGCAGATTTCCAGAGAATAGCAAGGAGAGATAAGAAGGCCTTCTTAGATGAACAATGCAAAGAAATCGAGGAAAACAATAGACTGGGGAAGACTAGAGATCTCTTCAAGAAAATTGGAGATATCAAGGGAACATTTTGTGCAAAAAAAGACAAAAGGACAAAAAAGGACAAAAAAGGCAGGGACCTAAAAGAAGCAGAAGAGATTAAGAAGATGTGGCAAGAATATACAGAAGAACTATACAAGAAAGATCTTAATGTCCCTGATAACCATGATGGTGTGGTCACTGACCTTGAGCCGGACATCCTAGAAAGTGAAGTCAAGTGAGCTTTAGGAAGCATTACTAACAACAAAGCTAGCAGAGATGACAGTATTCCAGCGGAGCTATTTAAAATCCTAAAAGATGATGCTGTTAAAGTGCTGCATTCAGTATGCCAACAAATTTGGAAAACTCAACAGTGGCCACAGGATTGGAAAAGTTCAGTTTACGTTCCAATTCCAAAGAAGGGCAATGCCAAAGAATGTTCAAACTACCACACAATTGTGCTCATTTCACATGCTAGCAAGGTTATGCTCAAAATCCTACAAGGTAGGCTTCAGCAATATATGAACCGAGAACTACCAGAAGTACAAGCTGGGTTTCGAAGAGGCACAGGAACTAGAGATCAAATTGCCAACATTCGCTGGATCATGGAGAAAGCAAGAGAGTTCCAGAAAAACATCTGCTTCATTGACTATGCTAAAGCCTTTGATTGTGTGAATCACAACAAACTGTGGCAAATTCTTAAAGAGATGGGAGTACCGAACCACCTTACCTGTCTCCTGAGAAACCTGTATGCGTGTCAGGAAGCAACAGTTAGAACTGGACATGAAACAACTGATTGGTTCAAAATTGGGACAGGAGTATGACAAGACTGTATTTTGTCACCCTGCTTATTTAACTTATATGGAGAGTACATCATGAGAAATGCCAGGCTAGATGAATCACAAGCCAGAATTAAGATTGCTGGGAGAATATCAACAACCTCAGATATGTGGATGATACCACCCTAATGGCAGAAAGTGAAGAGGAACTAAAGATCCTCTTGATGAGGGTGAAAGAGGTGAGTGCAAAAGTTGGCTTGAAACTCAACATTAAAAAAACTAAGATCATGGCATCTGTTCCCATCACTTCCTGGCAAATAGAAGGAGAAGAAATGGAAGCAGTGACAGATTTTATTTTCTTGGGCTCCAAGATTACCACAGATGGTGACTGCAACCATTAAATTAAAAGATGCTTGCTCCTTGGGAGGAAAGCTATGGCAAACCTAGACAGCATATTAAAAAGCAGAGACATCACCTTATACGGATAAAGGTCCATATAATCAAAGCTATAGTTTTCCCAGTAGTGATGTATGGCTGTGAGAGTTGGACCATAAGGAAGGTTAAGTGCCAAAGAATTGATGCTTTTGAACTCTGGTTCTGGAAAAGAGTCCCTTGGACTGCAAGGAGGACAAATCAGTCAATTCTACAGGAAATCAACCCTGACTGTTCATTGGAAGGAGAGATACTGAAGCTGAAGCTCAAATATTTGGTCACCTAATGCAAAGAGAGGACTCACTGGAAAAGACCCTGATGCTAGGAAAGACTGAAGGCAAAAGGAGAAGGGGACGGCAGAGGATGTGGTGGTTAGATAGCATTACCGATGCAATGAACATGAATCTGAGTAAACTCTGGGAGACAATGGAGGACAGGAAGGCCTGGCATGCTATGGTCCATGGGGTCACAAAGAGTCAGACATGACTTAATGACTGAACAACAACAACAAAAATGTTTGAATTACAGCCTTTCTCTGTCTGAGCAATCAGACTCCCTGACCTAGCTTGTTTGCTGTCTGTCTGTCACACTAGTCCTTGAGTATGAGTGCTTGACAAACGTGAAAGAAATCACCTATACAGTGACAACAGTCCAGTCAGCAGTTACCTCTATCAGTAAACAATAATCAGCTTCAATATTAGCTGACAAGTCTGTTGACTTTCTCAGTGACAAATGTGCTGGCCTTTCAGAACTGCCATCAAACTCTGCACTGACAAAAACCCTGTCTCAAATGTAACAAGACGACCTGTGGAAGGATTACCATGGAGAATCTTGCATGTAGTCACCTGTAGCACCAGCATAAAAGGATGCTACCTCACAGGTTATAATTAACGTACCATCCATTACTGTTCAATGCATGCTTTTTGAACACAAATTTTTGTGCATGTTGGTGAGGTCAGCAATTAACTTAGTTTGATCAGAAGGCTTAGTCTAGAAGGAAAAGTTGGGAAGGATCTGAACTTCTCCCTTAGTAAACAATTCATAAAAAAATTTACAACCCCATTCCCAATAGCCAACCCTAGTTCAGTTCATAAATTACTCTGGAAGAAGTGATCAGCTATTTTCTTGCTAGAATGTACTAAGTCCCAGTGTGAATAGCTATCCTATTACTCTTGAACTTGCCAAAGGCTGAGTTGGAAAAAAGACAGACACAATTTCCATTATACAAGAAAGAAATCTTCAGTATTATTATATATTTGCTTTATTTATTTATTATTCAAATTTCTATCACTGCCCATCTCCCCCCAAAAAGGGGAACTCTGGGCAGTTTACAATAAAATTGACCATTTAAAACCATCAGCACATAAATTACAAAACAAACAACTGACATAATAAAAAATATAAATATAAATATAAAATCCAAGTGGCAAAGATTACATTCAGTATGGAGGACTCTACGACACCAGCCACCCCCACGAAGAGCTATTGCCCTTCCCATCCCAGGCGAGGTGGCAGAACCAGGTCTTCAACTCCTTCCAGAAGGCTGGAAGTGAAGGGGCCTGCCTCACCTCTGGGGGCAGAATGATCCAAAGGGCAGGTGCCACTGCAGAGAAGGCTCACTCCTAGACCCCGCCAAGTAAAATTCCCTTACCAACGGGGTCCATAGCATGCCCTCTCTGTGTGACTGGGTGGGACAGGTCAATATTATGGGGATGAGACATTCCCTCAGGTAACCTGGTGTCATGTTCTCATTCTAATGTCTGGTTAACATTGTAACGTTTCACATGTCATTCTCTGTTCCGTATCCCTTCACCCGGGGTTTTTCCATTCTTTCGCCCTCCCTTGTTTTGAGGGCTTGGAATGCATGTTTGGGTTTGCGCTCCTGTTCAAGGTTACTTTCCCAGGCGCGTCTAACGGCTTTCAGCACCTGGGAGGGGGAGCGTCCTGGCGGGCGACGGGGCGGGACCTGCCCTCAAGCAAGGCTTTTAAGTTTGTATTTGGCGCGCTTTTGCTCATTCTCAGCTTTCTCTGTATTTGCATACTATTCCTTTAATAAATCAGTTATCTTTAAGCCCGAGCTTGTGAGACTGAGTATTTGGGTTTAGGCAATCGTTACATAAAGCTGAGAATCCTTTTATCCATTTTCCGCTAGCCCCATCCAATCATTGGATAAGAGGGAACGCTAGCGATGACAGAACCTCAACTTCGCGCAAGTGAGGGAAGCGAAGAAGAGCGGGAGGCGGTCAAAAGCCGGCCAGTGCTAACTTCGAGAGCGCAAAGAGCAGCCCGTCGGGAGTTGCGAGATATCCAATTGGACGAGCTGCTGATATCCATGCAGGAGAGTCTCAGGAGTGAACATAGAACCGTCATGGAAAGAGCACAGGGGAGGGGGTCTCCACAATTGACCTGGGAGCACGAAGTCCCCTTGTCACCGAGGGTGGTGGTAACCAACCAACCCTCGGAGGAGCCGGTCACTCCGGCCCGTATGAGGGCATTAGAAGATAAAATGGATTTAATAGTGACGATCCTCAAGGATCTACCCAAAGAGGATCTACCCGGAGAGGCAGAGCCCACCCCGGAGGATTGGGAGGAAGAGCCGTCACAGTACCCCAGGCATAGTACCATGGTGACCCGGGGGAGAAGCAAGACTCGATCAGCCCGTCAAGGGGGAGAGCGAGAGGCAAGACCTCCTAGGGATCGACCACCCATGGGGGCTCGGCGCACGTTGACATTAGCGGCACCGCCACAGCCAGCTGAGCCGGCAAGATCCTTCCCACCATTTGGAGTGAAGTTCGATGGGGATCCCACCACGCTCTCCTTCTTTATTACTAATGCCAAGCACTACATAGAAGATTGGGGTCGAAATTTTCGGTCTGAACATGGCAAGGTAAATTTCATTGCCAACAAACTGAGAGGAAAGGCAGCGGATTGGTATGTGCAACTATGCCAAGCTGAGGCAACTGAGTTAGAGGACTTCGATGACTTTTTGTGGGCACTTAAAGAGCATTTCGAAGACCCCCTAGCTCAAGAAACGGCCAAAAATGACCTGCGGAAACTTTACCAAGGGTCCCTCTCAGTTGCCAAATATGCGTTGGAGTTTAAAGCTTTGGCAGGAAAAGTGGAAGACTGGTCTGAGCCAACAATCATCGAATTGTTCAAGCAGGGGCTTGAACCCGAAATCCTTCGATGGGCTCTGGGCAGAGATGATCCTAAAACGCTATATGGGTGGATTCAGTTGGCGGGAAGCGCAGAAAATGCCCTACGAACCTATGCCCATACCAAAGAGCTTAGACAAACACGTCTCGCTAGAGGAGCGCGCACATCTGGACTTGCCAGCCGCCCCAAACCAAAAACCTGGGAAGAAGAGAGGGAGCAACGGTTCTCCAAGGGTCAGTGCCTCAGATGTGGGAAAGAAGGACATCGAGCCACTTCGTGCCCAAGACGCCGTCCAGAGGAACGACAGTCGAAACCCACGGTAAAGACGCCTGCTCCTGCTCCACCACGAAAACTGAAGGCAGCCCTCGCGGAACTGGACCCCCCAGACCTTCCCTTCGGTGAAGAGGAGGAAGAGTTGCAATTCGAGCAGCCGGGGGGAAAAGCCTACCACCTGCCCTGAAGGGCGCCCTAGGGCAGGTGGAAGAAACCGGGCGTAACCATGATTCGGTGAGTGGAAACTTCCCCACACTGACTGTTAAAGTTAAACTAAGCTCAAAAACCAAAACGGTGGAAGTGTGGGCCATGCTAGACTCGGGTTGCTCCCGTTCCCTGATGCACCCTGATGTCGTAGCGGCTCTGGAACTGCCCACGTTCCCTTTGCCAAGACCCATGATTTTCACCCAATTGGATGGAACTATGGCGGGAGGGAAAGCAGTCAATCTTTCCACGGGACTGGTCGCCTTGCAGATGGGCTCCCATCAGGAAAAGCTGCCATTTGTGGTAGCTCCAGTGGGGGGTCCTCTGGTAATCTTGGGGATGCCTTGGTTTGTGCAACAAAACCCTTTTATCAACTGGCTGCATAGAACTGTGACGTTTGCAGATGGATTTTACAAAGTACCCGAAAAGGACCTACTGCAGGACATGGAGGGTGGAGGGGTAGCGTATACCACGGTGCAAACGCTTCAACCCCTTGAGGGGCTACCCAATCAGTACCAAGATTTTGCTGAAGTATTTGGGGAAAAGGAAGCAGATCGCTTGCCACCCCACCGAAAAACGGACTGTGCCATTGAGTTTTTACCAAATGTAAAATTGCCTCACCCAAAAATATACCCCATGTCTCCCAAAGAGCTTACCACGCTAAGGGAGTTCATTGACAAAAATCTGGCTAGAGGTTTCATTGAGCCGGCAAATTCCCCGGTAGGAGCGCCTGTCCTATTCAGGCCAAAAAAGGATGGGTCATTAAGGCTTTGTACCGATTTCCGCGGGCTCAATGCGGTCTCAATATTAAATAAATATCCTTTGCCCCTGATCAAAGATATGTTATCACATCTGGCCAGAGGCAAAATTTTTTCAAAACTGGATTTGAGAGAAGCCTACTTTCGCATTCGCATAAGGGAAGGGGATGAGTGGAAGACAGCGTTCAACTGTCCTCTTGGGGCTTTCCAATATAAAGTCTTACCATTCGGTTTATCTGGGGCACCTGGGGTTTTTATGCAACTGATCAATGAGGTCTTGCATGACCACCTATTTAAGGGGGTACTGGTATATTTGGATGATGTATTGATTTATACAGAAACCATGTCAGAACATATCCACCTGGTGCGTCAGGTACTGGCTAAATTGAAAAAAGCACAGCTGTACGCAAAACTGTCAAAATGTGCCTTTCATCAGTCGCAAATTGATTACCTAGGGTACCGGATTTCAGCTCAGGGCATTGAAATGGACCCTGCAAAAGTAGAAGCCATCGTGGCATGGGAACCTCCCCGTACCAGGAGACAATTACAGAGTTTCCTTGGATTCTCTAATTTCTATCGGACATTCGCCCAAAATTTTGCGGAAATCGCCCTCCCCCTTACTGAACTGTTAAAAACTAAAGGACAGGGGGATACGCGACGTTCAAAGAACCCAGGCGCGCTCCTTAAATGGACTCCAGCCTGTCAGCAAGCGTTTGAAGCGCTCAAACAAATCTTTACCACAGAACCGATTTTACAGCACCCAAACCCCTCTAAACCCTTCGTTGTACAAGTCGATGCTTCTGATTTTTCCATAGGAGCAATTCTCTTACAATCTGACCAATCTGGCGCTTTAAAACCCTGTGCCTACCTCTCTCGCAAATTCACGGAAACAGAGAGAAGATGGCATGTTTGGGAAAAAGAGGCTTTTGCTGTAAAAACAGCGTTAGAGACATGGCGACACCTATTGGAAGGCACTTCAAACCCTTTTGAAGTCTGGACTGACCATAAAAACCTGGAAGCTTTAAGCACCAGTCGGAAACTCAGTCCCAAACAGCTGCGCTGGGCTGAGTTTTTCAACCGCTTTGACTTCACCCTTAAATTTATACCAGGCAAGAAAAATTTCTTAGCTGATGCACTCTCGCGCAGACCCCAAGATGCTGGCCCAGGGCCAACGGTCCAAGGCACCGTCTGGACCGACAAACAATTAGGTTTGGCAGCAGTAACTCGCAGCCAGACCCGAGCGCAATCAACTCCGCCTCCAGCCGCTCCGCCTTCCAACCGCCCGCCTCCCTTGTCAATTCCCTCCGATTTGCAACAACAGTTGCTCTCCCACCTTAAAACAGATACTTGGTTGCAAGCCAATAGACACATGTTAACTTTCACCGATGATCTTGCCTGGCGCAACGATCGTCTCTATGTACCCGAAGCAATGCAAAAAACCATACTCCAGCGCTGCCACGATGACAAGCTAGCTGGGCATTTCGGCTACGTGAAAACTTTGCACCTCGTTCGCCGCCAATTCTGGTGGCCAACTTTACTCAAAGACTTAAAGGAATATGTCACTGCGTGCCCTGTATGTGCGGCGATAAAGCGCAAACCGGGCAAGCCCCAGGGTCTCCTTCAACCCGTGGCCACTCCATCTGTCCCTTGGCAGGATATCTCCATGGATTTTATCGTTGATCTACCCCCTAGTCAACGCAAAACTGTCATTTGGGTCGTCAAAGACTTTTTCTCCAAACAAGCCCACTTTATCCCATGCGCTTCTATCCCCACCGCACAACAGCTGGCACGCCTCTTCCTCATCCACGTGTACCGCCTCCACGGTATCCCCGCCCGTTTGGTGAGTGACAGAGGCACACAATTTACGTCACAATTTTGGCGGGCATTTTTGAAACTTTTGGGTACGAAACAATCACTTTCTACCGCTTGGCATCCGGAAACGGACGGATCTACAGAGGCGGTTAATTCTACATTGGAACAATACCTCAGAGCTTTTGTTAACTACCAGCAAGACAACTGGGTCGATCTACTCCCATTCGCTGAGGTCGCTTACAACAATTCCATTCATCAAACCACTGGTCAAGTTCCCTTTAAAACAGTTTTTGGACGTGAATTTGTTCCGATTCCTGAACTTCCTCATCCTCAACCGCTCCCAGCCACCCTCGCTGGCTGGGCAGACTCTCTCAAAGACTCATGGTCTAATATTCTACTCGCTCTCCACCATGCTCAAGCTACCTATAAACGCCATGCTGATGCAAAGCGTTCCCCAGAACCACCCTTTGCGGTCGGGGATAAAGTCTACTTATCAACTAAGTTTATCAAGTCCACACAACCCTCCAAAAAACTTGGTCCTAAATTTGTCGGTCCTTTTTCAATTGTTGCTCAGCTCAACCCTGTTACGTTTAAACTTGATTTACCTCACAACCTTAAACGTTTACATCCTGTTTTTCATTGTAGCTTACTCAAACCCTGCCTGTCATCGGACCGTTGGCATCCACAACCCACTCCTCCACCTCCCCTCATGATTGATAACCAGCAACACTTCGAGGTGGCATCTATCCTCGATTCCAGACGCCAGCGCTCTACTCTACAATACCTCGTCCGCTGGAAACATTTCCCTCATCCTGAATGGGTTGCTGCTCCAGACGTGCATTCTCCTCGTCTCGTAGCCCAATTTCACTCTGCCTATCCTGACAAACCGGCTCCCTAATTTCGTTTGGGGGGGCAATATGTCATGTTCTCATTCTAATGTCTGGTTAACATTGTAACGTTTCACATGTCATTCTCTGTTCCGTATCCCTTCACCCGGGGTTTTTCCATTCTTTCGCCCTCCCTTGTTTTGAGGGCTTGGAATGCATGTTTGGGTTTGCGCTCCTGTTCAAGGTTACTTTCCCAGGCGCGTCTAACAGCTTTCAGCACCTGGGAGGGGGAGCGTCCTGGCGGGCGACGGGGCGGGACCTGCCCTCAAGCAAGGCTTTTAAGTTTGTATTTGGCGCGCTTTTGCTCATTCTCAGCTTTCTCTGTATTTGCATACTATTCCTTTAATAAATCAGTTATCTTTAAGCCCGAGCTTGTGAGACTGAGTATTTGGGTTTAGGCAATCGTTACACCTGGTCCCATGCCATGTAGGGCTTTAAAGGTCATAACCAACACATTTAATTGGACCCGGAAGCAAACTGGCACCCAGTGCAGCTCATGCAGCAGTGGTGTCACATGTGCCGATCTTGGGGCACCCATAACTGCCCACGCAGCCACATTCTGGACCAGCTGAAGCTTCCAGATACCCTTCAAGGGTAGTCCCATGCACATTGCAGTAGTCTATGTGGGAGATCACCAGGGCATGAGTGACTGTTCGAAGGGCATCTCGATCCAGGAAAGGGCGTAACTGGTGCACAACACGAAGTTGTACAAAGGCCCTCCTGGTCATGACTGTCACCTGCTCTTTGAGCAGGAGTCATGAGTCCAGGAGGACCCCCAGGTTCCACACTGTTGCTTAATGGGGCAGTGCAACCCCATCCAGAACTAAAGATGACAACTTCCTGGAAACCGAGGGGCCATCAATCTACAGCCACTCCATCTTACCAGGGTTCAGCTGAAGCCTGTTGTTCCCCATCCAGACCCCTACAGCCCCTAGGCGCTGAGAAAGGGCAGTCACCACATCACTTACCTCACCCAGGATGGAGATATATAACTGAGTATCATCAGCATATTGATGATACCTCACCCCATGATGACGTATGATCTCACCCAGTGGTTTCATGTATATTTTAAATAGGAGAGGAGAGACAACTGAACCCTGAGACACCCCACACAAAAGGGGTCAAGGGTTGGATCTCTTATATCCTATCACCACTGATTGGGACTGGCCCTGGAGGAAGGAGGTGAACCAGCGCAGAACTATGCCACCCACCCCCAACTCCCTGAGCCGACCCAAAAGGATACCATGGTCAATGGTATTGAAAGCTGCTGAGAGGTCAAGAAGAGCCAGGATAGATACACTCTCTCCATCCCACTCCTTTCAGAGATCATCCAATAAGTGTAACCAATGCAGTCTCTGTCCCATATCCCGGCCTGAAACCTTACTGGAAGGGGTCTAGATAATCCATTTCATCCAGAATCCTCTGGAGTTGTAATGTCACCACTTTCTCAACCACCTTCCCCAAGAAGGGGAGGTGGGAGACAGGATGAAAACTGTCCAACAGAGTAGGGTCCGGTGATGGTTTCTTGAGGAGGGGGATTTCATTTATATCTTGCCTTTCCATTCTAGACTCACAAGCCAACTCCTAATATAGCATATAGTAGCAGTGAAATGAAAATTCAGTGCAATACTGTAGCAGCAGGACGCTGAGCTCATAGAGTGGAAGATTGGATGTCTTTCCTCTTCCCAATGCCTAGAATAACCTATCCTTGGCCCCACAGCTGTTTCCATAGTTTCACTGCCACCACTAAGTGCTTGAAGGATACCCTTAAATGATCCACAGTGGGTGGGATCTGCTAAGTTTGCACTGCACCAGGCTAGAACCTGGGAGACCATGAGGCACAAAGCTGGCTGGGTGACCTTGGGCCAGTCATTTTCTCTCAGCCCTAGGAAGGAGGCAATGGCAAACCACTTCTGAAATTCTTCCCAAGAAAAATGAGGGACTAGTCCAGGCAGTAACTAGGAATCAACACCGACTCAAAGGCCCAAGCCTCCCCACACCAAGTTATCAAAGACAATATCATAGACAGTCCAGCATAACCTGACAAAGCATTCTTGCTAATTCTGTTCTTCTTTGATTCAATGGTTACCTGCAGCTCAATTTCTCATGGAACTCCAATTTAATCAAAGGCTGGAAGAGGTCCTGGACTTTGCCCCTTTCTCCCCACCGCAGTGCAAGCTTCCCAGAAGTTTTGGGAGTCTTGATCTGGAGCTCTTTCCCCCACCTTCATTCCCTGATCAAAGCTATCTTAGCTCTTTAAAACAGACTCACTTATTTTTGCCTCTCCTTATCCTCCAAGCTCTTCTGATCACTTTTCCAATGTGCTGCTTTTCTTCTGGGGAACCAGAAATTCTCTGGGGCTTTTCCAGCCCCCATCTCAAGGCTTTCTCTCCTTTTTCAAAGAATTGCTCTGAAAATTTTCAAACTTTCCTTTTCCCAGGTGATCTGTCTCCCTCCTTATCAAGACAAAGGTTCTTAACCAGGTAGGAACCTTATCTCCCCAGGCTTGCCACAGCTTGACTGCCCTCTTCTCTTCTCCCCTCCCAACCTGCCTTCTTGAGACTTGGATTTCAGATGAGTGAACTTCTGTCCTCTCTAGCCAAAAAGCAGAGACTTGGGATAATCTCCCTACCATGGCCTAACTGTCTGATATGACACTTTCTGAGTGTTTGTGTAGTGGTCCTGTCTGATATGTCTGTGAATACGGGGTGAGAATTTGCCCATTCAGTACAAATAAAGAAAACTATATTGGCCAAAATGAAGATGAGTTTGAAGTCTGGATAGCTTTGTCCTGCCATGAGATCTGAAGAAGGCCACCAAGTCCTTTAGCATGCTAGATGAAAGATATAAAAAGAATTAAACCATGTGAAACTGAATACAGAAGAATGACCATCTAAAGAGCCTTTGTCATCTCAAGTTCTTCATTCTCTTGTGGAGATATTTCTGGGACCAGGTATCAGCACTGGTTGGGCCAAAGACACTCCTTTTATTTGCACACATGCACACATGTTGAATATACAGCCAACTAAGAAAATGAGTGCAGGATATATCTGCAGAGAGATATCTTGATTTTCATGAGGAATAGGAAAAGGATAATTGAGATATCTGGATGGTACTTACTTACTTATTTATTTATTAGATTTTTATCACTGCCCATCTCCCCCCCCCCCACACACACACACAGGAGGCACTCTGGGCGGTTGATTAGAAAGGATAGCAGTTTAATAATAGTAGTGATAGAACTACATGTTTTTGTAGTCAGAATCACATGGTCTGAGTTGGGAAGCCATATGAATGCTTTCATAAATAAAATACATTAAAAAATTACATATCTACATATAACAGCATCATCTCTCTCCTCTCCTATTTAACATCCACATGAAGCCGCTGGGTGAGATCATCCGTCACCATGGGATGAGGTATCATCAATATGCTGATGATAACCAGTTATATATCTCCATCCTGGGTGAAGTAAGTGATGCAGTCTCCACCCTTTCCAGGTGCCTGGGGGCTGTGGGGGCCTGGATGGGGAACAACAGGCTTCAACTGAACCCTGTTAAGAAGAGTGGCTGTGGATTGATGGCCCCTTGAGTTCCAGGAAGTTGTTATCTTTGGTTCTGATGGGGTGGCACTGCCCCATTCGGAACCAGTGCAGAACCTGGGGTCCTCCTGGACTCGCGACTCCTGCTCAAAGAGCAGGTGGCAGTCGTGGCCAGGAGGGCCTTTGCACATCTTCAGGTTGTGTGCCAGCTACGCCCATTCCTGGACCGAGATGCCCTCCGAACAGTCACTCATGCCCTTGTCATCTCCCATATAGACTACTGCAATGTGCTCTACATGGGGCTACCCTTGAAAAGTATTTGGAAGCTTCAGCTGGTCCAGAATGCGGCTGCGTGGACAGTTATTGGGGCTGTAAAATCAGCCCATGTGACACCACTGTTACGTGAGCTGCATTGGGTACCAGTTTGCTTCCGGGTCCAATTCAAGGTGTTGTTTATCACCTTTAAAGCCCTACATGGCATGGGACCAGGGTACCTGAGGGACCATCTCGTCCCCATAACATCAACCCATCCCACCCAGTCAAGCAGGGAGGGCATGCTACGGACCCCATCAGTAAAGGAATTTCATCTAACAGGGTCCAGGAGGCGAGCCTTCTCTGCAGTGGCGCCCGCCCTTTGGAACATCTTGCCCCAGGAGTTGAGACAGGTTTCTTTGCTCTCGGACTTCCGAAAGAAACTGAAGACCTGGTTCGGCCACCTTGCTTGGGAGGGGGAGAGTGATAGCTCCACCTGGGGATGGCTGGTGCCATAGCACCTCTTAGTGATTGTGTTCCATCTCCACTTGGATTTTACAGTTGTTTTTATGTATATTTTAATGGTAACTTTTAGATGGTTATGTTTTTAGTGTTATTTTATTGTAAACCTCCCAGAGTCCCCCATTGGGGGAGATGGGCGGTGATATAAATTAAATAAATAAATAAATCTTAAATTATTTCTCAGCACTGAACTGTCTAAGCAGTGTACTCTATACTGTATACACCACAGAGGTGCCATAAATTGTGCCAAGTGCTTATAGGGAAATTGTGAGATTGGAGATGAGGTCAAGTGTTTCAAAAAGATAATGAGGTTAGGAGACAGAAAGCCAAGGAGCAGAAAGGATGAGGAACAGATTACATCTTGAGTAGGTATTTAAAAGATGCAGCCTGCAGAGCAGAGCACACTCTGTAGTTCTTGCCTACATCTCTGAGTAGTTAACATCTACATGAAACCACTGGGTGAGTCATCCATCAGTTTGGGGTCAGGTATCATCAATATGCTGATGATATCCATTTACACATCTTGACCCCAAGCTGACTAAGTAACACTGTTGAAGTCCTGGCCTGCTGCCTAGAGGCTTTTAGGTCTGAATGGAAAATAACAGACTCAGGTCAGTCCTCAGGAGACTGAGTAGCTCTGTTTGGTCCTTCCAGTTCTGAAGATATTACAGCTTTAGTCTTCAGTGAGACTGGTGTGCAATCTGGGAATCCTCTTGGACTCATAGCTCCTGCTTGAAGAGTAGGTGGCACTTGTGGCCAAGACAGCCTGTGCATAGGTCCACCTGGGGTGCCATTTGTGCCCATTTGTGAACCAGAGGCCCTTCATACAAGGCCCTTGGTCATTTCACGATTAGATTACTGTAATGCACTCTACATAAGGCTTCCCTGAAAGACCACTTGGAAACTACAGCTGGTCCAGAATGCAGATGTGTGGGCAGTGATAGGCATGTTGAAGTATGCACACATGCCCATTGCTTCATAAGCTGCACTGGTTACCAGTTGTCTTCTCAATGCAGTTCAGGATGCTGGTTATCTCCTATAAAGCTCTTCTTGGCACAGGGCCTGGCTACTTGAAGGAAACACTATATATTTCCACCTATCTGGTCCAGTAGAGTAGGTACATTCTGGGTCCCATCAATCAACATCATCTAGAAGGACCCAGGAAGCATACCTTCTTGGTGGTGGCCTCTGCCCTCTAGAATGACATTTCTCCAGAGATCTGTACTGCTCCCACCTTCTGTTTCTGCAAATTGTTAAAAACCTGGTTGCTCTCCCAGGCATTGGGACAGGTTGGTGGTCAAGTCCCTTTGGTTTTTGGTTTTATTTGTGTCATGGAGTTGGTATTCTGATTGGGTGTATTATATATATACTGGAAATACTGGCTGGAAAGGGCTGGACTAAAAGCACTGAGGCACTGATCATAGCAGCACAAGACAGGCACCAACCACCAGATCCACAGAAGCAGGGGTCTACCACACTAGACAGGACCCAAAGTGCAGACTGTGCAGAGAGGCCTCAGAGACAGTCCAACACATAGTGAGAGGGTGTAAGATGCAGGCAAGAACAGCATACACTGAACGGCACAACCAAGTAGCTGGCATTGTGTACAGGAACATCTGCACAGTGTATGGGCTAGACCCTCCCGAGTCCAGATGGGAGATTCCACAGAAGGTTGTGGAGAATGACAGGGCTAAGATCCTGTGGGACTTCCAGATCCAGACAGACAGACAGATACTGGCCAATCAACCGGACATTGTGGTAATAGACAAGGACCAAAAGACAGCAGCGGTCATAGATATAGCAGTGCCAAGTGACAGCAACATCAGGAAGAAGGAGTATGAGAAGCTGGAGCAGTACCAGGGCCTGAAGGAGAAACTAGAGAGAATGTGGAAAGTGAAGGCCAAAATGTTCCCAGTGGTGGTGGGGGCACTTGGGGCTGTGACCCCCAAGCTGGGAGAGTGGCTCCAAAACATCCCAGGAACAACATCAGAGCTCTCTGTCCAGAAGAGTGCAGTGCTAGGAACAGCCAAGATACTGCACAGAACCCTCAGACTCCCAGGCCTCTGGTAGAGGACCCGAGGTTGCGGAAGACACATACCACCCATAGGGGTGAGAAGGGAATTTATATATATATTTGTTTTCTTTTAATTAGCCCAGGATCACTGAGGAGTCAGGCAGCCCCAAAACTGAATTAAATAAATAAATAGGCATGCTGATGATACCTAAGAGCAAGTCACTCTCAAATTTAAGACAAAGTCTCCTCCCACAACAGAGAAGGATAATTATGCAGAAAATTCTACCTCAGTTACCATAACCTAAGATAAATCACCCATTTTAAAAGTAAATTAATGTTGGGGGGAAAACTGTTCTTCCTTTTAGATAAATACAGTATTGAAAGTGTAAGACAGCTCATGTCATGTTATATTGGTAAAAGTTATTTTAGGAATTCTGCTTTCATCTTTTGATGTAATAGCTGTGAGCTTTTCATGTGGGAATGCTGCTGACTTAGAGTAAATCAAGCCTGCATCCCATGAACTGGTTCTCTTTAGGAGCCCAGTCATACAGCACCTACAGTCTGTGTAGGTGAGAGTCTCTCTCTCTCTGTGTAGTGTGTTTTCCCCCAATCAAATTTATTTTTAGTTTCTTAAGGCAGGATATAATAAAAGAAATTATGCATTCATTAACAGATTTTCAGAGTGTATGATATTAAACTGACATCATTGATACCACTATTCATACTGAAATAATTAGCAATTGTAAGGCTATTAATAGCATGTTTTGCCTCTCTTCTAGCCAGGGATAGATGAATGAAAAACCTTTTGGTGACTTTTGCTCTGCTCAAGTTTAATTAGCCCAAGTTACTGACCTAATATGTAATAGTGCATTCCAGAAATGATTGAATAAAGAGCTATCAAAGTGCGAAACTTTCCAAGCAAAGGTATTATATATATATTTTTATCCTAGAATAGAATAATAGGGCTATGAGGATTTAAAATGCTTTTTCACAAAGTATTCGTGTAATTGCTAATATCACCTACGGGATTGAAAAGCTTTGTATTTAATTGATGCCAAAGTGCATCACTTTGACAAGGTCAATTTCGCAAGTGGAGCTGTGTACTGAAGTTTTGATTCTTTCCAAATTAACTCTGATCTCTAAAGATTATCAATAAAGAATAATACCTCTGCCATCAAGTATTAATAAAGCTTACAATTGGAATATTCTCCCCTTAATGTACATAAAAATTGTGGGTGGAAAGGATCTATTCTGAAAAACCGTGTTATGCAAATTACTTTAACTGAGAATGTGATAGATGCAGCAGGAGGTTGGGTTGTCAGTGGAAGCTCAAAAAAAAATCACTTCTGCAATTTGGAACTATATATTTTGCTAAGGAATAGGGAAGGGGCAGTCTTCAATAATGCTATATCTGATACCACAAAACTCAGGGTGTGAACTGATGCTGAAGTAAGGTTCTTTATCTGATGCACTGTGAAACTTTTAACAGTGATTTGGTGTGGCTTGCCCTGAGCAATCAGAAGGAAAAAAATGTGAACCAATTTTCTGAAAAGAATCAATAAAATAGCATAGGTGTGGTGCTGTTGGCTGTTGGATTAGTATTACCTTTTTTGAGCAGAGAAGGGACATAGGATCCAATTTTCCAAGGCTTCATATTATGACCCTGAGCTAGAACTTGCACCTCTGTCACCATACCGGCAGGATCTGTACAGATCTGTGGGTCCTCCTCATCCAATCATTGTTTTTGAGCTTAGCTAAGAGGTGGGTCTTTGTGTTAAGGACCCAGAAGATTGTATTCTGCTTGAAATATCACAATACATCCACAGGAGAGTGAAATGCTAATTGTCAGGCAAAGACTTGTTCTTCTCATAGCCCCAATTTTCATTAAAAAACAAAACAAAACAAAACATGGGAGGAAGTATTTTGCCAGACTAAGGATCAATGGAACGATGCCCACCCACAATTCTGCCCTTTGTCGTTGTGAGAAAGAAGACTGTTCCTACCTTTCAGTATTTTCCCCAGCGAATAAAACCATAGCTCGCTGCCTCAAGATGGCAGGAAAGTATTTGCTGTTCTTTAAAAAAAAAATCAGAAATTCAATCCCAGCCTTTTGTGTAGCTGTGCCTACCTTCTGTAAGAGCCCCTGCCCTGAGACATGGAGGGTCCCCTGGAAGAATGTTAAGACCTCGCTTTTCCTTCAGGTGTTGGGCCAGAATCAGTGGTGCTCCCAGCGTTTTGTGTGGTTTTTTCATTATTATTTTTATTATTTTTATTTCATCATTTCATTTCATCATTTCATTTCATTTTGTGTGTTTCTTTTAGAAGATATCCATATGGCTTTTTAAAAATTTCTATATCTGCCTATTAGTCACCTAGGGTTATTTTATATAATATGGGCAGCCATATAAATATTTTTAGTTAAATAAATAAATAAATAAATAAATAAATAAATATAGCAGTCTTTTGGCAAATAAATGGTTACAGAAGAATCAAGAATCATGCTTGTTGTAAAAAGGGGCTATATTTCTTGTTTGTTTGTTTGTAAGTGCTGGAAAATTACTGTGGGTAATTTCAAGTTTAGTTTGCATCTACCACACTCCCAGCCAATCCCTATATTTGGATCCGAGCAAGCATGTAATGAGCAGAAGGGATAAACCTGAGGAACAGGAGGAAGAGCCACTACCATAAAAAACAAAACAAAACAAAAAGGATTATTGTAGCCTTAATCCTTTTATGTGCATAACAACAGCAGAATAGGGATGGAAAATAAGACACCAGGTGATTTTTCCTCTCTTCTTCACCATTAAAGGAACAATTTGGTAGAGGGAGAGGATGTATCCCACAGTAAATATATTAAAAACAATACCCCACCAATTAATGCAGATAAAGTCCATCATTACAATATACAAATTAGACAGGTGAGGCTATCATTGAGAGGCATTAGGTTACACCAGCCCTGCAGGTAGCCCGATGTGATGGAATGTGAGGGTGACCTTGGAAGATGGGGGAAGAGATGCCACCTGGGGAATATTGGATAAAAGAGAAAGGATCCCACAACAAAGTAAGGGCCAGAGAAAGAAACTTAGGAAGGACCCACCTTAACCCCTCAGGCAGTAAATAGGGAGGGCAGGAGATCTGTACTTTCAGACTTGCAAGATTCTGTTAATGTAACCTTGCAATCAAGTAGAATTAGCTCATCTAGTCATGTTTCCTGTCTGGTTTACATGGGAGGGCTGATACCCAGTATCACTATATCTATTATGATGGGGGTGGGGGTGGGGGTGGGGGGGCTGGGAGAGAAAGGAAAAAACAAGGAAATTAGTGTGTGGCAACCCTACAGCAAAGCTGACAAAGAAGGAGGGATAGAGAAAAAATATGACTTTGGAAAAAGAATTTGAGATGAAAAGTCTAGCAAAGCAAAATGATAAATTTAAGCCCAAATTTAAGAAGAAGCAGGCAGTTGAAGGAAACATAGGAAGAGTGCATAAGAAGGGGAAGGGGAGAAAGCAGATTCTGTTCCTAAAGCTGAGATAATCCTAAGCTGTTCTGCTTTCCCTAAAACTCCCTCTGCAATTTTATAGCTTATTTTTCTCCAGTTCTGGAAAGAAGTTGAGGTCTTTGTGCATGGTGGCATGGAAAGCTTTGCATACTACTCTTTCTAAGCATTGGCTCTCAGTCAGCAATCAGCCATAGTAACTGATTCACTCTAGTTATGTAGCCTTTCAGTGTTCATGACGTAAAATAATGTTTCAGCCGACTATGTTAAAGAATGAGATACATAATTGCAAATTAATACAACTCTGCACATGGCTAGTGAGCATTTATATAATTTAATGGCACCATCTTTGCACAAAAGAGACAGTTTGGCAGACTCACTGAAACCTCTTGGCTGACAGAAGTATGAAAAATAGGAGAGGGAAGACACCCCTGTGGATAGAAAAGAAATGAATAGAAAGGCAGAATGTGGATTGACTGACTGGATGGATGGAGGGATGGATCAAGAAAGCAAGCAAGCAAGCACAAAATCCAGTGATGAGTGAGCATGCTGTTTGGCCAAAGGAACTCTGAGAGACAGGATAATTTGGAAGAGAACATGGCTGACTGGGACCCTCAGGGGAACAAGTTGTGGCATGTCCTACTTGTATACTGTATAAAATATGTGCAGTGTCCTCCCCTCAAGAAGCAAGCAGTTGATTCACCATTCCCCGCATGGCCTCCGCTACACTCCTACCAAGTAGATTACAGAGCCACAAGTCACTGAATGAGTATTATAGGTCTGCAGAAATGTGAATTTCACTCTATCTCCCCTAGTATATAGTTCTTCCCATTACACCACACTGATCAGTAATATATGCATGAACAATGCCTTTAGGAGATGATTTGCTTATGTAAAACAACAGAAGTGACAGCAATGTGTTTTCAGTTAATCAAGAACTCTTATATCAGCAAAAACATTTAAATGGTTATATTTTCTTTCTTTCTTTCTTTCTTTTTCTTTCTTCTTATCTCATTCAGGTAGTGTGATCCCAACAGTACTTAATCTGTCCTAACTGCATTTGCAATCATATTTGGGCTACTTCAAACACAACATTCTTCCTACTCAAACTTTTGGGGGTTGTGAGAAAAAAAAAAATGATAAACTGCCGCTTGCAACATGACACGGAGGCAAAGATTTCTGCTTTTCATCCCTCTCCTGAACGTTCTTAACATGCCTTGGATCTGCCCTGGAGGTTCCCCTAAAATGTCTCAGCATATTTGAGAGTATAAAGGTGGATGATGCCAATTAATGCAGTCCTATTTGTTTATTTGGTGAGTAAAGAACACACAAACGCCAATTTTAAATATATAATTTTACTATGCCACATTTACTTACTACACTCAGCATAATGGAAAGCTATCTGCATACTGTCTGGCCAAAATAGCTAGAACCTAGTTATTCTAGCACATGATTGCTGGAAGAATATGACTTTTTAATTTTTTTTCCTTACCCAGTAATGTATTGGACCTAGCCACTCAGTGAAGATACAGCAGAAATTTGTGGATTTTGAAGATCATAGTCTGACATGTGCATTGTATAATGCTGAGTCCTGCATCTTCAATCAAGTATTTTTTTTTTAAAAAAGGAAATGCATCTACTCCCACACAGCAAGAAAAAGACAAAAGAGAACAGGTTTATCCTGAAATGAACCACTTCTTCCTCTCTTTATCCGATCTATCTGAAACAGAAAGTGGGTGTTTGTAAGTAGCACTTCATATACCCATTCTTCTGCACATTAAACCAGAAAGGGCATTACTATTTTTGTAACTCCAAGATAGGAAAGCTCTGACTTTTGTAATGTGTGCAAATTGTACACAGTATACATCCTTGGCTACTTTCAGCTTCAGTTTTTTCACGTGTTTATGATAAAACGTGTTTTATCCACATTCGGATATATTAGCTTTCACTATAATCCATCATATGTCATCAAGCGAAACCATAGTGAGATGGGAAGCCAACCAGCTCAAATGTCTTCTGAAAAACTTCTTCTCTCCCTTAATTGTTTCTGTTCTAGATGGACATTATAAGGACTATTATTTAACCCAAATTGGAGCTTAAATTTGCTGCTGCTTCCTTTTTTCCTCTTCTCTCCTCAACGTTCTTTGGCTTTATGTTGAGTCTATTATATTATAAGCTTATTGGAAGGGCCAGTCTTGTTCTTGACTGTACATAAGACTTTCTAGAAGCTTTGTTGTTATTGTTATGGTGGTTGATGTTGTGGAGAAACAGGATTAAATCTTTTACATAAATTGACAAACAGATGAAAGAATGTTGAAGGCAACTGCTTGATTCCAGTGATTCCCCTGTCCCTGGACTTTCAGTCCTGCATGCTGGAAGAGTCTACAGTTGCAACTGATTTCCTTACATGCCTTTCCCAAACTAGGGAACACAAAGACTTTCCATGAGCAGAATTCAACTGCCTATGGTTGTTTAATCAGATACCCTCTCAAGGACATTTAACATAGATGAAAATCTAAAATCTCTCTTGAGTGGATCTTATCTCCTGGTGGCTTCATGGATGCATCCATCCAGTTCACTTGGTGATAATATGAAAGGGGTTTATTATTGCCCTTTTCCAACATATTTTTCAATTTCTCAGTGTAGCCTATAGCACTAATACTCCATAGCTGTCCCCATCCAAGTACTAACCAGACCCAGTTCTGCTTAACTTTAAAGTGTAGACAAGGTCACCCAGGCAGATTAGTCTTCCTTTAAACCTTTCCTATCCTGCTGTACTCAGAATGAGACTTGTAAGGGGACAGACGTTTCCCACCGTTCAACGCATATTTAATTCAGTTCAGTGACTGTGAATATGGTTTCCTGAATTAATGAAACATGACATCTATGGAATGATGTATGTGATGCAAGCCTTTTCTATTAGTATATTGTGCAAATAATTATTTTTCCTTGGGACTCTACATATTTTGGTTAATATTTTATCTTTACATGCACTTAAATTATAAACCAGCTAAACAGGAATACTTGGATTTAAGCTAATAAAATATGTTAGAAATTAATGGCACAGAACTGACTTATATTTGCATTACTTTATCTGTTGTATTCTGTTTAAATACAGAATGTGTTGAAATGCAGATTCAAGAATACATACATTGCTGATTTTACTTTAAATGTTAAATGCTACTATTTTTCTCTGGTTTTATATTAGATTCTAGAATTTTGCCAGAGAAAATAAATAAACAAAACATACATTCGATAGATAGATAATAGATGATACTGTAGATAGGTATGTATGTACTGTACGTATGTATGTATTTGGTGTGGGTCTGTGTTAAATATTTTTCAGTTTAATTGAAGTCAGTTTAAAATATTTTAGCAAGAACCAAATGAAAACACTCCCGGTGATGTATATTGTAAAAATGGCTCCCAATTTTGTGAGAGGATCTTAATGAGGGTCAAAGTTCATTGCTAAATAAAACTATGAGGCAGAGGACCAAGATCCTGTTTCCATTTTAAGGTGCCTCTTGTTTATGTTTTTCCTTCTAAAGGAAAGAGGCTGAAACAATTCCACTGGCCGAGAGGCCAGAAAGAGGCTGGTCTCTGCAGCTGGAAGGAAAAGCATTCTGCTCCATGATGCTGAGGTGAATGTCAGTTCACTCAATGGAAAGACAGTTAAAAAAAAAAAGAGAAACTTTTTTAATGAAAAAAACTTTGGCTCTTGCATTGAGGGTTATCTGAACAGAAATACTCCCTCAATAAATCCCACAGAAGTACCAGAATGCTTTTTTGACAGTCTGCTGACCATCTTTGTGGATTGGGCTGGGGGAAGGCCCTTGCAATGAGTTGCAGATACGCACCCACCCACACATTCACTCACTCGGATGTCATTGTATCAGTCTGTTTCCTATGACTATTCTCCATTGTTCCTATTCTCTTTCTTTTTACCTAAAGCAGTTGCCTAGGCTGCAGTCTCTAATGAGAGATGGGTATAGGAAAGAGGCATTGTAATCCTGTCTTCGGCCAGGTTCCACATCCATACGCCTCCACAAGCTGCTGTTTCTCCATGGGGAAATGGGTACTGCTTGCTTTAATCCAATGGCGATCAAGTGATAGACAGGAATGACTAAAAATACTCCTCTCACTTCCTCCAAGAGACACAGTTTAGGCAGCTACTCTGATAGTTTTTACCAATCATCTTGTAGACAAAGGAGTCCCAACCTGGATTATCGTTCTCCTTTCCTCACTACTGCGTCACTATGCAGAAAGAGAAATGGCAAAATTATATCTTGAATAAAACCTGTTTAGGCCAAATTGAGAATGGCTGATTCCAAATTAATTACCTGACATCATTCCACTGGACTGGCAGGATGGTGTTGCCCTCAGGTTGGAAATCAGGCAAATATTAACTGTGTGCGTGGATGTGAACACTCAGTTCTAAAGATCTTCTCACTTCAGCACCCTCATGCTATCCCTTCTAAGAATGATGAAATATATCTTCAAATACATTTTCAGTCTTCAAATATCTGAGTACCTGACCTATAGGAGGGGTGGATTTATTCTCTATTGCTTCAGAGATGAAGACCAGAACCAAAGGATTAAAACTATAAGAGGCAAAGTTCAGCTTAGACATCAGGAGGAACTTCTTGACTGTACTAACTGTCAACCAGTGGAATGGCTGCCAGATGACATGGTGAATTGTCTTTCACTTTGGTCTCCAGTGTCTGGGGGCTATGTGAATCTGAATGGAGAGGAACAGGCTTTGACTCAAGCATAGCAAGACCTACTGGTTGTGGATTTGGGGTCCGCCAGATCCCAGGACTCGAGATTTTCCATCCTTAACTCTGGGGGGAGGGGGAGTACCTTCCCTTGCTCAGAGCTGGTATGCAATTTGGGGGGGGGGGTCTGGAAGAGCAGGTGGCAGCTGTGGCCAAGAGGGCCTTTGTACAACTTTGTCTTTGGAAGGCTCTGCTTGCTGTCACTAATGTTTTAATCACCTTCCAATTGGATTACCATAATGCACAACTAAAGACCATCCAGAAGCAGGAGGATGGTTCAGAATACATCAGCATGGTAGTTATCTTCTGCTCACTTTAGTATGCCTATGTAACACCACTACTCTGCAAGCTGCATGGGCTCCAAATAGGGCTCTGGGTGCAATTCAAGGTGTTGGTTGTGCCTGTATGGCACAGGACCAGGTTATTTGCAGTACCACCTATACCCAATGATACTATCCCATCCCACTCTCTCTAGCAGGATGGGCATGTTCTGGGGCCCCTCTCTAAAACAATATCTTCTAGTTGGAACCAGGAGTTGTACCTTTTCTATTGCAGCACCTGCCCTCTGGAATGATCTCCCTCCCTGATATGTGGTTAGCCCCAATCCTGCTGGCCTTTACTAACTAATTAATTAATTACTGTGAGGAAAGCACTGGGTAAAAATAGGATTAATGGGAGAGAAGCAAGACAGAAGTTATTCGTCACTAAGAATAACACTAATGCTCTTCTCAAGTTAACCCCAAAGCACCTGAATGTTCCTCCAGACTTCTAAAGGAATGTTCTATAAAGAGATGAGTCAGAAGTAAGCTATTTGAGCAACCTGGGTTCCATTATGTCCAGTAGAAATTAAACATGTATTCCATATTGAGCATGGAAGTAGCAGTGTCATGATTTGAAGGTACTTTGCTGCCTTGGGACCTGGGTAACCTGTATCACTGAAGGACACATGAGAATTCTGCGCATTTGCAGAATTCTGCTTTGTATTATTTTCTGAACCAGTAACCATCACGCTATGGGAACATAGTTTAATAACAGAAGCTGCAAAAGAGATGAGAAAGCTGCAAGGTGGTGACTGTTGACCAGATGAAGGAGCCTTCCTGCCACTGCACACAGTAGCCAGCCAAGCACTACTAGAAGGTTGCCTAGAAGGAAGTAAAGCTCAGCAGGCCAACCAGGCAGCCATGCTTGATTTAGCACAACACTAACTTGCAGGAAATAAGAAGCAGGAAAACACAGGTGGAGATCACATTTGCAGTGGCCTAGAGCAGAACAGAGGATGGCAGCATAAATGGTTGATAGTTGATACTTGTGACAGGGCAACTTGACAGTGTGGATACGCCCTTAGACTCCCTTTATATATTAGCAGGACCTACATGAAGTGCTGATAATATTCATTGGCAAAAAGATGCAAAAGTTCAGAAAAGCCAAAAAGTAGCAAACACTTTTCACAGGACTGTATCCTGCCAAGGTACATGAGATAATAGCTCTGAAAGAATAAAGACTGATTAATAAATATTCAGATATATTTTCCAGCATATTTTTATATCAACAAAGCAAAACTATTCTGCTTTTGCAGGCACAATATCTCACTCTACCTTGTGAATTTTATCTTATTTTTGCCAGTTGGAGGCAAACATATTCTCATTCAGCACCAACAGGTAACACAAAAAGCAGGGGGGCATTTAGCCACCCATAGTAATTGATTGATTATATTTTATGCAATCACATTGGTTTAATTATTCTCAATCAGTGTCAAAAAGGGAAAATGCAGAGGGACTACTATAAGAATCAGATGTAAGCTCACATTTTTCCCCAAGGCAATTCTCCAAATTCATTCACAAGTTTATTCAGAAATGAGAGAGAAAAGGACTGAAAAAAGATAGAAGCAGGGAATCATCAGTAACCCTAAATGAAAATGAATCTAATTTACTGCACTAGTTATTCTAAACAGGGTATGAGCACCATTACTCATAACGAAGCATCATGTTAGGACAATAAGCTGTCCTCCCTCTGCAATCCCCAAATCTGCTCTAGGGGGTCTCTCAGCCCTCTGATGTTGCATTGGGAGAGGAGCAGAAGACTGTGGAGAAGAAAAAACTGAGCCACCAGCAGGCAGATTAAATTCTTCCTCCACTGAAGCCTCCTATAGGCCCTCAGTCCTTGTCTAGAGGGTGTCCCAACCATCCAGGGAAGAACTTGAGAGATAATGGTAGGCAGATTTTATAAGGTAAGAACATATCTAGGCACTGAAGGCTGCACTATTGCAGGACAATTATCACTCAGGTCTACAAGGAAGGATCAGTATGATCATTTCAAAGCAGATTATTACTCAAATTTCAAAAGAAAAATATAATTCCGTCAAGTTACAAAAGATAGGAAACTCAGACTAGACTGTTAGACCAGGTCTGAGTCTTTATTCAGCAAATTTAATATTGCCTATTGAGTCAGACTGATAGTGGTTAAATCTTGGAGGGACATCTTTTCCACAGCCTATTGTCTAACATCTTTTAGTTGGAAATGTCTCAGACTGAACTTGTGACCTTCTGTGGCCAAAGTGTATACTCTACCACGGAGCTGAAATACTTCAAAGGAGATACTGTAGTTGTGCAAATGAAGCTGAAGTCCAGCTTGAACAATCACTGGAGATGCACCAAGAGAGCCAATGTTTTGTAGTGGTTAAGATGCTGGACCAGCATGGGGAGACTCAGGCTCTACTCCACCCTCACCCAATGGGAGCATATTGGGTAATTCTGGGCCAGTCACTTGATCTCTCAGCCCAACCTATCTCACAGGGTTCTTGTGGGGAAAAATAGATGCCCAGAGTCAGCTGGAGCTGGACAGCATCAAGATTGAATGAATAAATAAATACATAACTAAACAAATGACAGGAGAGGTATAGACATTGCTGTGACCTCTTGAATAAAGGTGGGAGAGCACCTAACAAATACACCAACATCAACCAGACCCTGAGACATCAGTCTGGGAACCTGTGATGAAAGAGGACTCTCAATGACTCACAAGATTCAATAGCACTTTGTCAATGCTGCATGGTTGAACAAGTCATGGCTGCAACATAATTTTAAAGAAGCAAATTTGCCAAGCAGTTGAAATAATCAGAGGCTACCTTAATCAGAACATGATGTCTTTGTTGGAGGGTATATTAGACAAGCCACTTGAGCAAATGTGTAACTGATAGATGCTGATCCTTATACACTATAATTAACAATAGCTGCATGCACCATTATTTCTAAAAATATTAGAATAAAGTTTATAAAAACTAGCACCCTAAGTTGTGCAAATGATGCTTTGATTTGACAACTGGTGTGTGCAATACTTTTTTTGATAAAAATTGTAAGAATATATGGTTATGTTCAATAGAATTTACTGATTTTTTTATATTTTACAATATAAATTATAATTTCTCATGGTTGAGCGAGTGGAGAATGAGAGGATGTTGTTGTTATTGTTGTATCTTGTACATCAGCTTTCCCCAACCTAAGGGCCTTCAGATGTGTTTGGATCATAACTCCCATGATTATTACCCAAACAAACTGTCATGAGTAAGGATGGCGAGCAGGGGGCTCCCACCCAGACTGTCAAGCGCATGCGTAGCACTGAGGAACTGTTCAGCCATTCAAAGAGACACAGATCGGGACCGCCTTAACCTTTGGGGTTTATATGGCTGGGTTTTTCCCACGCTTCCTCAGTTCATTAGGATTCTTGTTAAGTACTAGTAATAAATATTAGAGACCAAGTCATTGTCTCAGTGTGTTTCCTGGTAGTTAGGACACAAACTAATGTCACAAGTCATCTTACCCAAATTGCATCCATTTGAACATATACAACATTGCAGCCTTTCCCTCCCTAACTAGTACTTCTTGGAGGAGCAGTTCCAAAAATTTTGAGAGCATAACAAACATTCATGAAAATTAATTAAAATTGACTACTCATGTTATGATAGGTTAGCAGACATAATACAGAGAACATTTCTCCTAGCAGAAAAGAAGAACAATTGGTCTCTATCAATTCAATCTACCTCCCACAATCTCTTATGCTTCCCCAGACTCTTTTCTAGAGGAGTGAGGGAATCCTCTAAAACTGTATGGAAAATAGATGAAGAGAAAGGAATTAATGAAAATATTCTTGATTCTCTTTCTGCCATCTTGAGTGTCCTGAATAGAATTTCATTCTGGAGTCCTCCAGATCCAATACATCTTCCTCCTCCTCAATATGATGCCTTACGCGAAGGTCTTCCTTCACTTTTTTTCTCTAACAACAGCTTCATAAGGCAGCTTAGGTTGAGAGACAGTGGGCCAAAATTTTCCAATTAATTTCCATGGATGAGAATGGATTTGAACCTAGATCACCCCCACAGTCATATTCCAATACTTTAGCCACTACATCATAACAGTACATGCCACTAATTCTTTTCTTGGTTCTGTTCTTGGATATAACACATTCCATTCTATGTTGGATAGTGAAGATTGCCAGAACAAAAATCTTTTCATTACTCCAAAGATCCTAGTTTCCTTCTCCCATTCTATGTATCTGAACAATTTCACACTTATCTGATTTTTTTATAAAGTGTTCTATTTAAATAATGCTCTAAACCTGAAAGAGCTAACAATTAAAAAAAAAAAAAAGAAGTTACTACAGGGAAAGTAAGCACTTCTGTTAACACTCCTAAATGTCCTTTAACTATGTACTCCTACTTACTTTCATAATGATTGCATGTTTTCCCTTTGGGCCCACTAAAGTATTTAATTGCAATTACACTCATTTACATAGCAGATGAGGCTAATTGCTGGTATTAGTTACCAAATGTATGCTTGCATTGTGAGGGTAAAAAAAAATGCCCTACAGAAAAGAAAAAGACGATGCCTCTAATTAAGGAGCTATGAGTCAAAGTGAGCTTGTTCAGAGATGTAAATATAGAATCAAGAGTTGTTTTTTCTCAGAGCTCCCTGGTGCAGTTGACTGCACCCCAGTATTTTCCATATCCCATAAATAAGATGTGGAATACAATATGCTTATTATAGGATAACACTATAATATTTTATTCATGTAGACTTTTTTAAGTTTGGCTGATTGCTGAGCTGGGCTTTAATTGGCTGGATGCAGTTTCTTTATTGATGGGTTTTGAACAATGTCTTAAATTTGTTTTCTTTTTGCATTTTATTCATTTCATTGATTTTGTTAGTTGTTTTGAGCAACATACTTTGGTGGAAAAGCAAATGGTAAAGTCACATAGTTCATATCTTTATTTCATTAATAATTATTGACTTTTGTTGTAGGACAAGTTTGTTTTGGATTTTGCTGTTGTAGGCTCAGGAGGTCAAGGAGACCTTACTGCCTATCAATAGGCCTTTGTTAATTTTTAAGGCTCGAAATGATTATGCTGAAATATTTCCTTTGACTGGAAATCCTGAAGGTATTTTAGCCATAGAATTATCCTCCTCCTCCTCTTCCTCCTCCTCCTCCCTCTGCTATACTATGTATGCTTTCTTTTCTGTACTCCTGGTTTCAACTTACCCATTCTCTGGGCTTTCACTATGGAATTTGTTTCTACATACTGAACCACCATTACTACTGGAGGTTCACCACAATACTGCATATAGGCCCAACTGTCCCCATGTATCAGAAACAATCTCTAAGTATTTTCTATTTTCCCCTGTTCCTACTCTATCATTTGGAGATGCCTTGTATAAGGTTACCATGTTTATTTATTTATTTATCATATTTTTATCACTGCCCATCTCCCCCATATGGGGGACCCTGGGCGGTTCACAGTAAAAACATATCTAGGCTGAAAACTCCAGATGATCACTAGATGGCTGCAAAGAGGTAGTGAAAATTCAAATTCCATGCTGCCATCTATTGATGATTTGGATTTGTGCAGCCCAGGTGTAATATCCTTGTTACACTGCTCTGAAGTGTAAACTTTTAGAACAGAGATGTGTGAATGAAAGGCTGGGAGGTAGATTGAATGCTATGAAAGACACCAGTGTCATCTCTGGCTTAGCCCAGTTGGGGATATCTGAGCTTGAACAAAAGAGGCGCAACTCATTCCAAACCCTGGATAGACGGATAATAGGGCTGTCCCAACATAGCTTTGACAATATTCTTCACGTGCCCGTAAGTGATTTCTGCCAGCACTTACTGGCAAAGTAAAGAGGTTAGTTGAAGTGAAGCAATTTGCTTTGATGGTTCAGTATTGTGTACAGTTGCCTTAAATTGAAAAACTCCTTCAATGTGATTTCAGTTCAGCTCTGTAAAATGAACCATGACTCTTTTCTCAAGCCTAGTCCATAACAAGAATGCCCTTTAGTCTGAAGCAAATTGGAGTAAAATATATACATGATGCATTAGCAAGAGAGTGAGAAATCATTTCCCCCCAGTATTATATTAGCTAGATATATGTAAATCAGATTTGATTTGAATGTACTGTGGAAAGTTAGTCAGTTGAATTCAGTTTTCTGATCTGATTTGAAAAATTAATTCAGTTCACACTTTTAACTAAATCAGCTTTCTTTCCTTATTACTACAGGGATAGGTCTTTAAGATTAAGCCTCTGAGTCTGCCATAATTAAAGTGTTCAACTGGTGAATCTGAAAAAAAATGTTTGGAATGGTTTTTCTGCTAAAAGAATTACATGATTTTCTTTGAATTCAGGGAAAGCTGTTGCTGTGTGTCCTTATGAAAGCAGGTTGTACAATTCCCATATCATTTTCTATTGTTTGCTCAATTCAAATATTTACTAGATTTCCCCATCACCGCTATACCCTGTGAATGGAACATATCATAATATGAGGGGAACTAGGATTTTATGTATTTTCTCCTTGGGTTTTTTTGGGGAGGACATCACTTTTTTTAAAAATGTAAAAAACCTGAGGACTTAGAGGATCCTCTTGGGTGGTAGTGGTTATTGTTTTCCCTACATACAGATGATGTCAAATCAATTATCATTCTTGGAGGATGTTCAGGGTGGAGGCTAAAAAGATGGGACTCAGAGGCTATGTTCTCCTTCAGCCTCTGGTGCTTTCTCCATAACAAAAATGTCCCCTGCTATGTTGACTGATATGAATGGCACATGCGTAAAATGTTTTCATGGATATTAACCATAATTACTGCTTTTTAGATTCCCTTGAGTTTGATTTCCAGCACTCAATAAAGAAGCAACCTGTGACTGTTTCGAATAACTCCCATGTTGTCTGTTGCTTGCCGTCTCGTGCCACAAGCATAGTTAGAGTAAAATATTGCTTCCATTTTGACCATATTTAGATTGTCTTGTTCCACTTTGCATGAACCCCTTTTCAGAGGAATATCTGCCTCTTTGGGATATAAAATTCAATTTAGCAGCAATGGCTTCCCTACATCTATCAATACATGAAACACAACTGCCATCTGCTAAAGATTATTCGTTATCTACAGTATTTTCTTTCTTTAAAAAGAACAGTAAAAAACTTCAAGTCACTTCAACAAGGAAAAAAAAAATATTTTCATATATCGCTATGCCTCCTCCGTATATGTGAAACTCCTTTAAAATATACACCCTTGAAAATGAGTTCTCAAGTTTGTGATGACAGAGGTCATACAAGTGTCATTCTCCAAATTTGTGTGAAAATCCCTTTCAAATATTCTGCTCCCTTTTGTTTCGTCTCACTTCTTGAGAACTTGTGGAGTGTAATTACTTAGCGATAGCACAGAATGTAAACAGGACATCCTTTCAGATATGAGATCCCAGCATGTCGTAAAATAAATGTTGTAGTTCTTGCACTGTTCTGGAAACAGCCCCAAGCCAAGTGCTTTACAAAGGAGATGCAGTAGCTGGAAAGCTCTCTTGCTATTGTTGAATATAAGACTGTACAACCGTTCTGTTTTCTTTCTTAAAAAGGAAGAACAAGTCCTGAGTTATGACTTGTGGCTGCAGCCATAAGCCTTATCCTTATGTCACAGCAACCCCTGCAGGCTAAAGATCGTTCTAATTTCTGTTGGACAAGAGTTTATGAATATAAGCTAAAAGATAAAAGGAGCATTTCAAGCACCACATGCTGTTAGCTTTACAGCCTGGTGATTCTCTGCTCCTTTTGCATGTTTTCAACTGAACTTTCCACAGCTTTCTCAGTAGTGGTACCCACTCCATAGAATTAATGTTTTGAGAAGGGCAAAGTTGGAGAGTATTGGATAACAGGCTGAAGTGTTTAGCTTTCTGCTTTGCAAGCAGGGGCAAGTTCTATTATTTTGTTAGTCATCCATGGAATCCTGGAGAGCAATTAATACAGTGGAACCAATGAAATAAACACAGAAGAACATGGATCCTTATGCAAGGTGGGCCTCCAGCACTTGCTGATCAGCCACAGAGGTAGTCCTCTGCTGCAATCTCAAATTATTCGAGAAGATCTTCCAAATCTCAAATGCAGCTGTTTGGAGGATTCATGGACTGCAGTAATCAGGGTATATTGGTGAAAATCTTGCATCTGTACAAATAAAATGGAATTCTAAAACATCCTAAGTCATCCCTTGTGTCCCTGGTATATGGCCATTTTCCAGATAAATCATGTGCACCACCACCCCCATATATAGCAAAGCTGATATGTATGCATTTATCACAAAAATAACATGCCCTTTCTGAAACACAGCAGTTTAGGAAAATCACCATTTGTGGACTGGCTTTTAGCCCACAAACACTGATTGGATGGAAGACACAACTTTAAAGTACTTAATAGCACAATCCCTAGACTACTTCCTCCTCCATATATTGATGAACTGTTTCATTGCAGACCTTAATAAATGTAAACTGAGATTTCAATTAACTGATAGTAATCAGCAAAACATCTTCCACAGAATAGAGTCTTTCAGCCACAAATGCTTCTCAGACCTGGCAGAGAAAGTGCTACATACCCACCCTTTTCATGCCATGCCATGAAGATGGCTAATTAAGTATAAATAAAATATGCAAATGCGCCTTATCCTTCTGGCACATGGTACATTTTCTGAGGCTCTAAATGCTGAAAAACATAGAGCAACAAATGTGCTTGCCTTGCAGCAAAAATTTGATTTTCTTCTGATTGAAGGTAAAATTATTGATCTCTTATTATGAGTCAAACATGTCTTAGATCCCGGTAGTATGCTTGCTGGCATAATAGCAATATAGCGCAGGATTTGGTCATTGATGTGGGAATTCTTTATTTCCATCCCATATCACTTTTGCATGTCTCTACTTAGTATTTAATTTGATTCCCACTCTTAATACTCATCTAAATTTGTATGTCCTCTCAATTTCATGTATGTATGTATGTATGTATGTGTCTTGCTCATCATTTTATAACAAATTGTTCTCAGAATACAACAAATATTCAGGGATAACATACTTAAATTTAAAGGGATTTATTAGGGAGAGGAGACTTGTCATGACATTGTAAATCCTTAATATATTCTGAAATATGGCATGCATATTAATGTATTAATCAGAGGAACATGGATGGCAGCTGTCCAATAATTATTCCTGGAAAAAGTTTGTACTTCCCAAATGCCAGGCAACCTGGTTTTGTTCCCAAATTCCTCTTCTGAAACCCTTTGCTGAGATGCTATATCATGCAATTGTTCCATTTGGAACATTATTAGTTTAGACACTTAATTATTCCACTCCTTCAATAATTGTGATTTAGTGATAGATAAATGCAGCATTTGAATGGGATGAAAAGTAATTAAAAGGTCCACTTTATTATTGGCCTGAGGACATATAACTAAGCAATAAAAAAAATCCACTCTTACTAGGGCTGTTCTCATGGATCTAAGAAGCCAGTTCGCTCATAAGAAGAGAAATTGTTTGCACTCAGCAATGTGCAATGTACCTTTGTATGCTTGGCATCCAAAAGCAAAGGTCTTTGAGATGTCATAACACCTCACTGGCATGAATTAATCTGACATACTCTATATAGAAGCAGGTTTCTTTTACTGAAAAGGATTTTAAGTCATTTTAAAAATGAGTTTTATGATTCATCATATCAGGCAGGGGCATGAAATAAGTAATGAAGTTATATTCCTCCAACTTAAAGCCAAACATTTAGATGTCAATCTTTTTTTGACCTCAGGTTGCATAAAGAGAGAGGGAAATGATTGAGGAATGTCTTTCTGCTTTCCTTTTTTATATATAATAATTTTATTAAACATTACAATTAAAAAGATAAAAACTGATACAAATTAAAAAAAGAAGAGTAAAAAGAAAAATTGAAAGTGGAGAAAAGAAAAAAATAGAAAGAAAGAAAAGAAAGAAAAAATGAGAATATAGTAGAGGAAAAAAAGGAAATATATAAAGAAATGACTTCCCCCTTCATCACAAGTATACAAAATTTTAGTAACTTATCACCTTCTCTTAAAATACAACAAATGATCTCTTGATCCCATATCCCATCTCTTATCTATCAATAAATCCTTAAAGCCATTCAGTCCTGGTCAGCAAAAGTCCATTGAGGGTTACAAGAGATAACAACGTATCTATTTTAACCTTGATTAAATAAACCAACTTTATATTCCTTCCTTTTAACAGCCTTGATCTTTAATCCCTTCAAAAAATGTCTTAGAACTTGATTTCTTTTCATTTTTTCTTTGTGCCTTCTCACAAAATCCTTCAAAACTTTAACAGGTATCTTTTGTAAATCCAGTAAAGGGAAGTTATCCAAGTCACACTTTCAGTTTTTTATTTGTGTATTCCTTTTAATTATTAAGACATCAGCCCATTTCATTTGTATATTCAGTGTAGCATCTTTTTCCACATCATTCTTGTAGCCTGTCATTTTTAAATCCATTTTCAAGGTGAGACTAGCCTCACCCTTGACATCCTTTCAGCAGTCCCTTAAAACGTGGTTGTGTCAACAGGCTTATGGATCTCAAGGAAGTGGTGAAGTAGTGAGATGGCTGTATTGCCTATAACAATATCTCTCTCTGCTACTCTGTCATTAGTAATCCTGATTAGTATTCTTAATAGTAGGTTTTTAATTTTTTTTAGCTTTTTATAATTTTTTTTTTATTATGAATTTTATTAAGTTTAAAGAGAAAGGTAAAAGCTATGAAAAAAGAAAAAAAAACTACAAAAAAGAGAATATTATAATATAATATAATATAATATAATATAATATAATATAATATAATATAATATAATATAATATAATATATATATATAATATGAATTAAAAAAGAATAAAAATAAAAAGGTGTGAATACACAAAAGAAAAAAAAATTACAACATCACAGAAAAATATGAATTCCGACTTTTAACAGCAAGGATATATAAAGATTTTCCATAATCAATCTTTTACTCTATATTAAACCAAAATCACTTTATTTCTATAAATCATTCCTCTTTAGCACATTATAAAAATCACTAAGTACAGTTACTCCCTCCTTTATATTAATACAAAGGGAAAAAAATCATATAAACCTCCTAAACAACTCCCCCCCCCTCAAAAAATAACACTTATCTAATTATTCCCTTCCTACTACTACTCTGTACATTTCTGTCTACTATAATAAAAGTCAAACTAAAAAGCACATAAATTGTCTGCCATTATACTAAATAATACAACAGTTTTAATAATCTTAATCTTAATAAACCCAAAAAAGAAAAGCAATTTGAAATAATGACCTTGAATCAAATTCTTAGAACCATCCAAATAAACATTTTATACCCTAATAATCTTAATCCATATCCTTAAAAACAAATAACATCATTCAAACCCTAAAAGTGATCCAGATAAACATTCTTTAACCCTTATCCCCCTTCAAAATAAACCAAAGCATTTACATATCCCCACAATGTGCACAGAACTTTTCTCGTGGAAAAATGAAAAAGTTCAACTGCCCCCCTCAAAAATTCTAACTTCTCTTCAGAAAACCTCGCATACATAATGACCCCTTCTTTTTCATAACATTTCACCAAAAAGTCAGTTTTACTTACTGCTTGCAGATCCCCCTCTCCATTGAATTTCTCCAACTCCACTATCCAATCTTCATCCAGCATCTCAACAGAAATCCCAATCTCATCCTTAGAAGAAACATTTCTATCACTGTTTAACTCCTCAGTTTCATCCACTACATCCCCAAACAGATGACACATTTTAAAACTCATATTTTCCACAATAGCCTGAATGTCTTCTGTAAAAACATGATAAGAGTCAGAAAGTGTCCTAACAGCCAGGAAACACACTGAGACAAGGAACTGGTCTCTAATGTTTTATTGCTAGTACATAACAGGAATCCTAACAAACTAAAGAAGTGTGGGAAAAACCCAGACATATAAACCCCAAAGGTTAAGGCGGTTCCGATCTGTGTCTCTTTGAATGGCTGACCAATTCCTCAGTGCTATGCATGCACTTAACAGTCTGGATGGGAGCCCCCTGCTCACCATCCTTACTCATGACAGAAAGGATCTGTTTAAAATCTTGATGGAAGCCAGAAAAAAAGATGTTTAAGGACTTCCATTGGGGACATGGCAGACTGAACAGCTGTGTCCACAGGCTCAGTGGGCAGAACTGATAATATGGAGTAATTTCAGGCTCAGGCAGGCCTTTCATGAAGCTCAGGAGTGTTTTCTGGAAAAAGGAAAACACCTAGAATCACCCCATCTGTCCTCCAGATGGCTGCTTGCAGCCAGAAGATTGCAAACAGCATTCACGTTCGACTGGTAAGAGCTAGCCGAGAGGCTGGGACATCACCATTTTCCAAGCTGCACTGTAACCTTAAAGGGACACTAAGACCAGCCACCCCATTTCTAAATCACCCAATTTATATTTCTTTTAAGTACACATACCCTAAGAGAGTCTTTCTACAGCAAGGAGAAGCAGGCTGTCTTGGTGCTTATCGTTATTTTTGGGATTAATTTTTTTAAAAAAATCTTTTTAAGTTCTGGACTTATTTGTTTTCCCTCCAAATATGAAGGAGGATTGAGAGTAAATAATTGTCTCCCTGTTATTATTTTTGTACTAAATTCGAAGATATTAGCATTTTCCTACACATTGAATTGGCTGTTTTGAACTTTCAGTTTTCTGCTTCTACTTTCCCTGGGGAACTGTCTGTTCTCTCACTTCTACTTGTGTAAACAGATTCTGGAATTCTTTCATATCTTTGACTTCCACTGGTTAAGCTCCTAGGGGGTGCCATAACCTACTGCTTGAAACATGGAGGATTTTAAACAGACTTTCTCTGACTTCCAACAAGATTTTAAACAGATGGTTTCTGACTCCTACCAAGTTTTTATGCAAGGCATTCAGGACATTGTGGAAAATATGAGATCTAAAATGTGTCATCTGGTTGGGGATGTCGTGGATGAAACTGATGAATTTAATAATGACACAAATGTTTCTGCTAAGAGTGAGATCAGGACTTCTGTTGAAATGCTGGATGAAGATTGGATAGTTGAGTTGGAGAAATTTAAGGGAGAGAGTGAGTTGCAAGCAACAAGTGAAATTGATCTTCTGGTGGAACACCATGGAAAAGAAAGGGTTATTATGTATGGGAGGTCTCCTGAAGAGAAGTTGGAGTTTTTGAGGGGGGCAGTTGGGCTGTTTGATTTTTTCAAGACAAAAGCTCTGTGCACATTGTGGGGATATGTAAATGCTCTGGTTTATTTTGAAGTGGGATAAAAGTTTAAGAATATTTATCAGGATTGCTTTTAAGGTTTTGGATTGCATTTAGGGATTGTGTTTAGGGTTTGATTTCATTTAACTTTAATGATTTGGATTAAGATTATTAACGTATAATAAAAACAAATAATAAATGTCTCTCTGGGTGGTTTCGGATTTAATATGATTAAGATTATTAAAATTGTTGTATTAATCAACTACAATGGCAGACAATTTATATGCTTTTTAGTTTGATCTTTATTATAGTAGACTGTTAGGACTGAGTCTGAGGACGAGGAGAATGGGCTGTTATGACTGTTGCACCAAACCACAGAAAACAATGGGGAAGGCATGGAAATCAAAAGGAACCTCATTCAGGATGAAGCGGAGCAGCTGATCAGTTTAGAACATGAGTCGGCTTCACCACCTCCAATCAGTGCACGAGACAGACAGGCTGAAAGGAGGGCTGAACAAAGAGAGAACCAATTGGCTCTTACTCACCAATGGTACAAAACCTGAACCTATAAAAGTCAATGAAAGACAGAGGGGTCGCCAGAGACAACCATTCCTATTCACAACCTCCAACTCCCAGTCTTGTGGACTGCACTAGCCAATCGGAAGACTTAAAGGAAATCTCCCAGCCTTTCTCTGATGCCGCTTCTGAGACCTTGCTGCTGCTTCAACTCAGCCTTGAGAATTGCCCTGTTGCTGAGCCCCCTGCCTCATTCTTCACTGAACTCAACCTTGCTTCCAGTCCAGACTCTGTTGATGCTTTGCCTCCCTCTGAGAGCCCTTGCCTGGCTGCCACGCCATTTCCAAGGTCCATGTCCTGCCTGTCTGCTGAATCTCTGACTTCAGATATGCCTTTGTTGCTGCCGCGCCACTTTTAAAAAGCAGCTCCTTGCCGTACTTCCACATCGCCTCTCACCACTGTCCAAGGTCCTGATCCAGAGCTGTTTCCTTCTGTGAAAATTGGCTTTGTTGGTACTTCTCTCAGGTACTCCAGCCCCTGCCTTGTTCCTGGGCCATCCTCTTCTATGGAGTTGGGTTTTGCTGGCACTCTACCCAGGTACTCCAGCCCCTGCCTTGCTGCTTCACCATTGACTACTGAAGATTCCTGTGTTGCTTCTGCTTCGCATCCTGAATTGGCTGGTGACCTAGTTGCCATGTCAGCCTTGGAAAACCTTGCCTAGTTGTTTGGTTGTTCTCTGCTTGCAACCTTGTTCTTGCCATACCAGTCTCCTGATTCTTGTTGTCCTTTTAACATCTAAATCCTTAATTTTAACATCTGAATCTTGTTAACCATTTAAGAACAATAATTCTTCTTCTTTCTGTTCTAGTTGCTCAATTAATTATCATATATCTTATTTGTTGTAAATAAAGAATTATTTAGAAATTCTTGTATCAGTACATCAAACAGATATGTATAGAATAGTAGTAGGAAGGAATATATATATATTCATTCCTTTTAATATAAGGGGAGGGAGTAACTGTATTTAGTGATTTTTACAATGTGCCAATGGAATGATTTATAGAAATAATGTGATTTTGGTTTAATATAGTGTAAGGGATTGATTATGAAAATTTTTGTATATCCTTGCTGTTAAAAGTCAGAAGTCACCTCTTTCTGTAACTGAAAAAAAAATTCTCTTGTGTTTCTACACTTTTTTCAGGTTTTTCTCTTCTTTGTAGTTTTTTGTTTTTCTGTAGCTTTTATCTTTGTTTGAAACTTAATAAAATTCTTATTAAAAAATCTGGTTAAAATCCTCCATGTCCCACGCAGTAGATTATGGTGCCTCCTAGGAGCTTAACCAGCGAAAGTTGAAGATATGAAAAAGTTTTGAAGTATGTTTACACAAAGTGAAAGTGAGATCCCAAGGGAAAGTACAAACAGAAAGCTGAAGGTTTAAATCAGCCAATTCAACATGTAGGAAAATGCTAATATCTTCAAACTTAATACCAAAATAATAACAGGAAGACAATTATTTACTCTCAATCCTCCTTCATATTTGGAAGGGAAACAAATTCCAAAACTTAAAAAAGATTTTTTAAAAAAAAGTAATCCCAAAAATAATGATAAGCACCAAGAGAGCCTGCTTCTCCTTGCTGTAGAAAGCCTCTCTTAAGGTATGCATACTTTAAAAAGTATATAAATTTGGTGATTTAGAAATGGAGTGGCTGTTCTTAGTATTCCTTTAAGGCTACAGCACAGCTTGGAAAATGGCGATGTCCCAGGCTTCTGGCTGCTCTCACCAGTTGAACGCGAACACTGTTTGCAATCTTCTGGCTGAAAGCTGCCATCCAGAGGGCAGATGGGGTGATTCCTGGTGTTTTCCTTCATCCAGAGAACACTCCTGGCTTCAGGAAAACCTGCCTGTACCCCGCCAAAATTGCTGTGTTGTCAGTCCCACCCACAGAGCCTGCAGGCACAGCTGCTCAGTCTGCCATGTTCCCACCGGAAGTCCCTTTATGATTTGTTTTTTTATTGTACGCTGCCCAGAGTCATACTCTGTGAGATGGGCAGCTATATAAATATGATAAACAAACAAACAAACAAATAACTTTTATTTTAGATAAATTAATTAGCTGTAGGGCTTATCTGTAGGGCAGAGAAATGGCTTGCTGTACCCCTCAAGTACTTTTCAACCCCAGGAGCATTTTTGTTCCCTGATAGGCATAGAAAGTAGTCTTTCTTGCAGGCTTATACCTTTTTACCCCTAAAAAAAAATTGCCTGCAGTTAATTTGGGAGAAAATGTTTTCATCTACCTCACAACATTGTTGTGTTTTATGGTTTATAAACCACACATTTTCTGGTTCTGATCAGAATGCAGCTCCAAACCCAAGATATCCTAAAGCATCCTTTATATCAATTTAATCTATCTAGATTCTACAGCTTAGTAAAGCAACAAGAATGTAGCTTTTTCTCATTACCATCTTAAAACATGTTTTGGCAGGGTCATGGAGGCATGATCATAGTTCAGCTATAAGATTTCATGTTTAAGCACCGGTCTTTTCAGGAAAGACCTTTCTTTGAAACCCTGGAAAGCCATTCTCTGTGTAGGTCACAGCTGAACACCTTGAGATGCATGCAACAGCTCTTGTTCTAGCCCCCAGGGCACCTATAAAAATGGTCACCAAATAAGAAATAGAAAGGAGCAATGCACAGGCAGTAATCATATCAATTGGTTTGAATTAGTTTAACTTGTTAAATGAAACCAGACTTGGTTGTTGATCTCACCTACCTACTTTTTGTGGTGTGCACCCCAGTAAGCTACTCAAGGGGCAAGTGTGGTACTTGGCCAAAAAGAAATTGTGCAACTGTTGTGTAAACTATAGTGAAATGGACTGACCAATATATTGGGTAAAGATAAAACAGCTTCTTTGATTTAGGGAGAAGGACTGTAGTTTACTGGTATATTTTGCATACAGAAGACTGAGGTTCAATTCTTGACATCTCAAGGACAAGCTGGCAAAGGCCCCTATGGGAAAGCCAGGAGTGCAACACCCATGATTAAGGCAAAAGGAACAATGCTGTGTCTTGGTGTAAGTTCCAACACAGGACTTAAATGAAGTAAAAGAACAAGATGATTGATTGTTTGTTTAATCCAACACTCTAATTATTTTCATTTCATTTTTTCAAGATCTTCACATAAGATATCTGTCAAATTTTCAGCAAGGGAATGTTCTGGCATGTCTTTTTTTATCATTTGTATTCAATGGATTTTGATGAATCATATGCAGAAGAAACAGCATTTATAATACTTTTTTGTGGTAAGTTTATTTAAAGTAGGCCTATCGTATAAAACTACATTAGCAGTAGAAAAAAAGAGAATTGGCCTGAGAGCACATTGCCAGAAGATTGCTTGCTTATGTATCTTATCTTACCCTGCTCCAAATCATCTCTACTGATACAAAAGTGCACAATATGGTATTTATTTATTTATTTGTCACATTTTTATCACTGCCCATCTCCCCCACAAGGAAGGACCCTGGGTGGTTCACAATTATTTATTTGTCACATTTTGCCTTCAAGCAACATTCAGTGAAGTAATGGGAAAAAAAAAACACCTCAATATAATGTATATTTTGTACATGCAGAAGTTTTCGGGTTCATTACTTAGTATCTTGAGTTAAAACTCTGCCTAAAATTCTGGAGAATTACCACTAATCTAATGAGACAAAATGGAGCTATAAGTTAAATTAGTGATCCAACCCGGTATAATCCAACTAGTATGTACAGTGCATTTCCCTACTAAAAACTTATAGGTTCATTCAAACAGCACAGAAAATTATCCAAATTATGTCCAAGTGGTTGCTTTTAAAAATAATTTTATATATTTCAGGTCAATCTTAAATAAGCAGATAGAGGTAAATCAGAAATACTTTTAAGAACACAAGGTATGTATTTTTATTGTAAATATCCTGTAGAAATACAGTTCATGGTAATAAATATGTGTTTGCAGAAGACAGGGTAGAGGAAACAATGTTCAAAAATAATTCTTGGAATTTTGCTAGAGTTCACCTGAAGAGTAAAAATAGAAACATCCTGTCTTTCTTTTTGCAGATGGTTATAAACTTTGAGTTATGACTCAGTCAAAATTACCTCATTCTGCTTGCAATTACACTGGGATATTCCAATCTTTCACTGATAATCACAAATTTGAAAATTGACATTCTAATATGCCTTTGTAACCTTTAACTTGCACCATTTTATTGTTACAAACACACAACAGAAGATTTGGCTTTTGTCTATTTCCAAAACAGTTACTCTTTTAGAGATGATATTGTTCCTTGGGTCAAAGACTATATTCCATCTTAATCTTTAGACAGGAGATAGGTTTGAACAGTCACTAAACAGCCACTATGCACAGTCACTAAACCCTGAAGCCCAGCACTGCCCAATTAGCTTTTAGTATTTTGCTTCACTGAGCAACAGGTATACTGATTTTTTTTTCTTTTAGATTGAACACATCTATATTAGCCCTTTTTGTTCTTTTTGCCACACTTTGCTAAAATCAGATCATTCTGAGCTTTCACTTTCCTGACATGATCTCTTTCTGTATGCCTCCTTTGTGACCTGGCCCTGCCTCTTTCCGTTTCCTGTATGTATCAGTTTTTGTTGTGGTTGTCATCAGATCTTTACTAATCTTTTGATGGAGCCACATTTTCTTCTGCTGCTGTCCTCCATTTTTCCTTATTGCAATTATTTGCAATTGAGCTTTTAATATCTCTTTCTTTATGGACTCCCACTTGAGTTCCTTTTCATTTTATCACTTCCTGCCATGGGTTCCTATTCATCAGTGCTCTGCGTTTATTAAAATCCACTTTTCTGAAGACCAAGATATGTGTTTGAGAATACTCAGATTTAGTTTTCCTTAAAATTAAGAACTCCAGCACTGCTTTGCCACTTTTTTCCCAATGTTCCTGCTGCTTCCCTACTGATTAGTCAGGAATAGCTGATAATTTCTTCACCCCCTGAAGAAGAAAAATGATAGCAAGAAAAATCAGGAATTTCCTGAAAAGACTATGCTGGATGGAGTTTCCAATCATCATATTGCTTTCAGTCATTCTTCAATTTATTTTAGCCCAAATGTGTCTGTGGCATTGCTGAGTTCATTCATTTGGATCTCTGAGTAAGAATGGATCTTTTCAGCATATAGTGCAACTGCTCTGCCTTTCTATTTGATAGCCAGTCACTGACCTGCAGTATTCTTCTTTGCTTTTTCTGGCCTGATCCCTCAGAGCCTTGTGCTTCATTCCAAATTCTTCCAAATCTTTGGTGATGTGATTTGCAGTATCATTTCTGCCCATATATACCAGTATGAACAGATTGTCATCATTAGACTTGGTAAGTCTTGTAAGATGTTCTGTCCTTAATCCTTGTCCTTGGCAGATAACACATTTCAGGAATCAGCCACTCCATTCAACATACATTTGTTTTAAGTCTTCATAACAGTTAATCACCAACTTCCAAGCCTCTTCTCTTTGTTTTCTTATAAGGCACCGATACATCTTCTTCCCCTTTAGAGATTCATTGACTTGATTTCCATTCTGCAGTGACTTTTTCTTTCCTTGAATGCTCAGAACCAGTTTCATCTGTAGGAGCCTGAACATTTTTGAGTTTCACTAGTGCTGAATATTTTCTATGTATCTTGTTTCTAGTTGTTATTTTCATCCACTGGACTTGTTCCTCTGTTTGTTTTCCTTATGGAATTTGTTTTCATTGCCTATTTCTGATGCTGAGTCTTCTTTGAACTAATACATCCTCATCTTTGACATCAACTGAAATATGGCCACTAACCGTAATCTTTAAACTACCCTATTAAACTCCCCATAGAAATTCATATTAGCTCTCCCTGTTAGCTCACTCAGTGAGTTTGCTCCCTGGAATTAGTCTGCCTTATATTCTTCTTACAGTCTCTGGTTACTCAGCAGGAAGCAGTCACCCAATCACCCATAATTGGCAATAAGTAGCTCTCAAGACCCTTCCCTTGCAATCACTCCTTTACAGGAAATTGTTTTCCACTCCTCTCAGCAAAGCTAACAATACATAGGTTCAGAACACATAGGTTCTCTAGTCACTCTTCACTCTTCCTATTGTTTAATTCCCCACATAGGCTCATGTTAGCTATCCCTGTTCACTTTCTCACTGTAAATCATAGTCCCAAAAAGTGGCTCCATAGATTCTGCTGTAAGAATGCAGTTGGTTCCTTTAAAGCCTTCTACTTCTTCTTGTAGTTCGTTGCCTTGAGGATTTAATAATCATGTATATCTATCTTATATCCTATGGCAAAATGCCAATGCAGATAGATTTCTAACCTCACATACATCGTTCATTTTTTTTTCCAGCAGGCAAACATAATTGGTAAACCTTCTTTCCTGTTTTAGCAAATTGTTGTAAAAACCTTGGTGTAAATACAAAAGGATGCACATCTTGTAGAAAGTCTAAGACTGCTTTTATTGGCATTTCATTGAAAAATGACATCTTTATTCTTTTCATAGACTTTAAAACAAATTGTTTGGCAATGAAAATAAAATGACTGTTATGAACACTCATTAGATAATAAACCCTTTACCTTAGAAGCTCATATATAAGCTGGAGACATGTAGAACTGTTTTGACTCAGGTATTGAGCAAATTTAGTCAACTACTATTAATCTTTCGGATATTTGCTTAACTTTTCTCCCCTTTTGTGGACTAGGTTGTAGGAGTATGCTTAAGGCTGGCCACATTTTATTTTTATAATTTGGTTGCACTTTCCATTGACTTTTCTGGCCCTTTCTAAGAGACAGATGAAATTATGGACATGATCTGCTATAGCTGTCTGTATGGTGTCTCTGCATCTATATGCTAAAATGTCATCTGATATGACACTTATCCCTGTGAGAGCTGCCAACTCATCCCGTTGGCGGCATTGATACTGTGCCACTGGTTTTATTCCAAAAGGCTTCCTCAGCCATCTGTAACTGCCTTCTGGGATCCACAAAGTAGTAAAATAGTTGCCTTCTTTATCTACTAAGACTTGTCAATATCCATCTTTTGCATCTAGCACAGGAAATATTATTTTCCTAGGCAAGATCAAAAATGATTTTTCCTCCATGGCTACTTCTCTGGTGGGCAATAGATAATGAGCTCTTGTAACCCCTTGCTTGATCTATATGTTTTGTTTCTTTTTTTTTTCTTTTTTTTTTTGTCTCCAAGTCAGTGTTGATTCCTGGCGACTGCCTGGCAACTGCCTGGGTTCTTTTGCACTGACATTGGCATTTTGTCTCTACATTATTCTGATGGACATTTCTCTTCATGCGATGCAGATCTTATGGGTGAGATATTGTGATCAATAGGTTGTTTCTTCTGCTATGAAATTCAGTATGCTGAAGTCCTTTGACAACATCACTGCAGCTTCTGAGAGGCTGTGTTTTGGAATGTTATTTTGCAACTTCCCAGGCTTGGGGATTTGGAACTCCAATCCTCTTGCTAGCTGGGAATTCTAGAAACTGTAGATTCCACAATCAGGAAGTCATTAGCCTAGGAAAAGCTACCACATTGCATCTGTCTGTAAACAAGATTTCAGTTAGCATCTATACTGATGGTGTGGATGGCTTGTGATGAATTAAACGATTCATGTAATGACTAGCACTGGCGGAGAGGAGAGACCTCTGCCTGCAGTTTATAACCTGAAATTTATCTGATTCCTTTTTCCTTGATTTTCTGCTAGTAGAATCTAAGTTCTATTCACAAAAATGAGTAGGATAATGACATTATAACAAGTTTAGTTTTATTTAAGGAGAATGGTATCATTCTCCTTAAATAAGTCCAGTAATCCATTATGTTTACAGATGTATCAGAGCATATTTGGCATTCAAATAGTTGCTTGAGCCAGGCATTCAAACTATATTTACAAAGTGCCAAAAGAAGCTTAACCAGTCAGCCTGTTACCATAGCATACATCTATTTTGATATAATCACATACATCACTGTTCGAACTGTTGTAAAGATCATCACTAGTAATATTTACCTGTGTGAGTTTCATTTGCTAAACGTGTTGCCCAATTGTAGCATAATTATTACTCATTTTGTGGTCTTTGCACATCGTGGCAAATGTAGGGCACTTGTCAAAATTATTATTATTATATTATTATTATTGCCATAGCTCTTATTATTTTGAGACTTGCTAATTTCATTACTAGTCTTAGATGACAGTTATGGATTTTATTTGGGTGACTTTAGTTTTATTAAATATATACTCTCATTTTCTGATAGCCCTATTGAATCTCTTGTACCCTCAATCCAATTTATTTTTAATTACCGTAGCACAATATTTCTCCTTTAGTTGAGGTGAGTTACCAGAGAGAGAGATGGGGGGGGGGGGGAAGAATCTGCCATTATAAGCAAAATTCTATTCAGATTAAAAATGCTGAGTAAGTAATTTGAAACATAGTAATCACAATCAATTTAAGAATTAGCATAAATGTGTTAAATTTCTAACTGAGCGAATAAAAAATACCAAAGGCTTACCAAATTAAAATATGCTGAAAATTAACATCCATACATTATTTTCTTACTCGGAGCTTGGAACAGGCATATATAAGATATATCTGCCAATTTTGATGAAAGCTGATGTCCCTTATTCAGGTTTGCTAACAAAGGCTTTGTGAATATTTGAGGGTTATTATTATCATCATCATCATCATCATCATCATCACCATCATCATCATCATCATTATTATTATTGGTTTCTATGCCATATGAAGACAGGTAATAACTGTAGGCAATATCAAATGTTTGGTTTAATTCTGAAGCCAAAAGACTGTCAATAGTATAGTGTCTAAGAAGGGATTCTTTGCTGTGGTGAAAGCTGGTAAATGTGATCCACAATATTGGTCCTGGAGGAACAATGAAATTTCAGCCCTTTCTTCTCCCACTTCAACAAGATGCCTATAGTTAGAGGTGGACCCAATAATTCGAATAAGCCTTTATTTAGTTAGCTTTATCAGTGAGCTTTAGATTCCTACCCACCAATGTCATTATTATTTTTTTTAGCTATGTTTCTTGGTTTCGTATCTACTTCCTGATCCAGAAGATTTTTCATACAGTTCTTCCTCTTGGCTTGGGTGGTATTTATTGCAAGAATACATCTTCCCCATTGATTTATTGTTTATTTATTCCTTGAACACTTTAATTTTTTTAAATTAGAAATGCTTACTGGATGTTATTTTAACCCATATTTTTGTTTGTTTATTTTAGTAAGATTGTAACACAATTTATATACCAGCAAGTCTTTAGCCCCCTCACCTCCCCTTACTATACCTAGGTAAAATTTACCATTTAAAGTAGTTCTCATCTTCTGATGCACACACACAGACACACAGACACACACACTTACCTAAATAGAATATATTATAAATAAATAAATAAATAAATATTTATTTATTTATTTATAAATAGGATTTATTTATTAAGAGCCAGTTGAAGGATTCATACCAAAATCAACTCCATCAATTACAGGCGAATTTTCTTCGGATAAACACGAACCATTAGTATTATTCCTAAAGCAGAGAACAACTAAAGAATGCCTTTGTCTTCTTTCTTTCTGATAGGGCATCATACATATTTAGGGGCTACTTATAGTAGTTTCATCTAAGAGCTATTGACTTTGTGTTTTGTGATAAATACCCATCATTTAAAAGAAATGATTTACTTTACTAAAATTTATATAGGGATATAATATAACTACTAAGAAAAAAAATATAATGGCAAAGAACATCACCCTGTTGATAGAAATAATGAAAAGATGCCTAAGAGCTGATAATTAGAGACAATGCACAAAATTATGATGTAGCGTTGAGGAATCTTTCTCAGGTATATGTCACAAATAGAGATCACACTTCACAAACATACACATATACAACACAAGAGACAGGCTTTATATTTTGTCCCAGTCATCATCTTTTTGTCCCAGTTTTTTCCATCTTTAGAGCTAGCTAGTTCCTCAAAGTAGCTTGGACAATTCTTTATTTATAGACCTGCTAGTTCAGGGCCCTCAATCCCATTAATCATGTTTCTGCCTTCTGCCATCTGTTGTAAATGAACAAACCAGCCTGCAAGTTTCTCAAGTATCTGCATTTGCTATTATGTAGATTAATGTAAAATGAGAAGAAAAAAATAAATCTATCGAGTGTGCTGCCTATATGCCTAATGAACCTGCCTCAAAATTCATCACTTAGCATGCAGTAAATGAAAATAAGTCTCCAGTAATGCAAGGAAAGCATCAACCTATCGTTTACTAACAACTGTATCAATTTGTTAACCTAATTAGCTGCCAAAACTGGGTTTATTAACTGACTCACAATATCACTCGCAATCATAAAAATGAGTTTTAGAATTTTAATTCAAATATATAACCATGTCATTTTGATCCTTGGAGTAATAATACAATAGTTGTTCTTTAAATTTTGTAACACTATGTGATTAATTTGGATTGCCATCTTGTTATGTATGTTTAACTCAGGTTTCATGTTTCTACAGTAGCCTACTTAAATTCCAAGTTCATATTACCAATGAAGAACCTGCCCTCACAGATTGGTTCAAAGCCCCACCTAATGCAGCATTTGGCTTGCATAAGAACTAGTTACATGTTTCTGAAAATCTTTAAAGTAGGGCTTGACAGATAGAGGATTTGCTTGTTTTTGTTCTCAGCATCTGATCATCTTGTGCCTCTTAATCTAGAGATTCTTGTGATATTGTTGTGACAGCAAAGAACCATAGGTATCTTATTTACAAATGTGTAAGGCTCTTAAAAAGAGCCATTTTAAGGTAATGGTTATGCTATATCCTGAGTATTAATACAATATTTCTTGTGGGGTGGGAAGAAGCAAGCATCCTAGCAGTTTTAAAATTATTGATTAAGCTGAGATGTTTATCTCACTTTCATTCCAATGACTGCCCAGACATCTAAAGTCTTTTTTCTCTCTGTCTCATTTTATCCTTTGAATAAAATATGCCTGGCTGAGGAATGATTAGTTCAAAATTATCCAATTCATGAAATAGCTAAACCACATCACCCTTACGTAAGTCTAATACTTCATCCACTCCACTGCCTGGATGAAAACTATGACTTACTGCAATGCCATATGCATAGCAAAGACACAGCAATCCATTAACCAATAGCTTCATAACTCTATAGATGGTAGAGGACTCTTTCCACTCAAAGTTTAATACCATCTGATCAAAATCACGTGTGCCAAATCAAAATGAAAAACAAACTTCAATTATCATTCATTTGTTTAGAAATCAGAATTTTGTGGTGCATCATTTAATCCAAGATGCTTATGAAACCTACAGAAAAAATATATATTATAATGAAAATAATACACAAAAATGCATTGTATTAGGGAGTATATGTATATACACATGCACACATGCAGAGGGGCCTTTGCCATCTTTGGCTGATATGCCAGTTGTGCTGTTTCATGGGGAAAGAGGCCCTGCCAACAATGACCCTACATTTATCTGCCTATGAAAATTACATGTAAGATCCAGTTGGTCCAAAATGCCATAGCCTGCTTGCTGTTGGGTAAGAACTGCTATTTGCACTTAATCCCAGTTCTTCATTGGCTACCAAGTGGCTTTTGGGTACAATTCCAAATTCTGGTTTGGACCTTTAAAGGAACATAGATACCTCGAGCTGTATACTTCAAGTGGATCCTCCTTATCCAGTGCATGTGTGGGTTGCTCAAAATTCCTTTCCTATGTGAGATCTGGGAGAAATACTATCTTACTTCTCACCACTGCACCTATTCTATGAAACACCTTCTACCAGAAATCCTGATGGCTGCATTGTTTCCGGCTTTTTGATCATAGTAATTTATGAAGGGGGTTGACAGGGTCAAGGATTATTACTTCTGTTATAATTTCTGTATTACTGTAATAATTATTTAGTTTTTTATTGTACAACACCATGCATCCATGTGGAAATTAATAGTATTTATTTATTTATTTATTAAATTTATATCACCGCCCATCTCCCCCAATGGGGGATTCTGGGCGGTTTACAATAAATAGCATTAAAACATAGCCAGATAAAAATTACATTAAAATATACATAAAAGCAAACATGAATTCCAAGTGGAGATGGATCACTAAGGGGTACTATGGCACCAGCCATCCCCAGGTGGAGCTATCTCTCTCCCCCTCCCAAGCAAGGTGGCAGAACCAGGTCTTAAGTTTCTTCCGGAAGTCCGAGAGTGAGGAAACCTGTCTCAACTCCGGGGGCAAGATGTTCCAAAGGGCGGGTGCCACTGCAGAGAAGGCTCACCTCCTGGACCCTGCTAGATGAAATTCCTTTGCTGATGGGGTCCTGATCGGGTGGGACGGGTTGATGTTATGGGGACAAGATGGTCCCTCAGATACCCTGGTCCCATGCCATGTAGGGCTTTAAAGGTGATAAACAACACCTTGAATTGGACCCGGAAGCAAACTGGTACCCAATGCAGCTCGTGTAACAGTGGTGTCACATGGGCTGATTTTACAGCCCCGATAACTGTCCGCACAGCCACATTCTGGACCAGCTGAAGCTTCTGAATACTTTTCAAGGGTAACCCCATGTAGAGCGCATTGCAGTAGTCTATATGGGAGATGACAAGGGCATGAGTGACTGTTCGGAGGGCATCTCAGTCCAGGAATGGGCATAGCTGGCACACCACCCAAAGATGTGCAAAGGCCCTCCTAGCCGTGACTGCCACCTGCTCTTCGAGCAGGAGTCGCGAGTCCAGGAGGACCCCCCGGTTCCGCACTGGTTCTGAATGGGGCAGTGCCACCCCATCAGAACCAAAGATGACAACTTCCTGGAACCTGAGGGGCCATCAATCCACAGCCACTCTGTCTTACCAGGGTTCAGTTGAAGCCTGTTGTTCCCCATCCAGGCCCCCACAGCCCCCAGGCACCTGGAAAGGGTGGAGACCGCATCACTTCCTTCACCCGGGATGGAGATATATAACTGGGTATCATAAAGGAAATCAATAAATATTGTATATACAAGTCCATTAACAAAGTAATAATATGAATTATTATGGGGACAAGTGTTTGTTTTGCATTTAAGCTACCTGGTGGATGAACAGGATGGGGAAAAAATTAAGTTTGGAGAAAAGTAAAACAGAAAACTAATAGAAGTAAACATGGACAGAATCGAAAGTCCTTTGTACCTCAGCTGGACCAGTTTGCTCTGGTATCTGTGGTTCCAACAGAAGAGCCCAATGGTTTCCATAGAATGGTGGTAGAATGGGGCTTGTGCATTCTTACATCTAAATATGTGAATATCCTTATAAATCACTAAAATGTTCTTATGGGTGCAAGTTAGATGTTCCCTGTTTGTTTCTGAGTTAAAGATTCAGTTGAATGTGCTTTTCTAGATTCACACACTGTGCTAAGCCATTGTTTGTTTTAAGCATGGTTTGTTCAAGAAGCCATACCACTCAGGTTCATACATACACTGGTCCTATACCATAAGCCAATAGCTGAGCTCAGTGACTGATTTTCACTTACAGTAGTGTTAGTGATTGAAACCAAACTAATCAAATTATGATGAAATGTAATGTATGGACTCAGCAACTCCTACCAGATTTAATGCAAAAAAATGTGAAGAGAAAAGTAAAGGTGCCTTCAGTGATACCTATAAAACTGATTCTCTGATCCTCTCTCCTTCATATTTATGTTATGCCCCCATAACCAAGCTGATATCAGCCTTGATAAGTAAGACAGGACTTCCTTAATTACCTACAGATTGAATTGCCTCTGAAGATCTTACAAGTAAAACCAAAGACAAATGAGAAGTTGTCTGTGTTACTGAGGCTTCAGGTCAAAACATACAAAAAACCTCGCACCCCTGTTTGTGATTTCCTTGTTATAATATGAGGCTGAAATAAATAGGACAGCCAAATTTCTTCAAAAAGGAAAAGAAAGAACGACACTGCAGACACAGATTTGGAGGATAGTAAACCTTTACAGAACTAGGCATCTAAATAGACACACATGTGCGTGTGCATGCACACACACACACACACGCATCTCAGAACCTTCTATGCACTTCAAACTCTACTTATGTCTATCATTTTTGATAAGCAGCCTTCCTCACTAACGAGACTATACGATGATAATGTCATTCAGTCTATTGCACACCCTTTCCTGCTATTTGTCCAGGACAGGAAGCTATGGGTTTTCTTGTCGTGTGGAGAAAAAGGAAATATCTAGCAAGCAAAAACTGATCATTGCATGCAAACAGGTCCATATCCTTTTTCCGCTTGACAACTTCCTGCTCGCCTGCTAGGAACAAATCTACCCTTCATTTTTCCGGTGTCCCATATGCTGGCTACTTAAAAAAAGAAGAAAAAATGATGGGACAGGTCTCAGAGGTAAACTAAAGCAAACAGCTGAATGACCAGGCAACCATTACTACATTTAAAGCAAACATTTTTTCGGTTTGTTAATCAACAACACAGCTGAATCACTAATACAGTCCTATCCAGAAATTGATATAAGTTGTTTTTATTATATATTCTTCATTATTGGTAGGAACGTCCTATAAAGCTGACACTGACTGGCAGTGGTTTCCCAAGGTTTCAGTAGGATTTTATAAAAGCCCTATTTAAGGTTGTTAGGGGTTGGAACCTGGATTTTCGACATAACAGCATGTTGTCTACTGCTGTAATGGTATGTGGGAATGACCTTGGGAGACAGGGGGAAGAGCTACAGCCAGGGGAATGGTCTGAAAAGAGGCAGCTGAGCCTGCAGCAGGAATGTGGGTGTGGCAAACATATCAGAAGGGACCCTTCTTGTTTCTTGGACTGTAAAGGCTACAGGGGAGACATGTACTTTCAGACTGGCAAGATTCTGTTAATGTAACCTTACAATAAAATAGAATTAGTTCATCTAGGCATGCTTCTTGTCTGAACTACCTCGCAAGGCTGACAACTGCTGACCTTCATTTGCTAAATATGCAGATGAATGTTAATACACTTTCTGTGACAAATTAAAATAAACGTGTGTAACCATTCTTATTCTAAACTATCAGGTTTTAGAAACAGTTGACAACCTAGCACCAATCTGGTATCACTGACAGATAGTCCTGCTATGTTAGTATGAGAAGTACATTTATTTATTTATTTATCTATCTAATTTATCCCCGCCCATCTCCTCCCGTCAGAGGCCTCTGGGCAGTTTACAACAAGTGATTAAAACCATCAGAATAATACAAAAAATATATATACTATAAAAATACTATAAATAGAAATAAAGAATAAAGAATAAAAAATCCAAGCGATGAAACATCTAAAACAGTCCAAGTGTGGGAGGAGTAGTCTATAACAACCATCCCCATGTAACTCTATTCCCCTCTCCACCCCAAGCGAGGCGGCAGAACCAGGTCTTCAGACTCCGCCGAAAGGCCAGGAGCGATGGGGCCAATCTCACCTCCGGGGGCAGCATGTTCCACAGGGCAGGAGCTACTGCGGAGAAGGCCCGCTTCCTGGACCCTGCTAGATGAAATTCCTTTACTGATGGGGTCCGTAGCATGCCCTCCCTGCCTGACTGGGTGGGACGGGTCGATGCTATGGGGACGAGACGGTCCCTTGGGTACCCTGGTCCCAGGCCATGTAGGGCTTTAAAGGTGATAACCAACACCTTGAATTGGACCTGGAAGCAAACTGGTACCCAATGCAGCCTGCACAGCCGTGATGTTACATGTGCCCTTCTGGGGGCACCAAAAAATATATCTTTGAGATAGGACTCCATTTCCTGTTCTAACAGCCTAATAGCCCTTTCTCAAATAGCATCACTGAATCTTCCCCTTTTTCATTTTTCTAAAATGCTTTTTCATTATATTAAAACAGAAGATCAGAAAAACAGAATTTTAATACAGTACTGCCATTTCTGTACCAGCTTTAAATAGTACATACTTTCACAGATACGGTTCTTTCACCCTGATGACTACACTATCCAGGATATAATCTATACCAATGTTTCTCAACCTTGGCAACTTTGAGATGCGTGGACTTCAACTCCCAGAAGGTTGGCTGAGGAATTCTGGGAGTTGAAGTCCACACATCTTAAAGTTGCCAAGGTTGAGAAACACTGATGTTTACTTTGCAGCTACTGTACATCTTTAATTTTTCCTAAATTAATTCCTGAAATGGGAACCAGCATTGTTTAAAACTGTAACGTGCAGGGAAACAGACTTAGCCTTTTTCTCTGGAATCACAGTGGGAACTGCCATTGCTGAGTCTATCACAGAATTAGGCGTTAGAACTTGCAGCATTCTAGAGAGAAAGAACCGAATCTGAACGAGGATTACTGAAGCAGGTTTAATATCTATAAAAAAGAGGAGACTGATTTACAGGAAATAAATTATAGGGACAGACAAGCCTAGCACCTAGCTAACTCCATCCCAGAAGGTGAGTTGAGGGGCATGCGCTCTGTACATGTATGTCTAGGAAGAAAGGCACAAAGAAGTGACTTTAGCAATCTCTTTAACAAAGTGCAGGCAATGTGATGGACAAAAAGGGGACATACAGAACATCTTTAAATATCTGTCTATACCCAGTGGCCCTCTTCTAGGTCATGAGGTGCTAAGGAGTCAGTGTCTTTGGACTCATGCCTGCCCCATTAATCTCATCTTCCCTTGCTAAAATAGTCAAAGAAGGTGGATAACAATAATCTTGTTCCTGATTTCTATATAACAGAGCAGAAAAAACTTGCAGTTCTGGTTCCTGTGGTTTGTTGTATAGTACTAAATCCTAGCTTGCAGTTGCAACTGAAAGGTCCCTCAAGTTGTCCCTTTCCCCTTCCTGATTTAGTATTATTTTATGTCATTAGTAACTTCCTGGAACAAGGCAAACCTTTGTTTATAATCCTGATTCCGATGTGACATGCAAAATTATATTTCTGCCAATCTGGATGCACAGTAAATTGGAGTTTCCCACAAAACAGGAAATAGCTATCAAGTAGAATACATAAAGAAAAGGTAGAGTACATGAATAAAAGGCCCATTCACCTTAGCTTACTTACCACTTCTAAAAGCTGCCCTTTTATTGTTTATTGCTAATATGAACACTGGAAAAATATCTTTTGTAGAAAGGAGATAAAGACTTTGGCTGTCATTTGGTCTTGCTAATGGATAATCATAGTTAGAATACTTTGAAGATCTCTATATTTAATTGTTTTAAGATATTTCACATGTTACTCCTTCCTTTTGTAGTTTTTTAGTCTGTATCATAATGTGTCATGGGTTTCAAGCAATGTACAAGCTTCATATACGAGATAACACGCACATTGCTCATGCTCTCTCTCTCTCACACACACACACACACACACACACACACACACACACACACAGAGAGAGAGAGAGAGAGGGCACTGTGACAGTTCAAAAGAATTCTCCATAATATGTATTCATTAGCTGAAATCCAGTGTTGCGTTAGCAGTAGGTCACCCACTCATACTCACCTGATTTTCTCTCCCTTCAGAATCTGCTCTGGGGATTTAAAAACAGATTTTAAGGGAATATGCTGGGCTGCAGGGAAAGGAAAATTACTTCTCCCATTTCAGGAATGGAAACTACTTTTGTTCATTGAAATTTATCCTTGGATTCTGACAGTTGTGTAGTATAATTAAGCAAACTACATGTGCATTCTTTACTGTGCATTTTTTGCATGTTTAATTAGAAATAATTTCCACTGTGTTTAATGAGGCTTACTTTGAGAGAAACGAACTTCAGCAGCAAGTTTAACAAATTGATAAAACATTGCATTTCCCCCTTACATTGTATACAGCCAAGCTGTTTAAGGACTACTAATACAATCAGTTATTTAAAAATGCAGTCAGCATATTTGTTCAGTGCTAAAGATCAAAGTATACCAACTAAGATTTCATCCACTGCTTAAGCTTTCATCATATAAGTATTGCTAATAATTCCAGAGCTATGCATCCGTCTGTATTGATTTCCATTTCTAGTTTGCATGCTCAGGAATGCTTGCATCGATTATACAAGAAAGTAAATTCTCCTAATGGAATTTTTCATTAAATATTTTACTTTCCTTAAATACGCTCCCCGCGCCCGCCCACTCCCCAGGTCTCTTAATGGGACAAAAGAGACAGTACAGGATATTTAATTATAGGATGAGTATAACAATAAAATACAGAGCAAAATGCTGCCCTAGTTTTATTTTGTTGTGATTTCTGTATTTCTTCTTGAAGTAGGTTGAATTCTATCATAAAATTCTCTTTATAGGTTTTCTTACAGGGATTATTTTGTTGATTAGTGTAGAAGTTGTTGAACCAAATAGCATTCTGCATCTAACAGAGGACAAAATTAGCAAATGGAGAATGTGTCAGTCACACAATTGTTTTTTTTTATTGTTGTTGGGATAGTGGCTCAAGTTGGACAAGTTCAAGCTGTCAAGTGAACCATTATTCTTAATGGAAAGGTCACAAATCTCTTTGCACTTGTTTCCTTCTGCTCTGTGGGAATCCCCCTTGAAAACACTTTCTGTATACTCAGGATGGGAGGACATTGTTTTAAAGCACTTGATTCTTATTTAGACTTGGAGCAAAGCAGTTGTGAAAGGTGGAGTTTAATTGGAGAGTGAGCACAAACCCAGCTGTCTGCCCCAGACATTTCAGTGGAAAAAAAAAAATTAAGTCCTTCAGCTGGAAAAATCTGACAGTGTTAGAAACAGGGACCAAATATGAAATGTTTAACACTTCAGCATGATGGGGAATGTTTGGTGATGACCAAAAAGGTTTATCAATCATCAGACTTGCTGTAGCTCCTGTTTAAATTACTGAAGCATGCTGAACCGTTTCTGGGAAATTTTATTGGGGTGAGGGACACTTAGGAATCCAGAACATTTCCTAGCAAAACAGCAAGAGACAGCCCTCATTATTCCTAAAGAAGTGTCCCCTGTGTGACCTTCTAGTCTCTTATAGGAGACTAGGCATATCCCAAGCAATGTAGAAATGAACTGTGAAATCCCAGCACACAGATCACTGGCAAGAGATATAAATCCCTTTCTAAAACCTAACTCAGTCTTCCTGAAGGATTCTGGGAGTTGCAGTCCCAATTCATCTGGGGAGTGACAGACCGGAAAGCCTGACCTTTATAGATGTAATCCTTGGCATAGGGAAAGTTATTTCTGTTGGGACCACAGTAAAGAGGAAGGGGAAGTTTAACCCCTTTCTTACCATTCCCATCCCGTCTTCACAAATCTTGTTGGGATTTCCTCTGTACTTTATCATGTGCATGCAGGAGGCCTTTGGGGGAGTCATGCTATGAATGTATTAAGATAAAGAACAATGTAAGAATTGTGCAATTAAAGCCACCAGGCTTGTAGGAGTGAAATCTAGAGCCTTAATAAGTATAGTGTTTAAGCAGGAATGCTCTTTCAATGTGCCAAATGGTTTGTTGTTATTTTTTTTTAAAGAACATATAAACAAGTGATTAGGATTTTGACCACAGTGGCAACTCTGACCTCCATTGTCCATTGACAGCCAATGTAATGTTAAAAAAGGAACTCACATTTATTATCTTGCCTCATTGACCCTAACACTTAAAACTCCCTTCTGCACAAGAACACAGTGGTGGTGGTGGTGGTGATGATAATATTGTGCAAAAGCCTCTCAAGTCTCAACCAATATCCTCTTGGAGAGGGCAGTTGTGAAGAATGAGAAGAAAACAGCTGAAGTGGTTGCAATGAGTAAAGACAAGGGGAAAGGAAGACATAACAGGATGGCTAGCTTTATTGGGAAGATAGGTGTTTGATGGTGCCGCAGATGACTGGATATTATGTATAGAGAGACTTAAACAATTTTTAGAGACAAATGAGATAGTTGCTGAAAAAAGGTCCATTTGGCTCAATGTTACAGGAGGCAAAGTATGCAGTTCACTGAAAAGCTTAACTGCTCCACAGAATCCTCACAATTTGGGTTTGCAGAAGTAGTAAAAATAGTGCAGGAAGATTTGACACCCAAATAATGATTGACTGCAGAACATGTTAGGTTTCATAAAAACAAGATGTGGACAGTCCATTTTAAGCTAAACTTTAAAAAGCCCTTTGAACATTGCAAATTTTGTAAAGGGCTAAACAATTCATTAGGCGGTCAGCTAGTCTATGGAGTTCTGAAAGAAAGCATTGAAACAAGACTCTTAACAGAGGCAGATTTAGCATTTAAGAGAGAATTTGAAATCACTATCTCCATGGAAACTGCTGCTAGAGATACAATAGAGCTACAGTTAGGAGTGAAAGTAAATGTGAATAAGCTTCCAATACCATACAAACCAAGAGTAATAGGTCAAAATGAACTGTGCTATTGTTGTGGCAGAGGTCCATACCTATCAGCTTAATGCATATTAAAAGAAAACCCTGTAAAAATGCAATAAAATGGAAGTTATTCAGAGAACCTGTCAAGGAACACCATAGTTTACTAAATGTAAGCAAGGAAGCCATTAATTAAAAAGGAATGCAGTACTACATGCCACATGCCACAGATGAAAAATGTAATAGTGAAAGTGAAACAGGGATAACTAATCTGGAAATCTGTAGCATAAAAGGTGAAAGGAGACCAGCAATACGGCTCATACCAGAAATGAATTGCAAAACCATATCAATGCAGTTGGACATGTGGCATTTTTTGTGGGTTTTGTGGTTTTTTGTTTATTTGTTTTATTGGTTATATAACAGCATGAATTTGCGCAGTACTTCAGAAGTACTAAAATAAAGTCATCAGAAATACAATGAGAAAAGATAATACCATTGGAATATCTTTAACTATAAAATACAATATCCAGCAAAGTATTCTGGTCTTACATGTTTTGCCAACTGGGATCATGACTGGCTGAGGAAGCTGCCACTGGATTGGAGTTTCACCAACAGCCTGTGCACCACACTTCCTGTAATGGAGGACACTGAGAGTAAGCTGAAAAAGATATTGGATGATGCTGCACCTGTCTTCAAAGGTGGCATCAGCACACACAAGCCCATCAAAATTAAAACACTGTAATAAGAAAATGCCATACCTAAGTTTCATAAAGCACATTCAGTTCTATATATCATATAAAAAGATAGAAACTGAACTGGATCAAATGGAAGCTGAAGAAATTATTTCAAAAGTTGACTGGAGCCCATGTGTGGTGGTTCCTGTAGCTAAGAAGGATGGAAGTGATATAACCTGTAGTATTTTTAATGTTATAATTAATCCACTATTACAGACCGAGCAAGACATTTACAGATGGAAATGGAGAAAGATTCCAAGGTGTAGCCATGAGAGACATTAGTAACTACATAGTAGCTTTCATGTCACACTCACAACTGCAGAAAAAATTACATACACGTATATAAGGAAGGGTGAGGTTTGGTTTAACTAGTACTGTATGTACTAGTTTACCATTATCACTGATTTACCATCATCACTGGTCATCAGACACAACTGTCAATCTTCTGTCCACAAAAAGGGATTTTGATCACAAAAATGGCTTGAATGCATCATGGGCTTTGTTCTTAGGAGGACATAGACAAGAAATAGAATACAAAAGGACACACAATCACTCACATGAGGATAGATTGTCTGATTTACTTCTAAAAGGTGAAAAATCTGAGAAATCCATGTCAGATGGAAATTCTTTTGACATGTTTTCTCCCACAGAAATGGATAGTCTTCCCATCACAGCTGAGACAAAATTTAGGAGACACCAACATTGTTTCAACTCTATACCACTATCAGATGGCTGAAACACATAGCAAAAATGTGATTTCATGGAGTTTTAATCAGCATTATGATGAACTTACACTACCTGTAATGGTTGCCTATTCTGACAGACTCAGTCTCACAAGCAGGTGCTTAAGGATAACTGATTTATTGAGAGAATAGTATGCAAATACAAAGAAAGCTGAGAATGACCAAAAGCGCGCCAAATACAAACTAAAAACCCTCGCTTCAAACCCGATCCCGCCCCTCGCCCCACCATAGCAACCACCCCCTCCCAGGTGTTGGTAACCGTTACACATCGGCCTGGGAAAGTAACCTTGAACACATGCAATAACCCAAACATACATTCCTCAGTAACAGTAAGGAGATTACAGCCCGGCACGGCTGAAATTCTCCTCCCAGCAAATGACAGACACGGATCAGGAAATTGACATGAGAAACGTTATGATGTATCCAGACCATTGGAACGATGAACATGACATACTGCCCCCCTTAAAGAAACTAAACTAAGAAGCAGGCTTATCAGGATAGGCAGTATGAAAACGGGTAATTAAAACAGGGGAGTTAACATTGCGGGCAGCAACCCACTCAGGATGAGGGAAATGTTTCCATCGGACCAGGTATTGCAAAGTAGAACGAAGGCATCTAGAATCAAGAATCTCTTGGACTTCGAAGTGTTGCTGCCCATCAATCATAATGGGAGCAGGTGGTGAGGGCTGTGGGTGCCAGCAATCGGACGGGTGGAAAGGCTTGAGCAGGCTGCAATGAAAAACGGGATGCAAACGTTTAAGATTATGAGGCAAATCCAATTTAAAAGTAACAGGATTAATTTGAGCTACAATAGGAAAGGGACCCATGAACTTTGGTGCCAACTTCTTAGATGGTTGGGGTGATTTAATAAACTTTGTGGAGAGGTAAACTTTATCCCCCACTTTGAAGGGTGGCTGAGGTGCCCGTTTGGTGTCAGCATGGTGTTTGTAAGCAGCTTGGGCATCGGCGAGAGCTTGTTTGATTTTAGGCCAGGAGTCCCCCAGATGTGCTGCCCAGTCTGCAGGGGAAGAAGGAGGAGATGGTGGTCGTGGCAGCTCTGGAATGGGCACAAAATCCTGACCCAAGACAATGCGAAATGGCACCTGACCAGTGCTCTAATGCACTGCGTTGTTGTAGGCGACTTCAGCAAAGGGAAGGAGATTGACCCAATTGTCTTGTTGATAGTTAACAAAAGCACACAGATATTGCTCCAGTGTGGAATTAAACGCCTCTGTAGATCCGTCAGTCTCAGGATGCGACGCAGTGGAGAGCGCTTGTTTGGTGCCCACCAATTTCATAAAAGCCTGCCAAAACTGGGAAGTAAATTGTGTGCCTCTGTCAGTCACCAAACGGGAGGGGCTCCCGTGGAGCCTGTACACATGTACAAAGAAGAGGCGGGCGAGCTGCTGGGCTGAGGGAATGGAAGCGCACGGAATGAAATGGGCTTGTTTTGAGAAAAAGTCCTTTACAACCCAAATCACAGTTTTCCTCTGGCTTGGAGGTAAATCAACAATAAAATCCATAGAGATCTCCTCCCAAGGGTGAGAGGGACCGGCCACCGGTTGGAGCAACCCCTGGGGCTTACCAACCTTCCGTTTTGAGCCAGCGCATACAGGGCAGGAAGCAATATACTCCTTAACATCTCGCCTTAGTGTTGGCCACCAGAATTGGCATCTAACCAAGTGGAGTGTTTTCACAAACCCAAAATGTCCAGCCAGTTTGTCATCATGGCAATGGAATAAAATGTCTTTGCGCAAAGTCTCAGGCACATAGAGACAATTGTTTTTCCAAGCAAAATCACGGTCAAAAGTAACAGTGTGTAAATTTGCTTGCAACCAAGTGTCAGATTTCAATTGGGAAAGAAACTGTTGCTGCAAGTCTGAGGGCACTGGCAAACGTCCCGGACGGGGTGAAATTGAAGCGTCTGGCTGTTGTGCATGAGTCTGGCTGCGGGTCACCGCTGCCAGACTCAATTGTGGGTCCGTCCACAGTGTACCTACTACATCAGGTACAGTGCTGGAATCTTGGGGTCTGCGGGAAAGTGCATCAGCCAGAAAGTTTTTCCTTCCTGGAATAAATTTCAACTTAAAATCAAAACGGCTGAAGAATTGAGCCCATCTGATTTGCTTTGGGTTGAGCTTACGAGGTGCACTGAGCGCTTTGAGGTTCTTGTGATCAGTCCAAACCTCGAAAGGGTGGGTAGCCCCCTCCAACAAGTGGCGCCAAGTGTCTAAAGCCGCCTTGACAGCAAAAGCCTCTTTCTCCCAAACATGCCATCGCCTTTCAGCTGCAGAGAATTTACGGGACAGATAAGCACAAGGCTTCAAACAGCCCGACTCGTCTGCTTGTAGCAGAAGTGCACCAATGGAGAAATCAGAGGCATCCACTTGCACCACAAATGGTTTGCTAGGATCAGGATGCTGTAGGATGGGCTCCGCCATAAACAGCTTTTTGAGCTTGTCAAAAGCCACCTGGCATGCGGGCGTCCATTTCAGCAATGCCCCCGGGTTGTTTGCCCTCTGGGTGTCCCCCTGCCCTTTGGTTTTGAGCAATTCAGTGAGGGGCAACGCTATCTCCACGAACCCCTGGATAAACCGGGGATAATAGTTTGTGAATCCGAGAAAACTTTGGAGCTGCCTACGTGTACGTGGTGGCTCCCATGCGAGAATGGCTTCAACCTTAGCTGGATCCATTTCAATACCCTTGTCTGAAATTCTATAGCCCAAATAGTCAATTTGAGATTTATGAAAAGCACATTTGGACAATTTAGCATACAGTTCAGCCTTCCTAAGCTTGCTGAGCACTTGTCTGACCAATTCTATATGTTCCTCTATTGTTTCAGTATAGATTAACACATCATCCAAATACACCAAGACCCCTTTGAATAAATGGTCATGCAAGACCTCATTGATCAGTTGCATAAAAACCCCAGGCGCTCCCGCCAGCCCAAAAGGTAACACTTTATACTGGAAAGAGCCCAGAGGACAATTGAAAGCAGTTTTCCATTCATCCCCCTCCCGTATTCGAATGCGGAAATATGCCTCCCTCAGGTCCAACTTAGAGAATATTTTCCCCTTCGCCAGATGTGATAACATGTCTTTGATTAACGGGACGGGATATTTATTTAATATTGAGACTGCATTCAATCCACAGAAATCTGTACATAATCTCAAAGTCCCATCTTTCTTTGGTCTGAATAGAACAGGAGCACCCACTGGGGAACTGGCTGGTTCGATAAAACCCCTGGCTAGATTTTTATCGACAAACTCTCGGAGCATTGCCAGTTCCTTCTGGGTCATCACATAAATTTTTGGCTTAGGCAACTTTGCATTAGGGATAAAGTCTATGGCACAGTCAGTTTTACGGTGCGGTGGTAGCTGATCCGCTTCCTTTTCGCCAAACACATCTGCAAAGTCTTGGTATTGTTCCGGCAGTCCGTCTAGCAGTCCAGTAAGGAGATGCGGAGTTGTTGCTGCCGCCCTCCCCACCTCGCCGTTGTCCTCAGGGGCTTTGTAGAATCCATCTGCAGTCCTGTGCACCCAATTTATGTGTGGGTTTTGCTGAACAAACCAAGGCATCCCCAAAATGACAGACGGACCCCCCACAGGCACTACCACAAAAGGCAGTTTCTCCCAGTGGCTACCCATTTGCAATGCCACCATCCCCGTGGAGTGAGTCACCGGTTTCCCCCCCGCTGTAGAGCCAATTGGGTGAAGATCATGGGCCATTTCAAAGGGAACGTGGGTAACTCTAATGCAGCTACCACGTCAGGGTGCATTAAACACCGTGAGCACCCCAAATCAACCATTGCCCACACTTCCACAGTCCGTGTCCGTGACCCCAATTTCACCTTCATGGTCAGGGTAGGGAAGCTTCCACTCACCGAAGCGTGGTCGCGCCCCTCCTCTACCACCTGCCCAGCGGCGCCTCTTAGGGCAGGTGGCTGGCGTTTCCCACCGGCTGAGACGGCTCAAGCTCCCCTTTGTCCCCATAGAAAGGAACGTCCTCAGCCTCGGTTTCAGCCATCGCTGCCTTCATCTTCCTGGGCAGGGAGGGGGATTTCCCTGACGGCTTTGCCGGACGCTCCTCGGTCTTCCTCTGTGGGCACGCCGCTGCTCGGTGCCCCTCCTTCCCACATCACAGGCATTGCCCTTTCGCAAAACGGCTCTCCCTCTCCTCCTGCCAGGCCGTACGTCCCGCTCTGCCAGTGGCGGCCGGTGGCTTGGCCGTCCTCGTCATGGCCATTTGCTTGGGACCCCTCCTGGTTTGTGCGAACCTAGCCTGGGCTTGCTCGACATTCGCCGCTAGTTGAATCCAGTCATATAGGGTGAGCGGATCTGCCCTTCCCAACGCCCATCTCAGTAAGTTGGGTTGCATTCTGTCTTTGAACAGTTCTATTAGAGTAGTTGGCGACCAATCATCCACCTTGGCCGCTAGGGCTTGGAATTCCAGGGCATAATCTGCCACGGACTTTGATCCTTGGATCAGTTCCCTCAGAGCCACCTTAGCTTTTTCTTTTGCTAACGGGTCAGCAAAATGCATTTTTAGCGCCCACAGAAAGTCTCTGAAATCATCCAACTCCAGGGCGTCCATCTCGGTTAATTGGACAAACCAGTCAGCTGCCCTCCCCTCCAGTTGGGTAGCTACAGCATTTATCTTTGCCCTTTCTGAAGGAAACAGCCTCCCAAACTCCTCCATATAGCTTTTCACATTAGTCAGGAAGAATGACAGCTTCGTGGGATCCCCATCAAACTTGACAGTGAAATCCCTATACCTGGCTCTTTGTGGGCTGCTCTTCCTCTCCTTCCTCCCGGCCCTCCTCCTGGACTCTGGAGACCACTTCTCCCGAGGGGGGGGGGGCTCGCAACTCTGACTTTGGGACTTTTCTTCTGCTCCCTGCTTCGTCCCCTCCCTGCATCCTCAGTCCGCCGCGGGGGCGATGGGGACGCCCGCCGGGGACTGCGCGGTGGTGATCCCCCCAGTACCTCCTCCAGTCTTTCCTCCTCACACTTGGGGGGGGGAGGGAGAAACAGATGGAGACAACCATCTATAGTGATATTCCCTTCTTCCTCTATCCTGGCTGCCCCTCGCAAATGACATCCTCGCCATCATGTCTTCTAGAGACTTTACCCTGGCTTCCAACCTCTGTGATTTCTCACTGGCCTCGGAGACGTCCGACCCACTCCTCTCCCTTATGGCCACATCTGGGGACAGCGGATACCTTGGCTTCACAGGTGCCTGGGGCATTCCGGACCGGGCTCCCTCATCCTTTCTGACCACCTTGGACTTTACCGCTTTCACAGTAGCTGAGCTGGCATCCGAGGTCTCTGACAGCTCCTCCGATTTCGGAGTGAGGGTCCTTTCCCTTCTTTGCCTCATGGAATCCGTTTCCCCCACGCTGGAATCCTCACTCTCTCCAGAGCGGGAAGTAGGTTCAGTCATCACTAACTTTATTTCCTCACAGTAACACTGGAAGGAGGTTAGTGGTAAGAGTTTTAAGATTCTCAGCTTTATGTAATGGTTGCCTATTCTGACAGACTCAGTCTCACAAGCAGGTGCTTAAGGATAACTGATTTATTGAGAGAATAGTGTGCAAATACAAAGAAAGCTGAGAATGACCAAAAGCGCGCCAAATACAAACTAAAAACCCTCGCTTCAAACCCGATCCCGCCCCTCGCCCCACCATAGCAACCACCCCCTCCCAGGTGCTGGTAACCGTTACACATCGGCCTAGGAAAGTAACCTTGAACACATGCAATAACCCAAACATACATTCCTCAGTAACAGTAAGGAGATTACAGCCCGGCACGGCTGAAATTCTCCTCCCAGCAAATGACAGACACGGATCAGGAAATTGACATGAGAAACGTTACGATGTATCCAGACCATCGGAACGATGAACATGACACTACCCCTTTACATAAGAGAGTTACCACAGCACCAAGATTTATAAATGTAACATGGGTTTGTATCTCAGCAAGAAGGAGTGTAGAATTTTTGGTTACTGTTGCTGTTGGTTGATTAAGCTTGCCTGAGACCTTGGATTATCACTTGATTGCTTTGGGCTGCTTGTATATGTTTCAACTCTCAGGCTCCCTGGAATTTTGTTCTTTTTGAAATTTCAGGAAAAAACAAACAGCAAGGAAAAAAAAACCCTATTCCTGACCCCAGTACTTTCTTGAATAAGGCACAAAAGACACAGCAGAAGAGCCTAAAAGACCATGTCAACCTATTCAGAACCAAGATCCAGATGCCAGGATGATCAAAGGTTTATCAAATGCATTTTCCATGGATGCTGCAAGGTAGGCTACATTATCAGCAAAGAACCAATGTGAGCTTTTCAACTTTGGCATCAGTGGCTGTTTTACTTTAAGGATTTCTGCCTCAGCATTATAGCTTGCTGAAAGGCCTAGCCCTAACTGTATATTGGTAGTCCTTTGGGTTCAAAGAAGACATGCTGTTGTGCAGTTCATCTGTGGGCGTGGAGATGGCTCTGCAGTCCCAGTCTGGAAGCTCAGAGTCTAGCACAATGGGGGCACTGGAAGTCCAGTGTTTTAATAACCGTGGGTGTTATTCTGTGACACCGCTCATGGTTTTCTATCAGGTTTTGGTGATGCCTGTCTTCAAAGCCAGCGGAGGCTTCATAGCACAGGGATCGCAGTAGTTTCTGTCAGCAGCCACAGTTCCTAGTTCCCTTGGCTGGATGCCACAGTGTAAGGGTTGAGTCTGACTCTCAGGCTGAGTAAGGGGAAATCAAAACCTATGCCAGGCAAAATGGAGAAATCGAAACTCAGAGTGACTCAGCAGAGTGGGAAAGTCCTGAGCAGCTGATTAGACAAAACCAGGAGCTGGATTCAAAGCCGCCAATCAGCACAAGGGAAAGGTGAGCTGAAATGCATGCCAAGCAAAAATAAGCTTGATTGGATCCAGAGGAAAAATGGCGCAAAGGGAACAAGATAAAAAGGAGCCAGCGCAAGGCTGCCAGAGACAAATGTTCCACTAAGCTAATGGCTTCTTATGGAGAAGAAAAGCCGGAACCATTCTCAGAGCCCTGCCCTGTAGCTGTTACAGAACCAGAGCATTCCCAGCCTTCCCAACCCCACCTTGCTACCTTGCAGTGAGCCACAGCCAAGCCTTGCCTTGTTGCCTCGCCACAAGATCCAGTTGAGTCTTGCCTTGAAGTCTTGCCACAAAGCTCTGCTGAGTTGAATCCTGCTGCCTTGCCACAAAGCTCAGTCGAGTCTTGCCTTGCTGCCTCATCAAGGAGTCCAACCAAGTCGAAACCTGCCACCTTGCCCCGAAGCTCAATGAAATTGAGTCTCGCTGCCTTTCCATGAAGTTCAGATGAGTCAAATCCTGCCATCTTGTCACAAAACCCAGTCGAGTCAAGTCTTGCCACCCTGCCATGAGGTCCAGCCAAGTCCAGTCTTGTTGCCCTGCCATGGAGTCCAGTCCAGTCAAGCCATGCCTTGTCACCTCATTGCAATCCATAGCTGAGTTTTCCCTCAGTGTTCTCCAGCTGAGGCTGGTTCAGTCGCCTTGCCGCCATCTTCGGTCAACTCCTGCCCAGTTGCCTTGCCACCAGTTCCTGCTGAGTCCTGTCTTGCCTCCTTGCCATGGTCCCCAGTCGAGTCCTGCCTTGCCACCTTGCCATGATTCCCAGTTGAGTCCAGTCCAGCCACCTTGCCATGTTATCCAGCTGAACCTGGCTACGCTGTCTTGCCAAGCACTCTGCCATTGCCCAGTTGGGTTTGAACTGAACTATTATTCAAGAGACAATTACCAATTGCATATGGTTGTATTGTAAATAAAGAATTCCATTTTACTTTCCTCTGGTTGCCTCATAGTCTAAACGGAACACACAGTGGCGTAGGGTTTCATTCACAATGTCTTTGTGGTGCTTGTGTGGATGACCTCAAAGTCTCTTCCCAGTCTCCAGTGTACCGTGGAGTATCTGGCAAAGCATATGGTGGTCATCCATTCTGATGACATGTCCCAACCACCACATCTGGGCTTTGATAAACAGGGACTCAATACTGGTGGACTTTGCATGATCCAAGACCTCTAGGTTGGAAACATTGTGTTGCCAATGAATGCCAAGGATGGAGCGGAGGGTGTGCATGTGACATTTCTCCAATTGTTTGATGTGTCGTTGATATAGATTCCAGGACTCACATTCATATAGGAGAGAAGGGATAACCACAGCTCAGAAGGCCTAACTATTAATCATTAATAAAGTGATTGTTAAAAATCTCTGAGTTGGTAAGAGTATTTATCTCAGCAATAAAGGTGATTTCTTCTTTTTATACAGCCCTGTGAGATTTAACAAATGTGAAAAGCCGTATGGGCTAATTTTATAATGATCAATAAACACCTTTTATTACTTTTAAATGAAAAGAAAATGAAGACTGGAATCCAGTGATGAAGAATTGATTTCTGGCTGACAAGCAAAATTGTTTGGTCTATTTTTATAGATGGCATAATTATATCTAAAACCCATAAACAATGAACATCCACATCTTTTTTACTTTGTGTGTGTATGTGTGTGTGCATGTTTGTGTGTCCTGCTTTAGTTGCAGAGCCAATCATAAACCTGAATGAAACCAAAACATCCCTTTTATAAATCAAAGAAAACATCAGTAGAGTAATATAAAAAATAGAAGAAAGCGTGGGGTGTTTCCAAACCAGCACCTGAATTGCAACATCAAAGGCTTCAATACACAGCAATGCCTTGCATCTAAATTTGACTTCTTTTCAGGACACAGACAAATAATTTAGTATTAAAGCATCTCTCTTTCAGGAAAAGTTTTATAGAGACATTTTCAGCACCAAAAAACTGATGACTTGTGAAGATTGTTCAACATCTTTTAACATGTTTCCTTTGAATCTCACCTTTGTATAGTCCTGCTACATCCTTATGGAAACTTCTTATACTGTTTTGAGTCTGCAGCAAAATTTACAGTAATTGCAGTATTTGTGGACTGCATTATTAGTAGCAGACCATCTACAGTAGATTTTGTCTGTATCTGTTGCAAAATCAAAGGCACCTTCCACCTTAAAGCTGTCTGCTATATATTCTGAACTTATGTATTAAACATAGCCATGAAAAATGTTGACTTTGACTTCAATGCATCCACTCTGTCACTATTATTCCTTTTCAGTGCTAATATGATTACTGTTCTGAATTGAAATAGATGATATAGCTGGCACATACTGTTCAGCTGGCAACCCCAGTTCTTGCTTATCCTGTGGTTCATGTAAACAACTTGTAAAAGAGAAGCAAAAAGTTGGAATTGCTATCACCTGCCGTACCTGGATACTAACTTCACCACTAGGCTTTGCCTTTTGAGCTGACATACTAAAAGAGATTTAAAATAAATGGCCACTGCTTTTTATTTGTTTTTAATTAGGTTTCTGATTGTTACTTACGTGTATTTTTACTTTTTACCTTGAATACAATTGTAGTGGAAATAATACAAAGATGGAGGTAGATAAGACAGAGAGAAACATTCTGAATGTGTTCATCTACCTGTTCTAATCTTGGTACTCCTCCTAGATTCTTAAATTTTGGCTGATGCCAGGACATTTTATCACACTTAGTGCATTTTTATTTATAAATACAATTTATTTTTATTTTTGTATTTATCTCCACACACACAAAGCTGCTAAGCATTCAAGGTTTCTCTTTCCAGAGAACCTAAAAGTTTTGGGAGTAAAAGAGTATTTTGTCTATTGTTATTACCCTGAAATCTTCAAAATCCTTCCTTTCTGTGGAAGATCTCCTGGTAAACTATTATTTTGCACTTTGGGCTGCTGATTAATTTGCCACCTGAGTTTTCTAAGAAGAACAAAGCGTACCCCAGAATCCTAATTAACTATTGCTGTCACATTATTGAATCATGGGAAATAAGTAATCTTTCACTTTCCAGATTCACGCATAGACCAACTGCCAAAAACTTGAGAAAAGTTGTTTTTGTGATTTTCTTCTTGCTGAATGTCTATGTTATGGTAGCCTTCCAGGTACACATCACCATCAAATCTCCATCTGATTGTAGTCAATATTCTTAAAGGCCTCTGTATGCCATCTGTCATATACTGTAGGACCAACAAGGCACTTTACCAGAATGATCTGTACACTAGGTTCAGACAAGAGTGAGAGTCAAACATGTATTCTGGGTAAATGCTCTTTATGTATGTAACTTTTCCTCTTCATTCAGACTTTTTTTTTAACAGTGGAGTCCTTGGTTGCTTGCTTGCAGACATTTGCAAGCAAACAACCAGGCTCAGAGAGCACCAAGAACTCCACAGTTCAGCCCTGAGCTATAGATATTCTCTTCTACTGGTTCTTTTTTAACAGTGTAATCCACTAAGTAAAGGTATAATATAAACCTAGATACATGGAATTTGGCATGCTTCAGATAAATTTACACAAACTCTTCTTCAAAAACAAGTAACAAGAAAATGCCAATGAGGTGTGGGTTTTTATCCTGACCTGTAGTTAATTGTATAAACTAAATCTTTATTGGGGTGCTGAAGCATTTTGTGATTTGTGCTCTGGCCATTTTTTTACTGTGCAGAACAGACTGCTTCTAATAGTAAAATCTATCATAGGATTGCTTTAGCTGTGATGGCTTCCACCATAAAAAAACAGCAACAGCAACAACTCATAGCGCCTTGTCTTCCATCCAGAAAGGTATTTACATATTTTCTCCATGGGAATATGCACATTTTCCTAAAGGAAATGCACTATAATGTACATAATGTAAAAGCCTTCATTGAAATTGCATGAAAAGAAGACATATCTTGCTCAAGGTTCTTTGATGCCTAAGTGCTTTCTGGAAACAGAGAAAGCTTTTTAACTTTTATTAGGTTATAATTGTTCCCTCTATTCTTGCTTCTTTAGTAATATCTCAATGGAAGCATTTTTCTATAGACTGCTTTTGTAGCAGAGAATAAGTGATAGCAACAATATTAGAGCTTAATTTCTAAAACACTGAAAAAATGACACTGTAATGAAAAACTACATAAGCAAATCCAACAGTTTGGATTATCACAATATTCTTAATCTTGGGTCAAAATCTTTCCTTTTCATTTTAATTCATTCTACAGCTCCTAAATTGTTGTTTATTTAAGAGATGTGCAAATGTAATACGTCAAGTCATTTGTCTCTTGATACTTCTAGAGTCAGAGTTTATTTTTGCTATCTCTGCTACACCTGTGAAACTTAAAACAATCATAACTACAAACTGGGCTACTGTATTAGTCTGAGTTCTGGTGTCAGTGAGAAAATGGCTGTCATTGCTGCTCTCTGAAATTTGCCAAGAAACGTATGATCTGTAGAGGACCCTAAGAGAGTCTTTTCAGACCACACAAATTCAAGCTGGTTTCACCCTCAAATTGTATGTGTGATTTTTTGTCTATCTACTCAAAAGAACCAACACTGTGAAAAAACAGAAGGTATATAACATTCCTGAAAAGCATGAGTTGGAATACACAGACACACACACACAGACACACACACATGGCTGAACCTTTTTTTTTTTTTAATCAGACTCTGTTCATGTATACCCCATGAATTCAAGCTATCCCATGCAGTGTATAACAGAGAGAACTAGTTTCCCAAAACAAGTCTAGCCAAATACATCAGATTCACTGGCTGCCATATCAGTCACTCAGTCAAGTTTGAAATCTACATAGCATAAAATGTATAACTGTATTTGGTTTAGTTCAGAAAAAAGACAGGTAAGGGAGGAATCCTTTGTGTGTACTTACAGGGCAACTGAGTATGGTTTAATTTTTTATTATGTTGTTTTTTGTATTATTTTGTATTATTTTATTTATTTATTTATTTATCAATTTTCTATCACTGCCCATCTCAATACATGACTCTGGGCAGCTCACAAACAGTTAAAACAATATAAAAATAGCAAAACAAGACAAGAATTTGAAACAATAAAAACAATATAAAACCTAAAAAGAAAAACCCACAAAATTCAAAATTCACAGCGAAGGTGAGTATATCCATCCATGACAGTCAATACAGCTACCGCACAGGCTTTACCACACTCCTGGGTCCCCATGCCCATTGGCAAAACCATGTTTACAAGCCTTGTGAAAAACCACTCTGACCTCCAGGGAGATGAGGTTTCACAGGACAGGAGCCATGATAGAAAAGATGTTCTCCTTTTATTCTTAGTCTGTATTTAAGCTTACTTTGACTGAGTTAATGGGGTTTTGAGTATGCTATTAGATGGTTGTTTTCATTTCTGTGAATCAGCTTGAGTCATTTGGATGGGATACAAATGGTGAAACAAACAAACAAATAAACAGCAAATGTCTGCCCATGGAGTTGCAAGTCCTCCTGAAGAAGTCCTCTCTGGATGGGGGCAAAGCATTCTGATGCTCTGGGTGGCCCAATAGCAAAGTAGCAATAGTAAAAGCAAAACAAACGAACAAAAAAACAAGAAAGTTTGGGAATATTTCAGGGGTATATCAAAGGTATCCAATGATCTATGGGATTCTAAGTCCCATAATTTTTCCCAGTAGGCCCTAAAGCAGAGCATGAAACTATGCCAGCCCAAGAACTGACATGGTAAATTCCATCCCAGTAGAAACAATAGGAAACAGGAAAAAGAAAAAGAATGAATGGCTTCCCTCCTCCTTGCCTCCTCACAATTTTGTGAACCTTTCTGTAGGTCTTCTATCTTGAGGTTCTTTACCTTAGGACTGATTGGCCAAGTAGGATATTACAGAAGTCGATAACATTTTCACGGGAAGAAATTGGAAAGCCACATATGGCACTCTGAGGTCATGTCAGCCCCAACAGGTAGATCAGACCAGGAAATTAATTCCACAGGAAGGCTAAAAATACGTTTACTGAGAGTGACTATAACAACAGAATCTTGCAAGTCTGATTTTGCTGTACTCCCCCCCACCCCTTCTTATACCCCAGTGAATGAGGGAGGTATCTGCCAGAGCTGCTTTTGAATATTATCTCCTTTCTCAGGACTTAAATTATGTTTCAGCCCCCTTTGCCTAGGTAACGTTTCTTGCATATTTCCATCAAGGTCATCATCCTTATTCTTTACAGGTCTGTGGATAAAAGGCAAGATAATTAATAAATAAATAAATAAATAAATAAATAAATAAATAAATAAATAAAATATTGGGTATAGCAGTACTGTTCAAATTGTAATATTTAAAATATTAACATCTGGCATCTTGATGAAATTGGTTGGCAGCAAATTTATTACCAACAAAAGCAAGTACTTCTGTGTAATATTGCCATGACACAATGGCAATACCCCCTAGCAGAAATACTTTGAAAGGGGCTTAAATAAATTCATAGCCAAATAGTATATTAATATTCAAGATAGTTAGACAGAACATCCAGGTCTGTGGGCATGTTATTACTGAATACCAGTTGCTGAAGATGATCTATTGCATTTATTTTAGTAGTTGGAAGGTGTTTCCAAGATACAGTACATTTGGTTGGGCAATGTGGGAAGGAAAACTAGCGTGTGGAATTCATCAACTTTGGCATCCTCCAACAGAACTCATTTCCAGCAGAACACTTAGATTTCTCTTTTATGTAACTATTATGCTGGGTGTTAATCACAGTTAAGAAAATGTTAAATAATAGGAATGTCTGGTAGGCAGCTCAGATAAAGATATTTGATATTTTGCATGTTTTCTGTACAAGCTAGAAAGTTAGGGAGTATTATAGCATCCAGTGAAAATAGAGAATATAGGATGCTAAAGCAGCATCTTATCTGAGAGAAAGAAGAAAACTCTTTTTACCTCTCCTAGCTCTCCAGACTATTCCAATTGCTTACTCAACTCATGGAGGAAATGGCAATGAATCTTATACTAGAGTGAGAAAGTGAAGTGTTCCATCTTGTCCTAAGATCATACTATTTTTTTAAAAAAAAATTACAGCAGAGATAACTCACACTTCTGTATCTTCATGCCTATTTCTCCACATATGCTTAGGTAGCACCTGAGGCATATGCCTATTGTTGCAACTCCTCTCTTGCAATACAAAGCACAACTATTCATGCTTAGATACTACCATAGACATGACCTTATGCATTGTACCAGCATCTTTGCCTTCTGCATTGCATTAACCATCTGGTTCTCTCTGATAATATGGTTTGTATCTGCATGAGAAAGGTGTAGGAGGTCTGAGGTTGGCATTTGAACAAGGTGAATGGTATGAGATATCTGTACTAGTATCCTTTGAGGGGAGGTGTTACCCAATTAATCTTTCTTTTGTTTGGCCTGATATTATATTCAGTTCCAATAAATATTCTAGCAAATGGGAAAGATTACTGGAAATATTCTTTCATGGAAACAGTGCCCTCTGGACAATACAGAAACAATGGAGAAATGGTAATATTTATTGGCTCATTACAATTTATAGTTTATCCCACTTTGGTACTACAGAACATTTCTCACTGGGTCACTGGACAGAATCAATGCCATCATTCTCAATATATGTGTTTATTTCTCCTCCCTGAAACGACTGAATATTGTTATGTCAAGCTTCCTAATTGTTCAGAAATAATTTGTAATGATTTGTTGTGCCACAAAACAAATAAGATATCTGTTTGTTTTATAGCTAATTATTCAAGATTAACTTTATTTATAACATAAAGCATAGCCTTCAAAATTCATTTATCTAGGTCACTGGGATATTATCACAGTGAGGATAACTCAACCACATATGTTTTTTTCTTATATGTTTAAGTTTCAAATGTCTTACAGAGCACAGTGGAAAAACCAGACCCAAGGAAAGACCCCAAAAGAGTTCCACACTTGAGAGAGGATCTTAGTGCCATTTGGCCTTGTTTGCCCTCTTTCTATCTTGTGTGTGTGTGTGTGTTGTGGGAGTGGGATGAGGTACCAGATCTCCACTAAGTTTGTTTGGTTTACCATAATGGCTTCTTCTGTAGCCTTTCATTATTTTCTTCACTGCAATTGTTTTAATTGTGCTCGAAGTATCTCCTTTTTCAGGAATTCTCACTCAACCTTCTTTTCCCATCAGCTTTTCCTTCCAAGGAATGCCATTTAGCATTGGTCTCACTTAGGGATGATCCACATGACCAGCTTATCCCAGCACAAGTGCAGGCCACTGATGATTTTTTGAGGGAAAGAATGCATAATGTTGTCCTCTACTTTCTCCAACCTATCAAGAAGGCAGCCTTTGCTCATCTATTTCTACTAGTCATCTGAAAGAACAGGACATGTGCCAGCTCAAGCAATGCAGCATGGCCTACATGCTGCACTTTATTTCACTGGAGGCAAAGCCTACCATTCAATTGGCTGCTGTTGTGCACTGTAGCAGGAATAAGCCCTACTCTCTAGTTACTAGTCACTGCCGTCTACCGCCCAATTTTTTTTTTAGAAGTTCACCAATGGAACAAGGCAGGTTTCTTGCCTAGAAATACTTCTATAATCCATGTCATGCAAGCTGTCAAACACACTGTGGGGGGCGGGGGGGGGGAGAAATAAATGGGAACTGAATTTCTCCCTCACTTCCATAAATACCTCTTCTTATATGAGAATCACTAGAACTATTCATGAAGTGTTGTATTTCTTTTTTTAGTAGAGTCACGCCTCTGATAATCTTGGGGAACATATTTGTTTGCAACATCAGGATAAAAGTTAATTTTTACTAGATAGTGTGGAAAGGAAGGGGAGACCTTCCAGCTGTCAGGCTCCCTTCTCTTGGTTCGTCTGTATTAAGCATCTGGTACAACCAGAATCTACAAGTCCCGCAACAGTATAGAGACTTAGAGGCAGTTTTCGGTGAAGCTGAGTCTGACCAGTTTCCATCCCATCACCAGTCAGACTGTGCTATTGAATTGGAACAGGAGCTTCGCTCCCTAAACCAAAAATTTATTCCATGAAGCTCAAAGAGACGGCAGCATTGCGAGAGTTTATTGACAAAAATTTGAAGTGTGGGTTCATCCATCTCACCAATTCCCCTCTTGGTGCTCCTGTGTTGTTCTGCACCAAGAAAGATGGATCTCTCCAGCTCTGTACAGACTATACAGGCCTCAATGATATTAATATTTGTAATAAATACCTCCTTCCTCTGATGAAAGACATGTTAGCTCATCTGTCAAAAGGAAAAATTTTCACCAAGCTGGATTTATGGGAAACCTTTTTGCGAGTGCAGATCAGAAAAGGGGATGAATGGAAAACTGTTTTTAATTGCCCCTTGGGGGCTTTTGAGTACCTTGTGATGTGCTTTGGGTGGGGCAGGGCTCCTGGATGCTTCATGCAGCTCATAAATGAGGTTCTACATGACTTTTTATTCAAAGGAGTGCTTGTGTATCTCGATATCTTAATTTATAGTGACAACATGGCAGACCATGTGAAATTTGTCAGGGAGCTCTTAAAGAGATTGCTAAAAGCTGAATTGTACACCAAACTTTCTAAATGTGAATTTCACAAATACCAGTTGGACTATTTAGGGTGCCAAATTTCCCATAGGGGCATAGAGATGGACCCTGCTAAAGTACAGGATGTGTTGGCTTGGAAGTCACCCCAAACAAGAAGGCAATTGCAAAGTTTCCTTGGGTTCACTAATTTCTATTGCCAATTCATTCTCAATTTTGCCCAAATTGCCTTGCCACTCACTGATTTGTTAAAAACCAATGGAAAGGGAAATGAAAAGAAACCTGGAGCAGCAATCAATTGGACTGCAGAATGCCTACAGGCTTTTGATCACCTAAAAGTCTGTTCACAGCAGAACCCATTTTAAAATATCCCGACCCTTCCTTACCCCTAGTCATCCAGGCTGATGCTTCTGAAGTTGCCACTGGTTGTGTATTGTTACAGAATGATGATCAGGGGTTCTACACCCTTGCACCTACATTTCATGCAAATTCTCTGATACTGAGCAGCATTGGCATGTTTGGGAGAAGGAAGCCTTTGCTGTCCGTTATGCACTCCTAACTTGGCGACACCTGTTAGAGGAAGTGCCTCATCCACCTGAGGTGTGGACAAATCATAAAAATCTCCAAGCACTCCAGTCTCCTAGGAAATTGAATCCCAAACACATTCATTGGGCAGTTTTTCAGCCGTTTTAATTTCAACTTAAAATATCTCCGGGGGGGGGGGTGGAATTCCTTGGCAGATGCCTTATCTCGCCAGCCTCAGCACAACAGCAACAGGGAGGAGATTGTGGACTCCATTATCCCTCCCTCGCTGGGATTGGTTGCTGTCACTTGAGGCACCAAACCTGCTACCCTACCTTCCCCACTGGCTGACTTGCAACATGATCTGACTGTTGCCCAGCAATAAGATATGTGACTGCTGCAAAACAAAACTAATCTCAATGGAATTTGGTGGCATGGAACTCAATTCTAGGTCCCTGACACTTTATGCAAGAAAATTTTACAACCCAGCCATGATTCCAAACCTGCTGGTCATTTTGGATTTACAAAGACTCTACATTTGATTCACAGACAATTTTGATGGCCCTCTTTAAGAAAAGATGTCCAAGACTATATCTCCACTTGTCCTATTTGTGCTGCCTCTAAATGTAAAGGGGGCAAGCCTACTGGATTACTGCAGCCTATGGCCAATCCCACTTGACTCTGGGAACAAATTGCCATGGATTTAATTGTTGACTTACCCGAAAGCAAAAAGAAAACCATTATCTGGGTTGTGACTGACTTATTTTCCAAACAAGCACATTTCATTCCCCGTTCTGGGTTGCCAACAGGGCCCCAGCTGGCTAGGCTTTTCGTACGACACATCTACCATCTCCACAGTGTCCTCTTATGTGTCATTTCCAATCATGGGTCCCAATTCACCTCCAAATTTTGGAAAGTATTTCTTAAGCTCATGGGGCGGAGCAAGCGTTAAGCTCCTCCTTTCATCCCCAAACCGATGGATCAATGGGATGATTGAATGCTGTACTGAAACAATATCTTCACTGTTATCTCAGTCATCAGCAGGATAACTGGTGATGGAGCTACTTCCTTTTGCTGAGGTCGCTTATAATAACTCTATACACCAGAGCACTGGATTTTCCCCTTTTTGTGTTGTTTCTGGACAAGACTTTGTTCCTATTCCAGAATTACCTCAAACTCTAGACCAGTCTCTCATGGCTGATGACTGGATTGCACATGTCCAATGTTACTGGCCCCTCATGCTTCAAACTTTACAAGATGCTAAAGACACTTACAAAAAATTTGCAGATCGCAAACGAGCTCCAGAATTGGACCTTTCTGTAGGGCAAAATGTTTACCTATCCACTAAACACCTTAAATCAACTTAACCTTCTAAAAAGCTGGGCCTTAAATTCATCGGACCCTTTCCTATTACCAGAGTCATCAATCCTGTTACAGTACAGCTGCAACTACCCAAAAATATGCAATGTGTTCACCCTGTTTTCCATTGCAGCCCTTCTCAAACCTTTCCACACCTCGGATCGATGGCATCCTGATTCCCCTCCTCCTAACCCCATTATGATTGATGGTGAACAACATTTTGAAATTCAGGAAATCTTGGACTCTCGACGACATAGAGGTCACCTTCAGGACCTCATTCAGTGGAAACACTTCCCCAAAAGTGACAAATCACCATGTGCGAGCTCCTGACTTACAGTAATTCATTCTTTTCATGCCCATTTTCCTGATAAGCCTAAATAACTTTGTTTATGCTCTATTTGTTCTCCTTTGCAGGGTTGGTGTCCTAACAGTCAGGAACCACTCTGAGACAAGGAATAGGTCTCTAGTGTTTTATTACTGCTACATTAGACAGAAAATCCTAACAAACTGAAGCAGCGTGGGAAAAACCCAGACAGATAAACCCCAAAGTCAAGGCGGGTCTGATCTGTGTCTCTTTGAATGGCTGCTTAACTCCTCAGTACTACGCATGTGTTTTCCCCCCTGGATAGGGGTCCCCTCCTGCTCACCATCAGTACTCATGACAATGTCAGGCTCCCTTCTCTTGGTTCACCTGCCATTAGAGGTTTCTACATGCTTTAGCTGGTTTCATGCATTCACCACATTCGCAGAGAACCAACCAGTGGCTTCACATTCCTTTGCCTGAGGCATTTCAGCCAAGGACACTCTACTGCTGATAAGACACCTGCATTGTTAATCACTCTAATGAACTGCCGAGATGGGAGTGGGGAAATTAGGAGTAAGAAACAGCTTGTTTGCAAGACAGGGAGGAGGGATGAGATCAGAGGAGGGAAAGAATCACTTTGAATGTCTTGGCGCCAAATTCTCACTTGCAGCTTTGATTACTGTCCTGTGTTAATCAGATCCTTAATTAAGAATTCTTTAAGCTTTCTGATGGACTGTCTGGAGAATTTCTAAGTTAAGATCTTGGTACTGGGACCATCACACCAGCCCTGTGGAACAGCATCCCTATGAAAATCCAGAAGACCTGGCTGTTCCCACAAGTGTTTGGGCCAGGTGATTAGGTGAGTTATCCTGGTAAGGCTACTTTTATGAGTTGGGTTTATTGTTTTGACTTGGGCATTGTGGTTCAGCTGGTTAAGTGTTGTTTTAATCTTGTATGCCACTCAAATAAAGATGTAAGATGGACAACAAACAAACAAACAAATAAATAAGAGGCTGCCTTATTCATAGAGTGATATATTGTTCTTTCAAAACTACCTTGTTTTTCAGTTTTCCTTCCTATTAATTATTGGCTCTTTGTTTAGTAAAATGGACTGTCAGCTTTGGTACTACTTATTTTATGGTTATGTACATAACTATTAACATCACTCTATATCAGACCTCACACTTATTTTCCTTTCTGCTATCACTGTATGTTCTTTGATAGTCTTTGCCAGTTGCTGGCACAAAGAAATTTTATTTCCCATCTAGCATCGGATCCAGAGATAATGTTTAAAAAATATGAATATGAAGGTTCTGCAACCATTAAAAGTATATTTCCTCTTGCTAGAGAAGAACCTCTGCAACGTTATCTCGCCAAGTGCTCAGGTTGATTTAAATAAATAAATAAAAACATTAAAGAGGCCCCTCTGACAAATTGATTAATAATACTGAGCCACTGAAGTTCAGCCAAGTGAGCAATTAAACATTCCAAAAAGCAATGAACCTTCAGAGATAATTTATGATAATTTTATGCACAAGAGCTCAGTAGCTTTTTAATTAGATAGAATGATAGTAGTGGGGATTTCTAACAAGGGAGTGTCAGCATGCCATACATCACTGAGATTACTTAAACATTTCAAACATGGTTGATAAATGAAGTTTCTTGAGATTGGGGAGATACAGAAGGTGTTGCAGGGTTGAGAATATTCATCATATCAATTATTGAGAGTGGGTGCACTGACATCCAACTCCCAGCTCATCTTTTACAGCTATCGCAAGACAGACTCACCAGATTCAGCATCTCTTGAAAACCCAAGCTCCAACCTTTCCCCTTGGAGCCTCATTCTGCTGCCATCGGATGGCACTTCCACTTTTTTCTCCCTGATGGTCTACTACCCCATAGCCAGAACACTGGAATGGGGAGGGAGGGGTTATTTTCAGCAGCTCATAAGCAGGTATTCTATATTAATGGAGAAAAGCAGACAATCAAGCTTTAAACAGGTATTTGCTTATAGCATGAGATCTAAAATCAGGCTGGAGACGTGTATGCAAGAGAAGCCCCATTCCCAGTGCCCTGGCATATCTGGCTGTTATTAAAGATCTTGATAAGCTGCCTCTTTTTAACTTTCATTTATTCTATTGTTTTTGAAATAGTTCTAAATTTTTTATCATCAGAATATATGATTTGTAAGAGACCATATAGGAATCCACTAAATCTGTACTATTAAGTGGCCATCTAAACCTCTTTTTGAAAACCTTCAGCAAGGGGAACTGTTCTGGGCATGACTGTTTTACTGCTTAAGAACTATTACCATCCAGTAAAACACTCCCTCTGTAATATTCAAACCCTGTCAGATCTTTATGGAGAGGTTGAAGGAGGTGTTTATTTTCCTCTCATATAATCTGAAGAGCAGACTCCAAGAGCAATACCTAAAGTTGTACATCTTGCGGTTATTCTAGCAACAGACATACACAAAATATTTTGTGCAAGATCCCAGTTTCCTCATATTCTGTATTATGCAATCATATAGATTCCTGCCGCAGATATAATACCCAACTTCTGTTCAGGTAGAATTGCAGTGTTCTATTTCTGACTCACACCCTACATTTGAGATAATGCATACATGGAAAGTGTAGGTGCCATAAACTTATATTTAAGTTTATATCTTAAAGGATTACATATTTCACCTATCTGTCTAGGCCACTTTAAGCCACTATGCACACACTACGCAACGAAGAGGAAACATGAGTAATTCATAGGCTGAACCCACCTAGCAAGGCTGCTTAAAACATGTAGACACGTTTGGTACTATTTCAGAGATGATTTCTACAAACTCTAATACATGCATATACCTTTGAAAGTTACCAGAACTAAACTTTCCTTTGTGGCTCAGGTACCACTTCTTCCATATCTTTTACTGAATAGGGATAAGCATAACAACAGTCATATTGTCTCTGGGTAGGAATCTTTGTGGATGCCCTGGTGAATTATGTCCTAGATATCTTCTGGATAACCAGTATCCAAACATCCCAGTCCGAGTTGCTAAATTTTACTTCTCTGCCTGTAGGCTAGGTGCCAGCACTTCCACTGGTTCTTTTCATGCTGTATGCTCCAATTGATTTTGTTTTATCTAAGTAACTAAGGTCACTTCAAGTTGAGTTTCACTCAGGTGACTTGACATATGCAGTTTTCTTGACATGGTCAAAAAGAGGTCTCTCATTGGATGAGAATGGGATGCTTTTCTGACTTTGGAGTCTAGCATGTAGCCATGGACTTTCCTGGAGACTTCCCTTCAAAGTACCAACCTAGGATCAACACTGCTTACTTTCAAAATCAGCTACTGCCTGGTGTGAAGTCAGAGGGAGAAAACTACTAGGCTAGCCTAGGAGACAGATTGGAAGGAACTGCGCTAGCCAATTTGGATTTTTTTTCTTCCTTCATCCTTCTCTCCACCAGCATATGTAATATGCTTGTCCCATGTCTACCCTACTTCCTGCATTGTGTGGGACAACAGAAAACTAAATTGCACTTCATTTCATTTACATGTATATATAATTAAAATTAAATATAGTTAATTTATTGTTCTTCGATCAACTAGTTAATATCTTGTCCCTTCTGTCACATTAAAAATTACAATTTGACAACAATTTAGGTGACAAAGCTTAGTGTATATGCACAGCCTGCAATCCTGGAATCTCAGAATCTGTGCCTCTTTTTTATAACTTCATCATCCTTAGTTTAGCAGAAAGGCAGGATGATTGAATGGATAGATTGATGGAGAAGACAGCAGGCAAAGTGATTTAAAGGTTTTTACTTTTGGTCAGCAAATCCTATGCATATTCACTTAGAAGTAAAGCCCAGTGAATTCAGTGGGTTTTATTTCCAGGCAGTGTATGACTGGACCCTAAATTGTAGTCCTATGTCCTTCAGAAAAAAATATATCCCAGAAGTCTGCCAACATTTAAAATATATGAAGGGGGTTACTGCAAGAATCAATTAAAATATGCATATTCATTTATGAATATGGTCTTCCACTACATTTTTTTCATCTTCCATGATTTCAGAGATAAGTTTACAGATCATCTTCAGAAGAGGCATTTCACTCATAGGATGCATGCAGTTTTCATGACCCACATGCATAGAAGGTTCAACCTGTCCTAGTGTACAAAAAGAGATCCAACAGTAGGGGCAGAAAAAAGCCATTCAATCTGCATGACACACTTTCCATTGATGTTGTGAAAATATTCCAGGAGAAAAGATTCTTGCTTTTCCAAAACCACATTCAATATTTCCAGTTGTGCTCCCTTAATACCATATAAGTGCAGAAGGAATTCAAGCAGAATTCAGGGACATTTGCAATTTCAACTTCTGTGCACTTATCAGCTTTGCTAAAATGTGTTGCATAATTGACACTTCATTTCTTTTAAACTATGGTGTATTTTAATGATCGTATAAAGAAAAGGATTTGCTGACACAGTCAGGAAACAGATGGTGACCCCCTCCCATAAAACGTTGTAGCTATGTGCCAATCATTATATTTCACTTACAGTACATGCTACCTAATTACATTCATGAGTCCAGCACATGAAGGCATTTTGCTGTTTCTTTAGAATGTCTTTTACTCTTTTAATTTTACATTTTTAGCTATGTATTTGACTTGCTGTTTTGCTTTGTTTTTGTTTTTTAGCATGCTAGCTATTGATCTATTTATCTATCTCCTCTTACATATCTGAGGAGGAGGTTCTGCACATTCAAGAAGAGTAACTAGAGAGGATTATCCTCTTGGCTAGAGGATGTGTTTCACTGCATATCCATAACATGACTATGCTTTAAATCCAAGACTCCAAGATGCTTGGAGGGTTTGCATACTAATCAAAAGTAAAGTAACTACATGCATACCAGGGTATATAAGGGTTCATTAGAGACATGTGATAGAGCATGTATACAGTGGGAAGAAGCTAATGTTGTCCCTACAGGTGGTCACTCTATATGCAAGATGAAGATCTCATCATTTGATTCCAACTCTGACCTCCTTGGGTTCCTGTCTGCAATTAAAGTAAGCTCAACAAGTGTTTAATTTATATTGCTACCTGATGCATACGACTTCCATACTGGTGCCCTCAAGTTGACCTTGAAACCTGAGATTATTTAGCAACAATATAAAAGTGGGTTGGCATTGCCTTTTTCCAGGATTTTTTTAAAAATTACATCCCTGGAACTTTTGGTGTCCCCCATCCAAGTACTAATCAGACTTAACCCTGCTTAGCTTCATCATCCAGACAGGGACAGTCAAATGCTACCATCTACTGAAAAGGAACACTCATAGTTTTTTGCTTTTTGTAGCTTCTGGGCATATGGCAGTCTAATATGTACACCAGACCTCAGTGGAAAAGATAAAACATTTTCCATACCAGCAATTCAGTTTTACACACACTAAGCTTTAACCATGGTTTCTGAATAAACAATAATGATAAATTGTAAATTGTGCTTTACAAATCTCATGACTAGATTCACACTTCCTGCTAATCCAAAGCAGAACAAACTACAATATGAGTTGGTGCAACTTGTGAACTAGACAGTATTTAATCAGTACTGAAGATGTGTTGTTATTAGTGGTCCATCAGTATCAGAATCAGCTTTCCCATTAGGAAAACTTTGACTTCTCGTCCAGCATCCTGTTTCTGACATAGCCAGTCAAACACTTCTTGCAAGCCCACTGCAGGACAGACAACAGCCTTTCATAATAAAGGTAGTCCTTGCTTACCAACTATTCATTCAGCAACCTTTCAAAGTTATGAAGGCACTGAAAAAGGAGACTTATAGTCAGTCCTAGAAGTTCCGGCCCTCACAGCAACCCCACAGTCACATGATTGCGATCTGGGCACTTGGCAACCGACTTGCACTTACAGTGGTTGCAGAGTCCCATGGCCATGTTATTGTCATTTGTGACCTTCCCTGCTGGCTTCAAACAAGCAAAGGCAATGGGAAGCTGGCACAGAAAGTCACAGGTCACTCTGGTGAGTCACTCACACTCTTCTCCACCTGGGAGCAGCCACCCCTGGTCCTGCTGCACTTGTGCCGCATCTTGCAGGCAACCTGCACACCGTCCCCCGCCTGGCAGTAGCCTCCCCCAGCCCCACCACACTTGCTCAGCATGCTGTGCCTTACCTGCCTGCTGGTCTGCTTGCAAGCCACCTGGGACTCACTTAATGACCTACGATCCTCGCTTAACAATGGCAATGGGGAGTGCCGGGATTGCCATCACTAAGCAACGCAGTCACGTGATGTCACACCTTACGACCACATCAGCTAGAGATGGAATTTCCAGTACCAATTACTATAGTTAATCAAGGACTACCTGTATAGTGTGATATATCTGTGGATATCATCCTGAAATTACCTGGGACTAGAGCTCAAATCCATACCTTGCATTTCCTACTGCATTTTTCTATACCATGAAGCTGCTTATATTAATTACTCTTTCCTACTATGCTAACACATTTTAGGCAGGCAAGAAATCCATTGGTATCTGCTACAAGGTTTCTACGTTTCTGTCCTGCTAAAAACAAGAATGGCAAGAAGAGACATATTACTGTATTGGAAAACCCTTAGCTTACTGCACCTACTAAAAGCAAGAAGCTTATGCCTGCAATGTTTTCAGATATCTGTATTTTGTATCAGTGATTTAATGCACCAGTCCTGGATTCAAGAACCTATTTCCTTTGATGTTTCACAGGCAACAGAATTATTACATCTAATGCACATTTGAGTTTTAAATAGTTTTTATTTGCTTAAGTACTCTGTGTTATAGAAAGTCAGCATCTTATCATCTTATAACATCATGTTATCTCCATCTCTTGGAAAACTTTCCTATCACCTCACCTTAGATCTGTGACTCAGAATGGAAGGAATGTGTTTGTTTTCCTTTAATTTCCATCCCAACTTTTTAAAGGAACGTTCTGTATTTGCTGTCCTTACATATCAAAGGCAATACATTATTCCTTCCTTAGTGACATAAATAATGTGTAAATGTTTATTTATTTATTTATCTATCTATTTAGGGATTTGCATTGTTTTTCATTACAAATAATCATAACGTGGTATAAAACCAGCCAATGAAACCATAAAGGAGGACCATGACAATGATCACAGAAACACCCTCAATAGCAGAGCAGCATGAGTTTGGCCAAAGGTTTTAGCCAACAAGAAGGTCTTAATTGACACCACCAGTTAGCCAAACCTGATGCCAGCTGTAAGTGGACAGGAAGGAAATTCCATAACTGGAATGCCTATGCTGAGAATATACTACCTAGGATTGCTGCATATTCACTCAGTCTTAATTACCAGACAGATATATAAAAGATGAGGGAATTCATCAGCTGTCCAATTCCAAGAATGCAGCTGAGAATGCAAAAATGCAACTAGGCACTGGTACATTCTCGTGTTAAAGCCGACTTGGTGGAAATAAAAGCAATGAAATGCCTATTCTTCATGCTTATTATGTCTATGGATTTCTGACCAATGGCTTTGTATAGGAGACCTGGACCCTACTGAGGGGGGAAGGGTAGGGTAACACGCCTACAGGCTGTCCAGATGAGCCTGGGGATTTCCTTATAGATAAGTCACTTATATTTGCTCTGGGATAGGTACTAGTTGCACAGAGCCAAGGGTGACAATTTGTCTTATAAACTAGGATTCTTCTGTGCTTGTGGAAGCTCTGCCACCTGAAAGTTGGTCCCATGTCTCTTCTGGCTCTTGGATGGCTGAGTGATGCAGGTATGCAGCTGGATTTGGGAGATGATTAATGTCTCTCTGTTAATGCCCTGAGTAGCAGTATGCTCTCTTAAATAAACCGTATCTCAACCTGGCTGTATTTGATTACTTTCTTCCTGTTTCCAACTTTCTCTTTTTAGGGAAGGTTGTTAAAAAAATCAGCTGCAGAGAATCCTAGAGAAAATTCAGAGTTCAGGCCCAGTCATGGGACCAAAACAGGATTAATCAATCTGGTGGATGACCTTCATTGGGATCTGGATGTGGTGGGGGGAGTGTAGCCATTTTGATACTATTACACCTTTTGATAGCATTTGATACTATCAACCATGGTGTCCTACTGGACTGCCTGCAAGGTTTGGGAGTAGGAGGCACCATTTTTTGGTGGTTCTGCTTTATGTGAGTGGGTGATTTACAGCCAATAGGCATATAGGAAGAGCAGGTGATCCTGTGGTTGCTTCAGTGTGGGGTGTCATAGGGACTGGTCCCTTCCTTTATGGTATTTAACTTCTATATGGAGCTGCTGGGGGAGGCCATCATTCATTGGTTTGGGTCTCCATTCCAGGTCCATATAGTGGAGCAAAGCAACTGATGTTACTGGATGCCCTAGATGTCTATAGACAAACAGCAACTCCATCTTGCCTGGGTTTGGTATGAGCTTGTTTCTCTAACCTGACTTAGGAAGGAAGCAATAGCAAACTACTTCTGAAAAACCTTTTCAAGAAAACTGCAGGGATTTGTCCAGGCAGCCTATGAGAATTGGGCACAGCTGAACACATTAAAAAAAAAAATTGACATAGTTTTGGGATTATTTTGTTTTTTCCCCATGCATTGCCAAGATTCTATTTTAATTGGGGTGGTATATAAACAGTGTGAAATAAGTAAAAAAAAAACCCTAACTAACTAACCAACCTAAATGACCTTTCCTCTTTGATTCCTACTATAACAGGTAGATTTTGAAGCAGAGACTATTTGCTGTTTTTTAAAAAAAATACTTATCCCGTTGCTGATGTTATTGCAGCTGTTGACGGGAATGAAAATCATCGTTTGATTAGAGAAAAATTGTAGGGTGGTGGTGGAGAGAACAAAGAAAATAGAGTGGTGCAGGAGGAAAAGGAAAGACAAAGCAAAAAGTGGCAACCAGATAAAAATACATTTGCACATATAAAGCTGTTCTAATGAGAGCCAAATTGATTTGACATTCAGTGGCAGTTTCAAGCCAAGAAAAGCAAAGCAGCCTAGAAAAGGCCCAGCTCATTGTTTATGGAGTGTCATACCACATCATCTGTGAGACCAATAACAGTGATGGGGAGACCTTTAAAGGGGGGGGGGGATATACAGAGGATGGTTGTGTGGCTACCATGGATGTCAGAACCAATAGGCAAGCTGGGAGCTGTTTCTTACACTGAGATTCTCTTTGTCAGATGATCTGGAGACTCTTCTGCAGATTATTAAGCATTAGACAGATTTTGTCGATTGCTGGAGATAAAGAAGGCCCAGTAAGAAAGCAAGAAGGCAGCACCTACTGCTGGGAAAATGCATCACATCATTAATGCTTGCAAATCTTCTCTTGTTTCTATAACCTATTCAAACAGCAAAAAGGAAATTATATATCTCAGCAACACTACTATGTTTGGCCCCAGATGCATAGAATAGATCTATGATGAACAACCACCACTTTTTCCCCATAGAAATAGACTGTTTATATAGTTGTTCAAGAGCAAGAATAATGAAACCACAGCATTTTGTAGCTTGTGTCTTGGTTTATCATTACCCCAAAGAAGGCATTCTTTCAGATGCTGGACCAACCATATACTACTTGATGACTCTAGGGAAGTCACTTTGATATAGGAATTGTTCAGATGATCAGTTTTAATGTGATTATAATTTCCATGCCTTACATGTTTGTTCCAGTGCTGAGCATTGAGCACTGTTAACAGGGATAGGCAATTTGTATTGCCTAAAATATTGAACCACAACACCCAGCTTCCCTCAACATTGACTAGGGTTGCTAGAAGTTTAGTTCAACAACCTCTGGAGGGCAACATATTCCCCGGTTATAGATTATATGAAAATATGGTGCTGCTACTCCTACCTAACTGCTTTTTGAAGGATTGTGGATGGAAAAATGATAGTCCTTTACACCCCTCAGATTGTTCATGACTTTGCACTGCATGTTTGTATTGGTAAACTTTAGCACAACATTTTCACTTGTGTGACAACATTTGGACCGACATAGCTCAATAGTCTAATGAGAGATGGGCAGTATATAGACTTTCATCAGCTCCAGCCAGTATCACCAATGCTTAGGGATGAGGGGAGTTGCAATTCAGCAACATCTGGAATGATACAGGTTGTCCATTTTGACACTAAGCCACTGAATGCAGCTGTAATGGTTTCAAGCATTCCTACTCCCATATTGTGAAATTCCTGAAGTCTTGTCATTAAAATTTTGCACTCTATCCATCTGAGAACACCTAGTACAGAGTGAGGAATTTTTTTCCCTTAAGGGTCAACATGTGCCAGCATGAATTTAAAGAAGTTAAATGAAACTTTAAAGGCCTTTAAAGTTCATGAAACATTGTAGTAAAGAATTTATGTGTGTACGAAAGTCTCTCTTTCTGCCTTCTAGCTTTCTGTTCAGTCTGGATATCGCGTTGTTGATATTAGACACTGATATGAACATTTCCATTTGGATATCATGAAGAAAATCTTTTTCTTTCCTCAGGGAAATTGTCAACCATTTTCTGGCTCTTGGGTCTCAATTCTCTTATGACTCACACGGATAGAATTGTGAATTAACTTTGAATCACTGCAATGCATTCCAAATCATTTTTTACATTTTCTAACCAGTATGTATTAGAGTTTAAGGAGCTGAGCTGCATCAAAGTATGGAAGTAATAACATAAGGAATCACAATGAAATCACCAAAGGTGTCATATGAAATAGGTAATATGGCAGGTATCAGACTGAGAAATGGGAAGAAAGAAGATGCCTGAAACAAATAAATATTCACACTAAATCCAATTTCAGTTCAGATCAATTTGACTCTCAGATTTCTGGACTTTAAACACATGAACACAGAATTGTGTGACATAGCTCTGCAGTTGAATCCTATGGAAATACAGTACATTTTGCTAAAATCAATGGAAATTACTCCAAATTAGTTTTGTGATCACTTAGGGCACCTTTGCATGAGAAAATTGGGCTACTTCTGAACCAGCTTTGGACCTGTGCATTCACAAAATGTTGGTTGAGCTCAAGAATTGATTTTTTTTTCCTGGTTCCATGCTGGTGTATCTGAATCAGCCTGAATAAAATTGATCTGAAGGCAGGGGTGTTGCTTATTCTCCAATGCTGCAGCTCTGCTGAGCATGTGGGTGTTTGGATTTCTGACTGCCAAGAACGCTTGCTTCACCTCACCTCCTAGACCCTGGACTTGTCAGTCTTTTGCCTCCCACCACTAGACCTTCCACACCCAGCTTTGCTCTTTAAAACACCCACATTCCTATCCAACTTGTAGCCACCAGAGAAAGTGCCTGTTGCAAAAGATGCCAGCATATTGTTATGTCACCATCACAGCTCATGGTGGATTATATGCAAAACAGAGAAACGGTGACTTTAGACCTTCATCGTAATACTCCAACTTTTTTTTTCAGGCAATGGGCGAATGCATACAGTTTGCATTCTCTTTTGACAGTTACGTATTTATTATCCATGTATTTATTACTAGCATTTCCATGCTGCTCCATCCTAACTAGCTCTGGATGGCATATAATATAAATAGAAAGTAAAAACAGAAAACAAGCACCCATAATGTCACAATAATGGCACCATCCACCAGGGGCAGGCCTGAGCTTAACATCCCCCAAATGCTCTATCAAAGGGCCATGTTTTCCCACTACTGTGAAACTCATCAGTGAAGGGGCAATTTGTATGTACAAGGCAAGCTGTTCTGTTAAAAGGGGGCCAGTACTAAGAAAGCTTGACATTGAGAAGGCCCAATCATTGAAAGGATATGACCATTGAAAATAGGGCCCAACATTGAGAAGACATGAGAGTGATGGGATTTCTATTTTCAGATCTCTGCAACTGTTTGCACCTGTCCAGGCAAAAGGAGTGTGTGTGTGTGTGTGTGTGTGTGTGTATGCATGTATGTGTATGTGTGTATATAGGTATATCTGTGCATGTACTGTCTATCAAGCGGCTGGATAGCACAGTGGTTAGAGTGCTGCCTTTGGAGCAGGAGACTGGGGTTCAAATCCCAGCTGTATCTACCTTACCAGTAGGGGTCCTTGGCCAAAGACCCCCTAACACTCCACCTGCCTACCTCAAATATGAGAGTGACATGAACTAAGAGAGTCATGCCAGCTCAGACGTCACCCAGATTAACAAGGTCCACATCAGATGTTGGAGAACCAGGACAATCTGACGATAAGTGGGATACTAGAACAACCATACATGGACGAGACAAGAGAACCTGGAATTGATGGAATGCTACTACAACAGCAGACCTAATGAGAGGGGATATTTGAAACGCATGAAGGAACTATGGATGGACAGAAGACCCGCATCCACGCTAACTGAGAAACAGCTAGTTACCCAATGCTTCATGTTGGCATTTCCTTGTTTGTTTGTTTGTTTGTTTTGCGAGGAGCAAGCCATTAAGTTACTATGGTAACAAATCACTCTGGCAGGGTGAGAAGGTCAGACTTAAGTATCCTCAGTTTTGGGTGTGAAAAGAATGACCATATAAGGAAATTGCCTGGAAGGAATTTGCCTCGGCTTGTTAGTCTCAGTTTCCTTTCTATCTGCCTTCCTTCCAGTCCTCTCTGAGTGCATGTGAATGCATAAGCTTGTAAATATGTTTATGTAAGAAGCTTTCCGTAAATACATTTATTTTTATAGAAATGCCTGGTGTGTGATTTTTCTGATCTCTCGGACCAAACGCTTCCCAGCAATCTCTGACACTTCAACATAGTGAAAAGGAAGCTGCTCTCACAGTTTGAGATAGACCAACTATGCATTATATCCCAGACTCAAGAAGACCCGGAAGAACCACTGGAGGTGCAGCCAACACCTGAAGCTGGAACGTCACTGCCACCACATCCATTACAGAGCACAGCAGCTGATATGAGGCAAAAGATCATGGATAATCTAGCTACAGTCAACTCTCAAGACCAATTACCAAGGCTCAGTGGAGAAGTACCATCAGATATTATGCTAGAAGATGCCAACAGAGCCCTCGTGACAATCCCTACTAGTACCATAACTCAAACCACTGAACTAGTATATGCCACAGCCACTGTAATCCTGGAGATGCTTGGCTACATGATCAAGAACAGGAGTACATACCACCCCTGGAAAATGAGGTTGGAGGCTAAGATCAAGGCAACTCGGAGAGAAGTTAGTCAGCTGGTGGAACTACAGAAGTGTGCAGAGATTAAGGATAAGACTTGGCTACTAAAAAAATACAACGGCCTGACTCCATCTGAAGCCCTAGAGACTGCTAACAAAGGCTCACCGCACTGGCTACCAGCCTAAGGAGATACACTAGAGAAGCAGAGGCCAAGAAGATAAGTGCCCTGTTCACCAAAGAACCATCCAAGGTGTACTCCCAACTGCAGTGCAACAACAGCAGAGCCACCAACAGCAGAAACTGAACAGTACTGGAAGAACATATGGGAGAAAGAAAAGACACATAACACCAGTGCAAAGTGTCTGCAGGATCTGAGAGCAGATCGCAGAAATCTCCCAGAGCAGGAATCAGTCACCATCACAGTAGCAGACATCTAACAGCAGGTCAGGAACATGAAGAGCTGGACAGCACCTGGCCCAGACATGATCCACACCTACTGGCTAAACTAACAGCAGTGCATGAATGCTTAGCAGCACAGATGAACCGACTGCTAGCAGCAGGCTCCCATCCAGACTGGCTAACACAAGGTAGGACAGTGAGGATCATGAAAGACCCCAACAAGGAAACAACATCATCCAACTACCGGCCAATAACCTGCCTCCCCACAACATGGAAGGTCCTATCAGGCATCATAGCCACCAAGCTGCAGGACCATATAGGCCAGTACATGAGTACAGCTCAGAAGGGCATTGGGAACAACACCAGAGTCTCCAAACACCAGTTGCTCATAGAGAGAGCAGTCGCTTGAGCCTCAAGGTCTAGACAGACCAATCTGAGCACAGCCTGGATTGACTACAGGAAAGCCTGTGACTCAATGCCACATACATGGATCTGTGAATGCCTGCCACTATACAAAGTCAACAGGACACCCAGGACCTTCCTCAATAACTCAATGGGACTGTGGAAGACAACACTGGAAGTCAACTCAAGGCAGCTTGCACAAGTGGCCATCAAGTGTGGCATATACCAAAGTGATGCACTATGCCCACTGCTGTTCTGCATGGGCTTGAACCCCCTCAGCCAGATTATCACAAGAACTGGATATGGATACGAGTTCAAGAGTGGAACTACCATCAGTCACCTTCTCTACATGGATGACATCAAACTGTATGCTAAGAGTGAACGAGACATTGACTCACTGATCCACCTGACATGTATATACAGTGAGGACATTGGGATGTCATTCGGACTGGAGAAGTGTGGCTGGATGGTAGTAAAGAGAGGGAAGGTAGTTAAGACTGATTGGGTGGAACTACCAGTAGGCCACAAAGCAGACATACAGACCAGCTACAAGTACCCTGGTATCCCAAAGAAACATGGGAACCACGATGAGGAGGCAAGGAAGACAGCAACAACCAAGTATCACCAAAGGATAAGACAGGTCCTAAAGAGCCAGCTCAATGGGAAGAACAAGATCCACGCCATCAACATGTATGCCCTGCCAGTCATCAGATACCCTGCCGGTGTAGTGAGCTGGCCAAAGGAGGACATGGAGGCTGCTGATATGAAAACCCAGAAGCTCCTCACAATGTACAGAGGCTTCCACCCCAAGTCCAACACCCAGAGACTGTACACCAGCCAGAAAGAGAGTTGGCGGGGTCTGGTAAGTGTCAAAGTCACTGTCCTAGATGATATCCAGAGCATTCAGGAGTACATCAGTAAGATGGCACCTAAAGATGAGCTGTTGAGAGAATGCCTGAGGCAGCAGCAGACATGGGAGGAAGATCAAGCAGAGGAAGTGCCATGGCAAGACAAGTCCCTGCATGGGATGTACCACTGACAGCTCACGTGGCTGACATTGGGAAATCCTACCAGTGGCTGGAAAGGGCTGGACTAAAAGACAGCACTGAGGCACTGATCGTAGCAGCACAAGAACAGGCACTAAGCACCAGACCCAGAGAAGCAGGGGTCTACCACACTAGACAGGACCCAAGGTGCAGACTGTGCAGAGAGGCCTCAGAGACAGTCCATCACATAGTGGCAGGGTGTAAGATGCAGGCAGGAACAGCATACACTGAACAGTACAGCCAAGTAGCTGGCATTGTGTACAGGAACATCTGTACAATGTATGGGCTAGACCCTCCCAAGTCCAGATGGGAGATTCCACAGAAAGTCATGGAGAATGACAGAGCTAAGATCCTATGGGACTTCCAGATCCAGACAGACAGGCAGATACTGGCCAATTAACCAGACATCGTGGTAGTAGACGAGGACGAGAAAACAGCGGTGGTGATAGATGTAGCAGTGCCAAGTGACAGCAACATCAGGAAGAAGGAGTATGAGAAGCTGGAGGAGTACCAGGGCCTGAAGGAGGAACTAGAGAGGATGTGGAAAGTGAAGGCCAAAGTGGTCCCGGTGGTGGTAGGGGCACTTGGGGCTGTGACTCCCAAGCTGGGAGAGTGGCTCCAACAGATCCCAGGAACAACATCAGAGCTCTCTGTCCAGAAGAGTGCAGTGTTAGGAACAACTAAGACACTGTGAAGAACCCTCAAACACCCAGGCTTCTGGTAGAGGACCCGAGGTTGAGGAAGACACATACCACCCATAGGGATGAGAAGGGAATTGTTTTTTATTCCTTGAATCAAATTTGACTTGGGCCTGGCCCATTCATGTAGTTATTTGACAAAAGTATGGAACTGATTTCCCACTGGCTCCTTTGGGTTTTTAAAAAATTTCTGCTCTGCTCTATAGCTCTGAAATTTTTTGGTGCTCTCCCATCCAAATGCTTACTAGACCTGACTTTGCTTAGCTTCAGGGCCCAAGCAAAGGGCTCACCGACTTCTGCCTATTTTTCTGCTCTCTTTTAATAGGAGAAGTCAATATGCCAAATGTCAGGATGCTTGGGGCTTTTTTCCAATGAGCGATGAAAATGGAGTATAGGCATTAAAGTAAACAAAAGCAAGAGAAAAAGAGAAGAATGCCAAGTGCCAGTAAAGAGACTTTTTATTTGGCCCAGTGTGTTTCAGGGGTATTTCTGGAATGTCTGGACATATGCCCTAGAGGATATGTGTATAGGATACAAAATTATGTGTATTTTTTTGTGAGGGTGAGAAGGTAGTAGCAGGAGCAGGCCACTGACTGAATCATGTTTTCTGTACTCTCCTATTGGTTAGCTGGAGGGAACTCTGATCAGATGGGTGCTGTCAGCATTCCCAGCCAAACTGAGATGAGGCTGATTACCTATCAGCTTTGAGGAGGTGGAAAGAGGTGAAAGAGATCGCAGGATGAATATCCTTAGTCTTCTTTCCAGATTGTGAGTGAACATGGATATTACTTAATGTCAAGCTGTGATTACTTAAGCAGAAGGGAAAATTCAAAACATAATATTGCTCTGGCCCTGAGGACTGTGAGATGCATAAAATAAGCTCCAAACATACAGTTACATTTTTCAATGTTTGCATTCCATGTGCCTGAGCACCAAAATACACAGGTGTACAATTTGTATTGCTCTTCTGTGTACAGAAGTACATTCTCTGTGGGTAGTATATAATCATATAATTAGAGAGCTAGAAGCAGCCATCCATAATGACTTTGAGTAATTTTCAAAGTTGTTACAGATTAATCTCTTTATGATCTGCTCTATAATTTTCCCAGATATCAATGTCAGGCTGATTTGTATGTAATTCTGCAGATCCGATTCCCTCCTCCATTTTTTTTTTTTTTTAAGTTAAGGCCAAAATTTGCCCTTGTCCTTTTTTAAAGATAAGGACAAGATTTGTTTCTCCTCTAGCCATCTGGTACATCAAAGTTTTCAAAGATAATAATACATAAAGTTTTGGTGAGATCATCAACTCAGGAAATAGGAACTCAATCTCAGAGGCAGATAGAAAAGATGCTGAATAATAGCAACACAACACCAGCTTCTGGGAACCAGTCAGACAGGGAAAGAACCCTGTATAAAATGATGCCTCAATAAGACCCTCAATAAGATTCCAGAAAGATAACATCATTGATATCAGCCATCATCACTGTTTTTAGCAGAACCAACTGGAATGTACTTTCCTTCTTCAGCTTGTTTAACAAATCACCCATTGCACATTATTTGGTCAGGAGGCAACCTGACCAGTCTGGCTTCCTTTAAATGCAGCCATTTTGTCAGGGCATTCAAGACATGCTTTCAAAATCGCAGTATCCCCCCATATTGCCAGCTCTTGTTTAGACAATCTTCTCCTCCAAGTATCTTGCATTAAAATGCCAAACTGACACACTAATGTAACAATATTAAGGCTGGCTAGAAGAACATCATCCTTAGGAGCACATGGGAATCATCTTAAAATCAATTGGAGAACTCTATTTAAAATAATATGATGTGGAGAGGCAATGAGGAATTGTATATATTCTGACTGATAAAATGATATTTCACCAGGCTTTGGTTAAATATAAGGAACTCATGCATGTGGAGTTTCAACATTTTAGAAAACACTTCTAAATCTCTCTCCGTAACCTGCTTCCATAAAGACTATAATGGTAAATTACCATCATCCTACAACTCTGGAGCTATGACATTCTGTATAAAGACTTACAAAAGAGCCTTGAGTCTCACTGTTAAGTTTTGTAAGAAACAATTATGACACCATCTCTTATTATTGGGTCCATCTGCTACATTTTTCAATTTGACCTTGAAATAAAGACATACAAATAATTAGTAGGATTTTCATTTAACCAATTTGCTTCCAGGCTTATTCACATTTCTATCAATGTCTTTATGTATACATTGAAGAATATGCATTGATTTTCAACATTGTCAGAGCTGCAGTTGGACATATAGGGCTATTGTCATTGTCACACTGAGAGGACTTGTGCTGATGTTACGGGAATGTCCTTACCTCTGCTCCCCCAAATCCTCCTTTATTCCCTGTAAGTATGTTGCAGGGTACCCCAGACCTTGAAAGAAGATTGAGAATGCAACAGAAAGGAAAAATCTCATCAATTTCACTAGCAAGCACACACAATTGTTTACAAACTATAATAAACAAATAGACAAATTTAGAAAGCTGCAAAGACTGAAGGCATAACTTAGCAGGGAGTTATGGACTATGTCCTTTTAAAATGAATTGGAACTGATGAAGGAGAATGCCTGACTGTTCTAATGCAGATATAATTAATTACATTGTTCATATCTTCAGAAAGAGGAAAGGTGGGGGGATCTGGGGTATGACATTCCAATCAGTCTGGCATCGATATCTAAGAAGATTCTAGAGTAGAAAGGTGTATCTGTAACCACATTTAATACAATGTGGCTTATCAGAAGTCAGAATAGATTAGACAGGGAGAAGTTATACCATCTAGCCCTATCTTAGAGTTAGTTCCTTCACAGATTGAGGGAATGCCATAGTAATAATATATCTTGATTTCAATAAAGCATTTGACAAAGTTCCCATGAGATTCTGATTAGCTACTTATGTATGTGCTGAATGGCAAGAGAATTAAGTGCATACATACAGTTGGCTCAAAAATAAAATTGAAAGAGTGGTCATCAATGGTTCCTTATTATACGGTATGCTATAATAATACAGTATATTATAATATATTATAATAAAGATATTATTCTGGTGTGTCACAAGCTTCTATTCTTCAATATTTTGATTAACAATTTAGGTGAAAAGGTTGGGGAAATGCTTTTCAAATTTTCAGATGACAAAAAAAAAAAGTGGGACAGTTAATACCCTAGAAGACAGTAATACAATTCAAAATTATCTTGATTGGTCAGAAAAATGTAATTGAAGGAAATTTAAGAGACAGATACAAAATTGTTCACTTAGAAAAGAGAAATTAAATGCAGAGGTATCACATGGGGAATACCTGGTTGCTAATAATATATCATTGCCAAAAACAAAAAATGACATGGATGGATCTACACAATCATCAGGTACTGAGTTCAACTCAAGGGAGATGTGACTCTTTATATCCTGCATAGGATTTTTTAATCACTCTGTCAGCTGCTTTCATGTTTATTTTATGCTGTGTTTAAATTATTATTGAAAATGTTTACCTATAATCTTAATGTTGTCGCTATGCGAAATGGGCGGTGAAGAAATTTGATAAATAAATAAATAAATAAATAAAATGTATTATAAATTACCCTGGTAAATCTTGGTTTTGGAGGACAGCATACAATTTCTTTTTCTTTTTAATGCATTTTGAATGGCACAGTGACCTGACTACATAGAAATGAAATAGCTTAGTTCTATGCTTAACTTACAGACATTTTAGTTTTATATCACCCCTTTGCTGCATTGGTCTTTCAAAGTTGTGTATAATAAGGAACTTGAAATAAGTAATCAGCTTCAACAACTTAAATACTAGGCACTATGTTAACCAATAATTTGATAATGCTGTTTCCATACTTATTACAGGAAAATAACTGTGGACAGAATAATTGCAGGCTCCTGCATTGCACCTTTGGCAACCTGTATTACAAGTGCTGCTCTCAACTGACCCTGTAGGAAGAGAACCATGTTAGTCTAGGGTAGGAAAGAATCAGAAAGTATCCAGTATCACCTTTTCCAACTAAGAAATTTTATTAAAAGGTCTAAGCTTTTGCAAGCGCCATCTCACTTCATCAGATGCTTACAGCGGCTAGATCCTACATCAGTCTAAAACCCTATGCATTTAATGAAGTGAGATGCAGCTCACAAAAGGTTAGGCCTTTTAAGGAAATTTGTTAGTTGGAAAGGTGCTACCAGCCTCCTGCTTTTAATCACATAGTGTTTTCTTAGAGGTTAACTGTCTTTGCAGAGCTCATGATCAAAATGCTTTTCCTAGGTCAGAAGCCAGATATAAATAATGCCTCCTCTTATAAATGAGAGTAATAAACACAGCTAACTTTTAACAACCATTAGTAGCATGCTTAATTTCAAGAGGTTACAGTTTTGGTGATGAAAATATCTGTGACTTCTTGTCAGAGACAAATAAGGAATATTCCTAAATTAGGAAACATATTCTTTTTAAAGGTTTGAGCCATGTAAGCAGAAGTAAATAATACTAGAGCAATAATTACATTGTATTGAACAGTTTAATGGATGCCTTTCTGAATGCATGGCATTTGTTTTGTTTTATTGTTGTTTTGAGTTTGCACTTAAAAAAGAAATGATGTGAGCTAATAACAGAGGACAGGCTAGTTTAGTTATAACTTCCCCATAATTACTACAAACCAAATGCAAATTAGACTGTAGGGTCTGTTCAATGTACATTTCTGTGCTTGCCAAATCATGTTTGGCAGTGTGGTCAAGCAATAACAGATGCACACTGTGCCTAGTTTTCTTGGGCTTTTCAATAATTAGGAGAACTATGTATTATAATAAACCACATCCCTTTGGCTGAGGGTTGGATGCAAATTACATACTAATTCACTTCCAAATTTTTGGAAACACACCAGGAGAGATTAAAATCGAAGGATTATTCCATTTGCTCCAGAAAACAGGATTTTAAACTGAAAAACCTGTTTTAACTGCAGTTTGTACAGTCTGATTAATCAATATGTATGATATTTTTTCCATTTCCAATTAATCAAGAAATAAAAGTTAGGGAGACAATTGAAAATAATATATGTTTACACATCTCTGTTACCCCTGTACTGAATGATCACTTTGTTACCTTCTATTTTGCAAGGAAATAACTAATCTTTTTAAAGGATGGTAAACACACAGAATCATGGTGATATTCTTAATTTTACAGTTGGAAAACTTCTTGCTAGGGCAGAAGACATTGGAAACAGTTCAGTTATCTAATACTATGAGCATTAAATTATTTTATTTCTTTATTTAGATATCTAGCATCTAATCTGAAAGTTTTTTGAGAAGAAACAAGCAAAGATGGATGGATGGATGGATGGATGGACGGACGGAAGGAAGGAAGGAAGGAAGGAAGGAAGGAAGGAAGGAAGGAAGGAAGGTATTCCAGATACACTTTCTGGGTGGAAAAAGCCAAACTGAATGCTTCTTGGTTTATCAGTAGCTGATTATAATATTAGTTATGCTTAAAGGTAAAGGTAAAGGTTTCCCTTGACGTAAAGTCCAGTCGTGTCCGACTCTAGGGGGCGGTGCTCATCTCCGTTTCTAAGCCTTGGAGCCGGCGTTGTCCCTAAGGACCCATCCATGGTCATGTGGCCGGCATGACTCACGGAACGCCGTTACCTTCCTGCCGAAGCGGTACCAATTAATCTACTCACATTTGCATGTTTTCGAACTGCTTGGTGGGCAGGAGCTGGGACGAGCAACGGGAGCTCACCCTGCCGCGCGGTTATGCTTACATGTTATGCTTACATGTCATTAAAAAATCTAATTTAGTTCATTCCTCTAGGTACTAAATTTCTCTCCTTATTTTATAAGACTATTTCCTTGTGATGATGAATATTTTTTCAAATTGAATGAGGCACTTTTTATATATAAATTCCTCAGTAAGACTAGCATAACATTATTCTTCAGTCATTTGCTCTAGGACTTAGAACAAAAGATAAAAGCAATACAGAACCAGCTTGACTTAATGGAAGTAAAATAGAACTTTACTAGACAGAAATACTTTGAAAAAGGCAATAAATCAGATAAATTATTAACTTAACAGTTATGGAAGGGACAGAACAAAATAATAATTATTATTTTAATTTGGGATGGAATTAAATATGTTTCTGTAATGAAGGATATGATGCAGCAGTTTGTTAATTAGTATTTGAACTTATACAACAAACAGGAGTCTGATTCAGCAAAACTTGAATAATACTTGAACAGAATACTACTCACAAAATTTATAGATCAGCAAAAAGAGGTTCTCAATTGACCTATATGCAAGAACACCAATCCTCCTAAAAACTGGTGAAATTATATTTATGATGGAGGACAATCTACTTTCCATAGATAGAAGATTCATTAAAATACTTTCTAAACTAAACCCAGTGTCATTACTCTGTGTTGTACAAGAACCAATATTTCTCAGAAAACACCTCAATCAGCATATAATTTGCAATTTAAGTGTGAAAGGGAGTTAAATATATGTCATGTGTCAAGGACACCAGTGAACATTGCCAGAAAAACTGTGGTAACTCAACTGAAAATATTAATACTGCAAGCTATGCCATCACCTTGTGGTTTTAGGTAAAAGTTTTGCTTTAATTTTTAAAAATGATTTCTTGATGTATTTCCATTCACTTGTTGAAGTGTTAAGCACAGAATGAGCCTACCAGTTCATTAAGGTTTTTGTCTTTATTTTCATTCATTGCAGGCAGCGTATTCTTCCTTTCAGGACTAGAAAACACATCTACTTTGCATTTTTATTCTTGTTTATTAAGAAACAAATACAACAAGGATATATGCTGATACAAGTCTAGGCTCCACTTGGAAAAAGAAAAAAAGAAAGAAACAATAACAAATACATGGGGAGAGGATATCACATTGCTAGCTCCAAGCTAGCATGCATATCATGTTGTTACGAGAAAATCTGTTTTTGTTAATTGTTCAGAAAATCCCTCAGTGAGAGATGAGATTCAACATAAATATGATAAGGCAGATTAATTGAGTATGAGGGGGAAAGCCCTTTAATTGCACACTGGTGAGGTCTCATTTAATGTAACTAGGGAGAAAAAATGGAATACAATTAAATGTATACAGTTCATTTTAGACATTTTTGCAGCAGAGAATTTAAAAAGTAAAGCATAGAAAATCATGAGGATTTTAAAGAACAGTCCTCCACCAGCCTATTCAGAAGTAGGGCAGCTCTGGAATTTTTATTGTTTGAATCGAAGGACAGCATGGCATCTTTCCTGTTCTAACTGCAGAAGCTAGGGCCTCCAGATGCAGGCTGAAAAAAATCAGGACAATCACTATATGGCTGTAAAGGTTACCGTTCTCTCTCTCTCTCTTTTTGCTGCCACTTAGTGGCCATCCAGATTTTTGCAGCCCAAATCTGGTGGCCCTAACAAAAGCCAACTGGCAATGGAATGTTATTTTGAGGCTGGTGATGAGACATCTCACTGAATCGGAGGACAGCAGATGCATGGCACACTGCCTGGAATACACAGTTCAGTCCTTCAAAATAGGGAAACATCCGAAGTTTTTCCACTGCTGCCTATTTCAATACCTAACATCTTCCACCTGAGGCAACTGACCAGCCCTGCTTAGAAGTACGAGTTCAGCAGGAGTTATTCCTGGGATGTAGGATTGCAGCCGTATAGTTCAATTACACAAATTAACTAGATATTTCAACAGAAATTACTCTCTGTTACTTTAATTTCTATTTATACATGTAATATTTTAAGTTTTGTTTGTGAACACATTATTATTATCTTCTTCATTTAACAAATGCAATAGCGTGATTTTCTGCTCTTATAAATCGCTTTTGGGTTAAGTACCTAAAACTGAGCCCCAAAGATTTATTTAAAAAGTGTGTGAGATTAATATAATTAGATCCATTTGGCTACTCCCCCAAATAAAGGTCACTAGTCTGAGAAAAAGGCTAGAACTAAAAAAAACAACAAAACCTCTCTCCAAATCCACATTGATACATTGTATGCTGTATTTTCAAGAGTTTGCATATATCTAGTAATTTTTACAACATCCTATCACATGCTTTAAATCAGTGTTTTTCAAACTTGGCAACTTTAAGATGTGTAGACTTCAACTCCCAGAACTCCCCAGCCAGCAGTCCCAGAATTCTAGGGTTGAAGTCCATACATTTTAAAGTTGCCAAGGTTGAGCAACCCTGATTTAAATTCTCCCTATAGTATAGACAGAATATACATAAGATTGAGAGAGGTTTGCATAAGACCACATGATGAGGAGAGATTTGAATTATTTTGTAGCTTTGGCTGTTTACCCACTTGCAATTTGCATCAGCACAGAATTCCCTGATGACCCTGATGTTCCCCTTGATCACGCATTGTCACCCCATGATTATAATCATGGGAGATAATAATTCTGCTGAAGAATTCCATTGGACCCAAAAGCTTGCATGCTCTTTTGTGGCATGTGGAATGGTCCTAGCAAACTGTGAATTTTGGACTTTTTGTTCTGATGAACCAATGAAAGTTTGAATTTATTTTCATGATTGAAGAAATAAAAAAGAATGTGCTTCATGGTTAGTTTAATAATAAAATATTCCTCTAATGTGACAGGGTTAGGTCTGTTTTGCTTTAAGTTTCAAAGTTATTTCAGCTCTTAGCATATTTTCAGGGAGACCATACAATCTAGGTTTCCTTGAAGTACTAAAATACAACCTATTCTAATGTCAGTTAATGATTATGTAGCCAGTTACAAAAGAGACTCTAATTTATATAAGTTCCTAGTGGGTAAACATAATGGTCTACAGGGAAAGATTGCAACCAAGTGGGAGGAAAATTTAAATTTAAATGACTCATTCGAGAAATGGAGTAACATTTGTGAGCAACCTACAGCAATATCAATTAATGAAAGACACGGATGGATTCTTCTTAAGTGTATTTCACTGATGGGGGGGGGACCCTTTCCAGAGATCTCGGTCCAGTACAATTCTTATTATCAAATTAAGGTTCAGATGTTTTACAGTGGTGGGCAACTGTTAATCAATCAATTTAACTTGTCACAATCTGCAAGCTAATTGGGTTAACATGAAATCCAATATTTGTAGGTGCTATTTTATGTCACATAAAGTAAAGGAGGGAAATATTACTCCCTTTTTGTGTCTATTCTAAATTTCGAGAACTATGTGGCATTGGGGTTGTTTCTCTATTTATCATTACAACTGAAGCTGTTAGAAAATGATTTGAGTTTTTTTTACTAATGTCCAGTTCTAAAATTCACCATACACATGATTCTCGTCAGACTCTTGGTAATGTGTGCATGCACATACCCAGTGTCATGCTGAGCAGCTTTCCCCAAATGATCATATTCCAAGCCTGTTGAAATGTCAACTCCTGAATTCCAAATGGTGGGAATTCTCAATGATGATGCCAATTGGCTATTCTGGAGCTTGCCAAGTTGGAAACCAATTTGACCAATCTTTAAATTTTGCAAGGTTTGAGACTAAGTTTCCAATTTACTAAGTTGAGTCAGAAGTAGAACTGATCATACAACATACTAATTCTAAAGTTACATATATGAATGAGGCATTTGAATTTATTTTGTCTCTAGTTATAATAATATTTTTTCAGCAGACAGTAATTTACAAGGATTCTCAAGGTAGATGAGCCCAGTGTGGTGGGCTCATAAACTAATTTTATGCCAGTTGTAGTCCACATAGATGCAATCATCTGGGAACCAACCTTTCAGCAACATCCAAGTTCATCTGGGATTTTTGAAAAATTGTTACCCAGCTACAGCTATCATCATCCTCATTAATATAATTATGCATGTTTACAGAAATATATGTAGCTTATGGTAGACTCATTGTCAGAGCCATGGATGTGTAGAAATATAATGTATCATATAATTTAAGACACCAAACCCATCTCTTTAAACTGTTACTTGCAACACTGATTGTGTGCCCCACAGATAGACCTTCTCCAGGATGATCTGTCCCCATCCTGGCTGTTCAGGTCTTCCAAAGGTACAGCCATCACCACTGTAATCAAGAACCTGTAGCATAGGACCTATTTTTAATGTCTAATTCTTAATCCATCTGTGACCATTCTTTATGCAACAATATTGATGAAACTAAGTAGTTGCAGATCTAATCAATGCTTCAGCTTCCTTTTTTAGCTTTCCTATTTTCACAATAAAGAAGTTAATTTTTCTCCTAGCCTGGAGCACCTTTTCTCTGTTTGATAGGGTACTCTGATTTACAGGGTACTTCCTTTCCTGGAAGAAAGCAATATTAAAAGAATGTGATGGGGTGCAACATGCATAAAACAACAGGCAGAGCTTTAATCACATTGCCATGGCCACGATCATGACTTTTTTTTTTAACCAAACCCTGCAAACACACCTGAACTGACTGCAAAAAATGAGTTTACTTCCAGGCTTGAGCCTGTAAATGCCCCCTATGTGGGGCTACTTTTTTGTCTTCTCTGAAAATTTCAGAACTGGGCAGCCATGGGGGTCTGAGGCAGAACCCCAAGAAACCACATGACACCTGTGTGGAACACATTGTACTGGCTGCCGATTTCTTTCTTGGTGAACACGAAGTGCTAGTTATAACTTTTGCAATCCTAAGCAGTTTAGGTCCAGGATGCATGGGAGAATACTACTTTCCATATAATTTCCCCTGCCTATTAAATTTCACCTCTGAAGACTATAGTTATATGTCATAATAATGGACAATTTAATTTTCCAGTAATCTCCTTTGAAGGTACTATAGTTGGCTAGAAAGTGCACTATACACTTCAACCCAAAATGTGAGAAAATCCTTAGAAAATCCTAAGAAAACTTTCAAGTTGAAGAAGGGTTAATTTAAAACTGAGCAGACTCCATTTCATACTGTGTTTTTAAAAAGAAAAGCTGTTTTTTTTATTGCATATCAAGGATTGCCCTTCTGCTCCAACAACTGAGCCAAGACTCAATTCCCAAATACTAGGATGGCTTCTGTTAATTAAATAGTTATCCATGATGGGTTGTTGACATTAAGATGATTTGTGTTAAATAGTTTAAAGTTTTTTAAGGCATTAACAGACTAATAGATGCAATGTTTGTTCATGTTCAGGATATGGCTCTCGTACATTTTTCAGTCTTACTTTTAATTCAGATTTTCAAAGTATGCAAAACACTGGGGCCATAGGCAACAAAAATTAAATATTTTGAAGTCTTGTAGATTTTAATTAGACAGAGTAAAGTACATGGAGTATAGAAGTAATAGAAGCATCACAGTGAATTTATTTCCAACTTGCACTGTCATCTAAGAGCATCCCTTCCTATGCCAAAGGTGTCCAGCCACACCTATATCTTCCTGTCAGTTTGCTCATATGTTGCAGACTGCTTCTTGATGGCAAACTTGTTCATTATCCAAAACTATTCAGTTTTCCATCAACATTTCTGGCAGAGTTGAAACACACATACAATGTTTAGGCAATTTTTCAACGCAGTGTGAAAAATAGCACATATTCCATTATATTGCCCTTTTTTGTTCTGTCTCTCTGTCAAATTCATTTGCCCTCAATGGCATCATTATATACTCAGATCAGATTGATTATCTTTGTGATTACATGAGCTATGTCTAGGCAGAATTCAAGAAGAATTGCAATACTCTAAATTGCCTTCAGTATTGCTTTTGCATGTAGCATCGACTACCATAATCTCATTCACCACCTGATTCCTCTTTGGATGGGAGAAGCCATGTGATTAATCCTGGATGAAGAAAGCAAAAGCTGCTGAAGAAGCAATGACACCAAGCAAGATTGAAAATACTGAATAAGTGCAAAATATTATATTGATTGCTTGTGTGCCATAAATCGATATCAATTCTTACCAACCACATAAATTGACCTTCTCCAGTATTTTCAGTCCCCAACCTGGCCCTTCAGGACTTCCAAGGATGCTCCTATTGCATCAGTAGTTGAGTCCATCCACCTTGCTGCTGGTTGTCCTCTTCACTTTCCTTCACCTTTCTCAGCATTATAGACTTTACTAGAGAGCTAGGTCCATGCATAAATTGAGCCTGGTCATTTGTGCCTTGAGTGAGAACTCTGGTTTGATTTGTTTGATGACCCATTTGTTTGTTTTCATGACTGCCCATGGTATTCTCAGAAATCTTTTCCAACATGGAAAATTCAAAGCATCAATAATTTTTCTATCCTGCTTCTTCGAAGCCCTAGTTTTACTAACATAAAGAGTTACAGGGAAAACCACTGGCTGCATGATTCTGATAGATATCAACACATTATGGCATCTGAATGTCTTTTCCAAGGCTTTCATTACTACCTGTCAAATGCTAGTCTGCAGCATATTTCTTGACTGGTGGTTCCTTTCCTGTTGATAATGTAACTACCATCTCAATATCTTCATTGGCAATTCTAAGACTGGCTGCTGTACCTGTTGTTCTTAGCTTGGTCTTTCATTTTATCTTTAATCTTCATCTTGATTTTGTCACAGTGTTCCTTGGTTTTCATTACTAGAGATTGCAAATTGTTTGCATATCAGCTATTATGGTAGTGCCATCAGCAGAGCTCAAGTTACTGATGTTTCTTCCCCTAGTTTTAAAACTATACTCATTTTCTTCCCATCCACCTTCCCTCAGTATATATTCAGCATATAGTTTGAATAGATAAGGAGAGAGTATATGATATCGCCTCACTCCTTCGCCAATCTGGAGCCAGTCTTTTTTACCATGTCTAAACTGTCACTTCCTGTCCTGTGTATGGGTTTTGCATGAGGTCACTGAGATGTTTTTGGATTCCCATTTTCCCAAGAACATTCCACAGCCTGACATGGTCAATACAGTCAAATGCTCTTATATAATCAATGCAGCAAACCATAATTACTTTTGGCATTCCTTGACTTTCTCAATTATGCAGCAGGTATCAGTAATGATGCCTCTTCTTCCTCAGCCTTTTCTAAAATCACCTTGAACATCTGCTATCTCCTTTTTTTTTTTTTTGGTACAGCTCTAATCTGCACTGAATGATCCTAAGTATTATTTTGTTAGCATGTTTCCTTCCTGTGATCTTTGCCTTCTTGGCTTCAGCTTCTTTTCTCTTGGCAATTTCTACTGTCTGTTCTGACATCCGAATTGCTTTCTTCTATTTCTTGCTCTTTGGCAGTCTCTTTTCACATTCATCCTTAACAACTACTTTGATTTCATTCCATCATCTTTCTGGTTCCCTATGTGTGAGGTTCAGGATTTCAAAGAAATTCCCAATATTCCCTTGAAAATTGTGTCTGTATATTCTAGATCCATTTGGGCACACATGAAGTCATTCCCTTTGGGGAAAACATGCGATCAAGCCATTACATCACTGCTTTTGTTATGCAAAATTGAATATCAGCATTTCTTTGCTCATGTTACCCATATAAGAAAACCAGCCTTTACTATATATTTATTTCTTAGATTTATATCCTGCCTCTCCTCTAAAATCTCAAAGCAGCATAGTTAGTACCCTCTCAACCCTGAGAGGTAGGTTGGGCTGAGAGAAGGAGACTGGCCAAAACTCACCTTGTGAGCTTCCATGGATGAGATGGACTTGAACTTGGGTCAAACCAGTCTTGAGGCTAATACCTTACCCACTGCGCCATCAGGACAAAATCTAGGAGAGAGAAGTATGCATGGAGGTTTTTTTTAAAAAAAAATTCTGGGAACAACATAGAAGAAACTTTTAACAAGATGACAAGATCTTAATAGGAAGGATTGTAAAGGAATCTGGAAATGCGCTGAACACTGTTGTGACCAAAACCTGCTCACCGAAAGCAATCAAACCACTTTGAAGATATAACATATCTTTATTTGCTGGGCTCCTAGCAAAGCTTTGCACTTTGCTGAACAGCCCTGAGCAAAAGCAGAACCAAAGCTTATATACCTTTGGCCCACCACATTACAAAGGTAAGACAAAGAAAAAGGCAGACACAGTGGAAATTACAGCATAACGGAATATTTTAGATAAACCAATATGTGTGACCTTCTTATTATTTATCCCTTCCTACTAGGCCATCATGCTAGACATATTATCTTTGAAATATGGTTAGTGATTACAAACAATTTGGTTTACTGGGCCACAGGTTCCTGACTGATTCTTCTCCCTTACCACTGCAACATAAATTATAACTTACCATACAATATAAAAATAATGACATAATTCCACTTAGAGAATTTTCCCTTCTGAAGCAGTCCACTGGCCACTTATTTTCTCTTTCCTTCCACTCATTCTTTGCTTTCCCCTTTTCCTTCCCTATACTATTTTCATAATTTGTATTCTTTCACAAGTCATTTGCAATTTTCTGTCTTAATTTGTATTTCCTTCTTTCTCCCATTTAGGCCTTTTTATTATCATTATTTCTAATCCTTTTTCTTCTTCTCCTTCCTTCATAAACTGACTCCCAGTTTCCTCTGGCATATCAATGTGTACCCTGAACTCACAGAGAATTAACTTCTCAAAAATGTTTTTGGGTGGTTTTTTTTTTTATAATTTGTATGTAGGAAAAACACTTGCATATGTGCTTCTCTGGGTTCAAAGGGATGTCAATCATCAGGCTGAGAATATAAGCAGATTGCCAGCGTGGGTTGGAAAGGAATTTCCCCTCACACATTTATCTGAGTTAGGGAATTAATTGATCAGTTAGGTCAGACCCATTCCTTTACCTTCCCAAGTAAGATTGGGAGTCCAATCCAGTGTTGAAAAAGATTTGAACAGCCAGAGAGCTACAGTTTGCTAGAAAGATTATTTCCCAGATTTATACCATTTCATAATCAATAGTTTTTCCAATGTAGTTCTGTTAGCTTTATACAACAATTGATACAAGAGTTCAATATATATATAGCCCAAGGTCATACTGGGCCATGTTGGGCCCCATTCTAATCTTTTACAATAAAGGAGGCAAGAACATACCTGCTGAAATAAACTTTTCAAAGCCAAATTCATCTCTCATATGTTTTATGGTTCTCCAATATGTGCACTTTATAAGAAAGAATTTAGATACCATCCAGTCCAGATTCAGAAGAGTTCTCTTCCAACCTTGCTATGTTTCAAACAGAGCACTCCCACTTAGAAATTGGGATGATCCTACTGAAATCTAGGGCCTTTATATGCTGGCTTTACTTCTGATACATTCTCCATGTTTCCAAAGATTCCATGGCCTTCTTGATCCTTCTAGATAATTTTTCTTCTTTCTAGAAAACTAGAAATGATCCACTGTATGTCAGTGTGGATTCTCATGCCAACCTTTCTTAGCTACAGGACTATCAACAATAGAGACACTCCAAGAGTATATATTTCCAGCAAGCATAAGTATATAAGCATGAAGGTCATCCAGCTGCCCAGCTAAACAAGCAAGCACCTATATTGGGCAGCAGTGATATAGGAGATGCTGGAAGAAGATATCACTTTAGTGGCAACAGCAAAGGCATCATTTCATACTGTTCAGGAGAGGCAATGCTAAACCACTCCTGTCTTCTCATGGAGAGACAAGATAAAGTGCTGGATGATAGGCCTCTCAAGTCAGATGTCATTCAAAATGCTACTGAAGAAGAGCTGAGGATTTTTTGGAGTACTAATGGTGTTTATGATGCCTCTAGTTTAAAGCCTTCCAGACATCTAGTTGCTGATGTTGCCAAATGGGAAAAGAAAATCCAAAACTGCAAAGACAGAATTACAGTGGGAACATGGAATATAAGAAGCATGGACACAGTAAAGCTCAACCCTTTGAAAGATGAAATGAACTGACTACGCATTGACATCTTAGGCAACAGTGAATTGAAATGAGTTAGAATTACACTTCACTTAGAAGATTGTACTGTTTACTGCCCAGGACCTGATAAACAGAAAAGAAACAGCATTGCTTTGATCAGAAGAATATAGAAAGACAGCACTTGGGTACAATGCAGTCAGTGACTGAATAATATCAATTTGACTTCATGGAGTACTCCTTAATATAATGGTTATCCAAGTCTATTTATTTATTTATTTATTTGTTTGTTTATTTATTTATTTATTTATTTGCTCATTCATTCGATTTATATAGCCACTTATACCACTTTTATGTGACTTTAGGCAGCTTACAATAAAATACATAAAATACAGAATATAAAAAAGAAATATATGGTTTATGTTCTAACTATTGATGTAGAAGAGGAGGTTGATTAATTTTATGGTCAAATTCAATCTGAAATTGACAAAAGATGCAAGCAAGGTGTGCTACTGGTGGTCAGAGACTGGAATGTTAAAGCTGGAAACAGTAAGGAGAAAAATGTAATTGGCCTGTACAGCCTACAAAATAAAAATGAGGCAAGAGAAGAATTTACCACTTTTTGCCAATCTAATAATTTCTTCATTGCTAACACAGTCATCAAATAACCAAAATACCACCTATAAATGTGAACATCACCAGATGGAGCACATAGAAATCAAATTAACTACATCACTGATACAAGGAAGTGGAAGAACTTAGTTAAACAAAGACATGACCAAGGCCAGTCAAGCTAAAGCAGAAGAACAAAGCCAACCAATTTCCATGACATGATCTTAAGTATACTGTATCGAGCCACCCCCTGATATTTAAGGAAATATAAAGGAATCGCTTTGAAGTCCTGAATCTCATGGATAGGGAACCAGAAGAACTGTGGAATGAAATCAAAGGAGATGTTAAGGATGAATATGAGAAGAGACTGCCAAAGACCAAGAAACAGAAGAAAGCAAATTGGATGTCAGAACAGACTGTGGAAATTGCCAAGAAGAGAAACCAAAGCCAATAAGGCAAAAATGTCAGGAAGGAACTTAATTTCACATGCTAGCAAAATAATGTTTGGGGATCATTCAAGGCAGATTAGAGCTGTACAAGAGAGTTGCTAGACAGCAGGAGACATTATTGTTGATGCATGCTGAATAATTGAGAAAGCCAAAGAATACCCCCACAGAAGTCAATATGTGCTTCATTGGTTATAGAAAGCCTTAGATTGTATTGACCATGTCAGGCTGTGGAACGTCCTTGGGAAACCCATATGCAGATGAGGAAGTGACAGTCTGGACATGGCAAAACAGACTGGCTCCAGATTGGCAAAGGAGTGAGACAACGATATATACTCTCTCCTTATTTATTCAAACCATATGTTGAATATTTATTGAGGGAAGCTGGATAGGAAAAAGATGACCGTGTTATTAAAATGGAGGAAGAAATAACATTCACCTACACTATGCTGATGACATTACTCTGATCATTGAAAATGCAAATGATCTGCAAATTCTAGTATTGAAAATCATTATGCAAGTACAAAATAGAATTATGATTAAGTATAAAGAAGACTAAACTAATGACAATATATACAGTACAGCAACAACCTTGGAATTGAAGACACTGAAGAGACTGAGATGGTGGAGAGCTTCTGTTTTTAGGATTATCAACAGTAAAGAAATCAGCAGTGAAGATGTGCATTATATATCAAAATGTTGAGAGTTTCCTCTTATGCAAATTTGGGGGAGGGCTAGAACTAGTGCTCTTCAGCATTGCTACCAACCCAGTCTCCCAGAGATCAATACGGCACTCTTTCTCCAGATATTTAGAATGGCTATGATAGCTGTTAATGGTTAAGACAAAGGTCCTTTGGAATACCTCAAAAGGCCTCGAAAAAACAAGACAAAAAACAAAAATGAAAAAAACCACAGTGATGGGAATGACAACCATATTTTAATCATTGGATGGCTGTGCCTGAAAGGTAGAAAGCTGGTAGTCTCAAACCTTTTCTCCCAGGAGCCCTCTGAGTCTTCATATCCTAGTCCCTAATCTTGCTTAGGGATAGTGGCAAAGCAGGTTCCTGCTGCCACCATGTATCTTCTATTGAGCTCCTAACCTGGTACCCCCAACTCCTGTGTATGAAAGATATAGGGCTCTCACATTCTGTGCTGACCTTTTGGCTATTAAAACCTCAAAATGCAAGCAAACAGGCAATAAATAAATACATAAATAAATAAGAATAATTTCAGTTGTGTAGCTGCCTGACAATTTCAGTTGTGTAGCACAGAGGCATGTAGCTAGAACATTCGGCCTTTTCCCTTCTTTTTGACAGACAGAACAATCTCACCTAAATAAACTCAAACTTTATTTCAAAAGAAAAAAGAAAAGACAACATCTAAACACAGAAAAACTCCCAAAGGAAATACAGCCTTCTTGGTAGACCACAAGATGGAGCTGGTTTGCCACAAACAAAGCAAGTGCTCTCTGCCAGGAATATTTGAGATGACAAGATAAGAGTTCAAATTATTATAGATTTCAAAAATATTCTAGAGGAGAAAAAAAAATCTTTTCAGACATCACTTCAGGATAGATAAATGCTGGAGTTGTATACAATTGCTTAACTTGTACAGAGAAATAAACATTTTAATGCAACACAGAAACATAAATAAGAAAATCTAGTACAGACTCCTGGCTAGAACATATTGCATAAATAGAATTCTCATAGATCTTTTGCTTCCTTTTACCTGGGGTTCCAGACCTGAATCAGAGGCTGTCTAGAAATAGTAAATCCCATTCTGTCAGCCCAGCAATGTCTACCCATTGTTTTACAACAGAGTTTTTCCAACTTGGCAACTTTAAGATGTGTGGACTTCAACTCTCAGAATTCCCCATCCAGCATGCTGGCTGGGGAATTCTGAGAGTTGAAGTCCATACATCTTAAAGTTGCCAAGTTGGAATAACTCTGTTTTAGAAGGACCAAGGGTTTGCTTTTTCCAGCAGAAGGAGGGGCTGGGGTCATCTGGTACAGTTTGTACATGACATACAGTATCTCTCCCTTGTGGAGTTGTGTATTCTATGTCTGGCTGAGGGCCTGCTGTATTGTGTATGCCTGAAAACAGGCAGGCACTGTTACCAGAGACACACAGACACAGGATCCAAGAGCTGATTGAAATAGGCAGAACCACAGATATTCCAGGTTTTTTGTTCAGAAACAGAGACCGAAAGAAGAAATTTGTATATCAGCCAAGCCTTATCAGAGGAGACAAGCACTTTTATTTCCCAGCTTCTGCATTGCTAATTAGTTTGCATTCTTTTATGGGGGCTCTTTTCTTACGCTAAGTGAGAGAGTTAAAGCCTTTTGTACTTACCTGTTTTTTCTCCTGTAGATTTGCATTTGTTCTCAAAAGCATTTTAAGAAAGCAAATCTTAACACTAGAGGATGTGAGCCTCAATTTGTCTTCCTAACATATGTGCACTCCCCCACCTCCTTATTACTAGCCCCACTCATTTTTACCACTCTAGGTTTAAGGGCTTACAAAATTAATTGGCATTTTACCATCTACTGCCAGACTGAAGAGCTGACAGGTGATTGGCTTGTGATCCAATGCCAGAGAAACATTTGATCTTCTTTCTTGACCATCTATCTTCAGCCTCTGCCCTAAGGTCAAATGGATGATTGTCCCAAGACACTGTTGCCCTTTCACACTTTTTTCACTAGGTCGTGAAGACTTCAGTAAATCTTCCATTTTATTTACTTATTCATTCATTTAATGTGTAAGGTTGGCCAGTTCCACAATGACTCTGGTGGCTTGCCCAGCAACTCATAATTTCAATTAGTGTAAAGGGCTCAGTCCATTTGAGGTCTACAAGCCAACCCTAGTACAGATAGAAACCTACAGGCTAATAATCTATCTCCAACAGCCATTGGAGCTGGCTAATCCATATTAGCCTTTACAGCACTACAAACAGACAGCCTGATCCTCCCCATGGTGTTACTCTACCTCTAATGCCAGTGTGGCATCCGATAGTTATATCAGCCCACCTGCAGCTCCTCTTCCTCCTGTGGAAGCTTTCCTGCAATAATCTAAACTAACCTCTACTCTCAGTTCCTTATTAGCAAAACAATTCCAAGCTACAGTATGTTGTTTGAATATCTGCATGGATATATGGATATGTGAAGAGGCAGAAAGACACTATGGCAGAGAGTAGGCTCATCACAGGCACGTCTACAACAATAATATATTTATATTTTACCATATTTTTTTCATTCTTTTTGGAACGTTTTTGCTTTGTTATTATGTTGTAAACCACCATGTATCATTAGGGAAAGTAGCAGCATATAAATACAAAAAATAAAGCAATACTGCTCCAAAATGTATCTAACAAAATGAAGGTGGTGTGCCCAGGTTACAGAGGTATAATAGAAACAATGAAGCCATTGAGAATATCCCAGCTCTCCTCATTCAGGTGAGTTAAAGAACATTTGAATCTCACTGATTCAGAAATCATCCAGGAAACATTGTTTGCTCATAGTCAAATACATTATATCTTGGTAGAACAGAATCTGCTAGATTTATATGAAATTTCTGCTAGATTTATAGGTAATTTCTAGTAGAAATGGAAATATTTCTCACTCCTAAATATTTAACAGTAGCAATAACCTCACAACTCCAAATTACACTACTGAAATTAACCAAGTGGCATGGCAAGGGAGTGCTGTTTCATTTCTTAATGCCTTTAAAAATATGACTAGATTAACGTCTTATGAAAAGAGGTTTATTTCTAGAATATGAGATTCTTTTTTTCCCATTCAGTCATGTCTGATCCTCGGTGACTGCCTGGACCAGTCCCCGCAGTTTTCTTGGCAAGGTTTTTCAGAAGAGGTTTGCCACTACCTCCTTCCTAGGGCTGAGAGAAAGTGACTGGCCCAAGATCACCCATCTGGCTTTGTGCCTTAGGCAGGACTAGAACACACAGTCCCCTGGTTTCTAGCCTGTTGCCTTAACCACTAGACCAAACTGGCTCTCAAAACCAAAGTTTGATTCACTAAGACAAAGGAGTTGCACAGGCAATTATCCAAATTGGTCTGAAGTAAGATGGTTCAAGAACCCAAGTTCATGACAAGGCAATGGAGCTGAGCAACAGGGACAAGACATTTGTTCTTGGCAATGTTAGGCAATGGAAAGTCAGCCAAGGCACCTTCCATGTTACTTCCAGCTGTTAATAGCCTATATAAAACTGTAGCAGAGACTTCTACTGTAAGCATGCACTCTGTCTCCCAGCTTACAGTCTCATGAGACTTCTTTGTTTAGGATCAGGGACAGAACTCATCTGGTCCATCAAGATAAGCTGCAAGATGCTCTGCAGTACTGGTTGGCCTCACATGCTTTTCCAATGGAAACCGTCAATTTGCAGTTGCCTTCTGGGCTTGATCATCTCCTCCAAAGGTTCTTCCAGGAGAGGCATGCCAGGGAATAACTTGCATTTTTGTATGGAAACAGTGTGAGACCTTGTTAGTTCTAAGGAATGCCTTTTGCTCCTAATCCCTTCATTGGATTTGGATTAGGGAGTTCTAATAAAATAGTAACAATAAGATCTGAAAAGCAGACCCTGCACCTGCAGGAAAACACTAGGAATAATAATAATAATAATAATAATAATAATAATAATAATAATAATAGCTGTGTATATTAGCTGTGTATTGTTATTATAGCTGTGATTTCACATTGTTGTGTAAATAATAACAATAATAATAGTAATAATAAAAATTCTGCAATCCTAAAATCTGCTCACCTCTGTCCTATATCAGAGAAGTTCTCACCAAACCAGATTAGGTTCTAGGTCAGCTTTAAACAAAATATTAGGACAGGAAATCAGATTTTGATACAGTTACCTAACTAGACATATTTTGCTAACCTATTTTACTGTTTTCTGTAGCCTTTGTAGTTCAGAGTAAACACAGTGCATTAAACATGAAACACAACTGCTTCAGAGTAGAAATAAAGCACTCAGGTTTTTAAAACGGCATCTCTGTCATTTCTAAATGTTATTTATCATTGCCAGGAACTTGTCACTAACTTAGGCTTCTTTGATACCTTGAGATTCAGGAACCCAAACCAGTAACAGTCCACCTGTCTGCTTTATGTGATTGGGAGGAGAAATAACTCCGTTATTGGCACCATCTGGTATCTGAATTTCAAGACGTGGATGGGCACCTGGGGATTTTCATTCTGAAATACTAGCAGGGAAATCATAGAATTGGAGGAAAGAAATCAAGCCAAGAAACCTGAAAGCTTTCTTCACAATATGGGTAGAAAGCAGGGTTGGAATGATACTTGGATCCTAGAGAGCTATCATTTTAATTGTTTCCTGAGTTACCAAGTATGCATATGTTTTTAGAAACAACACATGGAATGGTTATAGTATTAGAGAAGAAGAAGGAAAATATATCTACAGAGATTATAAACACTATTCCTTTTTACCATGCTTTTCACAACTGCAGAAGAATGTGTGACAAATAAGGCTTCTCCTAACTTAGAATAATTTTCCTACTGCTGTTTCTGTAGAACTGCCTCTGAAGACCATTTGGGAATTTCTCATACAGAAAGTTGTAATAGGAAAATAAGAAGGCCTCTGCTGGAGCAAGCCAACGCCCCATCATTCTGTGTCATGCAGTGGTTGATGAGGTGCATTTTATTTATTTATTTATTTATATTTCAAATTTCCATCACCGCCCATCTCCCCTGAAAAGGGGACTCTGGGCGGTTTACAATCAAAATCAAAACACATAAATTACAATATAAATAACTCTATAAAAATAAAATAAATATAGAATATAAAATATAAAATCCAGCAGTGTGGATCTTGTTTGTTGGGGAGAGATCTATAATAGCCACCCCCAAGATGAACTGGTGCCCCTCCCACCCCAAGCGAGGCGGCAGAACCAGGTTTTTAGGTTCTTCCGGAAGTCCAGGAGCGAATGGGCCTGTCTCACCTCCAGGGGCAGAATATTCCAGAGGGCGGGTACCACTGCAGAGAAGGCCCACCTCCTCAACCCCACCAGGTGAGATTCCTTTACCAGTGGGGTTAGTAGCATGCCCTCTCTGCATGACTGGGTGGGGCGGGTGATTGTTATGAGGATGAGACGGTCCCTCAGGTATCCTGGCCCCATGCCATGTAGGGCTTTAAAAGTGATAACCAATACCTTGAATTGGATCTGGAAGCAAACTGGTACCCAGTGCAGCTCACACAGCAGTGGTGTCACACATGCCGATCTTGGGGCACCAATAACTGCTTGTGCGGCTGCATTCCGGACCAGTTGAAGCTTCCAGATACTCTTCAAGGGTAGCCCCATGTACAGCGCATTGCAATAGTCTATGAAGGAGATGACCAGGGCATGAGTGACTGTTTGGAGGGTTTAAGAAGTTCACAGGTATTTTCAGTCTCTCAAGTATGATCTCTGCCCTAATGTATACATCAATATATTGGTTCCAAACTAGGAAAAATAGTTCACTTGCTGGAATTCTTGTATCACTACTCCTTTCACCTTCTTCTCTTGATAAAGGGAACTTTTGCTTGGGTGAAAATCACTTTGTTGGGGCAGCTATCCAGCTCTGAAAGTATCTGAAGTCATCTCTCCAAGTCACAACTGGCACTTTCCTGGGACATATTGGAATGAAAAGTCCCTGCTTCAGGAGTATCAAGGACTGGTCTCATTTTTTATTCTGAACTGTTGCCATTAGTTTCCAAAGGTTAGTGGGTGAGAGCCACAAAGAGGCATTCTGTTCTAAAGAATATGAGCACAAATGCATACTATCCATTTAAGGCATAGATGCTGGGAAGTAATTTTGATGAAGATAACATGATGGTATGGTCCAAAGTTACCTGCCAGCATCTATGTCCTCAAATTCATCCTATGGGTCACTCTGCATTTTCAAGGTAATATAGAATGAGATGCTTATATATGTTTATCAAATATATATTTTCTTGGGGCCTCATGTTCTACACTGATAACTCTGCTACTGAAAATACACTTCAAGTTGGCACATAGGTTCTGGTAATTGTGTGCCAGTTTTATCAAGGCCAAAAAAATATGACCTAGTTCCAGGAAGGAAACCAATTGCTGTAATATCATTCCAAACAAGAGGTTCCAACTCCCTTCAAACAGCATGAAATGCTTCCCAATCTTTTTACTTCAAAGTGAGATAAAATATTTTCAGTCAAACAAATGTAGAATAAAGCTTTCAGCTTCTCATTGGGAAACTGTTACTCAGAAGTTGGCCAGCTACGCACAGTTCCTTTAAGCAAAACTTCCTATGGTAGTCAGTAGGAGTTTTATGTTATATATTCTTGGCTGCTGTTAGAAGTCTGACTCAGCCACATCCTAAAATCTGATGAAAATAAACTTACACAGGACAACATTTCAACCCATAGAAGATTCCGCTTACTCTGTTAGAATTCTGTTCTACAGTTTGAAGAGAAATTGTGCCCTGGATTTTGACTGTAAAATTAAACATTCTTTATAAATGTAACATGGTTCCCCTATACATGTCTAGGAAATAAAAAATGTACATCAAGGGAGCAATTTTTTCAGGAGGATCCACTCTAAAAATTATTATTCTGGTTTCCAAGGGCTGCAGATGGCACTGCAATGTAACCCTGACATCACAGACAGAACAAAGCAGCATTTTTCAACTTGTTGCCTTCTTTAGTTTCTTTTTAAAGGTAACTAGGTTTGTAAAGCCTCCAAGATGCTTCTTGTATCTGTTTTATTGCTTTAAAAACACAAACACATACACACAAAAGTAAAATCATGTTGCCTCAAATTTGCAAGGTTGTGGGCTCAGGTTGTTCATCTTCAATATGTAGAAGTGCAGCTTTGCAGTGCACCAAATTTCAGCTTCCTACCTAGTGTCTTTCTTATGCTGATTTCCATTGTATGGCTTTCATTCTGCAGTACAATTGCACGCATGTCCCTCTTTCATGTTTCCTTTTTTCTTTGTTTTGCAAAGGAGCGTAGGAGTGCATAAAAGGAAAGCAGGAATGGTTCTTAATAGATACTGCACTGTGAAAGTGTTCTGAATGTACAACTTTGCTAATCCATATTGTTTATACATACTGTATATAAATACATATATTCTCAATTTAACCCTAACAATAACTGATAATGTAATTTTTATATACACACCCACATACAGGTTTTATTTAGTGAATTAAGTGTTTTGTACATATGTATTTATTAATGTTATACCTATTTCTATAGAAGATAATAAGTTTGCTGGAATTAGCTAAAATGGTTATATTTTTAACAGTGCATAAGGGACATAATGCTTTCTGACTGAAAAGACTTAAAACAGTTAAGTGAAGGCAGGTGATTAATTTTTCAACAGATATGTATATAATTGTGCTACAAGTATATTTTCCCAATAGTGAGTTTCAGATGCACAGTACATGCTGGATAATAATAGATTTCTGCAACCTGTTGTTTGCCTACATCTCCCAGAATACCAAGCAGCAATAATAGATATCTAACACATTGTGGAAGACACATCTTAAGAAAATTTGCAGTAGAACATAAAAATACAAAATGCAAGTCATGTTTATCTTACCTTTCTATTCAAATGAATGTTCAAGATAGCTAACCCCCTTTTTAAAAATATACAAAATATAGTTTGAAACAAGAAACTACTCAGCAAGCTTTGGCTATTGGGCAGTTTTTTAAAAAAATAATAAAGAAATGAATAAAATTAACTTGGACAAAGTTATTCTGAAAAATGAAAATCATTCACTGTGGTATTTCCAGTGATGGTTCAAGAATTTCAAATTGGCCCTCACAGCTTTCAGAGATGATTTTACCTTGGAGGTTACTATATATAGTTCAACACTTGCTTTTCCAAAGTGATTATTTATTTATTTCAGTTTGGACACTGCCCAACGGGCACTATGGACGGTTCACAAATAATAACATAAATACCAATACAAACAAAAACCAAGATGGGATCTGGACACAACATACAAACAGAAAACAAAAATAACAAACACACCCCAAGGGGCCCCATCCTTCCACCCCAAGACCTAGAAGAACAACCAGGTCTTAGCAGCATTATGGAACACCAACAGGATAGGAGCCACTTGAATTTCAGCACAATATATGCTCTGTTGGAAAGATTTCAGTTGTATAAAAATAAACATTCCTATGGCAATACTGAGGTTAATCTCCCTAAACATTTGCACTGCATTTAAAACAAGCCATTCCTTGCTTAGAAAAGAACATTTGTATTCTTGGGAGAACTGGGATTCTGGTGGGTTGTGAGACGGTCTCTTGACCCAGCCTGTTCATTTTATTTGAGCACAAGCTGTGGTCCTATAAAGGTAGTGCAATAATGATTAAAGATAACTTTAAGTGGATCAGTGTGCTAGAAGAAATAGGGACCCACAAAAAGAAAATGAAAATAAAAGTTTAACAATGTCACATCTGAAATCTGTGTAAAAATATGCTATCGCCATCAGTTATCAGTCATTTGTCTAGGTATTTAATGATGGCATCATTAGTAATAACTACTTTCTCAATACATTTTTAAAGCTTGCTTTATTTGGTCCAGATATTTACTGAGGAATAAAAAAATTGTGTAGCTGAGGCTCTAGGGAAATCCTGGCAGTGGAAAAACTAACCTACACCAGATGGCAGAGGCCAAAGAAATACTATAAAATATGGCTGCCATTCTTGCTGTTCTCAGAGAAGCAGAACCTAACACACACACAGACACACAAAACTGTGAAAGTGGCAACCCTTTTCTTTTGCTTACATTTCCCTTTGCTACTTAGCAAACCTGAGAGGTATTGTATCATCACATATCAAGAAAATAATATGCCAGGCTGTTGGAACAGGTGGAAAATGTTTGTTTGTACCAACACGCCTCTATGAAAGAAGAACAAAATGCACTGCTGTGGTCCTTCCATAGCTGCATCTGCTAATGTATGAGCATATAAATGTTGTTCCTGCAATACACAACAGACCTTGTCATACGCAGAATGACAATTGGCTGGAAGTCAAATTGCCCGTACTGCACACATCTTACTTTTCTGGATATAAACATGCATTTTGAAAATTTAGACAAGGCATGCCTTCTGTGGCTTGTGGCACAACCTAGGAGGACTTACAACTTGACTGCATTTTGGTGAAAAATATTCATCCTTTGTTAACTTCCTGTGAAGAGACAAGAAGGAACAGAAGAAAGTTTACATAGAAAAGGGAGGCATTTTGTACAGAAAATTTCAGAGATGAGTACCTCAGATAGCAAATCAATTACAATAAAGATTATTTTAATTAAAATGGAAGAACTGTACAAAATCCATACAAAGATCTCTTCAAAACTGGAGAAGCTCCCATTCAGAAGCTGATTCTACTGTTTAATTGCACTGTTATTTTCATGGATGCTTATCCTGTATTTCCCGTTTATTTAAAGAAAAACCATGATACAGTGTTGGTGTTAATGCAAATGTCTCCCTTTATGGTTAAAGTCAGCATTAGCATTTCATCTCTTATTGCTAGGCAACATTCAGTGTTGCAAATTCAACGCTTCTGCAGAGTGCAACTTTGAATTTCACCTCCAACTGTAAAAATGTAGCCTGTTACCCATTAGATGCCATGATGGTTGGATACCATCCCAGGAAAGATATAACTATTACTGGCAGTGGAGGAGTCATTGGCACAGAACAAAAATGGGGTGGGAGGGGGAAACATTATTTTAAGCCTGGCATATCACTAATTGTTAAATGCACTTTTTTATCAGCTTTAGATTTTGTAAATTGTGCCTTCTGATTGCCTTTTAGATAGCTTTGACAAAAGCAGACCCCTGTGAAGCAAAGTTGGTACATTGGAATGGCATTAATCAAGCAGATTCCTTCAGTTTCCAATGTATGTGTAATATCATTTTCATAAAAGCTAGTGTAGCATCGGTAACTGAGTTGGAAATTGCTGATGCCTGAACGAAGGAACACAAGAACACTTATTGTATAATTATTTGTTTAAATAAGTATTCCTTTCACTGGAAAAAAATGTAGCAGGTATGACTGTTAACCACATGGCTCCATCTTTCCTAATGTAAATGTTGAAAGCAGAGTTTTAATCAGTATGTGTTCATTACTGAAACTTTTAGTTATTGGGCAAATTAGAGGTATAAAAATACATCTAACATTATTTTCATATGTATAACACTGATTTCTTTTTTATTACACCTTGGGTGTATGTATGTGTGTAGATAACCTACAGTGTGGACTGCACAAAGCCCACAATCCATCCTTTTTTTTTCTACCCTCCCAGAGCCTTTATCTACCCCAAATTTCAGTGGCAATTTAGAGGTGCGATTTCATGCCACTTTTCAGCTGAAAAGCAAAGGAAAGAAAAAAGGAAGTTTTTGAGTATACTTACACTACTAAAAGAATAGCCCTTCAGCTTCTCCAAAACCACATAAAATTCTAGTCCTGCCCACCAATGCCATGTACTTAATGTTTGGTTACCCCAAATTCAAAATTTGCCTGTTCAGAACCTATGTTAGACTAGAATTTTTGTTGTACAATTTTTCTTTTGCATGAACAGTTATTAACAATGTGAGAGACTACAAAGTCTCAATTAAAAAAGGTTCCAAGTAGATATACAGTAGCTCAACCATACTGGGATCAATGGATTAAATTCTGGTCTTTAAAAAGGAGTAGGTTCAAACTTTTGAGCATTCATTTTCTTTCAGTCTCTTGCACCCCACTACTAAAGTAAGTTTTTTACATCCTTTTTCAGAAGTCATTATTAGCATGGCTACAACAAAGTTTTTTGAAGTCTCATGTAAAGCAGTTCATATGCTGAAGATAAACCAGCTTCAGAGTCCTGTTCCTCTTTAAACCAGTACCTAACTGTTAGGACAAGGCATAATATAATATAATATAATATAATATAATATAATATAATATAATACAATACAATACAATACAATACAATACAATACAATACAATACAATACAATACAATACAATACAATACAATACAATACAATAATATCCCAAATGAAAGCTGCCATTTTTAATAACATAAAATAAAGTAAAAAAAAAATCTAAGATAAAATCTAAGGTAAGATACAAGATAAGGTAAGATAAGATAACACTGATTAAAAATGTTCTCTTCAAATCTCCAAGAATTTTCATGGTTTATTAATTATAAGAAAGATGCCAAGGAGCTAGGAATATGCGTGGTGATTCTGACTTCACATGCATTCCCAGAAGCCTTGAAGCAAACGGCATTTCTGTTAAGAGTGTGAATAAGCCATGGTATGCACATGTTCTTTTAAGAAAGGCCAAGGGTGCCCTTCTGTTTTCTTAGCTCGGTTTTCATATTTATGTGTCTCATTTCCAGCTCATTGCTGGTGCCTCTGTTGTGCTATCCATCAACACTTTTATCCTCCTTGTTCCTCAAAAAGCACATAAAATCCTTTTTTTATGTGGTAGTAATATTATTGCAAATAAAAGCAAATACCAAAATCTTTATTAGTCTGCCAAAATAATAAACTATTTAATAAAAACATGCTGTAAAAAGAAGGTCATTTGCATCACTCAAATTCTTGCAGGAAATACAGAGTGTTATTGGTCAAAAAGGATAAAGTGACGTCAAATCTTCCTGTCATTGATATAATGGAAGTTCAAATGATGGTTACAAATATACTACAATTTGCATATTCAGTGTTTTTAATTCTGGCTGCCCATTGAAAAATGTTGAAGAAATGAAACTTTGGTGTTGGGCTGTTTGTGTTATAATTCCCCAAGTGGGAAAAAAGAGAGATGGCATTGGCTATACTTATCCCATGTAATGAAGGAGCATTCAAAACTCATGTTGGCTTTACAACTGTGTGAGTTACATGTGATTTATGGTCTTGCCATCTTTAATTTGTATTTGGTCTGGATTTGAATCAAAGCCTTAATATGTTTTCATTATTCTGTCCTCTTTCCCACCATTCCTGCATTAGAGAAATACTTTATGCTTTATTTAAGAGATTTGGTATTCTGCCAAGATTTTGAGACTTGTTTCCAGTTTGTAGCATCACAATTCTCTTCCTAATGCAAACTCTGTTTTTATACTGTTTCAGTTATTTTTCACCTCTGAAGATTTTATTCCTTACCTGGTAATCAGTGATTTCTAAAATGCAATTGGTATAAAGAGATTTTTTTAACCAAATATAAGGAAAATATTTTAAAATATTATTTCTTGCTCTAAAATAACATCTTGTTGAAGGGCTAAGGTATCTCACAGAGCTGAATGTTATGAAATTTATTTATTCTTCCTCCTAGCCTTCCAGAGGAATTTGAAGACCTGGCTCTGCCATCGGGCTTGGGACAGGGAGGAGAACAGTCATACCTGAGGCTGGCTAGTGCTTTGAAGTGCCCCTCCTATGCAATGACTGAATGAGACCACAGCCATCTGGATTTTATTATATTTGGTAGCTCTGTGAAATTGTTTTATAGTGTGTTTTATATTGAAATTTTATTATATATTTATTGTTTTATATTGTAAACCGCCCAGAGTCCCTCTGGTCGGAGGAGATGGGCGGTGACAAATTTGATAGATAAACAAACAAATAAATACAATTTATTTATTTATTTATCTATCATATTTTTATCACCGCCCATCTCCCCACATGGAGAGGCTGTTTGCTGCTCTGGGGAAGTATTGCAGGATATGGACAGCTATTACTTGTAATGTATCTTTATTTTGAGGATACTGTATATAAGCAAAATATTAATGCCCTGTCCTCTGGAGTTCTTGGTGCTCTTCAGAGCTTGGTTGTTTGTTTGCAGATGTTTCATTACTCAACTAGGTAACATCATCTGTGTCCTGCCCCTGCATGACCTGCAATTACTAAGCAGCTGTTGATTGCACTGCTTGTGTGCAAAAGGATATGTATATCAGAATTACTAAGTGAAAAGGCCTGGAGAAGAACAGTTAAGTGTCCAGTAAAGACCTAACTTGTTAGGCCTTCATAAAAGACATTTAGGAATTCAGGCATTTTATCATTAATGATCCTCAACGACTCTGCTCTAGAGAAAATACAATATCAAGGTACAAAATGAGAGTAAGTGTAGATTGCTTGTACTTAGATTCCAGGTTGCTTTGTTTCCTTCATTACTAGTTTAACGGACAAATGCTGAATTATAAGCATGGGAATTTTTTTTCTGGAAAGGCATCTATCCTCAGATCAACCCCACGTGTTAGATGCATAGGCAGGAAACACAACTGCTGTGAGTAACTGAAGTATCAACACACTGTGTTTCATCTAGCAATCATCAATAATTTTTGAGTAGCATTGTTCAGTTAGGAATAACGATGCAATTGCTAGTTGTCACTATCCAGATGCAATACAGTAGATGCCATTAGTCATTGCCCATTCAAAATGGCACGAGTATTTGAAAATGGTGCACACATAATGAAGTGATAGTGGTCATGTGTCATATGGCAAGTTCAGAGTAAGCATATGTAGCCTAAAGTTATCTTTGGGAAAAGATAGGTAAATAAAGGGATGGAGACTTCTCTGAGTTAACTTTGCTAAAAATACTCAAGAGGTTAAGAAATCTGCTATTGTCTTTTTCCAGATTTTGTTTTTTTTTATACTTCCCGGTCTAGCCTGCAGCCTTGGGGTTTCAAACCCAAGTACTAACCAGATCTGATGCTGCTTAGTTTTTGCAAGATCAGCCATAATCTTCTACATGCTCCTTCCCAGCTTATAGGTTATATGCCAATATACGGTCTTACATTCTATTTGAATTATTTGAGCACTTAATAGAAAAAGTTAATTTTGTGGATAAATATTAGTTGAATAACATTTTACCACTTTGTTACTGAAGTTTAATGTCTACACACTGTACTATTTATTATTTATTTATTTGAATTTATTAGCCACCCAACTCCAATTTTTCAAGCAAGATAAATGAACTTGTATGTTACCTAATGAAAACAGCAGGCCCAACAGGCTAGGTCTCTATATTGAAAGATATGGAAGTTTCTGTGAGGGGTTTATTTAACATGTTAACCTCCACTTGCAGTCAGAAATGGTACACCCCAGGAAGACTTTTATCCTACTTCCGCTTGAAGTATAACTTCTCTTATTCTTCTTTGGCAAGCTCGTTTAAAGAAAAATTACTTTCCTTTCTGTTTCCTTTGTATTTAATGGAATGATTCTACTATAGCTAAAAGTATTTTTGAGAGAGAAATTTACTTTATGTTCTCCAGGCAGATTAGGGCTTTTCTTTCATTTGGGCTGTCTATACAAGATGCTTTTAAGCCACAGTCCCAGTGGTTTCCAGCCCTATCACCTAATAATTGACCATGACAGGAGCTATATATCCAGTGCCAGCGGGAAGAATGAATTGTATATGTCAGGCTCAATTACAAGGTGGAAGACCTAGCAAGAGAAAAGACTGAACTGATTAAAGCTTGATGTTGACAAGAGAGCTGACATATCAGAGTTATTTTCAAAAGATGCCCTCTCCAAATCCCTCCCAGATGCCTCAACGGTCAATATCCTGACCACTTTGTCTTTGCTTCGCGTTGTCCATTCAACTGGCATGCCATATATTGTTCCGCTCAATAATTCTTGGCAACAGTAATGCTCTTTGTCTCCAACCCAAACCTGTGCAAGAACAACAACCACAGGCTTTTTCTTTGTTTGTTTGTTTGTTTGTTGTATGCTGGAAGAGACTAAAATAATTAGGTAAAGTTTAGGGTAGCAGAATTAGTAGGTGTTGTTAATTTTTTAAAAACTTTCTGGATCCATAAAAATCAGAACAAAAGTATATTGACAAATTAGGGAAGAATGAATCAATAAACCTACTCATCATTTTGTAGGGATTAAAGGCTAATTCAAATGTCTATATCTGAAGTGAAAGAATCACCATGTAAGGTTTTTTTTTCCCCATCCATGCCCAATGATTAAAACCAATTTCCGTCATGGTAACTTCTCAAGCTGTTAGGCTATAGAAATTACTGCCTACCATGTTTCTTGTAACTTGAATCACAATACAATTCAGTCACAATTGAGCTGAATACACACACTGGATGATTAATTATATATTAACTAAGGTAGTTTCCAATAGAAGGTTTATTGAGTATCATGAGTCCATGTTTATTACCTCTGAATTACAATTCTTTAAGAGTTTCATTTCTATTACCAGTGACTTGAACTAAGTATTAGCAACAATTCTTCTGTGAATTGTCACTGTTAATAACATGATTGCCATTGCTTGTACTTTCTAAATTTAATTTCACTTTGATCTCACTGTTTCCTGTTCCCAGGGGAATTCAGACATGGCAGCTCTTGCCTCATGTCATTATGGCTTATATTTGCCCTAACTTCTTGGCTCAACCATTCATTTTTGTTCTAGGAAAAAAAAACCAGTTAATTGTAGTTCTTCAGATGTTCTTGAATTACAGTTACAGCTCACCACTTGTAGAATGGTATAGGAGATGAAGTTCAGCAACATTTGAAGGGTCACAGGTTCGCCATCTTCTTTGTCTTTTACAGAGTCTCTTTTATTCAACATATTGAACAGCAATAAATTAACCCAGAACCTCCCTAAATTTACTTTTAATGGTCAAAGCCATTTTTGTTTATTACATCCTGAACAGATAGTATCCTTTGTCTCCTTTGCCTAAATTCTATAACTTAGATCAGATATCCCTTGCTTAGGGAACAGCTTGTTTTCACTTTAAAATTCCCTTGCTGGCTGGGGAATTCTGGGAGTTGAAGTCCATACATCTGAAAGTTGCCAAGGTTGAGAAACACTAATCTATATCCTCCAGAAAGTTTGATATGAGTTTTCTGAGGGCATTCCTAGATTGCCTTCACTGTTGGAGATGCAGCTGCAGAAGCATTGTGGTATTTTTAATCATAACAGCCAGTAGGCACTTTCTCTTTATTTCTGTTCTGCTTTCACCTGATGGAGGACTGATACTCTTAGCCTCTTCCCTTGAGTCTGCTTCCTATGGGAAGAACACTATATTTCCTTCCTTATACTCCTTCCTCCTACCATGAAGTCAGAAAGTTCAGAGATGCAGGTTTCCTATCAGAACATGTACTGAATATATTTTATTTGTGCTTTCAGATCTTAAACATATATCTACAGATATTGTTACTGAACTTCATTCAACTCATACATGTATTCTCTGCTGGCAATGGACCCCACTGAAGGATTCCAACCAGACTTACCTCAAAATTTTGCCTCTGTGTGTGTGTACGCATAGCCATTTCACTAGCAGTCGATTATTTTCCGTAATCTGGAATAATGAAACTTGAAGAGATCAGTATTCCCAATATAGACATGAAAAGCAACTGTTCTCAAATTAGCAAGAAACACTGTGTGTAGACGTAGCTTACACTAAATGCAATATTCATACTCTTGTTCTGGCATTTAGTATACATATTTACACAAACTAATTGGTATATAGGGACGCGGTGGCGCTGCGGGTTAAACCGCTGAGCTGCTGAGCTTGCCGATCGGAAGGTCGGTGGTTTGAATCCGCGTGACGGGGTGAGCTCCCGTTGCTAGTCCCAGCTCCTGCCAACCTAGCAGTTCGAAAACATGCAAATATGAGTAAATTAATAGGTACCGCTTCGGCGGGCAGGTAACAGCGTTCCGTGTAGTCATGCCGGCCACATGACCACGGAAGTGTCTACGGACAAACGCTGGCTCTTCGGCTTTGAAACGGAGATGAGCACCGCCCCCTAGAGTTGGACAAGACTGGACTTAATGTCAAGGGAAACCTTTACCTTTACTAATTGGTATATACATAGGAAAGCAGACTGTCTAAAGCAGACCCATGATGTATGTATGTATGTACCATATGTGTTTCTCTCTCTCTCTTTTATACCTCATGAATCATAGATTAATTTGCTCATCTAGATTCCACAGGATTCTTTGTTGCTGATCTCCATCTTTCACTTTTCATTTTCACAGTAACTCTTGAACAAATGTGAATTTAAGTGATAGTTACAACTATTAAGATTTGATATACTGCTTCTCATACAAGTAACCTAATCAAGTAAAACTATAGACAACATCCAATAAAATACAATATAGCAGATAAAACTTTTGTTCCCTTTGTCCTTAATTATTAAATGATACCTTTCCTGTACTCCATGGAAATTATAGACTTCCCATTCTAGCTATGTTACTTTTGCCATATTGAAGCTCACTCAAAATAGTTCTTCAGTTTTTAGGGATAGCTTTGAAGGGAACATAAGGAATAATAATGGGAAGAGGGGATTAGCAAAACCATACATGACCCTTTGGATTGTGATCTATACTCTCCAATCTCACCAGCAGAAATTCACTTCGTGAGAACCCATTGCTTTATGGCAGAAAACACTACACAGGATATGTGACTGTAGGTATCCACAGGGGGACAAGGAAGGCATAATGACACCCCATGCATTATGACATCAACAAACAAATAATCCAAATTATGCAATTATGTATAATGTCATTGTAGCTTGCATTGGGCAGCTGTTCATGTGGCAAACACTGTTCTAATAATACATGCCTTTCTTTGGCTCATTTTGTAAAAACTGGTTCTCTAGTGTCTGAATATTTTCATTTGTATCTGTGTGGTGGTGAAAGGTCCCCTGTGCAAGCACTGAGTCATGTCTGACCCTTTGGGGGACACTGCTTTCGCAATGTTTTCTTGGCAAACTATAGCGGGGTGGTTTGCCATTGCCTTCCCCGGTCGTCACCTTCCCCAGCAAGCCGGGTACTCATTTTACCAACCTCGGAACGATGGAAGGCTGAGTCGACCTGAGCCAGCTACCCGAGAACCCAGCTTCCGCTGGGATCGAACTCGGGTCATGGGGAGAGTTTTGGTTGCAATACTGCCACCTACCACTCTGAGTCACACGAGGCTCCATCATCTGTATCTAGTTTTACCTTATATAATATTTATACACAATATTTTTCTGTATTATTCTTGCAATATTCTTGCTGTAGTTGCAGAATTGTACTCCTCCATGAATATCCTAAAACAGACTTCACCCTGATCATCTGAGGACACAGGTTAGAAGCAGAATTCTAAACTAGTCCAACAGGAACTAGTTATCCCTCCAGTACACCCTAAGCGAAGAGCCTTGTGTGGCACAGAGTGGTAGGCGGCAGTATTGCAACTGAAATTCTCCCTACGACCCGAATTTGATCCCAGCAGAAGTTGGTTTCTCAGGTAGCCGGGTCAGGTCGGCTCAGCCTTCCATCCTTCCAAGGTCGGTAAAATGAGTACCCAGCTTGCTGGGGGAAAGGTAATTACGACTGGGGAAGGCAATGGCAAACCACCCTTCTCTATAGTCTGCCAAGGAAACGTTGCAAAAGCAGCGTCCCCCAAAGAGTCAGAAAATGACTCAGGGACCTTTCTTCTACACCCTAAGTATCATTCCATCGAGATCCAGATGACAATGGATTTTTGACAGAGAAATAAGTAATCTATGAACAGAGGTTTCATCTTTGCACTTGCAAAAATGAACTCCACATTTATCATTCTATATTATTACTGGGAGGGCATAAACCTAGTGGTGAATACGCCTGTCCTACCTGTTGCTACCACTTTTAAATAGGTGAAACTAATAAGTCAAGCACCCAGATGCCAGCTCAGAAGAAAGTAAAGGATGGAGCTATGCTGGCTAGGGAATTCTGGGAGTTGAAGTCTACACATCTTAAAGTTGCCAAGGTTGAAGAACACTGTTCTAGTCAAAGAAAGCCACAGGGGCATATTTAAATGACCTACTTTGATTGCAGCCCAGTTAGCCAATTCATTAGTTGTACCTGCTCATAAGTATGTCCACTGCTATAGCAGCTTGAAGAGCATTTTTAAAAACACATACTTGAGGGCCACAGGTGGAAATGACAATAATATAGCAATGTTACTGGAATGGGAAGGAGCAGTACATTTATTAATGGGATTTCAGTGGGTATTTTTAATATTAATAGGAACATTATATCTAGCTTGTTGCATATATTTCCTTCCATTCCCCACAGAAAATCAACTGTCACTGTAATTTCTACAGCATAATCTTAGGGTACTCTGGAGCTACAAAAAAGGGCTGACATAACCCTTGGTTTAGTGGGAATTGGCCCATTATTTCTATGTTATTCTTTCCATGTATTCTGCTGTCGCCACATTTTTTAACATCTATTTTTAAGGATAAATGGTAAATCAAGCCTAAGTTTCATGCCTTATGTTTCTACTGTACTATTAAAAGGCTGAAAATGGTAAGTGCATTACAGCTAAAAATAAATCAGAAAAAAGATGCATATTAGAATGTAACCAAACTAAAAAACAGAAAATAGCTGGCTAAATGAGGTACTATTTTGGGTAATAATATTAATAGCACAGCTTCTAAGGAAACACCACTCAGTTTGTTGAAAATGATGATGGTAATGAAGAATATGTTATAAATGTAACACATCTGTGCAAACCTGTATCATAGATCCATTTTTAGAATAACCAAAAAGTGGGTCATAAGTATTTTACTTACATGTTTCTCATCATAATCTTCCCACACTTTTATAGCTATGTTAAATATTATTGTCTGGACATAGACAATTATGAACAGAACTACACCTATGTTGTTAGATCTCTACTATGTCAAATCTGACCCATTCATGCATGTTCCCAAATAATTGAATGACTTCACTTGAATAATTATTCTATTTGCATTTAAGTGCTTTAAAAATGAGTATTACTATTTTATGGTGTTCCTGATTGGGTGATTATTCCCCGACCAGTAGACTTTACTGTTTTTTTCTGAACCCTATGTATCCAGTGGACTTAGTGCTTTAACTAAAAACTGACCTACGTGCTACTTTTCATAGCAGCAATAGCACAAGTAATTCAGTTTGGATCATTTACTTTATTTGCAGGAGTCCTAAGGATTATGAGAAAAATCTTGAATATTTGTTATTTTTTAAAATATACATACAGTACATCCATGGAGAGGGAAAGAGAGAAATTATAAGATACTTTTCCATTCATGTACTATGATCTGAATACAGGTTTGCTGCACTTATGCCCCACTGTAACCTGGTAAAAGTCAGTCATGTTGCTTGTTCCAGGAATAAAATTATAGCCCAAGATGGCTTGAGGTAACCTTGGCAACTTCCAGACAAACAGATTTTTACTCTCAGAATTCTCAGAAATGGCTGGTGATTGCAAAGTTCTGGAAGCTGAAGTCCATACAACTGGTAGTTGCAAAGTTGAGAAATACTCTTCTAAAGGAATGTCTCCTTATGCAGCTGTCTAGATGCTTTGGTGATCTGTGGAGTTCATCTTCTGAATGATTTTGTTTAATAGCATCAGTGGATGGCAAGGTGGATGGATGATATTCTAGAGGTGACGGACTCGTCCCTGGGGGAGCTGGGGGTGTTGACGACCGACAGGAAGTTCTGGCGTGGGCTGGTCCATGAAGTCACGAAGAGTCGGAAGCGACTAAACGAATAAACAACAGGTGGTTACAAGAGAAGAATGCCTTGTCAGGTGTGATATTCACTTCTGGAATGATCCAGAAGAAAGTTTGCCTTAGGCCTATGCTGTTATCTTTTAAATATAAGGAATAGTCATTCTTCTTCTCCCAAGTATTCTAGATTTTGATATCAGAAGTGCTGAAACAATATTTTAATACATATTATACTGTTTCTTTCCTGATTATTTGTTGGATTCACATATGTTAATTTGATTAACTAAATGCACACAATCCTATACTCACTTACCTGGAACCTATTCTACCCAGTAAATGTGCACGTTTAGGCTACATTTTCTTACACATTTTAGTATTTTATTTATTTATTTATTTATTTATTTATATCCCACCTTTATTATTTTTATAAATAACTCAAGGTGGGGAACATACCTATTACTCTTTCCTCCTCCTATTTTCCCCACAACAACAACCCTGTGAGGTGGGTTGGGCTGAGAGAGAGTGACTGGCCCAAGGTCACCCAGCTGGATTTCATGCCTAAGGTGGGACTATAACTCACAGACTCCTTTTAGAGTAAATACACAGTAAAATGAAATAAGAGAGAGGAGTTGCAATATTTATCAACTCCTCTATTTTGTGCATTCAATAAAAAACCCACTGAATACATATCTAGATATGCAGCATTTTAAAACACATTTTAAGGAATATGTGTAGGCTATGGAAGAAGTCTGATGCTACAATGCCACTGTCCTTATATGCATGTTCAAATTATATCTGAAAGCTACTGCAAGGCAATAAGCTACAAATATATCATATATTCCCATTTGCATATCATGTGAAGCCATAGCAGCAGTCAGTAAGGCAAAATTAAAACACTGTTTCAAACTTCAACTTACTGAACTAAAATAAATTGTTTATTCAAGGACTGACACATAAACTACATTAAGTATCAACACAACCAGTGTGAGCTTAATGGCAGAGTGGGATTTGAACATGTTTCCCCAGTAAGAATCCTATATGCCATATTCTATTGGATCTGATCTGAGAGTAAAGTATCTTGGACCAGAAAAACAACTGCCTTTCTCCTTATAGAGTAATTTTAACACTTTTTTTTAGAGAAGCCAATTCAGAATATAAAGTGTAACTTAAAAGCAGCATTCCCTACCCTGGTTTTCTGATATAAATGATTTTTCCTACTATTGTTTGCAATGATAGCACCCAGTGGCATGGGGCAGGGGGGACAAATAAAGTCAATGGGATGTTCAATTGTGTGGTTGCCATTTTTACGTTTTTGACTCTCCATGCAGATGCCCCTGGTATTACATCACTTTTAATACTGCAGTACTAATTAGAAATTGCAGTAAAGCATCTGTCCATATATTGTTGGAAAATGCCTATGTAAATAGATATGGCAGCCTTCTCCAGCCTGATCTCTGCCACCTGCATTGGGAATAATTGGAGGTATAATCCAACATTAGCAAACATCACCAAGCTGGAGAAGACTGATAAATGGGAACTGTTCCCAGAATAACGTCAACAATAAAAATAATTTATTGAAATCTGTGGGATTTAATCCAAACATATACTTTTACATTTCAATGCTTTTACATAGGATTAATTCATTAAAAACAAGGTAGGGAAAGCAAAGAGAATGTGACTCCTAAAATTCTTTTTAACCTCTTTATCAGCAGTGGCCATAGAGGCATCTGTATTTTTTTCTGTGTATTTAAGTAATGTGTTATGGTGTGCGTGTATATGCATTTTCTCCCCAGGAACTAATTGTGGTATGTTCATGCATATTTCCTGATGTATCTAATCAAAGTAGGTGCATACATGTTGCTTTTCTATGTGCATGTGTCTACTCAGATCAGGTTCATATGTATGTCCTGTAGAGAGTAAGGAAAATGACCTTGCCAAGATATGCAGCAACCATTATCTAGGCAAAAGGGGCTGAAACATTATTTTAAGTCCTGCGAAATGAGATAATATTTGGAAGCGGCTCAGGCAGATGCCTCCCTGATTCACTGGATTAAAAGATGGGGAAGGACTATCAGCCTTGCAAGATTCTGTTATTATAGCCAATCCCCCAAAAGATAGACCTAGTCTTCCTGTGGAGTTGATTTCCTGGTCTGGTCTACCTAGTGAGGTTGAAGTGTGTGTGTGTGTGTGTGTTAGAGATAGAGTGTTTAATTAGTGCAGGCGCATGTGCTGTGTCCATGTGTAGGTTGATGATCTCCCCTTGTTGTATCTGTGTGTGCAGTATATCATAGGAAGCATAGGACAGACTGATTGATTACAGGCCATCAAGTTGTTCTCGAGTCTTCACAACCACACGGGTAGATTTCCTGCATGACGATCTGTCCCTAAACTGGTCTTTCAGGTCTTCTCATGGTATACCCATCGCCAGTGTAACTGAGTCTATCCACCTAGCTGCTGGTCATCCTCTTCTCTTTCCTTCCACCTTTCCCAGCTTTAGAGCCTTCTCCAGAGACCCGAGACTTTGCATGTGTCTGAAGTAGGATAATTTGAGCCTGGTCACTTGTGCCTTGTGTGAGAACTCTGGCTTGAATAGGAGAGACTGCACTCCCTCCATTTTGGGTCACTTGATTAGAGGGAAAAGGAAGGGACTTAAAATAGAGCAGTCGGCTGCACGTGGAGCCTGCCCGACTGCCTCTCGCATAGGAATGCATTGGAGGATTTCATTTTGAGTTGTCTTTCTCTGCAACTCCGAATCTCATCCAGTTCATTTTCGACCTTTCTTGTGCTAGATTTTCTTCCATACCAATTTGGTGCTGTTCTGTTTTCAGAGAAATTATCCTGCTGATAACAGAAACACAAAGTTCCAAGTCCTTTTATGCAGTTCCAATCCAACTTTTCATTGGTTTGAAAATAATAAAAAAGAGGAGAGAGACTACTATTCCAACCGACTCGAGTTTTATTGTTCTCCGACCCGCATCCGCAGACTGGCCATTCAACGATGACGGGGGGGATGGGGGAGGAACCCCCTAACTAAGCCGTCTCTGAATCCGGGTCCTGGCTAGCATTAACAGCAGTTTTACAGAATTCTTTCACAAATTAAAATGTGTTAATACACCGGAAAAAGAAGCAAAACCCACTTCTGAAGTTTTATAGCGCTAGCCTATTTTAATACAGGAACTAACCAAACAACAAATACATTCACTAATATTAAGCTTTTCCCTCAACGCAAAGCCCCCGTATTGCCATTTCCTAGTTAACTAGCATGATGCCTATATTTTATCTCTTTTTCTCCCCCCTTAAAGCGCTGTTAAACTCACTTTGCATTTTGCATCCGCGTTCATGATCCAAGGATCTCGACGAAAAAGCCTTCGGCAGAAAGCATGTAGCTGGTGCCGCGCTAGCTTTTTAGTCAGGCTGTCGTTTGTTGTTCAGGCACTTTCGGAGACAGACCCCAGAAGGTGGGACTTTCTGGGAAAGGAAGGAACCTCAAACAGCATCAGCCGGGAAGGCACGTGGGTTGGAGGTGAGTGTGGCTGGAGGTTCTGGCTCAGCTTGGTATCTTTTCCTGGCTGTTTCTCTCCACCTATCCGGGATGAAAGTAGTGGCTTTAATCAGGTAAAATAATTGCTTGGCGCTGGGAAGCTGTCGTGAGCGGAATAATATTTGCAGTTAACGATTTCTATGAAGTTTTGGACTCCCTTATGATTGGAGCAAATGATGCAACTGGCAGACAGCCCACAATCATTCCTTTATTTCGCGTGCAGTCAGCATTGTGATACATTTTATGAAATACAGGCTTAGATTTGCTTGCCCTTTAATCTAGGATAAGGTACACTTCAGAAGTTACGGATATCCAGTCCCTTCACACTTGGGAAGCATTGCAAAGTACGAGTTCCACTACAACCAAACATTTAAAGGGCACTATTTGTCCTACTCCTGGACTAGGAGATCAGGGTGTATGGGGACTGCCTGCATGGTGACATTTTGGAGGTCTTAAGATTCTTCTTTTTATGAGTATCTGTTCATAACAGTTCTCTGTTTATCCCTCTGTTAATAGCTATCTTGTATACTAGAATAGTACTATTAAGTCTAAACTGAAATAGACTCCAGAATAATATCTGGGATGGCACTCAAGAATCTTATACTCAGGTTACCATGTCAGTGTATGTTTGTTAAACTGGCATATTCTATAGACTTTAGTGGGACAAAAATAATTTATAATTATAATTGTATAGTTTCTTCATTTTACTTTTCAACTTTAGGTATGCGTATTCTTTTTTAAAGGGCAGTCATATTATCCTCTGAGAAGTACTAGCAATTTAAGCATTTTTCAAAATGAGGAAAATTGTGAAGAATCAAACATTTGCGCATCACAAATGCTGAGGAATAGAGTGCCTTTCATTCTGTCTGATATCCTTGGTAGCTGAACTGCTTCTGATGGCTGTCTTGCACCCACACAACATTGATTTGCATTTAAGTTTGAGCCTGTGAAAAGTCACTGACATTGAAGGTTTAACAATAACTCTTTTAAAGCTTGATGCTTTAGTTGTGAATTTTTTTTTCTTGCTGTCTGTCTGTTTTTAATATTTGCATTCCAACAGAATTGTACTGCATTTTTTAATATAGATCAAGTTGATAAAATGAATTTCATTCTTTACCACACCTAATCTTACACACTGTGGTATATCATTTGTTACACTAACAATTGCCAGTCTCATATCACACACTGTACTAGGTAGATGTAAAATCTGTTTTCCAGGCTGAGATACTTATGAAAGCATCCTGATTTGGCCTAGACAGGAGTATTAGAAAATCAGAAGTTTTTTTTTTTAACATTGTCCCATGGTACTCTTGTGTGCAAATAGTACTTTCATTGCCCACTTAAATGCAAAAAATAATGATGTTGATAAGAAAGCTTTGGTGAGATTAAAGAGAATTAAGCTTTTGTTCAAGTGTCAGTTACCTAATTGATTTGAATTTAAGGTATAGGTGACTCAACTAAAAAAATATACGTAAACGTTAGTGACTCAACTGAAAAACCCAACTAAAAAACATACTGACACTTAAGATATTTACTTACTTATTTATTTATTTATTATATTTTTATGACTGCCCATCTCCCCCACATGGGGGACCCTGGGTGGTTCACAATAAAACAATATTTGAAAAACACTGATTTTTTTTTTTAAGTGTAAACAATTTCATTGCCATTTTGAGGTAAATACAAACATTTCAAGAGCATTCTTATTGAAAAGTTTAATTATCAACACAGCTTTTTTTTTCTTCTAGTGGTGGAAAAGACAGCTCTTACAATATGATGCATTGTGTTGCTGCTGGCCATCAGATTGTTGCCTTAGCCAATTTAAGGCCTGCTGAAAACAAAGGTAATGATTCCACATTTCTTATACAGGAGCCGTTGAACTCTCCATCACCGCCAATATTTTATCATTTTATTTATCAGATAAAAGGGGACAATGTATGGACTTGCTAGGATGTTTCATAGGAACATAGAAAGTTACTTTATACTTAGTCAGATTATACAGTACCTCATAATTACCTACTCTGAAGAGTATTTCAAATTCTACATTTGCTTGGGAGTATGTGTACACAGAACTTACTTTGAGGGAAAAGGTGAGGTTTTTGTGGAAAGAGTTGCTCTGGGAAACACTCATATTCCCAACCAAGTTGTTTACAGGAGATAATAAGCTGGGATAATGTATTGCAGTCCTGTGTGTTACATTTGTTTTAAACATTAATCTTCACCAGAAACATTCAGTGTTGCCATTTAGAGCTACGTGATTATTTTAAGGGTTATTGTGCATGAGATGTCATAAACTTTGATTTATTACTACATTGAAAGTTGCAGTAAATTACATAAATACTAAATTAGGAGTTCCCTTAGAGGGTATTTTTGTGATCTTTTGAAATAAAACTTAGCATACATTGCAAATGTTTAAGATTATTTTGTGTTTCCACTTCAGACAACTTGATAAAGTTTGTAAGACCTGAATGTATTGCTTCAAATTGATAATGAATTTATAACAATTCAGAACCAGTTTTGTGTAATGGTTAAGGTGCTGGATTAGAAACTGGGAGACTGTGAATTCTAGTTCTCCCTTGGACAAGAAAGCTGGCTAGGTGGCTTTGGGCCAGCTTCTTGAGATGGACTATAGATCTAGTAATAATATTTAGATCAGAACCAGATATCTATACTTGTTTACTCAGAGAAACCCATTTATCTCTTATCAAGATGTATGCAGATGCTGAGATTTACACATAGAGAACAGATGAAAAATTTGGTTAATCAAATGGAAATATTAATATTTATGTTTAGTGGCTTGGATCCATGGTAATTCTACTATGGATGCAAGGGGTCCTTCCCTCTGTTGAAAACTTGTGATATTGTTACTGGTGTATCATTGAAAGAGGGTTCTTTATTGATTAAACTTTTTCTCCTTAATCTTCTACCCTCTATCACAAAAAGTCTGAAGCGGGCTGAATAAAATTGTTGCACTAGTGGTAGTGCAAAGGAAACTCACTCCAACCCATAGTTTATAAAGTTCCACAAGGTGGTCTTCCCCCAGTTTAGGATGTGCCTCATGATGACTTGTTATAACAGTTTGTTTATTTAGTATTACTTGAATCTTAAAAGCATTTACATCTTTCAGCTGGAACAATTCAGAAAAGGCTTGCAGAATAATAGAAATGATAGCTACTGCCTTTTAGCTTACAACCAAGAAGGCAGGGCAAAGAGCAATAAAACTTCAAGGGCAGTTCTTAATGTTTCATGATTCTTATTATGGCCAGCTGTGGTGCAAGTGATGAATTTGCTGGTCTTTATCACAGGGTTTTGGTTCTGAAGGCCTTTGTGGCAGGGAGTCTTGCTCAGTGGGTGAGGGCAGCAGCTGGTAGAGACTGCTAACCTCTAGGATTTTTATTACAGTATTTTTTTAAATCATATGATTGTTTCTGCACTTACAACATTATGACTTTTTAAAAGGCCAGTGATTTTATAGAAGGAAGGAAGAAATGAATGAATGATGATATCCTGGGCTGTCTCCTTATATGAGACTGAATTTTTCTTTGATGCTTGTTAAAAGAGATAATCTCCATGCACAGGGAAGCAGTGAGTGTAGTTGATAAAGTTTGTTCATTTTTAAGATGCTTGGGATGTTTTCAATGTTATTCTTTATTTTGCATTTGGGAATATTTGAAATGTAATTGGTAGAAGAGATGTTATTCTTTGCTCTCTTTATTTTTATTGTTTTGAAGTGCTTTAAATGTATTGGAGTAATGTTCTTGATTGCATTTGATAATATAGTAATGCTTTGTTTGCCTTTCAGAAGGAATTGATGAACTGGACAGTTACATGTATCAAACAGTGGGCCATCATGCTATAGAATTATATGCTGAAGCAATGGGCTTGCCTCTTTACCGACACACGATTAAGGGTACCAGCGTTAACACAGGCAGCATCTACACAAAATGTGAGGGTGATGAGGTTGAAGATCTTTATCAGCTTCTGAAATTTGTCAAGGTATTTTGTATGGCAACTTCATCTCTTAAATGTAAGGATTAAAGCTGTAGACCTCAAGCCTGTAGTTGCCTATTCTCTTGTACTCATCCATATTATTGCTGTATATCTTGTTTCCCATAGAGAATAAACTTGGAAGAAGTGGCCTTAATTTAGAGTTTATTCTGCACTTTACTGTTGCTTCCTGCTTCAGGTTAAAGATCCTATTATAGCTGTAAAAACTGATTTATGCCAAGAAATACATCAGAATGGGATAGTGATTCAATACCTCCCAAGTTTTACGTTGCTGATTATTTTTTCTTGTTCCGAATTTATGTTTCGTATCTTTTGTTTGTGTATTTAACTGTAGGCAGCACAGTATTTGCCATGTTAAAAGCCTGTGAATTTTAAAGGAAAATCAAAGAGGACAGAATTCATTATTGATATTGTATTATTTACTTGGAGCATCATCACAGATTGGAGTTTTGTTATTGATGATACATTGAATTACCAGGATAGCATTTTTAGAAAGCAGGAAAATATCACTGATTTTGGTTGATATAGTGTAAACTATGGTTTATTGGTATGAGAATGAGCAGTAGTGAGTCACTTGGTATCATGTTCCCCTTTGGTAGTATGGTTGGGAGAATAAGTCAAGAAGCTTTAAATTGCTGTTTAGTATTGCATGCAAAGTGAGCTATTGTAATTGAAAGATCTAGTGTCTTCTAAGAATTCTGAAAAGAATGATATTTCCTGTTACTTAATTAGAAAGAATGTCTTTCTGCACATCCATAGTCTTTTCCATTTGGCTCCTTTTTAAATTGATTTACTGATTCAATATAAGTAGAATACTCTATTTAAGCATCCAAGCTTCCCTCTGTATTGTTGGACTGATGCAGTTGACTGGACATAACTATTTATTCTGTACCAGCTACATAGATTTTTAACAACATGAAAATTTTGATAAAAATGTGACAAAATTTATAATATTATGTCTCTTTACCATCTTAAAGAGGTAGTTCATAATCGTTTGAACTCTGATATTCAGATCAGGAAGCTTGATAACTGTCACTGTAGTCTATATAAAACAGATTGTTTTATATTTATATTACATAGATTTTGAGGTTCTGTATTTATGGCTGATTTATCATAAAAATATACCTCCTGGAATAGTTGAGACAATAGTGACTATTGGCCTGAAGGTTGGCTGATGAATTTCAAATAGGATGCTTACTGTTGTTCTATTAGATAAAATATACTTAAAAGATTTTCAACAATCACTCGGAATATAATAATACTTATGTTGTTTCTAAACTTGGATTTCCTTTTTAGAACAATGGTGTGTTTAACCTGCACCCAACTACAGAGAGATCATTTACGGGTCTCAGCGGAATATTTTTAGCATGCAAACTGATTGAAGGAAATGGACCATAGCTTTGAACAGAAATCTAGGTGGAAAAATAAGGCTGACAAAAGGTTGTTCAAATTTAAATGTTTCTGACCTGGATACCTGTGGCTATAGCTTATGCTCATGGACAATTTTTTCCTTCTGGTTTGGTGCAGAAATGTGAGCTCTATCACCACAAGTAATTACTGTAGGGGAATGACTGAGATAGAGTGCTGGAAGTTGTGAGCATCTTGTGAACTCAGTGCAGGGATTTAACCTTCTGCTGTAATGAACAGGTTGAAGCAGCGGCAGCTAAACATTACACATAAAACAAAAGGGTTATGCTAGGTAGTATCTTATATGTATAGTGGAAGCAAACTCGTTGATGAAACAAGCTTGGGCATCTGTATTTTCCCCCTATTTATTCTGAATGACTTTCAGAATAAATTAAGTGTACAATTTCTCACTGCAGAACAGAAATAGCAACAAAATGCATAATTTCATTATGCAGAACTATAGATGTACTGCTCTTAATGGTATTGGTTCCATGGAAGTTCTGAAAAAGATTTCAGTTAGTATTACATTAAGAACAAGTTTACTCTGCTCTAAGGCAATGGTTTCAAAATTGTTCCAGGTATTAGCTTATCTTGGAATTTACCGGGGGTCCTTAATAAGCAGATAAGTAATGGAGAAACTGCATGGGAAAAAAGTTAATACATTTTCATGCAATATGCAAAAAGTGTGTGTGTTCATATCAGCTCACTTAGAGCAATAGTGAAACATTTGTGGAAGACAGTTTCTGTGCATAAGAGGAAAAAAAAAACCTCTGTTTCTGTCATGAACAGGGAGATGTTGGTGTAGAAAGAATTGTTGCTGTTTATTCGTTTAGTCGCTTCCGACTCTTCGTGACTTCATGGACCAGCCCATGCCAGAGCTTCCTGTTGGTTGTCACCACACTCAGCTCCCCCAGGGACGAGTCCGTCACCTCTAGAATATCATCCATCCATCTTGCCCTTGGTCGGCCCCTCTTCCTTTTGCCTTCCACTCTCCCGAGCATCAGCATCTTCTCCAGGGTGTCCTGTCTTCTCATTATGTGGCCAAAGTATTTCAGTTTTGCCTTTAATGTCATTCCCTCAAGTGAGCAGTCTGGCTTTATTTCCTAGAGGATGGACTGGTTTGATCTTCTTGCAGTCCAAGGCACTCTCAGAATTTTCCTCCAACAATAGGAAAGAATTACCTGAATGTAAAAGCTTTGGAAACTGGCTAGAAGGATGCAAATCTTAATCGTCTTTGAAAACACTGTATTTTAAGTTTCTTAATGGAGAATAGCTCAAACTTTCCATTACCGAAGGGATGAGGAAGTTGCAATAATATGAGCAATGATGACCTGCATGATTTTAGCTTTTAAGAAATATTTTATTTGAAATTGGCCCCAGTGCCATTATACAGTGTCAGCCCTCTCCTGAAAAGTTTTCTTGTTATTGACTGAAGACTTAATGCAGTGATGTTTGTTTATTGCTTAAGGATAGGGTTTGAAAATTTGCAATACCATTGGACTTGGCTATAATACACAATGTGGTTCTTAGTGAATTATTCTAACTTTTTCCATGCCAAAAGATGTTTTTAGGATGAAGTAATAAGGGGAGGAAAGGAAATGTATTATTGATCAATTAAACTAAATGATTAATAGTAGGACAAACTTTCTTTTCATTTTCTTTCAGACAGCAAGGACTGAATATGTTGCTATTATCTGGAGAATAACAGTCAGTTATGACATAAATTAATGCTAATGTTAAATCTTGACAACTTCTGCTTTGGAAGTTTGTGCATGATATTTATAACTATAGTTGAAAGATGTTATCAAGTTGTCTTGGACTAAATAAGTGAGGTGTTTTTTTCTAAGTAGATATTAATTTCACTGGAAAAAAATTCAAAGATATAAATATATGGAATCAATTGCATTTATGAAAGACATTCAATAACCATGCTTTTACAGCTGAATTCATTTAAAGCACTTCTAAAATTGCACTCGAAACCTTGCATGCCTCAGTACATTATTGGGTACTTTATAAGAACAAGAATAAAAGTTTGGGGTTTTTAATTTTTTAGGGGGGAAAAGAAAGAAAGGCCTTGATCCTGTTTTATGTCATGGGCAGCTACTTGCACTTAAGAATTGATGACCTAGATGTGAGTACAGTATATTCAAATGGCCCTCTAGACTGTTCTCTGAGAAATAGCCATCCAACATTTGGTTAGAAACCTTTAACAAAGCTAAGCCATCTAACACAATTGCTGGTTTCACACATTGTGCAAAACTATTTTTTTTTAACCACAGTTTGTTAAACAATACACAGTTGGCTGGGTTCACACATACTAACCCATACATTCACACTACATCATTGCCAAACAAACCAAACCATATTATTGATATACAGTGATGGACAGACTTTTTCGGTTAGTTTCACTGTCAATCATTAGGCTTTTCCACCAAATGTTTAGTCACACAGGTGTCCTCCATGTGTTTTCCCTCTGTTGGAATGAGGCATACGCATCTTTATTAATAGCATTACAACATTAAGCTACTAACAGAGGTTACTTCAGAGGTTTAATTTTAAAAAAAGGTATTGTTTTAAAATAGCAGCACTTTGATAATTTTTATAAAAACCTCTTGCTGAGGGTTTTTTTTTGGCTTGCTAACAAGGTAGAAACGAGCGCTAAACTTGCTCCAATTTTCCTCGGTGCACGGATCTGAGTTAGGTTGGGTTCTGCTGGCTAGGAATTATGAGAACTGACGTTTTACACATCTGGAAGATACCAACAAATTGCAGAAATCAGGCTGAAGCAATAATTTCTTGGTGTATTAAAATCTGGGAAATAATTATTGCAATGTGTCATAATTTTGCAATTATTGTAGCTTGAAATGGCTAATTCTTTCAGACATTTAGCAGGAGCTGAAACAAAATTGTTTCTGTCTTTGAATTCTTATAAAATACCAAGAGTAGTCCTTTTGACTTACACTATTCTTATATCCTGCAGATAATAATCAGATATGAGAAGTTACTAAAGAAAATCTGGCTATAATTCATAAGAATAAGGCATCTTGCGGGTTGACTTTTTTTTCCCCTTTGTTAAAAGAACATGTCAAAGTTTAAAACATTAATTTATTTAAATAAAGTCCAAATCAGTGTTCATTAAAAGTTCCAGAGTGGAGTAGAACTATTCTAGGCACAATAGCATTCATAAAAGCCAGAAACAGCATCTGTAAAGTCAGTAAATTCCCCAGAGCCATAAAATACTAAACTCTGTTGTAAAACATACTGAAATGTCTAGGATTTTTCTTGATGTTGAAAAATACAGTAAAGGTGGTGGTGGATGAGATTCTTTGGGAAAGGTTTCCAGATGTTGAGTAGTGCAACTGCAAAAACACTCACCTACTTTCATTTGCTTGGGGATGGGGCTGGAGGAAGAATGGGAGCTTTAGACAAAGGCTTATGGACATTCTTAGGAGGTATGGGACATCTAGCTAATGGCAAAGAAATAAAATACTAATGTCCTCACACTAGGTTCCTGATTTACAGTAGTTCGTTTCTGTCATGCCTCCTTCCTTCCTTCCGTATTTAAGAACAGAGCCAGTGTGGTGTCATGGTTAGGGCAGTGGACTTCAAATCCCAGAATCCCCCATCCAGCATGCTTAGTAGGTCATTTCAATATGCCCCTGTGTCTGTCTTTGACTAGAACAGCGTTCTGCAACTTTGGCAACATGCTGGCTGGGGAATTCTGGGAGTTGAAGTCCACAGATCTTCAAGCTGCCAAGGTTAAGAAACACTGGGTTAGGGTGTTGGACTGGGAGTAGGGAAACTTTAAGCATAGAAGACAGCTGGGTGACCTTGGGCCAGTCACTCCCTCTCAGCCCTAATCAGTATTAGGCTCTGTGACAATCCAGATGAAAAACTAATCACATCTTGCATTGATAATTTTACTCTGTGAACTGAAGCACAGTGCAAAACAAGGTGACCTGCAACCAAGTAGGACAAATGCTAGGGATAATACTCAAAAGCATTTTGGTTCTCAGTCACATAGCACCGAGGTAGTGTGCTGAGGCAGTGCACATGCTCCCAATTTGCATACATTATAGACCCTGAGCATATAGTTAGAAGAAACTACATGCCTAAGTTTTGTGCATTTTAATCTTCCTCCCCCTTTCCCCAAAACATAGCATATCCTTTACTGTGATCATCAATAACAATTGCCTTGTTATGCATCCCAAAACTCAGTGTGTGTATTATGATTGTTAGTGTTGTTTTAATAGGTGATTTACTCCATTCTATTAGATTAAATAATGCTAGATAGTACAGTAGGTACTATTCTAGTGGCATACACATCCAAGGTAATATGCTGGAACCATGCTTACCTAATGGATAAGCTGTTAATATGATCTCCCGATTTGTTTTAGATATAATGCGTAAGGCAATTTGGTATTGTAATATTAAGAATGACATCTTCAGTTCCGTAGTAGACGAGGAACAACTGTTTTAAATTAGTGATTTTGCCACTGATTCTGCAATTCCTAAAATAGGTCCAAGTTTGTTGATAAGATCTGTAAGTGTGGAAGTCTTATGAAACATGTTGCTCAAGTATATAGTAATTGTTAAGTGATGATATATTTTGAAAAGGAACATAGTTTTGTAACTTACATTTTTAACTATAGTAGAAACCGAAGGGAGATGATACTTGTATTAATGTAAAACAAGGTTTATTCCTTTGGTCATTACAGGGAGCAATAGTGATACATAGAGAATGCTTGTGATATTATCCTACATGGTTACCCATTGTCTACTTGCTTATATATTATTATAAACATATTATCTCTTAAAATATAGATAGAACATAACATTTCAAAAGTGTTTTCTCAACTATAGATCCATTCACAGCGTTTTCTACTTGTCATATTTACATTGCCGGTAGAATTATTTTTCTCCTTAGTCTCTCATTATTATAATGAACTTCTACTGAATGGTAATAATTTATTTGAATCCTTTTATGTCTCTGTTCATTCTTTATGTTCAGAGTGACTAATTTGTGGAGATATTTACAGATTTTTAGCAAGTAGATCGATCCTTTGAATAAAGGCTTTGCTTGCAGTAGCCATTCCCAGCTGGTCCTGACTAGAAGTTATGGGGATTGAAGTCCAACCCATTGGATGGAGTTGGATTGGGGAATTTATTTTAAGCTATCTACTCAACATTGTTTTAGTGGGAAGGTGGACATATGTACTGTAAATGTTGGATCACTGGATGAGTTTGTTATAACTCAGCTGAGACTGATAAAAAATAATCAAGACATTTTGCAGACTAAATAACAGCCCGATCTTTGGATTCAGGAATGGTCTGCATGGTGAGGGTATCCTATAAATTAAATTGCTGTGTATATCAATTACATTGTATAATAACCCTCCCGGGCAACTTAATAAATAAACCACATTGTTTGTTTGTTTGTTTATTTGTTCGATTTCTATTTTTTCTCTTGCAAGCAGAACTTGAAACTCATTCATTCCACCGTTTTCTATCTTATATGAATAAGAGCACCGGAACTAATCTTTGCATATTATTTCAGTGATCTGTAACAACAGCTTTGTAGTACTAGAGCAGGGATGGGGAACCTGGTGGTGCCCTTCAGATGTGAGATTACTGCACCCGTAGGTCTTTGTAGTGTACCATATTTTTTAGGGTTGATGACAGTGTAGACTAGAACCTTGTTGCCTATTCTGTAGTGCATGATATTAACAGTGGTGGTGATGAGGATGATAACGATAATGTGTACAGAGGGGAAGACTGAAACTAGCCACCGCGCTGAATTTAGTTTCAGCTAATACAATCTGGTATATTAGTTGCTTTTTTATCATCTTATATGCCAGTGCAGTGCGATGTAAAATTCATTTAGTGATGGATCTGGGATTTGGGGGGCCGTTCAGAAAAACAATCCTCAGAAATAGGTGCCTTCTTAAGAAGGAAGAAAGCTTGAAAACACCTTTCTCCAGCTGCCTTTGATAAAGTTGCTATGCAAGCACATGAGTTAGAAGACAGCCAGAAACAGTTTTGAAGCAGCTGGGCAAACCTGTAAAGAGATGTTGTTGTTTTAATGATTTGAAGAGAGGTACTTGGCTCTTACATGTTGCAAAGCACCTTGTTTGAATGCTTTGGGCAGACCCAACAGACTCATCTAAAGTTAGTTACATCTGGGACTAAAACCAGAAGGAGTAATAAAAATTGGGGCAGGAGAAAGGGAGAGTGAGTCTGGGAGGGAATTGAAGGAAGCTGAAGAGATGGTTGCTGTATTGTTGGCTAAATGCTGTTTTTAGGTTAAACGGCTTTGCATCATTTTCCAAAAGTGTTATAAGGATGCAGTTAATCTTACTTGAAAATAAATTGAATTTATTTTCAGGGGAAGACTTTTCCAAGTGTTGTGTTTGTCTTTCTAATGTCATTAATAAATATTGCATTATGTACATTATGTACTGCCCCTGCAGTTCACCTGAAAATTGTATGACTGGCTCCCTCCTTCCTCTCTGCACAAAAGGTAACTGCTTACTGTGAGAAATATAAAATTTTATATAAATACTTTCTGTGGATTTGTCCCTGGGTATGTCGGACTGCAACCTGTTGTGTTACTTCTGAATAAGCAGAGAAAGCAAAGCTAGTGGTGAAAGATGGCTAGGAAACCTTGGTTTCTTTTCCTAATCAGTCCTAAGTCTCTGATTGCCGGGTTTTCTTAATTTCCCACTGCCAGGATATTTTAATGTGGCGTTGCTTGATGAATGTGGTGTTCTGGATCTGTAAGATTCTCACATGTATTCGGAAACGGGTAACTAGGCATTGTTTACAGGACGTCAAATGAACTATGCTTTTGCTGCACATTGATAAACACACGTTTCCTCCTTTTATCAGGGATATTGCACAATGTGAACTATGGGTTTCCAACTGTACTCATTCTTTTCAAACTTCTTCCTGTTTAAAAGTTAAGCTTCACTAATTGGAAGCTGATCAGTCCCTGGATTTCTTTTTATTTTGCCTTTAAAGTCTGTTTATTAGTCATTAAATCTAACCTTTACCTAGTTCAGGTTTGGCAAGACTTCAGAAAGAAACAATATATTTATTCTTAAGAAGATCATGTCATCCTTCTAAATGCAAAGTGAACATTAATTAACTGTAATATTTGCTAATCATTTTGCTTTAATATTCCTTTAAGAGTACTACCATTTTAAATGAAATACTTGTATATGGATAAACAGTGGTCCATATTTCTCTAGCAGCAGCTAGATTTCTAATTATCACTTAAAATCTTATATTGCTACATAAATACTAATGGATCATGTTAAAGATCTTTGGGAAAAATGAAATCTGTAATTTGTTTTAATAATCTTTATAGCGTTCACATTTGCAATTAATGGGAACTTATGTTAAAGAGATCAGTGCAATTTAAAGTCACTTATCAAAATGTTTTGCTTGGATTTACTGTGACGCATGGATTTGATTTCAGTAAAATATGTATTTAAGAAGTAATTGTAATTAAGTCATAAGGGCAGCATATATATTAAAAACACCTTTGGAACCCTTTACGTTTGATCAAGAAATATAGTTTGCATTTTGGGACTGAACCGTGTATAGGTCCACTGAACAGACTGATGCTGAATTGTGTGAATTAGTTTTGGAATTAGCAAGTCTTGAAAACAATAGTGTCAACAAAGGAACTGAAAACAGTCATCCTTTTATGGAGAGGGAGTAGCTAAGGGAATTTTCAGATTGTGTGTGTATGTGTGAGAAAAAAAAAAATCCCTTCTCACCCCTGTGGTTGGTATGTGTCTTCCTCAACCTCAGGTCCTCGACCAGAGGCCTGGGTGTTTGAGGGTTCTGCGCAGTATCTTGGCTGTTCCTAGCACTGCACTCTTCTGGACAGAGAGCTCTGATGTTGTTCCTGGGATCTGTTGGAGCCACTCTCTCAGCTTGGGGTCACAGCCCCAAGTGCCCCTACCACCACTGGAAGCACTTTGACCTTCACTTTCCACATCCTCTCTAGTTCCTCCTTCAGGCCCTGGTACTTCTCCAGCTTCTCATACTCCTTCTTCCTGATGTTGCTGTCACTTGGCACTGCTATATCTATGACCACTGCTGTCTTTTGGTCCTTGTCTATTACCACAATGTCCGGATGATTGGCCGGTATCTGTCTGTCTGTCTGGATCTGGAAGTCCCACAGGATCTTAGCCCTGTCATTCTCCACAACCTTCTGTGGAATCTGCCATCTGGACTTGGGAGGATCTAGCCCATACACTGTGCAGATGTTCCTGTACGCAATGCCAGCTACTTGGTTGTGTCATTCAGTGTATACTATTCCTGCCTGCATCTTACACCCTGCCACTATGTGATGGACTGTCTCTGAGACCTTTCTGCACAGTCTGCACCTTGGGTCCTGTCTAGTGTGGTAGACCCCTGCTTCTGTGGATCTGGTGCTTAGTGCCTGTTCTTGTGCTTCTATGATCAGTGCCTCAGTGCTGTCTTTTAGTCCAGCCCTTTCCAGCCACTGGTAGGATTTCCCAATGTCAGCCACCTCAACTATCTGTCAATTGTACATCCCATGCAGGGTCTTGTCTTGCCATGGCACTTCTGCTTGATCTTCCCTCCATAGTTTTGGAATTAGCAAGTCTTGAAAACAATAGTGTCAACAAAGGAACTGAAAACAGTCATCCTTTTATGGAGAAGGAGTGGCTAAGGGGATTTTCAGACTCTGTGTGTGTGTGTAGTGTTCTCATTAAACAACAGAAAAATGTGAATGAAAAAATACTGTTTTTTTTTAATTTAGTCCTGAATCAGCTTGTAGTACTACATGGCCGAGCAGTATTACACATGCTTAAACCCTGTTGAAATAAATGGAACTTAAGCATTAATTTAAGCATGCTACAGATAAAAGGTTCATATGGAGAAAAAGAACAGTCCCTGAATATTGTGGCTATTTTGATAACACATCAAAGAAAAATAAAAGATTTTGCATGGATATCACGTATGTTTAATTTGATGGAGATAATTTCCATTTCCTGTTTTTGAAATAAAAAATATGGTATTTTGTAATCAAAAACATGGTATCTTGGTACTAAATTTACTAGCACATAAAATAAGCCATATATTAACTCTTCATTTTAATGTTCTATGTATGTTTTAATAAAGAAAATCCATAGCATCTGTTTTTTTAACACAGAGATGGACAATGATATTTATGGCACAACTTCTTTTTTGAAAACTTAAGTTTGGCTATATTATATCTATAATTCTAGTAACAATGTCTTATTGTTATATAATACCTACAAAGGTAGAAGGACAGAATTAGCCTTTTAAATAAAAACTATATAATATTAACATCCTGCTCCTAGTAATAGAATTGAATCTGCTCATGCATGTTATTTCTGCTGATCACAATGTGGGATTGTAGTGAAACTGATTTGTGAAGAGTGGGGTGCTCTGATTAAATTATCTTTTTTCAATGGAGCAACTATCAGGGATAATTCTACTTATATATACTACTTATATATACCATAGTGGTATATTCAGTCCAACAGGCTGTTGCAAACTTCGTATTTTTCGCGCAAGTTCAGTTATCTTTAGAAAATCTTAGCTTTTTGGGGGGGGGGGTGCTACAAATCAGGTAGGCTTACTACATTTGCATCCTTCATATACAGTGAATTGGATATTTTTGACAGCTCCTTTTTACAGACCAGTGCAGCCCCCAAAAATGTTCTAAAACTGATACAACAGTGCCCTCTGTAGGTTGTGTGTATGCAGTTTCTTGTGGCAGGAGGATTTAAATATTCTTAGGATGGGAGGTTGAAAGCAGGATGTTAGATCATTCTTAAAATATTTTGAAGCTTTTTTCCTTAAATACATTTTGATTTATATGCATTCCAGAAAGTAACAATACTCTAATACTGTATTAAAATAAAATGTTTGAATTATTTTACATTTGTTGTATGCTTCTTAATATATCAGAGTAAATTACTTATTTTGTGAGATATATTTTCTACCCATTTGAGGCTAATAGAGTCTTTAAACAATGGTATTTTTCTAGGAATTTTCTTTGTACTTTTTAATTTTGGCATTGAACATGTAATTTAAGACATTAATTATGTGTACATTTGTGTAAAGAGTCAGTGTAGTATAGTAATTGAAGATGGTGGACATAGGTCTGGGAAGACACACATTCATGTTCACCCTTTGCCAACAAAAATCACTGCATAGTTTTGAGCCAGTCATAATCTCTTAGCTCAACATATCCCATAGAACTCTTATGGGGAGAAATGGAGAAATTCGTGAAGGAAAGTTGAGATATAAATCCAAAAATAACTTAATAACTTGTTAACTGTGCAACTCATAACTCATGCAATGTTTTTGATAGACTGTGCAGGTTTATTGTGTCCTGTTAGACTTTCAAAGAATTCTCCAGAATTGATACATAGGCTGTCAGAATAGCTTTCCTCAATGAAAGTCTGTGTTACATGGACATTTTGTGTGATTACATTGCACACAAATATATATTTCAGTGCCATTTTATGGTACTTAATAAAAATTATTCTGATTGCTTAATGATTGATATGGCCTTCTGAAGGCATTGTTTGACAACTGTTCCCATTCACAAAAGGCCCAAAATAACCCTAATTAAGTGTGTAAACCATGCTGTGCCAACTGTTTGTCAGAATTGCTAGAAGTGGATGTGCTTCTTTAGGGATTCTGAGTCTTAACTTGTTATTGATATATTTTCCCTTAATTTTTTATTTAAAAATTAAATTAAATTAAAATTAAAATTAAAAAATTATTTTGTAATGGAAAATATAAGTAAATGCTTTAAATTTCTTTTTGTCAATTCAAAATTCTATATCATTGAAGTTTTCAGAGATAAAAAGTGAGCCAGTAGAAATTGCTAGATGGTATTATGGATATAAAAAGTCACAAATCACAATGTAATGTCAATTCCTGATGACTTCGTGGATGTGTCCTTGACCTAGACTTGGCCACAGTGTGAAAGTTCTTTGACTTTGCCTTCTTTGTGCATGTGTATGTGTGTGTTTTCCAACTTCTGAAATCAAGTCCAACTCTGCTTAGCTTTCTATGGTTCTTCACAAGCTATTTGGACTGCATTGTGATTACAGAGATTCCAATTGATAAAAACAATAATTAATAAGCTTTAATTAAAATTTCATATCTATTGTGTTCTTTATGCACAGAATTCAGTATAACATGCACAGTATACATGCACAGAATTCAGTTTAACAGTGTTGGAAAAAAATGGGGGTTGATAAGTTGCATATAATTTCCACATTTAGAAAGTCATTAAGCAGATATTCTGCAAACTGGATGGTTATTTGGCATTAAAAACCCCCTCAAAAGTTTAATTCTAATATTTATTATTTATGGAAGACAACATGGGTCACTTGCAGTAAATAAAAGGATACTAATATTTCTAGAAGAAAACTATACCAGAGGCAAAATATCTGAGAGTAATATTCTCTCCTAAGCACATGGCAAGAGTTTTCCTTGGAAAATAGAGTGGTACACACAAACAAATTCAGATATCAGGTATGGGATACGTATGGTTTTGATTAAATGCTATAGAAGTAATACGAACTTGCCAAAGAGGGAAAAAGAATTACAAAATCAGGATAAGTATCCTGTAAGGCACAACTCTCCCCATCTTCAGGGCAAGGATATTGGTTTTGCAGTAGTGTGGGGTTAGGACAAAAATTAAAATTTCATTTCAATGAAATTTCATTTCATTGAAAATTTAAGTAAAAGTAAATATAGTTGATGTGATCAGTGTAAAGTCATGTATTTAGTTATCAATGTTTTCTGTCATATTAAAAAGTAGAGTTCGCTAACAACTTTTGGAGGTCTCTGGAGCCATACCCAAGGGTTTCAGGATGGGGTGCATTGGCACTAAGACCTCTGAACATGTATCTCTGCATTAAATAATAAGAGACATGCATAATTTAGGTTTTAAGATTGCAAATAATGTAACTTATTAGGAAAGTGTGTGCTATTACAGTTCTTGTTTCCAAGGAAAAGTGTTTAAACAAATTATAGCTGAATTTTTCATAAACAATTCAAGTATTGATGACCTATTTTACAGAAAAAACTCTTTTTTAAAGCTGTGATAGCTAAGATAATATGCTATCATGGTGATAAAAATAACAAGGTATATTGAAATGAAGATAATGAATTAAGATTCAGTTTAATTAAAATAATGATAGATATAGGCTACATTACAGGGAACAGTGAATTATAGCTGTTCTGCCCAGTGAGTGCTTGGGTAATTTAGTAAGATTTTTCAAAGAATGACAGAGCACCCACCGCAGAATGTTACGGGAAGTGCCCTGTTTATCTTCCATACATTTCTTTCTTTTAATTAAAATGTCAATGATAATTTTATAGCACCTCACCCCCCCAAAAAAAACCCTCCACTAAACAACCTTTGATTTTCATCTTAAGTTATGAAAAGAAGTTCTTGTTATTTATAACTGAAAGAAATATGCCATGAAGAAACCAGTTTATTCAATCTACATTTTAATATTGTAGACTGGTATGCACTTCTCTTCAACGAAGTGATCAAATCCTTATCATTAAATTGTGTTTATGTAGTCTTTAAAAAGTCTCAGAATGGTTCATATAAAGAGATTATCTATTTTTATTCTTTATGCTTTAGGACAGTATTTCCCAAATTGTATTTTCATGTGTGTTGGACTACAATTCCCATCATTTTCCAGTAACAGAGATATTTCATAGGAAATCCTATCTATTGGAGTTTTCAAACACTGTGTCCAGCTGTCCCTGACTATTTTATGGGTTGCCAAATTTGAAAGATACAAATAGATTCTCTTTCCTGTGAGTCATTAAAAATGGAAAATAAAAATGCTGGGAAGCTTCCATCTTCTTGATTGTAGGCTTTTTCCACCTTGAACAGTCAGCATGCTTTGTATGTGCCTGCAGAATGGAATTATTGACTATTTAATATAAGTAGCTCAAATTTTCTTTTTGCACAGATTGGCTCTTCTAGACTGTTTTGCAAAAGGAAATATAAGGGGATGTTAAAGATGCAAAGGGGCTTGGACTGCTAGGTCTTTCAGTAGTTCAGAGGCAGGATGGGTCAGTCTGGTCAGAACTGTCCTGCTTTGGCCTTTAGAAGGAAATGCTTGTTTGTTCCTCCCTTCTTTGGAACATACACGGCATTTCCAGCTTTGTGCTGGTTAAGAGGTGAACATTCTGTTTGCCAAATTACTCATCTTCCCCACCCTTAACAGTGGCTGAATAATTTCTGCTTTTGACTGGAGTTTTGATTGGAGCGAGCTTTCCCATAAGCCACTAAATCCAGAGAAATCATGTGAAACGGGCAAAGTAAAATTTGAAGATTCATTATTTTTTTTTAGAAGGCTTCACTTTGGGTTCTGGGAGTTAACTAAAGCTGAATATAGTGCTGTCTTTTGAGAGATACTTATTTGGTTCATATTGTGATGTTTGATGTTGTTTTCAGTGTGTTTTGTGACCTGAGTTGTTATGGCTTGTAACCCCTGGTTTATGGTTCAAAAATAAGTTCAGCATATTATATAGGCAGGCTGTACATATTTACTGATGCAGATTGCTGACATCCCAGATTTGGTTGGTCATGGAGATTCCCAACTCTCCTTGCGTAGTGTCAAGCCCTATTAGGTAGACCAAATAGGAACTCAACTCCACAGGAAGACTAAAACTACTTTTTGAGACTGGCTATAATAGAATTTTGCCATTTTGGTTGTACTGTACCTCCTCCTCCTTATTCTTCAATGAATTGGGGAGGTCTTTGCCTGAGCTGCTTCCGAATATTATCTTGTTTTTTTAAAAAAATGCCCAGGTAATGCTTCTGGCATATCTGTTAAGCTTATCTTCCTTACTCCCTAAGTGTATTCATTGTATCATAAATAATGGAAGTTACTTTGAGATTCAACAAGTCAAGTGCTTGAATCTGGCACTGCCCCCCACTTCCTGAGGTATTGATGCTCTAATCTTTTATTTAATCTTAAACGGATTACCCTGGTCTATTTGTTTGGGTCCCTCTTCTTGTGATGTTTTTCAAGGTCATAGCCCTTTGCCTTGCATTTTTTTGTGGTCAAGGGTATGTGATTAACTCTTCCTTCACACTTATTTCTTCAAGTTTTTCTTTAATGAAGAAGAATTACAGGTAGAGGCAGAATTGGTTAGTCCTGTGTAACTTGAAACTATGTAATGTTTTGGTGTAGCTTAAAATCTGTAACTATTGTTTAATTGATAGATGTACCTTCTTTGATAACTGTTTCTGTGAAAACTGTTTAATTTCCTCTGTGGACAGCTTCTTTAATTTTATATTCTATAGAAAATGGAATTTAACTGTTTTTTAAACAGCAGAAACAAATGAAGTGGAAACAAAAGATGGATTGTCCTAGGTAAGAAAAAAATATTCTTAAGTATTTCATTATCTTCCTAATACACAAGTTCCCAAACTATCAGTGATTGCAGATCACAAGCAGAGGGGAAAAGTTCCAGTTTGTCTTAATGAAATATTCAGTATCCACCCCCCTCTCTTAGTTGCTGTCAACCTTATTTCAACTTGCTCCTAATTTTACTCTGTTAAATATATTCTGATTCTGAGAGTATCTTGTTTGTCAGTTCTTCATGTTACACTGATGGGGATGAGAGAGGTATTGTAGGGAAAATGGGTCAGTTGTTATTTATTACCCAATTGCCAGGGTGACTTATTCATTGCCTGCATCATCATTCCCCAAAGTACTCCTTTACAGAATGGTGAATTATGTTTCAGGGAAAGAATCAGTAAATGCTTTCAGAGCAACATTTGCCATGAGACTCATCTTCTTTTATACATATTTTTGTTGCACTAAAAGGTGGGTGTGGTATAATTAACACCGAGAAAAATATGGTATAGGAAGTTATTTACATAAGGCATTTGTTTAGATCTGCAATGCAAACCCTAAGAAAACTGGTTTCTATCCAAATGTATTTACAGTTGATTAACTACTCTTTGAGGGAAAAATTAAGGGGAGATGTTGCCTAAGTTTGAGCCAAGTGCATTTCCAGTGAATTAACTGCATTGTGAAAAAATATGGCAAGGAGTTCATGCATTTAAAAAAAAATGTATCATGCCATTTTACAGTGGGATGGGCAGCTTGAGGATCCAGGCTTCCATGTGATCCTTGAATTTCGCAACCACAAAGCTCCATAATGATAACTGCCAAAACTCCTTCCCACCAATTTGAGTTTGGTGGGGGGTGAATAGAAAAAAATGCATTGTAAGCCTTAGACTACCCTTAATGCAATTTTTAAAGTAAATTTAAAAAAAAAAAACTCAACGAAAACAAAATTGTAGCTCTTCTCACATGTGGGACATGGAGTACCTACTTTAAATTATTACTCACCCATTCTGGCCCTTGATCTCCCCGAAAAATATAAATATACCTGCTGGCTGCAAGACAGGTTGATTCTGTTTTGCTTGTTTGCACGGTGTCTGTCTGGATGCATGCTTTCCTAGATGTAAGGCTGTAAAATCACTGCTGCTGTTTAGAAAGATGAGTGAGAAAAGATAATGTAGACCAGGGATTGCCAACGTCAGAGAGATCAGGGACTGCAGTGGTCACAACAATGTGTTTTTTTTAAATAATTTGATCGCAGGCAAGATACAGACCAAAGTTAAGTAACTATCTCAAACTGAATTTTCAGGCAAATACTTGTCATCTACTGAATCTTGCTCCTTTGGTGCTGCAGCAAAGCAGAGTGTTAATTTTGAGATCAGTTTGTTGAAAAAGAAAAGTAATTGCGCTTCTGAAAGTAATCATTATATTTCTGAAGGAGTGTGTCTGTTGTGATGCTTTTAAATGATTTAGTACAAGTTCTTGGGGTTATAGCCCATGCGTGTACCTCTGTGCAAATGTGCTTATGCAGTGCATAGCAAAGTTCAGCCATAATGCCAGGCTCTTATGTGACCTTACATTAATGCATTAATGGAATTAACTTCTTTGTGGTGTGCACTGTCCCTTCTGCACTATTTTAAGTGACAAATGAAATGGCAGAAAGCCAAATGAGGAGATGCACAGCCTGGTTTCCTCATTTTTTATTCTATATTTGCCAAACCATGTCTGAGGCTCCATGGAAGTATGGAATACAAATGGAACAAGGAGTTTTGCTATCTCTTCAACCTGTCTTCCATTTTGGAGATTTCTGCTCAACAGCAGTGGTATATTAAGTAGTCTATGACTTTCTAGGTAGGATTCATCACATTGGACTAAGCTGTGATTTTGCTAATACTTCTGTTAGCCGCAGTTGCCTAGGGTTCACATCACATTAAGTCATAAAACATGGGTTATTAACCATAGTGTCTAAGTTTATTGGACTAGGTAAGAATCACACTCATTATTGCTTAGTGCAATAATAGACCAGTTTGGTCTAGTGGTTAAGGCAACGGGCTAGAAACCAGGAGACAGAGTTCTAGTTCCACCTTAGGCATGAAAGCCAGTGGGGTGACCTTGGGCCAGTCACTTTCTCTCAGCCCAACTCACCTCACAGGGTTGTTGTTGTAAGGAAAATAGGAGGAGGAGAGAGTATTAGGTATGTTCCCTGCCTTGAGTTATTTATAAAAATAAGAAAGGTGGGATAGAAAATAAAAGAAAGAAAATAAACTCAGCTAGATATGGTGACCCCTGATATATATGGAGGAAGCAATTTCTGATAATATATGATGAGCCATTAAAAAGAGAGCCTTGTAGCTAATGCTGATGTACATATACATTTAGCAAATTAATTGACACCTATTAGCACATTCTCTTCCCCTCCCCTGTTGTTGTTTGTATTAAGTGGGAAAGAGTACAGAAAATTGTCCTTTTTTGTTGTTTTTTTGTAATAACACAATTTTAGGATTCTGCAAGATAACATTTGCAGAAGCAGCTACTCAATCTGGATTTTGGTTCTTGATCAGAAAGTGTATGTGGAATTTGGATAAAAATGTGCTTCTGGCTACCCATTTGCATATGGGACATGTGTGGACCCCAGTGCTTCAGTATGGTGGAATGAGGACAGAAGGGATGGTTATTTTTGATCTGGCCATTCTCTAAGCCTAATAAAATTTAGTTGCAGTGAGAATGTATGTTCAAAACCATTGTTTCAGTCTGTATTATGTCACCTGATTGTGGTTGTTTTGGTTACAGTCGTTTATTATATTTCTAATCTATACTATGAATTACTAGTAAATAAATTAAAATGTTAATACAATATGGAGTGTGTGTATCTGTATGCCCTCCAAAATATGAAAAGCTGTAAAAGTCACTATCCCTCTAAATGTAAGCACTTAACTAACTATAAAGGATGCATTTTTGTGGGACTGAATTTTTAAAAAAATATGATGGAAAACATAGAAGCACTGAAAATAAACATCATGTTATTCAACATGCACATGGTAGACACCAGATAACATCTTTCTTAGCCTTGAACAATCTGTGTTTGGTTTAAAATAATTCTTTTTCATCATCATCTTAACTTATACTCATGTTTTACAAGATATTTTGGGATTTATGAGGGAGGAAAAAGGAAGAAAGAATTTGAGCACTGCAGTGGGAAAAAAAGTCTTGGTAAGCCAAAGATAGAATTTCAGAAAGTACTGCCGTGTAATGGAAATGGTGACATAGGTTCAATTACATTATTTTATGGCAGTACAGCATGGTGTGTTATTGATGATATACTATATAATATAAGCCATGAACGTTTGGTCCCTGTTCAGTGAATTTTAAGACATCCAAACCTGGGAAGGCTTTTGAAAATTGTCAATAAAAGAAACTATTCATGCACAAATTCGATTGTCACACTGAGTCACCCTGCTTCCAGTGGCTCAGACAGGGACTTCCATGTATTTATAGGGGGTAGCAGCCGGGTGAAGAGATCATGTGAACTAGAGAAAGGCTGAAGGAATTGCTGATGCTGATTACTATAGGACATGTGGATGGGTTAATAACGAATAGAGTGAATGCTTGTGGTTTTGCTTTTTATCTTTTATTAGGAGGTAACAAAATGCATTTTTAACTTTCTCCATTCCATAGGTATGCAGTCTTTATTTTATTTCAACCAATTGAAAATGGTTTTTGTCTGGGTCTTGTCTAAAGTGCAACTGAAACTTTAAAAAGATGTTTGCCATATTGCCTCCGGGATGTTTGTCGCTACTGATATCATTTTGGGTAAAATCTGAATCAGTGAAATAATTTTATGGCCTCCATGATTTTCAAATGGGGAAAATAGGATAACATATCAATTTACAATTTCTTAAATTCCTTATTAATCCCAATCCCCCCAATAATTTTTTCAAGCTCTTCCCAATAAAAATTAATGCAGACAAAAATGAATATTAAAAAAAGCTTTCCCTCTCTAAGGTAATAGTGTCATTGTTGCCAATGATCATTATACAATGAATCAATCCTTTAACACACTCTCTTTGATGTCAGCTCATGGGGTGCCTATCTGCAGTTTGATGTGTTATTGTCAGTATCACACAACAAAGAAACCTGACATACAGTATTCTGATTGAATTCTCTGGGTAATGCTTCATTAAATTTAGTCTGCATTATTCTTTGGTAGATGCAGTCATCAAGCTTGAAATTAAGATTCCCTTCAATATTATCTCCTATCTTTCGCAATATCCTTTTCTTGGTGTTCTAAAGATTTGTGGAATAGAAATAAAATTGCATTTATTATTTAACTAGGTGATGAAACCACGTGTGTTACGTTAGTGTGTTTTGTCTAGCGGAAGCTAGACAGCCATGTGTCTGGAATACTTTCAGTTGGATTCCTTCATTGAGCAAGGGGGCTGGACTCAGTGGCCTACATGGCTCCTTACAACTCCATGATTCTAAATTCACCTGTTAGATTTGTATCCTGGTTGTAACAGCTAAAAGCAGTTGCATGGACCTTGCTTAAAATGAGAATGAAGTCCCTTCTTAACCCTTTGTTATATAAATCTGATGCTTCTTTTCCCCACCTTTCCCATGGCTTAATGGACACCTTGCTTTGCATGTCGCTCTTACATGGGAATTTCTAGGTCCCAACATCATCCCTGTACACAGGAATGAGAAAGAAAGGACAGGAAAGACCCAGAATTTTAATTCTGCTTTGGATCAAGACCTAATTATATATTTATGTTATTCATCAACTATGCTATGATTATATTATTAGCAATAGAATAGCAAATATTTGATTAATAACATTAACATAGCAAAAGGCTTAGATCTGCGGTATGTTGAAAAAGATGAAAAAATATAGATCTAAGCATTTTATTAACTCTGTAAGTATTGCTATCTGTTTGTAACCTGCCTTGAATTCAAATTTTGAATTCAAAGCAGCACTAGCCATGATCTTCAAGTCACTTCTTTTTTTAAATGGAATATATTAAAGTGTATGTCACTATTTGCAAATAAGCTGTTTCACAGTTGTGGCCAATAGCTCACTTTTACCAAAAATTCCCTTTTGTATTTTTGTGAAATCTCCCTGTGCATTTATTTTGTTATGGTAAATAAATGACAAGTCATTGTTAAACTAATTTCTTTTGATTTATCACAGTTAATTTCATTTTTTTATTTCATTTTCTCTTCAGAGATTTTTACTCAAATACTATTAAAATTGCAATTTGCAAAATCCTTTGTTAATGATCATTTGAGTGACTCATTAGTAATTGGTTCCTTTCAGCTGAAAGTAATTGCTTTATAACCCTTAATCATACAAAAACTGAAATACATGTTTTGTAAGATTCTTGTATTATGGAATATGGAACTTGGGATCCAAGGAGCCTCATATACAACCAAGCATTTTTGAGTGTCACCAGAGTGCTTCCTCCCATGGAGGAATGATTGAAGCTCTTCATGTTTGAAATGATGGGAACAGGAAAGACCTGAAATTCATAAGAAGCTTACATGCTTTGTTACTGCAGGGGCCTCAACTTAATTTTGAAATATGAAATGTTCCAGTTCCTAAATGGGTATTTTTCTACTATTGAAGTGTGTCTGAAGCTTCGTAAAGATTTGATAAAGTAAGGTTTTTAATAATGACCTTGATGATGTCATGTTATTTTCTTTAAAGGATCGGGTTTAAATATACAGACAACTATGTTCTGGACATAGCCATTAAAACTCTAGTTCATAACTGCACTCTGAATGCAAAAACTTTTACTATTATGGGATATTTAATGGGCCCCTTTAATGAACTCTATATATTTAAAAGGCCTATTTCCTGTCTGAAGCTAGAAAAACAGTAAAAAAGGCTACGGACTGAAAACTTCTGCTTTTGTTTAGTCTATGGTAGAATTATTGATGTACTTTCATGCTCGGTGAATGATTTAGGACTATTTTTTTTCCCTTTATATTGTATTCATCATTGACTCTTGTAGCTGTGGTACAGTTACTTAAGCACTGACTGAGCTTGTGTTTGCCCTATATAAAATCTACTGTGTAATCACATTTTTAGGCTTATATATTTAATTTAACTTCTCACTAAGATCAGGATCCAAAATCCCATGGGGAGAGTATCCTTTTATAATTCCTCCCTCTTTTTCACCTAGAAACTTGCTGCTTCAAATTGAGGAATGCTATAGAATTTTACAGAAGGAAATTGCAGAAGCTTTGCTATCAATACAGAAGACTTCTGGTCATGGCAGATTCTACCCATAAGGTGGTTGATGGGCAAATGGTTGATTTGGATCTACCCATTGTATCTGACTTAGAGTTGTTTAACAAAAAAGAACATGATTCCCCCATCACTTCATTAATTTGCTGAAATGATAAATGAGTGAAAGTGCTTTGCACAACTGTGAGTTCCACTTATTCCAAACAAATATTTGGGAAGTAAAAAACAAATGCAAACAAAAGTTTGATGTTTATTTTTGCAGTTACCCCAGGAGCATAGCACTTGCTATAAGTTCAGAATCTTTTGATGGGCTTTTTTTTGCTAGGAGCCAAACAAGATAGATGTATGCCAAATAAATAGATATCATACACTCTTTTTATAATAGCCTTCCCAGCTTGGTGCCCACCAGAGCTCAAGGACAATAGATCTTAGAAGGTGACCCTCCCTCTTAGCCCTCTGGGTAGGGGGAAGCTGTTCTATACTCTCCTAAAGGCTAATCATTTACTCCACAGCAGCAAAGTCAGCAAAGAGTCTTTTGGTGCCTTAATTGACTGGGGTCCCAGTTAATGCCACACCAAATTCAAGCAACGGGAGACATTCTTAGATGGCTCCACTATGACTGACACTCTCGCTTTCTCTGTGGGGTTGGTACACTTTAAAATATTGTGATAATATTCTTTTTAATAATCTATCTTTTTATAATGATTGTTTTTATTTATTCACTGCTTTTATCTCATTGTACACTGCCCAGAGTTGTCTTGTGAGAGATGGGCAGCCACATAAATGTGAGAAATAAATAAATAAAATTGTGGATTAGTGCGGTGTTTGAACCCAGCAATGACCTACTTGCAATTTTTGAAGACTTGAGGCACTGAGGAGAGCCATGGGGGTAGACTGCCTTTGGGACATTGTGGTTAAGCTTCTGGCCTGGGACTGTCACTTAGTGTTACTGTTTTTATCCTATTCCCTGCTGCCCCAATTCCACAATTTCCAGTTATTACAAGATACTTTTTGGTTGGGGTTGTGAAAAGCACCATTCCTCCTACAGAGTGGGAGACGTCCTGAAATATCTTCCAAGGCTGTAGTAATATTAGTTGATGAGAAAAATAATGGAGGAGGATAACCTGATTAAATAGCAGTCACTTTTACCTAGGTTGATTGTGAAATTTTACAAGTAAATATCTGAATGAGGGTTGGTTTTATTTATTTATTTTTGTCACAATGATACTTGCTAAATTGAAAACTTGTTTCAAATGTGAACTCATATTATTATTTCATGTTATTTATCTGTAAAATTTAATTTTTGTTGGTCTTTCTTACAGAAGCAAGGATGTTTGCAAGTATAATCATAGGCTCTTCCTAATGCATGTTCAGTTTAATGGTGTATTGGCATAGTAACCCATTTTTCTAATTGCTTTTTTAAAAGTGATAATTTGATTTTTGTACGTAACGGTTCTCCAAAGATAGATATTATTAAGGTGATGAGCAGCTCTGTTTGGCTTTATGCTTATCAGTAACCTTTACTCATAATGTGATATTGTCTGAATATCTTATTTGGTTCAGCTTTCCTTAGCTCTGATGAAGCCTTAGGCTGCTGTTTCTTTGAGTTACTGATAATTTTTTTATCTGATTAACTGACACATTTAGTTGAAATCAACACAGCCCTTAGGCTGGCCATGGATTTAATTTAAAAAGTATCAAAGGTTTGCACTGTGTGCTGTTTAATCATCATGCTTATCAGCAAAGGAAAAAAAAAAAAAACCAGAAGGACTATAGGGAAAGGGGTTATCTTAAGGAGCAGTAGCTTGAAAAATTGACAAAAACTACAAGGTAATTTACTGCTAACTTTCACTTTCATTAATATAACATTTCCTACTAATAATTACAGTGCATGTAATATACTAATTAAATGAAAAGCATTGTCACTAATTTTCTTCTTGCTGAACCCGAAGAATTGTGTAACAAGAGGATTAAAAACCACATGTAGTTACACTGTTTTTAATTCACAAGTCAATTGGGTAGCACATAGTATTTTGATAATACATTGTTACTTTAAAAAAAAAGTTAAAGTGTCTATAGAGTTTTTGTTCTCCTCTTTAGTATATTTTAAGTAAAACTGTTTCTGATTAACAGGACATTTAAACTTCCATTTAAATTGAAGTCATGAGCAGAGTTCATGCAAGTAAATATATATATTATTTTGAACAGATACTAATTTTAGAATACATTTCTGTGGTCCTGGAGATCATATTTTGGCAAAAAGCCAATGTTAAAATGTATTGGGTAGACTTGATTGACAGAAAAGTTGTTTGTTTTCTGTTGGAAGTAAGCACAACATTAGAACTGATTGAGGTAGAGAGATGCAAAAAGGTATAAAGCTGCCCTTATTTTCTTCTCTAAGTAGAATTAATCTAACCACAATTTTAGTGGTGGCAATTCTTTTGCCGCAAATTTACCTGCCTGATAGCATTAATTTGGTGGTGGAATTAGCTCTATTGAAGCATATTTCTCAGTAACATTCTTAACTATAGTTAAAACGAATTAGGTTGCCTCTTAATGAGAGGTTGAACCTAGTTTCAAATTCCTGCTTAAGAACAGGAAGGTGGTCTGTTGTTATCCACTGTCATGCCATAAAAGGCTTTATGGGTCGTGTCCAACCCTTTGATCTCAGAAGCCTACTGGTAAAGATCTGCAAAGATCCACATTAATATATGCAGAAACCTTCATGTGTAAAACTGAAGGATCATGATATAAGGAAATGTCTCCTACAGACATCTGTCCTTGGAAGAAAGTTGATATCTTACCAGCAAAGTTGGGGAGGAGAGGCTTATCAGGGTTGGAGAATAAAAATATAAACTCTTTCAAGCCACATTTGATTCCAGTGACTTCATGGACGTATAAAGATTTCTTGGCAACAAAAGGAAGTAATTTACACTTGCTGCCGCCGCCTTCTTTTTTTTAACTTTCCAGTGCAGTATACCTTGTTGAACTCCCATCCATATTGGACTAACCAATTTGTCCAAATTAGTTTTTTGACATCAGCGAAGATCAAGTGCCATATATTTTTGGAATTTATTTTGGAAGCCACAGCCTGGTGCAAAATGAAGCAGCCAGACTGCCAGTTGGGGAAACCCATTATATGCAGTTATCCCCATCTTGTGGTTGCTGCACTGGCTACCAGGAGGCTTGTAGGCTCAGTTCAATGTGCTGGTTGGTACTTACAAAGCTATATATGATGTGGCACTGTGATATCTCAAGGACTGCTTACCAAGCATAATTCTGCCCATCTGTTTCAAATCTTCAGGGGGCCTGCTAAAGGCCCCACCCTTGTGCGATATCAGGAGGTTTGGACCAAAGGCAAGTCCACATTGCCCCCAAAAGTATAGTATGTTTGACCATTACCCAAAAGTATAGTATGTTTAGCCATTGCAGTCCTGTCATTTAGGAAGGCCCTGAAATCATTTTGTTTTAATGGCCCTTTAGATCCTAGCACAATTGATCAGCAGCCATGTTTATAATTATACTTTCCTCTGTAGTGTTTTTAAACTGTGGAAATGTTCTGTTTTGGTTTGTTCTTTGTCTCCTGCCCAGAGTAGATTTAATTGGGGTAGTATAAAAAAAGTGTTAAAACAAAACAAAACAAAATAAAAATGAAGAACTCTGGATCCTTTTGGAAGAAGCAAAATTCAAGAAATACCACAGATTTTGTCACATATTTTTCAAAACTCAGTTTCAAAGGAGATGGTTGTCCTAGTGCTTAAATATTAATATGATTTGTGATGTCAAATGTGCATTATAATAGTATAGATGTTGCATATTACATCTTTCTATAGAACAGGAAGTATGATTTATTTCTTGTTTATTTCAATGACAGCTAAAGAAAGATGCTTTGGAAGATTCCTATTAGTGAATTCTCCATCAAAACACTGTTTTCTGCACTACACAAATAACATGAGAACTTTGTGGCTCATTATGTTGCATTTGTCAAAGCCCATTTGATTGTGCTGCCGTTCTTAATCTCCATTTCTGCCTCTTCAAAAGCCAAGTCTCCCTATAGCAAAATGCTCTTTTGCTTTCTTGTGGGTCCTTCCTACATTTCTTCTTGCTTTTTCTTCCCCTCTAGGGACAGGCTTCCTGATACCTGAGTCTTCCAGTGACTTGAGGATTGTCCTGCACTCTAAGCATTTTCTTTCTTACTAAGGCTAGAAGGCAAGGGCACTTGTTAAGTAAAGTTCTAGGGCACCTGGAGCAGTCCCTCTCATTGTTGCACACAACGCAGACTTTCTCTGAAGTCGATATCGCTGGAGGCTTTTTGTTCTTGGTTAATGAGAATTTCATCTTTCATTAATGTACATTTGAAGAGACAGAGTTCTCCCTTGCCCTTCCTGTTTATCCTGTCGTAAGAAAGTGGGGTATAAGGAAAGTTCAGAACTTGTGAATTTATTCCTACATGGTACTTACCAAAATAATGTGCAAGATAATAACATCAGATTAAAATAATTTAAGCAGCTTCATTTGATCGCATACTAAAGTGAATACCTCCTTGCTTCCGTTGTGGATAGAAGAGTAAGAATAGGTTTATTACTGAACGTTACTCCTGTGCTTTTGAAATCTACACTAATCAAGAGATTATTGTGCTCAGATCCTGCTTAGCTGTCGTTCCTTTTTTTGGCACTTCTTTTATTCCAAGTGCTGCAGGTTTCAGTGCCTTAACTCACCCTCCAATTTTTAATACAACATCAAATGTACTATTCTGTATTTGTTGGGTTTGATGTGATTAATGACTTTCATCAATAGTTCTTGTCAATCTAAGTACCTGTATGAAGTTCGGCCTCCATACCATGAAATAAAACATTCTTATGTCAGCTATATTAATGGAATGCTTTCTATTTTTTTGAAAATAAAATGAATAGCATATCTCATGGTGGATGTCATAGATTTATATGGACTGTGGCATCCATTACAGTCCATCACAATATAGGACACATCATGTAATACGTACAGTATCTTAACAGCGAGAAAAGCTAGCATTGATTAGAGTGGTGTGAACCATATAGAAGGGTGCTTCATGATGGACCAAAATCCCCCTTCAAATTTCTTGAATTGCTAAGATAGAGTGGCCTCTCAGAGGATTTGCATTACTGCTTCAAGGGCCATCTCGCAGCTGAGCATGTGAGAGCATGTACCAAAGACATTTCTACTGGGATAGCCAGAGGAGCTCATCCCTAATATTTATATTCTCAGAGACGCTCTTCCCTTAAATTTGCTTTTAATTAGAAAACTGTTTGACTGTAGCAAGTGGCTCTGGTTCTCTAAGGAAATCACTCATAATTATGTATGCTCCCTTGTGCTGGCCTTGCACCACATCCCCTAATATTTCAGTTCTTTCATAGCCTAACAAAGGACGGTGTGAATTGCATTTTCATAGCTCCATGACAGCTGCATTTGTTGCTTTTTTCCACAAGATTCCTTATCTGTCTCAGGTGTGAGTCCTATTTTCCTCCAATGTGAGACTTTTTATCTCAGGACCAAGATGTGTCTCTGCTATGGAATGCTGTCCATGTCTTGTAATATAGCAGCTGCAAAGACAAAATAATCATTCTGTTGAAACTGTTGTCTGCAGCAGTACTTGTGCAAGACTAGGTCATCATTCTACACTTAGTTAGTACACATGATTTCACTCTTGCAACAGTGCTTTTTACTATAAGTTGAGGAATACGTGCCGTATCTTTGTCCAGAGGTGTCTATACTGAAAAATCAAAACAGCAACAGTATCAACATTTCTCTTTTAAGGGACTTAATGAAGGGTCACCCATGCATTGAAGTAAATGACTATATGTGAACATAACACAGGTCATTTACATGCAGCGGTGGTTGACAATGGAACATTTTCATTCTCTTCTGCCACAGACTTTTTAGGAGGTGGAGTGATGTGTGAAAAATCAAACACTGATTGATTTTCAAAGTGATCCATGGATTTGATCTTATAGTCTTGCAAGTAGAAAACAGGAAGGCAAACCTTCATTGTGCCCCAGTTCCCCTGCCTGAAATCTGCTCTGGAACTGTGTGAAAAGTAGGACTGGAATTACAGAGGAAACAAGGGATTGGTGAAAATTGCCTGCTTCCTCAGTGGAGAGCACCAGTCTGTTTTGTTGATGGGAGAACAAACCAATTTATTTGTGGAATAGTAAATGCAGGTCCAACCCACCATGTCTGAATAACTTACTCAAAAAAATATGTAGTTACTGCTTACAGAATGTCTTTGATACTTCGTTTTAAAATGAAGGTTTCTAATTACTTAATGAAAAGCATACTCATCTCCAGTAATATCCATTCTAATGAGTTTTTATGCAATTGAAATTTAATAACATGAAATAATTATTCATTAATATGAATAATATGAAAATCCTGCTGAATCAGTTAATATACCCATGCATTCTGCCCTTGCTGTAATAGATACTTATGGGAAGCTCATAGGTAAGATAGAGCAGTTCCCCAGGTGCCAGTATGATTAATAGCCGTTAACAGCGTAATCTGTCTGAATGTGTATAATCTTCTTTTAAACCTGCTGATAATTATCACTATTTTTGTGGTTGCAAGTTCCATAGGTTGACTATATACTGAGTGATTACATCTGTTGGTCCCTCCTAAATCCCCTGTTACTGTTTTATCAATGACTGCGTGTACTGATTGCTCAACACTATGTATACTTATTCATCTCTGTATGGTTTCCATATCTTACTGATGTTATTTTCCAAGCGCTGAGTACCAATGTTGCTACCTTTCTGAATGGGAAGTTAACCTCATACCTTGATGATACTAGTCCTCGTGCTGATAGAAGGTATATGAAGGATTAATTGTAGAAATTTAAAATATATTTTGCATTAAAGATGTAACTCTAGTACATCATTTTTGCACACTTTTGTAAACTCACATGAGTTCACATTTAACAGTAATAATGGGAATGAAGATATTTTTCGAAAACATATGGTCATAGCCATCATACACTTGTTCCTATAGCTCAAGAAAGAAAGAATTAGCTGCAAGTAGCTTTTTTAGAAATAAGCAGTGGAAGATATTATGCATCCATTTGAGATTCACTTCTCATCACGGGTAGTCCTTGATTAACAATGCTAATTGGGACTGGAAACTCTGTCATTAAGTGATACGGTTGTAAGTCGAAAAGTCACAGGACCACACCGCTTATTGATGGCTGTTCCAGCAATCCCAGTTGCTTTTGTTAAGCAAGGACTGTGCGGGTCGTTTAGCACAGAACTCACATGCCCATGACTTCTGACTTCCTGCTGGCTTCCCCATTGACTTTGCTTGCTGGAAGCCCGCAGGGAAGGTTGCAAATCACAATCGTGTGACTGCAGGATGCTCTAACAGCCATAAGTATGAGGACTGGTCGTAACTACCACTTTTTCAGTGCTTTTGAAAGTTTGAACAGTCGCTGAATGAGTGGCCGTTAAAGGAGGACCACCTGTACTAAAAACTTTTGCTTGAGGTTCCTTACGGGAACAAAATAAAGTCTTTAATCAAGATGCAAACTACAATTATACAGTGCCATTTGCTGAACCCCTTTGTAACAGCTATATAAATTTTAAGTAAAATAATATCAATTCAAGTATTTTACATGTCAGGTTATATATAGCAAAAGTTTTAAATTAAATTTACATTAGCTTATTGAAAGATGTTTTTAAAATGATCTCAATTTGCAATATGTTGCTTATATAAAATGGAATTTCCGGTGGGTGTACTGTAATACTCAAATTCCCTATGGTGTGTAACATGATAAAACTGCAACTATAAAATAGTATCCAATTCCTAAGAAATTAAAATATGTTTGTATAAATCTAAACACACTATAAACCACCTGAGTGAAATTAAATTCAGTTCCTGTTAATGGACTACTAATTTATGTAGTGAAGAAATTACTATTACTGCTTTGCAGATTTATTTTGAATTGTCTATACACATACATATTTTGCAGGATAAAGAAGATGTGGAAGCTGTTTCAGTAGGGGCCATTCTTTCGGATTACCAACGAGTCCGTGTGGAAAATGTGTAAGTAAAATGAGACGTTGCTTGCAGTGTAAGGTGAACATGTCATACATGGCAACAGAGCTATTGATTTCAGTGGTGTGGGCTAGATCAGAAATGTAATTGCTTTTAATTGGAAAGCATGCATGTCAACTAAGGGAGCATAGTATAAAGTTTCATTGTATATTCCATTAAATATTTGTATGGTGCTAAATATATAATTGTAGGGGTGGAACTACAAATGTACAATGGATGAAATAAAGACCAAACTCTTAGAAATAGGAATCCTATCAAGAAAGGGAAGATAAGGCGTTATGTTCCCTGACTTATATGGAGTTTTGTCTTCTGACAATACAGATTTCATGAACTGAAGCCCATCCTTTCCTGTTCAGCCTTGCCGTGAATTGTCTAAACATATAAGGGTTGAATGAAATCTAGTGCCCCCACCTACATAACTTTAGTTTAAATAGGGGTATTTTAATAAAAGAAACAGGAAAATAATCCTTGAAATGAGATCTATTGTTACCTGTATTTACTTCACATAATCACCACCATTTGCTACACACTTCTTTGCAATTGCCACTTAGGTGTGAAGCCTAGTATTGTCAAGTTGCAGCAAAATTTCCTTCTTGTTCCAAACTCTGCTTAATCATTGTTTCAAAGTTTTGAGTGTTGTAATGTAACACTCTGAGTTGATAGTGGTACCTGGTTTAAGAGCATCCATGTGAATAATGTACTCTGTACCATGAGTTTTCTTGCCAAGACCCAGATTTTTAATTTTTTGTTTTGCAGTTTTGTGATTATATTACATGGGCTGATACTACATTTCTCTGTCACAATGATGAGCCCATGTTTCATCAGCTATCATGATGCTGTGAAAAAATTCATTCTGGTAGTTTGGCAACAATTGCTGCAAATTTCAACTCTTGAAGCCTTTATTCATCTTGTCAGCTTTTGTGGAACCCATCTTACATAAAACTTCCAATACTGAAGAACAGTTCCAGCAATTTTCCTTTGAGTGGTCTGTTAGTTGTCCTTAACCAGTTCATCAAACTTTCTCATGTGAAACTGGTCTGTTGCTGTCACAGGTTATCGTCATCATATGGTTCACCATTTTCACATTTTTTGGCACAGCAGTGCACAGTACTCACAACAACATAGTCATCACCATAAACAACTTGCATTCAGTGATACATTTCAATTGGAGATGCTCCTTAGGTAGTCAAAACTTCAATCATAGTACGTTGCTTAAAGCACACTGATGGGTATTCACTGCAGGCTTCCATTTCACAAACAACAGCAGTATAACCTTTTCTCACAGCAACTTCCCACCAATAGATATGAAAGAACAAATGCTAAAGAAAACATCAGAGCTTCTACTGCCATTGTTGGCAACTTAAAACATTGGAAGCATTACTTTTAATTCTTTCAACCCTCAGATGTTCAAGTGAAACCTGTGGAAATGTTGTGACAGTGATCCCAAATTATTTCAGTGATACTTTGAATACATATGAACTACTTGGTAAATATTTATTTGGAGAAACTTTTTATTATTTGAAAAGAACATATGAAACTTATCTTCTTACTCCATTATTTTAAAATATAATTAGTAACTTTTTGACATAGTACTGAAATGCTACAATGTTTTTTATCTTTTTTTCTTTTGCTTTAGAAAGTTGGGAACTAACTGCATTACATTCTTTTTTTAACAAAAAAATATTAAGTTTCAAGCAAAGAGAAAAGCTACAGAAAAACAAAACTACAAAAAAAAAGCTAAACACAAGAGAAAAAAAAAATAAATTACAAAAAGAGGTGACTTCTGACTTTTAACAGCAAGGATATACAACAATTTTCCAAAATCAATCCCTTACTCCATTTGAAACCAAAATCACATTACTTCTATAAATCATTCCATTGGCACATTATAAAAATCACTAAATACAGTTGTTCCCTCCCCTTATATTACAAGAAATACACACACACACACAAATACATACATACATACATACACCTCCTAATCAACTTCCCTCCAAAGATAACATTTATTTAATTATTTCCTTCCTACTACTATTCTATACATTCCTGTCTACTATACTATTGTCTGCCATTATACTTGATAATACAACAGTTTTAATAATCTTAATCATATTAAACCCCAAACCAATCATTTATTATTTTTTATCACACCTTAACAATCTTGGTCCAAATTGTTAAAGATAAATGAAGTCAGCCAACCCCTAAAAGCAATCCAGATAAATATTCTTAAACCCATATCCCACTTCAAAGTAAACCAGAACATTTACATATCCCCACAATGCACACAGAGCTTTTTTCTTAAAAAAAAAAATCGAACAGCCCAACTGCCCCCTCAAAAACTCCAACTTCTCTTCAGGAGAACTCCCATACATAATAACCCCTTCGTTTCCATGGCGTTCCATCAGAAGGTCTTCAGCCAGCATTTCAACAGAAATCCTGATCTCACTTTTTTAGAAGAGACATTTCTGTCGCTGTTAAATTCCTCAATTTCATCCATGACATCCCCAACCAGATGGCACATTTTAGACCTCATATTTCCACAATGTCCTGAATGCCTTGCATAAAAACTTGTTAGGAATCAGAAAGAATCTGTTTAAAATCTTGTTGGAAGTCAGAGAAAGTCTGTTTAAAATCCTCCATGCCTCACACAGTAGATTATGGTGCCCCCTAGGAGCTTAACCAGAAAAAGTTGAAGATATGAAAGGATTCTGGAGTGTGTTTACACAAGTGAAAGTGAGATAGCAGACAGTTCCCAAGGGAAAGTAGAAGCAGAAAACTGAAAGTTCAAAACAGCCAATTCAATGTGTAGGAAAATGCTAATATCCTCAAATTTAGTACAAAAATAATAATAACAGGGAGACAATTATTTATTCTTGATCCTCCTTAATATTTGGATGGAAAACAAACCAAAACTTAAAAAGATTTTTTTTAAAAAAAATAATCCCCAAAATAACAATAAGCACCAAGAGAACCTGCTTCTCCTTGCTGTAGAAAGCCTCTCTTAGGGTATGCGTACATAAAAGAAATATAAATTGGGTGATTTAGAAATGGGGTGGCCGGTCTTAGTGTCCCTTTAAGGCTACAGCGTGGCTTGGAAATGGTGACGTCCCAGACTCCCGGCTGCTCTTACCAGTACAGTGTGAATGCTGTTTGCGATCTTCTGGCTGCAAGCAGCTGTCCGGAGACAGATGGGGTGATTCCACGTGTTTTCCTTTTTCCGGAAGAATATTCCTGGGCTTCAAGAAAAACCTGCCTGAGCCTGAAAAGACTGCCACGTTGTCAGTTCTGCCCGCTGACCCCGCAGGCACGGCTGTTCTGTCTGCCATGTCCCCACCGGAAGTCTAATTGCATGACATTCTGATAGTTCTCTGGTATTCTGGTTTGGCCATGTATTATGCTGGCTTTACAAAGAGAGTCTACCAATAGAACCTGTACAGAGGAAATAATATCACTCTTTCATCTGGTGCATTGTGTGGATGTGTGTATGCAAAAAACCCATATCATCTTCAGAGACTTAAAGGTTGTGAAATATGAAGGTGGTAGAGTAGTATAATTGAAGATAAAATGTATCATTCTATTGCTCAAGTGAACTACAGAGGCTGTACTTCATCATGAAAACATACCTGAGCTTGTAGCTAACCAATGTTTTCGAATGGTGCAAACTGATCTTTCTGCTTGCCTTAGAATACTATGTATGCCTGCTTTTTCAGGATAACACACAACATAGCAAATAAAGTTGATTTTAAAAAAAATCAATCAATGGATAGCCATTGACACTCCAAATTCCAGGTGATTACCTTCTTACTTATTACTGAGTGTAACGGTTGCCTCGTTTCCCAATAAGGCACGGACTCACTTAGATGGGGCTAAGGATTTCCGTTTATTGAGTACAGAGTGCACGCACGCAAAAAGACAGGAATGCGGGCGTGGTTGCGGGGTACCCCGTATATACCCACGTGGTGGACCTTGTCCTCCTCCACCCCCTATTGTCCCACAAGCTGGATCCGGATCCTTGATGGGCGATCTGGAAGCGATACGGGTCTGTTGATGGGCGATTAGGGTGATCACCGCTGGTTTCCTCTGTCTCCTTTCCTTGTCCGGTGCAGGTGCGTCCCCCGGGGTAATGTGTGTAAGTTCCGGCGATATGTTGATGGCTCCTCTGGTCCGGGCAAAGGTGTGCCTCCTTTGTCCTTGTGATTGCTTTTAGTGTTTAAGTGTTTAAAGGATTAGGATTATCCCTTCCTCCTTCCTGAAAGGCATGTTCCCCGTTGTGATGCATGGATGCCTTGCAATGGGGAACATGACACTGAGGCAGCATATCTTGAATTAATCAAATGTGTAATGAGCACTCCTAGCCAAGTAAGCCTCTAGAGGTTCATGTCAGTCAGAATTCACATACATCTGCCTAGTATCTTTACCTCTAGAAAAGAAATCCCAGAGGGACATTTGGCTAAATTCCCAAATAAATACATTTCCCCTCACCCCACCAAGGTTAGCTAGCAAGGAAGGAGCTTCTAGAGGCTTTTTTTTTTTTTGTCAGTCTGGTGAAATATGGGGCTACAGGGAAGAGAAAGGATAAAGTCTATCTTTTAAGAAGGAAAGAATTACAACCAGATTTTAGGTGCAGAGGTATCAGATTGAATGTGTCATTTCATTTTAAAGTGCTTGTGTTCAAAGCTTTGCCTGATTCCTTTCACAGTTATTTTCCACTGAAACCCAGTCTTTGTTTTGTCTGAGTTTACCTTTGCTTCTGCTTATTCTTTCAATTAGCGCTCCTACTCTCACAATCCATTTGTGTTGCTGCTGCTGCTTCACCACCACCACCACCACCACCACCACTTCCTCCTCCTCCTCCTCTTCCTCTTCTTATTTTTCTCTCTGTCTCTCTTTTTTTTCTATTTTGCTGTTTTCAGTTTTAATAAGCTAATATTTTAAACAGGTTTTCTTGGTGCCAGTTTACATCTGTTAACATATCTCAGATAGTCTTGGCCTCTCCAAATTGATGACCAGTTGCTGGGTTTTAGCTTGTGTTTTTCACCAGGAAGGGAAGGCATTGTCTTTCTATTAATCTTGTTCTGATGCCCCTGACGAAGAAGGAAAAAAAAAACATGAAAAAAGCCAGTGAAAATTGATTTAGGTGAAGAGCTATAATGACCTTTAAAGGATTGGTGATGTGTGCTGTCACTGGATAGTTACTGTTTAAATGGGATCCCATAATGTCATTCCATTTGTTGATGCAAGAAGAGATTTTTAATATCTGTATGGTTGTCCTCTACATCTGCTATGCAAGTTGGGAGATACTCCAGAACAGACTGTGACTTGAGTAATAGATTGGGTAGGAGGTGTGGAGCGGGACATTTCACTGCAAGTGGAAGTGTGTGTGTCCTAACAGCCAGGAACCACGCTGAGACAAGAATAGGTCTCTAGTGTTTTATTACTGCTACATGACAGAAAATCCTAACAAACTGAAGAAGCGTGGGAAAAACCCAGACATATAAACCCCAAAGGCTAAGGCGGGCCCGATCTGTGTCTCTTTGAATGGCTACCTAGTACTACGCATGTGCTTTACAGCCTGGATGGGAGCCCCCTGCTCGCCATCCTTACTCATGACAGTGTGGATTTAATGTTACATTTAGCCCAGTTTGTCTTTATTCTTACTAATGTACACCTATTGTAATTTTCTAAATTAAACAAAGTTGCTTAGAAAGTTAAATGATCTGTGTTTAGTTGTAATAACACATCCATCTTTTCTTTCTGGAAACAGTTGTAAAAGGCTTGCTCTGCAGCCTTTAGCATACCTGTGGCGTCAGAATCAAGACACATTGCTGAAAGAAATTATATCCTTGAAAGTTCAAGCTATAATAATAAAAGTAGCAGCTTTAGGTAAGAATTCAAACTATCTCTAGTAACTGTGATGTATCTACTTTGTCAATAAGCAGTCAATACTGTAAAATAGCCACAGGAATGTATTAATCTGTTTTGTAATTAAAATGTATTCAAGGGCAGAAAACCGCATCAGGAGAAAGTGAGGTGTGGAATATAAATATGAGGAATGGAATTTCAGTTACCCAATGTTATGTCTAAATTATTAATGGATCTAGTCAATAAATATTTTTAGTACCAGATAGTGAAAAAAGTGAATAATCATTTTGACTTTCTTCATTACATTTGCACAGGGAGTATGTTTTTCAAGAGAAGTTCATTTATAAAGTAACCATTTTCAGTTTGCTCGTAAGAGTTATACACATACTAGAAATTGGAGCATTATTATTATAAATTATAGGCACTTCTCAAGAAAAGAGTTAAGTAAAAACTTTACTAACAGCAATCAATAATAGACTTTGCAGGACAAAAGAGGTAGTTTCCTGTTCTATCTTAAGATAGTCTGTTCCTAAATTAGAAAGAAAAGATACTCATTACTATCTTGGTTTATCCTTTGTGTATTCAGGATACTCTGTTCTATCTAGATTTAGTTGTACATGTTGCTCTGTTACTTAGCTTATGTACGTGGCTCCATTGTAGCATTCAGCAAAATTAGTTTACCACTTGAGAAATTGTTTAAGGACAATTGGATTCTCCTCAAGAAAATTGAGCAAAACTCTTGCAGTGTAAAATGTAATTGGATGTGTGTAGAAGAAGAGAATTTCAGTGGAGTTCAGAATCAACACGTTGACTTTCATTGGGAAAATTGTGATTTTCTCATTGAACTGACCTACTGTAGAAAATACTTTGGCCGCTAAGATCTGTCCAAGCAGAGTATTATAAATTCAGGCTTACTGAATGGTATGTGGTTCTCTAACTACACAAACTGATGAGAAATATATTAATAGGCCAATACATCATTTCAGAATTACAGTCCTCTCTGTAGTATTTCACATAAAAGTGTTAGATGAGAACTTGGGTGTAAAATTTGATAAAAAGATGATTTTCCTTTTGGGGTCAGTAGGGGTTTGTGGCCCATTAGACCAAAGAATGGCCAGTATAATAGGAAAGAAGCTGTTCTACATGAGTGGCTAAAAATAAATTTCTGATAAAGTGCACAGTATAATCTTGGTGTGAATTAAATCATATAGTCAACTATGAGGTGAACTGTTTTGATAAGAATTTGCCTTGTTTAAAATGGGAATTCATTTATTGGGAGTAACACTGGTAGGAGAAATATTAGTTCTTCAGGTGTGATGTTTGACTGGAATCATTTTATTTTATATCATTTCTGATAAGAAGAGAAATAAGACCATCCCAACTTTGTTTAGTGCATTGGTAACATTTATACAAAGGAGGAGAAATAATTTTTAAGATCTTTGATCACGAATTACAAGATAATTCATTTAGTTGGCAGGATTTGGCATCCTGCTGAAAAATGATCTGTGTCAGTTTCTGCAGCAAATTTCCAGCTTTTTATTTAAGAATAAATCTACTATCTTTGAAAAGGACAAGAGAATAACAGTAGCTTGGGGTCCAGAAACAAAGTATTTTATTTTAAAGTATCTTGGAATAGAGTCATTATACAACTAGGTATATGGTTACAAAGCATAACCAGGTTATGGTTGGTTAGTTAACCTGAGTCCCAAGACAGTGGTCACCTAGTGGACAGATGTTTCTTATGTTCCAGAAATGGTTGTGGAAGGGTTGCAGCTTCTGCGGGAGATCAGGTGCATATTTTATGATGCTCCTGAACCTCATATTGAGACTTGCAGCCTGCCTTCATACATTTATAAAGCTTTTGCTGTTTAAACAGCTACAGCTGTTCTATGCTCAGGTGTAATCCGGCCCTTGAGGATGAGCTGAAAGCCTCAAGTAAAAGACATAGCTGGTAGAATGTTAATATGCATGACTAGGTGGGATCCCATTGCATCAAGTACAAGGGAATAACCCTTTTTGCCTCTTGGCTTCCATGCCCAACTTCTACATACTTTTTCTCAAAATTAGGAATATAACCATGTCTATTTTGGTGCTCTTTTTGGAAACATTCTATGAAAGTGCATCTAGTTCTGAATCAGCAGTTGTTTGGTACGAAGAGAAAACATTTCTGTTTACCCGGGCAATTTAACCAAGTTAGATTATGCTGTTGCATTCTTACTACCTTCTAAAACTTGCTTCATTATTTTATCGTTTCTATTGTATTTAGTACTGTATAATATTTCTAATTGTACACACTGGTCCACCCAGGGAAGAGTGTCTTAAAAATACTTTAAAAGACATTATTGTAAAATTAATTAATTTTTCTCCTCCAAATTGTGCGCCATGATGATCAGTTGGGTTTTTAGTGTTGGCTTGGCTATTAATGTCTCTAGAATTATGATTGAGCCCAAATTCTATAAAAGCAAGTTATCTCTCCATATACAATCAAAAACCCTTAAAAAAAGGCGGCGGGGGGGAATGGGTAAATTCTGAGTGACAGAGGAAATGACTGCAGGGGTGATATTGCCAGTGACCTGTGTCATCCCTTAAGTAAGATAAACTTGTCTTTGTATCTCAGCAGCTTGGGACAAGTTAGAATGTGCTTACTGACACACAAAAAACGCTCTGTGGCATTTTTCGTCAGAGCACAAATACCATAAATAGTTGTAGATCGTAATTAGATCGAAAACGGCTGCCTCTTTTTTGGCTACAGGTAGAAAGAAAGATCTTATCAAACTAAATTTCACCTGCCTAGGGCAGGAATAATTAGATGTAAGCAAATTTAATGGAGCTTCTCTGCTCCGGCGGGCATACCACAGTGCTTTAATAACAGTGTGCTTTATTAAAGGAGGTTTAAGGAATGATGGCTGTTTAACGTATCGAATGGCAGAGAAGTTAAGGTATGGGTTACCGTTTTACTTTTAGATGAATAATCAAAGCTGCTTTTAAGCTAAATTGCAGTAAATGTGTTTGGAATAACACATTTAAAAGGCTGAGTAGTAATGCACATTAGATGGTGTGTTGCGCTGATGTGAAAGGAATCAGTGAATATGTAACTTGAGCTTGACATTTATCAACCCTGGCATGCTCCTATAAGCTCTGTTTTCCATTAGTTTAATGACATTGGTAGAATGTGTACGATTATGGGCAACATATAATTATACAAGTAAATACACATTAATTTCAGAACACTCTTTTCAGTCGGCACTTACAAATTAATATCTGCCAATGATGACTTTCTGAGGAGGGCAGTGGTTTTCTCTATACTTTTCCTTAATCAGAAATCCTGCTGCAACCTCTTTTTCCTCTGTATAGTACAGAAGTCTGCTTCGCTGAAGGATTCAGGGAACTGCTGCTTCTATAAGGAGACTGATTTTCAATGAATAGGTTTGGCCTCTCTTATCATTTATTAAAAAAATAAGTAATGAAACAATGATAGTGCTTGGCCTACCAAGGGTTCAACCAGCTTTGCACGTATTGTAATTTTTACAACTGCCCGATAAGTTAAGCCATTATTTGGAGGCCTTATATTTGAGGCTAAGAGAGGGTGGGAGAGACAAAATTCACACCAAGGGGTTTAACCAATATGTTCTGTCAGTAGTTTCCCAAAATTAAGATGAACTGGCAGGATGTTAGCAATATAAGAAAAAAAAATCTATTAGAAGAGGCAGTACTTAATGCTAAGGCAAGAATAGGTTAGAATTCAGAAAATATAACTTCCTGTAAGGCATCTCACAGGTCTCTGTTCTAGGTCCTGTGCTATTCAACGTATTTGTAAGTGAGTTGGATGAGGGGTTAGAAAATAAGATCATTTGCAGATTTGCAGACCATAGAAAAATAAGGAATAGCAAACACTTTACAGGAGAGTATCAAGATCTGGCAGGACCTTGACAAGCTGAGACATTGGGCAAAGACCAGCAAAAGGTATGTCGGCAGAGACAAATGCAGAGTCCTGCATTTGCATAGGATTTTTTTTCCTCCCCATGATAAGAAAGTTGTGTAGGAAAAAATGAAGTCATGAGTATAGCATAAGGAGAACTATACTGGCAGCAATACATGTGAAAATTTTCTTGGATCCCAAATTGAATATTAGCCAAAATTATGATATAAGTTCAAGAACCAACAAAGGAAGAACAACCCAAGTGTAGTCCTAGGCTGTCTCAACAGAAGTACAATATCAACTTTGAATTAATGCATTGTTCCTCTCTATTCTGTATTAGTTGGACTGTACCTAGAATACTGCATCCAGTTCTGGACATCACATTTTAGGAAAGACATTGACAGACTCCACTGGATAATGATATTTGTCTTTATGTATCTGAAGGTCTGTCATGTAGTGTAGAAAACAGGCAGAATTTTTCAGAGTTGTTTCAAAAGATAGGGTTAGAACAGATAGGTTTAAACTATAAGGAAAAAAATCTTTACAGTAAAAGCTATTCAACAATAGGACAGACTGCCTCAGGAGGATAGGTTCTCTTGTGCTGAAGATGTTTAAACAGAGCCTGGATGGCCATCTGTGAGGTATGCTGTCGTAGGGGATTCCTGCACAAAAGGGAGTCCTAAAGAATTTTCCATTTAAGCAGACAGTAAGATCTCAGCTAACCTCTGAGCCTCAAAAAGGAGCAAGAATAAAAACCTATTATTTGTGGTGCCTTGAGAAACAGAAGTGAAGATAAAAGAGCATGACTGTTATTGTTACGTGTAATGCTTGTGTGTTCGTGCCTGAAAACTACCTGACATATATTAGTAGCAAGTCAGTGCTTTGAAGTGATGCATAAAGAAAAAGTACAAGTATTGGAGGAGAGAGTAGAGACACCTTAGCTCATAAAAGAGGAGGGAATGAATTAGTTCAGCTAAAGGATTGACAGAGGAAGCAAATCAGAAAAAGCAGTCAAAGGAAGAGAATTAGCGAAAGAGCTAGACCAGTGGGTGAGAGTGACAAGAAGAATACGAATCGTGATAGGTGTTCTACAGTGCTGGAACTCAGAACGAGCTTGGACATCCTCATGGAAGAAAGAGACTCGGGACCTTCAAGGGAAGAAAAGGTGATACTGCTAATCAGGAGGCAGGAACATAGATCTCTGAGGAACAGAAGGAATGCAGCTGTTCCTTGCAAGAAGAAGAAAAAAGATTTGTGGTAATTAGCAATTCATTGTTATGAGGAACAGAAACAAACATGCTGGCTGGACCCATTGACTCATGAAGTGTGCTGCCTCCCTGAAGTGTGGATTAGGATGTGAAAGAACAACTTCCAAGATATAGCAAGTCCACTGACAATTATCTCTTTGTGCTCATCCATGTGGGGACAAATAATACTGCCAAGAACAATTACAGCCATATCAGCATGGAGACGTAGGAAGGATGCTCCACAACCTGAACGTCTGGTGGTCTCATCCATCTCTTGAGTCCATGGGACACAGTGTTATCTGGATGATGTATTACTGGCATGATATGGATTGCTTTTCACAAGGACTGGTAAAATGTGCTTGGCCAAAATATGGTGAGCCTGATTTGGAGGGTGTTTAAAATGAATCCTGTGAAGCATTGGATATGAAAACACTGAACCAAGAGTTTTGGAGAAAGACTAGTGTCCCATAGAAGGAAAAGGAAATGAGGCCTATGTTTTAATGAAAAATCAGAAAGAACATTAACTCATAAAGTTTATAGCCTTTGCTTATACAGTAATAGTCAAGTGTGGAAAATAAATAAAAATAAAGTGGCTATTAGTACAGGATAGGATAACTCCCATGTTTGGAAAACAGCAATCAAATGATATAATTTTTCAAAAGCAATAGAAAGGGAGGAAGTGTTGTATTATGTTACAACAAGTCATACCTATTCTGAAATCCAAGTGAAGGGACTTAGTGATGTTATAGAAAACTTAGGGATTGAAAAAATAATAATAATATTAATACTGTTGTTGGTGTGTATTATCACTTGCCCAGTCCATAAGATGTGGTTGAAGTTTTCCAAAAGGAACTTGCAGATCTCTCAAAGAAGCATGAAGTTGTACTGATGGGGGGCTTCCGTAACACCAACATTATTGGGGAGACAGACGTCCTTGAAACAAAATTCTGTCTTGATGGTAACTTTCTGCTTCATATAGTAGCACAATTCCAGATAATTTCAATAAGGAAAAAGAAATGGAGAACAGCAGAAGAAGCAAGTGTGTCTTTACAAAAAGTTTGGAAAGATTTGAAAATGGCAACAAAAAGAATATAAGGGATGGAATGAGGGCAAGTCACCAAGGAAGAATACCCAGAAATAAGCTGGAGTTGTAGAAAGGCTAAAGTGCAGAATGTGTTAAGCTTAGTGAAGTATGCTAAGGTAAGAAAAACAAAAAGTCTTGAGAAAATTTTTTTAAGAAGCAAAGAGGGAAAAATCAGTATATTGATTTTTTGATAAAGTTGGTTAAAAGGCAATAAAGAAAAACCTTAGCGACTTCTATATTGGTATAGTCTTTTACAATTAAGTACAGGTAGTCCTCCCTTAACAACCATTTGTTAGTGATGGTTCGGACCTACAACAGTGCTGAAAAACTGACTTGCGACCAGTCCTCACACGTACGACTGTCACAGCTTCCTGTGGACACGTGATCATCATTTTCGACCTTCCCCAGCTGGCTTCTGGCAAGCAAAATCAACAGGGAAGCACGTGATTTGCTTAATGACCACATGGTTTGCTTAATACCCATGGTTATTCGTTTAATGACCACTACAAAACAGGTCATAAAAATGGGTCAGATTCGCTTAATGAGCACTTTGCTTAGCAACTGAAATTGTGGCTGTTAAGTGAGGACTACCCGTATTCTACGAATTTATTTATTTATATATTTACTTACTTCCATTGGTTTAAAGAAAGCCTGACTTTAGAGAATAAAATATTGTGAAGATCATGATAAAGAGACAAAATTGAAGCTTGAGAGTGATAGAAATATACATAGTCTGCAGATAACTGTGCAATGAGTTTAAAAATTCAGAACTTGCTGATGGTCTATCCCAATTTATCAATTGATTGGACAATCAAACACGTCTTATTATTGCCTACCCATATATTCAGCTACTGAAATATAATTACCTCAAAGCTGCCTCCACATATTTTTTTTTCTGAAAAGTAATCAAAAGCAACAGTCTTAATAATATTAGTATTAGTAACATGGTCCATGCAATTTTAGGATCCATCCTACTCAATTTTGATGAAAATACTTGGCCTTGTAAAATCCTGATAATCTACCAAATTGTCTTACTGTTTTAAATGGCAAGTATCTTCAACTTAAGTAATTTTCAAATGTTTCTTTCCTCTTGCATCCTCTAAGGATATTCTCTGCAGCCTGAAATATCACGACTTTTTGATGCCTTCTGTCACAATCCTCCTATCTGTCATACCAGCTTATCATCCACCCACACAATTCTCCATGGTGTTTTCGCAACCTATCATTAGATAATTTTTTAAAAATCTCTTACTTTTTTTGTTGCTCACCACCTACGCAGGACCCAGATCTCCTAATGAAACTGATTTTTGCCCTTTATACTGTAGAAACAATCATGATGGTTCTTTTTCTACTTGCAGTTCCCCTTCAGAGTTACTTTGTGGTTCAACTTAAGGCAATAATTCATTTTTATACCAGTCCTAAATAGAAAAATGAAACCAGACCTACAACGTATGCATTCATTACGAATATCTACCATATAGGGAACTTGGTCAGAGAACAGTATTTGCCACTTAAAAGAAGATTATCAAGTAGCCAGCAGCAATTTCAAGATGCTTCTTGGTGGCTAATGCAAAATTCTGGGAAATTTCTTTTTAATCCTCAGAATTATACATTTTTCTTAATCACAGAAGCTGAAACAAGCATTGTATAGTTTACAAGTACCACAAAAATTGCTTGAGTGTGAAACAATTCAGTCAGTTCTAGAATAGATTTTCCTTTACATTACTCAGGTGAGATGTTGCTTGTCATCCTCAGTTACTGCAGTTGGACTTGGAACTCAGAGAGCAAATTCATATTTGCATAGCTCTTGTTGCCTCCCTCCCTGAACATAAACATATTATCACAAGGCTGGAAAAATGTCCCGTGTCATTGGCTTTTGCTGAGATTATTCAGCCCCAAGAGAACTGTGGGAGAATATCGACACTTCGTTGTCTCTGTGCCTGTCCCTGCACATGAGAATATTTTGCAGCTCCCATTGGAATAAAATAATAATGAAGAGGGAATATCTGATATGAATTATTCCAGAGGAATCATAATTGTGATTTTCTTTCGTAAGCTTTTGGTTCTTCAGATCTCCAAATAATGTATGTAGGATTGGAACCACTGCTATAGCTTTATTTTGCTATAATGAGTCCAATTTACCTTTGATTCTAGCCATGGAATAAAGCACATTTGTCAACTTTTCAAGACTTGCTTTCATGAAGCAGCCAAATTCTTAGGACTGAGATTTCTAAAATACAAAATTCTCTTGATGGTTCCATTACAGAGCTGAAGCTTGTGTTAAATGATTGGTATGGCTCCACTTTGATTTGATCAATTCAATCTAAATTAGGGTTTGGGGGGTTGCCTTTATTTAAAGAGGAAAAAAAAGATAAAAGGAAATCTGTGTGTTTGTTTATATCAAATCTTGAATGAATACACACAGCTTTATACAAAAGTTTTAGTAAAAGATGACCATACCTTATAATCTCATAATTTCATATCTCATAATCATAATATACATGGGCTATACATGAAAGTAGCTTGTTCATAAGTCACAAGTAATACCAGGTCTTCAGTCCATTGAATAACTGGAACTACATCTTTATCTTAAAATATTGATGAACAAATCTATTAGCAATAAGAGACGCACAGAGAAGACATTTCTATTGTTCAGCCATCAATTTCTATGCAGTAGGTAGAATGTGAACATCTGAAAATATTAAAATCTGTCTCAAAGTCAAGCTAGTAAATGCAATGACTTCTTGCAAGAATGCAGCAGTTTTAGGACATCACAAAAAATGTGTAAAGCATACTTCTCATTGTATCTCAAACAAAACTGTTCTGTCATCCCTTTTCTCATTCTATTCATACACAACGTGGACCAATAATTCCAAAATACTACTTTTTGTTGAATTAACTATAGTCTAAGATCTATGTAAATTTTTGATGCAGAATATGAGAGAGTCTCCTGCTGTTAGACAAGCTAGGGGTCTCCAGTTTCTTACTCCACTCACTCCACCTTATTTATGCTGGAATGTTGTTATACATAGTTAGATGTAGGGTATATTGTTCTATCTGGTTCCATATGGACATATGGGTATCTTATTTCTGGTTTTCATCTCAAGATAATGTTTAAAACAATTGGAAAAAAAATCAGTTATTTCTTGGTGCATGCTGTACTAGAGGACGCAAGCTCCTTGAAAAAAGTACAAAAACATAACATGAATGATTTTGTTTACTATAAAATATTTTTAACATGCCTAATCTTATTATTGTGCAATGGTATACTTGTAGATTATTGTGTAATTATTTCTCTATTTCTCATGGGTTTGTACATACATCTAAAATATCTAGACACATATACAATTTCAACAGTATTACTAAAGTATGTATGAACCTACTGATACGTTTTGTCACGGAGAACAGTGAAATATTCTTTAACAGTGATGATGTTAGCAGGTAGCAATACAGTTCCAATTAAAACATTGATCAGAGTCTGGATTCTTTAGACTGTACTATATAAATATAAAAATGATTTTAGACCATTATGCAACTTGTACCTGCACACACTGACTTTGCAGTCAAACTCCAGAGTGTGGAAGTTGTGAAGTTAGTCCAGTTAGTTTTACTTGACATTATTAAATGGTATTTCCAAGCCTCTCAAGATGCTTTTCCTATCATTTGCTACAGTACTCTCCAAGAAATAAAGCGTTGGTTGCTTTCTTGACAGTGGATATTAATTGACTGATATAATTCAGTCAGAGAGTTGAAAAATGCACTAAAAATAATGGGGCATAACATGCTAGGGTTAACATTTATTCATAGATGATGCAATTAAATAAAATAGGCATTAACTTCAAGGTCAGCCACTAAAGTAATAAAACTGAATATTTTAATTGAATCATAATTGCTTCCTCTGGATACATGCAAGTCAAGTAAAATAGATGTCAGCATAGCAAATTATGATTCTTCCTCCTAATTAATTTCTTAATTCTGCATGGAGTTTTCTACAGCCTGGGCTTGTTGTAGGTTTATCCACCCATCCAGGTTGTCTTTTCCCCATCCCCAGTGATTTCACATTTGGAAAATGCAATGTGATCTTGGTTTAGTATTATATTATGACCTTTTGCTCTTTTTTTCTTTTGTGGTATAAATATATGTATTAAGATCCTGATTAAGAGAACAGTCAGCATTTAATCAATAGTCAATAATTGTTCACAGTCCTTTTTGGAAACACTTGTTTCCAAACAGTTGGGCAGAGTGAACAAAATTAAAATTTATGCTTGAATAATTATCATTTAAAGGACACAATCAATATCCAATAGCAGAGTTATGTGTAGACTTTACTCTGCAAATAATATCATCTCCCAACAAACTTGTTTTAGAAGCGGGAGGTAAAAATACATCATGCTTTTTAATCTAAAATTAATCCCACTGAGGGAAAAAAAAATTGAAAGGATATCCTTGAAGTATATCAAAGAACCAGAAAAGATAATAGGAAGGTGGAAAAGACTATCACTAAGTACCAGAAATTGGCAACAAAGCAAAAGGAAGTTTTGATTCCATACTCTACTTACAAGTGCTCAAGAAATATTTGGCTTTTTGCCATTAGAAGAAGAAAATGCTGAATAAGAAAGATGGGCTTTGGAATATTCACTGCAGAAGAGTTGAGCAGATGCTTCAGCTCTGTGTGAAAGTCAAGTGTAGGTTGAGACTACAACCTTATGATTGGGACTGAAGACCTTTGACTTCCCAAAAGATACTAGACTCCATTTCCCATTGGCCCCAGCCAAGTTGATTAAGGGTATTTGAAGTCCAATACATCTGGAACCTCAGAGTTGACCTGGAATTTATTGCAGTATAAATCCTATAGGCACAATGAGCTAAGTTTTGTAACCATAGAAATGGTACATAAAATTTCTTTGCTTTTTATGAGAAACTTGAAGAAGTATCAGTGGAGGCTACCCTTGAAAAGCAAATAGATTTAGAAAGGTAATTTTTAATACTTCTCCCATAGCAGTGAGAAGTCTTTCATAGTCTAGAGTCTGATCAAGATTTTCTGATGCTGCTACAGGATTTATATGACAAAAATATGCGTATGAATTTCATCCACACAAATACCATTATATCTAGCTTGTTCAAGAAATGGCTGGGCTGAGAAGAGAAGTAGCTTTAGTCATAATAGTAAGTGTATATAGACCAATGATCCAACTTACGCTTAGCATAATAGAATATGGAAAGCTGTGTAGGGTGATACCTTTAAGACATGTTATAGAGTTGTCAAGTTCAGTTGAGTGCTTCATTATCATAATATGTACATTATGATTTACTTTATATTTTATAACATTAATTTGAAAGCAAGCACTAATACTTTCCACTTGATGTACAGGGCAAAGGAAATGAGCTTATTTTTGTCCAAGATAAAAATCAGCAGTTCAAAGAGAATAAGAGAATAAGTTCTGGCTAAGGACAACTGTGTTTCCCCCAATGTTATTTTTGATAAACAGGAATTGGTTTTCTTTTCTTTTCTTTTCAAAAATAGTTTCTTTTAAAAGTGATAAAAAGAAGGAGTAATCCAAGCTGTACTTTGTTGTCTAAAATATATTTTAACAACTTTTGACAGGTTTAGATCCAGATAAACATCTAGGAAAAACATTGGATGAAATGGAACCTTATCTTTTGGAAGTAAGTATTATTGAAAGTATACATTAAATGTATGGTGCTTCAAAATAATAAATTTCCTGTGGACAAAACTAATCACATTTAGTTCTTAAAGCATGTAAGTTTAGAAAGAAAACATTAGGCCATAATTTAGTAAACTGAAAATACATATTTTATGTAATCCATATGTATAGTTTTCCTAATCAACAGAACATATGTATCCTATTTCTCTGAGAACAGATTTTTTTCTTTGATTAGAAATACAGTTTGGGTATCATACTAAAAATTGATTGATTGATTATGTGCCATCAAGTCAATGTCACCTCTTAGCAATCACATAGATTTTCTCTAGGAATCATGCTTAAAATAGACCCACTGAAGTTAATGAAGCTTTAATTAGTAAGGCGTAGCATGATGGTTAAAGGCAAAACTGAAATACTTTGGCCACATAATGAGAAGACAAGACACCCTGGAGAAGGTGCTGATGCTAGGGAGAGTGGAAGGCAAAAGGAAGAGGGGCCGACCAAGGGCAAGATGGATGGATGATATTCTAGAGGTGACGGACTCGTCCCTGGGGGAGCTGGGGGTGTTGACGACCGACAGGAAGCTCTGGTGTGGGCTGGTCCATGAAGTCACGAAGAGTCGGAAGCGACTAAACGAATAAACAAGAACAAGAAAGCATGATGGTGGCCCCTTGCTTTCATATTCTTAATGTGACAGTGTTTTGATGCAGCTTACTATTGTTCTTTATGATGAGAAAAAAATTATAAAAGGAATGCATGAATTGGAAAGAATCACCAAGAATCAAGTTGGACTTGAGGGAAATTTTTTACGTAACCTTTTAATGAGAAAATACTAGGGCTCAACATGCTTCTGGGATGATTTGGAAGAAATGCTTCAGACCTCATTGAAGTGCAGCCCACTATATCCATTGAAATATTATTTCTGTACAGCTTTTGCATAAGCCTGGAAAAAGATTCCCGGGCTTTATGGAGTTACACCATTAAATTTAATGTGATTTTAAGGTAGCTGCACCTTTTTTCCCCAGGCTTAACATTGTGGGAAGACAAAGAATGTCATGTATTCTGGATTAGATCTTCCAATATATCAAACAAATACAAAAAGCACTACTTTTCAGGAATAAGAAGGAGCAGCAAGGTTCAGAATACGAACTTTGCTACATGAAATATTATCTAATCAGCCTAATTTTTTAAATCTGATATACGATTTCTATGAGCTGATTCTACTTCTTCTGAGCCCTTATAATATTTTATTGTTATCATAGATTTCAGCAAACTGAAGATTTGCTTGCATTGAGACAAACTTGCTTACCTTTTCATATGTTCATTTATTTTTTGATTTGGTGTGTTTTCCCCACCATTTCTTTCATATTTTAATCACTAAAACATTAGAAAATATTTCCTAAATATTTTGGGTGGAAGAAAGCCCCAAAAATGTAAAATAAAAATTTTAAAAGGGGGGAAGGTATTGTCTCAGAAGTTTTCTTTATTTTTTCTTTTCCTGCATCTTCACATATCTATGACTAAGGAGTGCTTTGATAATATTAGCTTTGGAATTATTAAAAAAAATCTTTTCTTCAGAAATTTGCTTGAAAAGTCTAAGCAGTTGCTAGAGAGAAATACTTCATCATTTCCATTTTAGTTTTTTATGTATTTGGGGGTTTCACCAGAAAACACACCTTTTTCTTCCTGAACAGGTAGTCCTCATTTAGTGACCACAACCGGGATCGGCAACATGGTCGTTAAGCAAAGCAATCACTAAGTGAAACCGTGACTGTGCTTATGATCTTACTTCAGCTTTCCTTTGCTTTACAGAGTTGTGAATGTCATAAATGCGAGGATTGGTTGCAAAGTTACTTTTTATCACTCATAATTGCAAATAGTCGCTAAATGAGGCAGTAGCTAAACAAGGACTGCCTATATTAGCATTTGTGACCTTATATACTATAATTATATTGTACTCTTTTCAGTGATTTGTCACTGAAGCAGTTTTATCACATATGTTACAGAAAGCTGTTGCGCTGTCTTCAGAAACACACAAACATACATACATACATATGCAGAGACATGAAAGCTGAGATCAGATCTATGTGAGCTTTTAAAGTCACCTATTATTGCAACCTTCTAAAGGTAGTAATGTTTTCCCCCCCTCAAATAATGTGTTTTTCATGTATTTTGTCATAGTTGAACCATAACAGTTGTAGCCCCAAACTACAGCAGTATAAAAGAATGTTGCATAATAAATGCTCGTTTTGGTTGGGTTTGTGTTTTCCAGTAAATGTCAGCATACATAAATATTTTACTAGATATTTAGCTAACTTTATAACTTAGTGAAACTGAAGCATAAACACCAGCTGCAGAGAAAGTAGAGGCTATAGTTCTAAAAATATTTCCTTTGAATTCTGTCAGGGGGTGTTTTGTACATATGTGAAAGAGATTGTGAGGGGGAGAGTGGGAGCAGTATCAGAAGGAAATTGGCCAGCTTCAGAAATGTAGCCTGCTGATAGTACTGTAAAGATCAAGAGTTCTAAAGTTCTGCAGCTGAGACATGGTACTTGTATCAACAAACTCTGAAAGTGAATAAATGGGATTGCCACAGTTGCTATAGTTTTCTGCCATCTTGAGACCTCTCACCCATCTTACTTGCCTGATGTCACTCCAAAATAAGCAGCACAGCATCTTGAATCCCTCGTTGCCACTCTTGAACTGAAAACATTCATTATACCTAGATGAGGATTGAATTGAAAATAGAATTAGCAACCTGTCTTAGGAACAACATAAGTTGCCACCCTACACTTTATATGGGAGTTAAGTCTCACTTTAACACAGACTTACTTTTGAATAAGGATGTGTAGAATTGACTGTTCAAATCTTGATATGCTGTTACCACTATAATATAGTTTGGAATACTGAACATTCTTTCATATTTCTCACTTTATTCATCACAACTCCTGCCTCTGGAATGAAGTTCATCCTGAAATCTGGAGGGCTCTCCCCCACCCCCACTAGTGCTCCAGAGGGCCTTAAAGACCTGGCTGTTCTCCCAGGCCTTGGTTTAGGGTGGTTAGAGCCCCTTGCAAGTTTTGTTGATATATCTTTTTTGTGCTGTTGGCTGTATTTGTTTGTGCTATTGGCTGGACTTGCCATCTTGTTCTTTATTCTGTCCCTATCGTATTTATTTATGTTGGTTTTGTGTTTTTGAACTGAATTGTATTATATTTTGTCCTCTTTGTTGTATTGTGAATAAATTGAATTAATTTATTTTCAGTTTATAAGAACTTTCTGTAACATTCCTGATAGCGTTTTGCTCGATTTCCAGCTTTCTCAGAAGTATGGAGTCCATATTTGTGGAGAAGGGGGAGAATATGAAACATTCACATTGGATTGTCCTCTGTTCAAGAAGAAAATAGTTGTGTAAGGACCCGTGTCTTCTCTTTTCTTTACATTTTAGCACTGGGAACATACTAATGTTTAGCTTTAGGCCACTTTTCTTGGCAGCAGCAGAACATGTCCTTTAAGTTCACAAACACCCACTTTATTTAACACTGGCAAAGTCCTCCACTAACCTAAATCAATGCCTGACAAGATGGGGCCTTCATAGAAAGCTATAAACTTTTTAGACATTTGCACTTTCGTTTACTTGCTGATTATGGCCTGCAGTAAAACTGGTACCTACACACTGACACTTTTATCCTTTCATGAAGTGTGAATTGCCAGTAATATTTATCTTTCATTACAGCTACATTTGATAAACTGCCACATCAGTAGCCTGTAGGTTCCATTAACTCTGTTTCCCTTTTCTCTCCCTCAGTCTCCCTCCCTCCCCCTTTTTTTCCATTTTAACATTAGCAACTTAGAATGATGATACTAAACATTTTGTTTGAACCACTAAAGGATGTTTTTGAATGCTAATGTTTTGAACCTGCCCAAGTTGCCCTGAGTAGGTTATTTCTTTGCCATACATTCTTAAAATGTATGCCATTTTAGACATATGGAGAATTTGTTACCTGTGTAGATTTGTCAGTATAATTATAGTAAAGAATTTAGCCTGCATATATTAAGGAAGATATTTTGATGAAACCCCTTTCATCTGAATTTACAGAGTGTCTGCTTTATCCCGTGTTCAGATCAATAACTGCAGTGAAGAAGGATGATTTGTTTATAGACCTCAAATGTCCCACTTGGGAGTAACCCCAGGTAGATCCATTTTGACAAAATTATCTGAGAAGTTAGAGTATTTCAAGATGAAAATTATTTTCCCAATAAATGTAGGAAATGTTCCTGGCTGAATGTATCAACTGCATATTCCCAGAAAGAATATATAAATAAATAATGATATTCTGAAGAACATAGAATGCAATGGGCCAGCAACCTTCTCCAATCTGATGACCTCCAGATGTGGTAGATTATAATTATAATGCCAGCTAGTACAGTCATAAGCTGCATGGTTTGGGGATTATGAAATGTATAGTCCAGCTCATCTGGAAGTCACCAAGTTGGGGAAAGTTGAGCCATAAAATATGTTAGCTCCCCATGTCTTATCCTTAGCTACTTTATGAACATTTTCAAATTTCCTAGTTCTTTCATACAAAGTTATTTTAATACACTGCCCAGAAATCCCTCATTTGATTCAACACTTAAGTACAGACTCTTTGAGCTCAGCTTAATTTATGTTTTATTCTAAATGAATAAAGGATGTGATCCATTTGTTTTTCAAGGATACCATTTAGCACCTAGAACTGAAATTCTTTGATGAGAACCTCTGGTGGGTATGAGCTGCCTTCTCAGGTAAAGCAGATAGCTTCCATAAAGATAGGTTCTTTGTGGTGATTCCCAGTATCTTTCCTTTGGACTTCAAACCTTTCACACCCATTCCCAGCAAAAGTTCCATCTGTCCTCAACTGAATTAAGTGGCACCCATTCACATTACTGGAGGAAAGACTGTAGTTATCCGCAGCTGTTCCTTATAAAAAACAGCCACAGATTCAGACTGATTTAAGTGCCACAAGTGGTGATACCGTTCTCATACTACACATCTACCATACGTAGTTCTTCATACTTTTTTCTTCTTTTCTTGTAGTGTGCTTTCAAAACTGCATATGAAAATAAAATGCTACTTTTTTCAATACACTTTTTAAATTCTTTGTTACAGGGATTCATCGGAAGTGGTTGTACATTCAGCAGATGCGTTTGCCCCTGTGGCTTACCTCCGTCTGTTAAAGTTGCATTTAGAAGATAAGGTAAGTCCAACATTCCAATGGACTTTATTTTTATTTACATTGTCATTTAGAATCTCAGGGAAGATGCCATATTTACTGGTAGGAAAATGAGGGTTTTTTTCCCTCCAAATAATCAGTTATGAATTGGAAGGGAGCAACAAACAAAAATGTATTGGAGGTGCAAGCGATTGCAGAAATTGCTGCTGAAAAGCATGAATGTCTTTGAAGCAGAGCCATCGTTCAAGAAGGCTGACTGACTGTTGGTTTTTAACTCTCTCTCTTTGTGCATGCATATATGTGTACTTGCATGTTTGGGTGAGAGAAACATGGTCAGTACAGACATGGGAATAAATTAATTTTAATCAATATTTGTTAATGTGATTTGGTCATAGCTTTAATGCAAGTCTGAAGTGGCATAATCGTGAAATGACAGGATCAGCTCACCAATCGCTCCTGAACAGAACTGTAGTGAGTACGGAAGATGTCCTTGACACAGATATGCAGGAGCCTTTGCCTAGGCAAAAGAGGCTGAAGTATTTTTTAAGTCCAGAACATCCAGATAACATTCGGAAGCAGCTCAGACAGATGCTTCCCTAATTCACTGAACTATAAAAAGGAGGAGGAGGTATGGCACGATCAGATTTGCAAGATTCTGTTGTTATAGCCAATCTCAATAAAAGTGGTTTTAGCTTTACTGTGGAGTTGATTTCCTGGTCTGGTCCATCCATTATTGCTGACAAGAATAGAGGTGATTATGGAAGTCAGCATTTGCTGTCTATACAAAGAAAAGAAAGGAAAGAAAAATCCTAAATAAAAGCACTGTTTGTAATCAGTGTCCTTTGTTACTGTAATTTGTGTGTTTGCTTTTTAAATTATTCAAACTATGACAAAATGGGATGTAGAAAGGAGGGTCACTGAAAGGAGTAGATACAATGGACAGAGACCTGCAATTAGGCCCACCCCATTTCTGATGCAGTGCTACGATTTTTCACCACCAGCTAGTGAAGCATTGAAGAGGGAAGGCAGCAAAGCCAGAGTAAGCAATCATTCACTTGATTTATTATGGGCTGCATGTGGATAATCAGGACAGCACCACTCAGCATGACTTGGAACAGACTCAGTAGAGGCAGGATAGGAATCAGCAGTAGGGCAGCATACTAAGGTATTACTGTGATGTTCATTTCATAGATGTCTGTGTGTATGTGTATACACACACACACACACACACACATTAAAAGCCTAGAGTTGTTCAAGTGGGCAGCATATAAGTAAATAAATGAATGCTGGTATAGTTTTCTGTTGACTTGGAACTGATTGATAATTTAAGATTGTCTTCATTTTTGGTAAATGGGAGTGTTTGTTCAGGATTTTTTTACATAACTTATTCTACTTAGTAGTGTTTTCTGAGTTAATATATGAACGTGCTACCAGTACTGTTTTTATAGTGTAGCACAGTAATCATTTTGATAAGCAGGAGGAATTCACCAGTCCTCCCTCCTGAGTTTACTTTATCCCATCCCCCAAGTCAAGCAAGACAACCAAATATCACCCAGTCCTAAAGGCCAAAAACCATCATGAGGTCCTCTGAGGCAAGATATTCTCAGGGTCATTTTCTCTTTATTGTTTCCAAGAGGAATAAGGGATGGACACTACCTTGGACCTGAAGTGAGTAAGCTGATACATCTGTTACTGCAGATTCCAGATGAAAACTCTGAAATCCAGTAGAGAATGTCTCCAGAACAAAGATGCTCTGGTTTTTCTTGATTTACAGGAGACCACCCTGCCCAGAGAACCTATGTAGCCTAGAGATCAAAGAAACACCAGATGATCCCATTGAAGGGGAAGGGGAAGGGAAAGGGAAAGGAGAAGGTGGAGAAGGAGAAGCGTTCCCTCGGCTGGTGGCTCTAAGGTGCCTTATGCAGAAGTAAAGACATGTGACCCTCCTCCAAGGCCAGCTCATCACAGATAGTAGCATCTCTGTCCTAACAGCCAGGAATCACGCTGAGGCGAGGAGTAGGTCTCTAGTGTTTATTACTGCTACATAAGACAGAATCCTAACAAACTGAAGAAGTGTGGGAAAAACCCAGACAGATAAACCCCGAAAGCTAAGGCAGGTCTGATCTGTGTCTCTTTGAATGGCTGCTTAATTCCTCAGTACTACGCATGCATTTTCTCCCCTGGATAGGGGCCCCCTCCTGCTCGCCATCAGTACTCATGACAATCTCCTTGGTTGGGAGGACACTATCTAGGCTAAGAACCCTAGCAAGTCTGGACAGAAGCAGATTCTCATAAAAGCCAGCGTGTCCTCCTCTTGACAGAAAGTGTAACCACCAAAGTCCACATCAGAAGAGAAGGAGGCCGCTGAGAAGGCACTCAAACTCCTATGCTGAATCCCATTCAAACTGTGGCTAACTCAACTAGAGGTGCAGCTACCTCAGCTGGCCTTGGTGTAGTGCCCCTTGGGAGACAAGTGCAGGGCTGCCACATATTCCTCTGTGTCCTCCTGTATAAAGTACTTATTATAGGATAGTTGGAGAAACTGGAGAGGAAACCTGAAAAGTCTGCATATGCAATACTGTATCAAGGTATAAGATGTTCCATGCCAAGTTATGAAAGGATAAGAGAATTCTTGTACTTCCCATGGTCATAGAACAGTCACACACACACACACACACACACGATAACTACCAGACTTTAATGAATGATCAAGGCATCATCTGTGATACTGAGGTGGCCCAGCAATCCAGTTAAGGTAATCCAGCATTGGATATATACGAATGCTGGAACTAAGAGAAGTCTAAAGCCCTATGCTCTATTCCATCAAAATTATTTTTTTTTATTTTTTTAAATATAATTTTTGTTAAAAAATTTAATTACAATAGTAAAAACTAATACAAACTGAACTTAGAGAAAGAGAAGAGAATGGAAAGAAAGAAGAAGTAGTGCAGGAAAAAAGAAAGAAGTAGTAGTGCAGGAAAAATGAAAAAAGAAAAGAAAGAATATAATAAAGCAAAAGAAAAGAAATATATAAAGAAGTGACTTCCAACCTTCATCACAGCAAATATAAACCACTTTAATAGCTCTTTACCCCTGTAAGGTTAAACAGGTATCTCTTCATCTCATATCTTATCCCTCATCTATAAACAAGTCCATAAAACATCAACTTTTCAATCCTGGTGTCAGCAAAAAGTCCATAAAGGCTTGCCAGAACATTGGGAAAAAAAGAAGTCTTATTTTAACCTTGATCAGATAAACCAACTTTATATTCCTCCCTTTTACTTCTAACAGTCTTAATCTTTAATTCAAATATTGTCCTAGGATTTGATTTCTCTTCAAGTCTTCTTCAACCCATTGCACAAATTTCTTCAAGGCTTTAACAAGCCTCTTTTGTTGATCCAATAAGAAAACATTTTCCAGGTCATTCTCTTGGTTTATCATTTGTATTTCCCTTTTAGTTTTTAAAACTTCAGCCAGTTTCTTTTGTATATCCAGTAAAGTGTCCTTTTCCAAATCATTATCTTGGCCTGTCATTTGTAGTTCCACATTCTGTGCTTTCTCTATCTTATCAGATAAAATTTTCAAAATTCCTGCAATCAGTTCTAGCTCCCCCCATTGGCACATCAAATGCCCAGTTAAGGCTCAAGGCAGAAATGCCATCAATTCAGCTGAGGGCCTGTAAGGTGATGATAAATTATTAGCTAAAAATGCAATTCTTCTAATTTGACCCCTCTAATTCTAACAGATAACTTCTCTTCACTCTCGAAGCAGCAGGTAGAATATAAGATGGCTTCATGTGGGCTCTCTCTACTATTCTTAATATCATTAGGTTATGACCAAGCTAAGCATCTAATCATTCAAAGAATAAGGGACATGGAGCGCCAAGACGATAGAATTTGGATAAATGGGTGTATGGGAACTAGCAAGTTATTTGCTAAATCTAACTTTCCCTAAGCTGAGAATTGCATTCTTCAAAGGTAGATTCAATATTCTCCCATCTGTACTTCTTCAAGGCAGGTATAGTAAAATCCCTATAGCTGAGTGTATCTGCCCATGTGATGAAGAGGAAGTTGAAACCATCTCACATGTACTGTTACACTGTAAATTTTATAGGGACATTGGGTCAATTTGCATTTAGCCCAAGTAGATAAATTCCCTGGGAATCCAGATAATTTTTACATGAACCATCTTCTTCAGGATTTAAAACCATACATTATGTGTACAGTAGCCAAATTTTGTGTTGCCGCAATGAAAATAAGACAAAACCAGCTAAAGAAGTAATTCCCTTGTTTTAAATGTTACTTTTAAATTGAAATATCTTAATAAATTGTTAGGGGATATATATTTTTATTTTTTATTTTATACTTATTAATATTTTAGGCTCACACTACCTAGGTAACAATGTATTAGTAATAGTGGAGTGAATGTTATATTGTTACGAGATATATTTTATTATTGGTAGTATATTTGTCTTTCTTTTTCTCCTGTTAAATTTTGCTGGTCATTGGCCAAATAAATATTATTGATTGAACATGTTTCAAACAAATAAAATTTGTTCCACATCTTCATTCCTTCATTAACATCTTTTAGACATAGTCTATCCATAGAAGCCGACAGTATTGATATTGTAGTTACTAACTTCTGGCACCATTCTTCAAAGTTCTCCTTTAACATTTCCGATGTAACACTTTCTATCATTTTGTAAGTCCCAGTATTAACTGACATCAGACTTGTGTTTTTTTTTCTTCTGCTTTAAAATATTAGTCCCTTCTAGTGTCCAGTTTCTAAAATCATCACTTATCTTTTGTTATAACTTGCAATTTCCAGGATAGCCAAAATAAGTCTGTTTCCCACGAGAAGTTTATTTTTTATAGTTAATTCCAAAATCTTAATAGTAAAAATCAGTATTTCAAATTTATCTGAAGACTTAATCCATTTATAACTTTCTTAGATCAAAATCTTATTTAGCTTTTTGCTATTTATTCCAAGTTTTTAAGTTCTTAAGCTTGTAATTAATTTTTCTTTTGTTCAGAGTTGAAGATAAACTCACCCAATGAAGACTTTTCAAACTTGTCATTCCAAAGGTCTCTAATAGCTTTAAGATAGTCAATAGGCAACTTCCAAAAGTGATTAGAAAGTGAGGTTTGCAAACTCAGTGTCTTTTAAAAGTCTCTGCCGTGGTTGTGAGCAAGATGGCTGATCCTGTTGTCTCCCGGCACTCAAACCTGCAGAAAATTGCTGTCCTGTGGTCTCCTCGCAAGGACCAGCTGTTTGGGGCACATGTGGGTGATCTCCTGTCCTTTCCTTATCCAGAGAGGTTCCAAGGAACCCCTCTACTCACTGGTTCCTTGGTCTTTGCCGCAGTCATTGGCTCTACTTTCACAGAGCTGTCTTCAGTTTGCCATACCTCCCCTGGAAGTCCTCCATCAAAATTCACCTCAAAAAAGTGTTCTAAGGGATTTTTCACATCTGCATTTTGCCTGGCCAGCACAAGAAAGGTTTTAGATATACAGTATATAATCTGAATGACCAAGAAAGTGAATGTGAGATGTTAAAATAAAGCTGTAAGAAATCTACTGTGGTTTCTGTCTTGTTGGGTGATGTTCAATTTGCTGTGATGCTACATAAAAGACTAGTGATTCTGTAGCAAAGGACAAGCCTCTTTTGTAACACACTCCCAATTTATCTCTTACTCCTTGGCTGAAGCTTTCTTCCTGCAGAAAATAGTTTGCAGCAAGGATCTAGATCCTCTGGATGTAAGATGCCATCCCCAGGGACAGCTCTACCCTGTCCCATTGTAGAATGCCCTGGCTCTGTTGTAAGAAAACAGAAAAGTTAAGACAGGCATCCAGCTCACCCAGCCCTTGACAGGAGAAGAAGTAGTTATAATACCAGGGATGCAAGCGGTATTTGTTGTACCTGGCCAAAATTCTCTCTTTTATTCCTACCTTTCTAAAGTTTTCTCTTCTGAGATCTCTTTTCTTGTTTATCATTACAAATCTCTTCCCACCAAAAAGTTCATCAAAGTTTTTCTAGCACTGTCTCCAGAATGTGTAGGAGGGAGACGATTATTGTAGATTGTTCCCACTCCACTCTAGAAAAGGACCTTCATGGTATACTCTGGGAAATGAACTTGAAGAAGAAAAGCAGTATTACAAAAGCAATAAGAGCTTTAGGAGTTAAGACATAAATGTGGCAAATACAAATTTCATGCAAATGACACCTTAGTCACCTTATAGCCCATTTTACAGAATAAAAGTTGCATCCTTGGAAAGGAGGGTTGTAGTTTGAAGGGGCAGTTGGATAAGGGGCCCTTAAATCTTCCCGTGATACTAACTTTTGTCTTCAAAATTCCTTTGTAGCTGGATTTATCCCATATGTTCCCATTGTCCCATATGATATCCCATATATCCCATATGTTCATGAACATGTCGCTTCAAATCTGCCAGGCTTCAAGCCCTACCTAATTTGAAGCTAGCATTCTGCAATGTGAAGTGCTAGCCCAAAAGCACTTTTTCCCCCCAAGATATTGGGTGGCTGTGATGCCTCTGCGTAGGGAAAAAAGTGAGAAGGTGGTAAAAAGCATCCTGAGCACTTAGAGGGGAGGATGTATAAGGAGCTAACTCACCCAATTGCCTTCTATTGAATTAGGTTTTGCAGTTGGCTATGATGAGCATATCAACCATTCTGTGGTTGTAGCCATTTTCTGAAAACTCTGGAGGTACCCACTGATCCCCAAACTTTCAGCACCTCTGACTTTCCATGAGTATTTCTCAATTAAAAACCCTTCTGTTGTTAACCACAAAACTTTCTGGAGCAGTCTGAACCAGAAAAAACGATTATCACTGGAACTTTTCTTTGTGTTTGCCTCTAGCATCTTCTTTAAAATTCAGTTTCTTCATAGAAATATTTTCTTTGTCCCAAGACCGTGTTCCTCATTTTCAAACATGCCCTTTTATTACATACAGTATCTTGTTTGACAAGGGTATTTTTTTAGCAGTGCAAAGCCTTAAAATATTACTGTGAGACTAAAAATTATGCTAGCGGACTATGTGAAGTGAAACCAAATAAGCTGAATAAGAACACTCCTGGAGAGGAGATAAAAAAAGTAGAAATATGTTAATATTTCTTAGGGGCACTGACTTTATTGCTCATGGCAAACTTGATGCTAAAATGCTCCATACATCACTACAATGTGACAGGCTAGGGAAAATGAAAAACACAAAGCTTTACATAAATCAGGCAAAAATCTTATTAAAATGCATAATATTTTATATAAGAATCAAGATTTTACTTTTATCTATTCAGAAGCTCTTTCCCTCCTCTTAGTAGATATTTAAAATTTTGTTAAAGCCCCACAGTTTCAAGCCGTTTTATAGCAAATCATATTTCAAATTCATTGTAGACAAAGCTGTCACATTCTTAAAGAGCCAGCATTATGGAATCCTGGTGTAGATTTTGGTATATACAGTTAATGTCTTGTAGAATTAAGGAGGAAATTGTTTATTTTGTGCTTTGATGGAATCATGGCAAAAGCTATTACAATTTTCAGATTAATTTATTTTCTGTCATGTTATGAATGAGTTCTATATTATTTATTCTATATAAATTGTAATCTCACAGACACCACTTTTTCAAGAGTAAAATGATCTCCCTCCTATCCCCCCGCCCCATTTAAGAGTTTGATCACTTAAGACTAAGGACTTGTTCATGTTGACAAGACACACATTTACTCTTGACTGTTTTTCTCTCTATTCTTCAAAGACAGGAGTGGGCAATGTAAAAGTTTTTAACTTATTAAAATGCATTAACTCATTTTATGTAAAATATTCCATGCTTTCAAGCTAAGAACGTAGTTAAGCATGCTTAAGACAGTTCACTCATTGGAATTTAAGCAGACTTAATTGTGCACCAATTTAAGACAGATGTTAAGAACTGCTTAACTATTTAATCCTATAATAAAAGGGAAAAAATAGAATCCTAAAGCCAAACAGTATATTTACTGTGCTTAATGGAATTCTTAACATTCCAGAGCATTAGAGAATAAATAGAGGTATTATATTTGTGTGTGTGTGTGTGTGTGTGTCTAAATGCGCACATGCATGCACATATATTCCAAAATTGTGAACGTTACAGTCTGTATAGATTTAAAAGGTAGAAGTCAAGCTCAGCTACTGGTGAATTCATGGACATAATATATGTGGTTTTCGTGGAAGCAGTAATTTGCTGTTCCCCCCACCCCCACAAGAATGCTTTGAGTTCCCAGCCTGACCTTCACACTTGGCATTCTCTGGAAGTTTCCCATCCAAGTACTAATCAGGCCTACCTCTGCTTAGCTTCCAAGCCAAACACAGCAAGATGCTGCTGAGGTTGTATATACTTAGCATTTGTAATTTGTGTTGCCATGATAGAATAATTTATTATTTAATTTACAGAAATAAGCCACGCTAACCTCAGTAGGACTTATATCTAAGTAAGGGTAATATTCTAAGAATCCTAAAATCCTACATCCTCTGAAGTCACTGGATAAACCACTAGGCTTAGTCACAAGTAATCTGCTATACCACGTTCTAACTGAGGGTGCTAGGAATGTATATATATAGTATAAATGCACACACACACATACACATACATGTCTAGCACATAGAATGAGATATGCATACTCAGAATTCTCCAAGACAATAACACATTCATGACTTAAAAGTTAAAATTTATAAATATGCTTATCTGTGTCAAATAACACCCAGAACAAATAAGAGCATGTGAATAACAAATAATAGTCTTACCTAATCATTAGTCTTTTGCCTATGCCTTCTCTCTTTCTCTTTTTCTTCTCCCCACATGTTTGTGTCTTTCCATCCCTAATCTATCATTTCTCCACTGACATTCGTCACTTGTCACTCACCCGGACTCTACTGAAACCATTCCACTCCACTGCTGTCAGTCATTCCTAACTCACTCTTCAGTTACAGTAGGAGTGCAGCCTTAGCCATTTAATTATTCTTGTCAAGTTACCAGCTCACATAAAGTCTGGAATTTGCAAGATATGGTTGATTGCTACCAAGTCTTATGGCTTGAGAACTGTTTTCATAGCTTTTTGTCAAAACTGCACATGGGGAAGCAAGGAGAAAATTAGTAGGTCTTTTTTTTTAATGTCAGCTACATGCCTGACAAACACAGTGATTTTTGATGCTTGTTTTTAAGGCAGATGCACATATAATAGAAATAATAGAAATGCACCTGTTTACACATGTGCCTGCAACATCCCCTGTAACACTGGAATATTATACTTAAAGTTTTTTTTAACTGCATGTACATTGCATATAACCTGAGGGGTAAACTCTGGATTCTTGTGATATGCAATCATAGGCTTACATACCAAGAATGATTGCATGAATGAAAGGCATTTTAGCTGATACTAATTCAAAGGGAAGAGGAGAGGGGGGGGAAAATTCACCTGTTCTGACTGTGCTTTCCCATGTAGTGTCTTACAACTTTTAGAAATGAGAGGTTTAGAGTGAGAGGTTTTTTTGTAAATGCCATATCTGTCCCAGCCCAAATTTGGAACATGTTGCTGCTTTTCCCAGTGACCATTTATCCTGTGGCCGTATATGGCACTTCAAGCTGCCTTGCAGTTATCTCTGCAGCCTGGATAGGTTCTCTTTCTACAGTAGATTAAAATTAGTAATTTGGGCTCAATATTATAATCTAAGCATTGTTTAGATGGTTTAGCTCAGGGTTTCTCAACCTTAGCAACTTTAAGTTGTGTGGAGTTCAACTCCCAGAATTCCCCAGCCAGCATGCTAGCTGGGGAGTTCTGGGAGTTGAACTCCACACATCTTAAATTTGCCAAGGTTGAGAAACATTGATTTAGATTTAGATTTCTTCTTCCGTTTTTCTGGGTGTTGAAGAAGGATAATGTGAGTTCATAGTTTATGCACACAGAATATTTTATTTGTACTGAAAGATGTTTGTCATGGTGATAATAAGTAGATAGGTCCATCTCATATTATACAATTTTAAAAATAATATATCGGAGATCCATCCAGTTTATAGGTAATTATTTTTTAAAATCCTGAAACTCGGTCAAAGTTAGTGTAGAGAGGTATTATAAGTAAGGCTGAGAGTATAAAAAAATAGATCAGGGAGCACAGAAAACAGTTCACTGGAATCCCTTCTCATAATTCATGATAATTGTAATAGAAATCCCGTCTGAGTGGACCAGATTAAACAAGAATGGTACTTGTTGAGTGTACTGCATGTTGAGTTCAGTGTTCCTACATGTCATCTTTCTTAGTTATGTTTCACAGGTGTTAATTTTATATTCTCTCAATTGAATATTTTATAATCATTTGACAATTCTGACTAGCCTGCATTAGTTTAATAATACGCCTGTGCTCTCTTCTGCTGTTCAGTATTGCATTTTCTTTAGATAAATCTCTTCATGTTTAACTACAAAGGCTCATTGGAAATTTGTTTCAGATTGTTTCTGGCAGCACAATGAGCCCTTGTGCCTCAGGGAGAATAACATTTTATTCACTGTTATGGTTTAATACGTTATCTTAGGACTTCAAGATGCATTTCTGCATAACAATTGGAAAGATTCCTCTTGCCTTTTTCATTACAACATAAAAATATTTATTTTTACCTACAGATTTTATATATATAAAAAAACTTCTTAAAAGTGTGGTATTGAATATCATACTTTTTTCTCTATTTCTCACAAATCTTTAATATTATTCATCATTGTGTTGTCCTGGTTGTCTTCCTTCCTCCAGGGATGGTGCCAGTCAGTGCTGATAGGGGGGAAGAGGTCCAGCCCGCAGCCTTTACTTTGTAGGGTACCATAGGGCTCCGTTCTCTCTCCTCTCTTTAAATCTAGATGATGCAGCTGGGGGAGGTCATCTGACGATTTGGGATGAGTTATCACCAGAATGCTGATGATACCTGGCTTTACATCTCCACAGCAGACTGCATGGGTGGTGCTGTCAGTGTGCTGGAGGCTGTGGGGGTTTGGATGGGGTGGAATAGCTTCAGCTCAGCCCAAGCAAGACTCAGTGGCTTTTAGTTTTTGGACCTTCTGATGCCAGGGATCTTCCATCTTTGTTTCTGGATGACGTGGCACTGCCTCAGAGTTGGTGTGCAATTTGGGGGTCCTCCTGGACTCAGCTCTGGCTTGAAGAGCAGGTGGCAGCTGTGGCTGGAAGGACCTTTGCATACCAGTTGTACCCATTCCTGGATTGGGAGGCCTTGCTCATAGTCACTCATTCCTCCCATCTGAACAATGCAATGCTCCCGGCTGCCCTTGAAGAGCATTCAGAAGCTTCAACTGGTGCAGAATGCGGCTGCATAGATAGTAAACGATTCCAACTATTTGGCACGTGTAACACCAATGCAATATTTGTGAGATGCATTGGCTGCCAGTGTGTTCCAGGTGCAGTTCAAGGTGCTGGTTGTCACCTTTAAAGCCCTTCATGGCTTGGGACTAGTTTACTTAAGGGACTGTCTCTCCCCAGTTGTTTCTACCTGTCCTATCCATTCCAACAGGAGGGGCATGCTCTTGGTCCCATTGGCTAAGGAATGTTGGCTGGTGAGGCCCAGAAGGCAAGCCTTTTTTGCTGAAGCCCACCCTCTGGAATGTTCTCCCTCTGGAGATTAGGTTGGCCCTGACCCTGTTGGCCTTTCGTAAGGCCCTAAAGACCCGGCTTTGTGCCCAGGCCTGGGACCCCAGGTATGTGAAGGGACCTGTCTCCTGGCTGTGCTAGTGGCTGCTACATTTTTTTCAGCTGCTATGTAGTTATGGTTGTAATGGTTTTTGTTGTTTTTATTTGATTTTAAATGTTGTTTGCCATCCAAGTCATTTGTTGAGATGGGTGGCTATATAAATTGACTAAGTAAATTAATAAAAATAAATAAAATAATTATGTAGTGAGAGTGGTATAGTCCATTTAGTCCAACCCAGTGCTTGAGGTAAGAAATCCTGATTTAGATCATCCCTAACAGCTATCGAATCTGCAGGAAGACTTCTAGCAGGGACAAATCTATGTCTGATTCCAATTAGTTTTGCTGCTAATCTTGTTTTACCGTTAAGAAGTTTCTCCAAATGTTCTGTCAGATTATACCCTCCTGTAACTTTGTCTACTAAGATTAACCCTGTCTTCAGGAGTAATTGGAAATAAATATATGTTCCTCATATATATGAAAGTTGTTACTGTACCAGCCTTTTATGTTATTGCTTCTCAAGGCTGAGCAGACTCAGTTCTATTTTCACTGAACAACCCACTGGGTTAATATCCAAGCCTTGTTAAATAGTTTGAAGTCCCATCAGTTTAAGTGAAAAACCTGTATGTGTATGTGAGTAATACACAAGCCCTTATGGTTGATTTCTATGCAAAATGGAATTGTGTTGTACCCCACTGAGTTTTTATTTGTGGTTAATAATTCATTGCAACAAGCAGAAATTGGCATGACTGGAGATAAAATGAGCTGCATGATGAACCTAGGATTTTGCCAACACCAAGAAACTGTTTTCTTTTGCCTCATGACATGTTCACTAGGTTAAAAGAAGTCCACTCCATGAAAGCTTTGTTGTTGTTTAGTAAGAGTATACCTTCTGATGGATCTTAAAACTGTTGCTGTATAATCATAGCATGAAACAGAAACCAAGTTGCTGGAACACAAAGGAGGCAAATTTCATTTTGATTAGGGGGAGAAAGGATGGAAAAATGATGTTTTGATGTACAGTAGGGGATAACAAAGAAAAGGACTGAGGAAAAAATAATTTTGCTGCTTATTTATCTGTATGTATGGAGAATATGCTTTTTATACAGGACAGAGGGATTGCATGAATGAGTATGGAAGATCTTTCGATTCACTTTCGTTCATCTTTCTTATAGTATAGACTTGCTTTTCTTTGGTACTGGTATTTTTGTAATGAAAGAGCTAAAGAAAGGGGGGGAAAGTTCATATTTAGAAATGGCATCTAGAAATATGCTTTTGTGTGGGATATCTATTCTGACAGGGGAGCTGTTTTCTTGTATAGGCCTGCAGAACATTTTGAAAGAGACTAAATTGAGCTCTGATAAAACAAAAAGTAGCTCTGATCCATGATAATATTATTACCTTGTTAGAAGCTGCTCTGTAGGATTTCTGTAGGAAAGGAGATTTGCAGCTTTACGTCACTAAAAATAAATTCCACCAATCTGATTATTTTCAATATGCATTTCTGTTTTCTGTCTTATCATTTGGTAATTAAAAATTATATGCAGATCATTTTGATTTAAACAAATTGTATTTTTATCATGTGTTGAACTAAGGTTTGTTTTTTAAAAAAGAAGTTATGTTGTATTAGTTGGGAAAAAGATACCAAAATCCACTGTTTGAAAGTGACATGAACTTTGCATTTAGGAAGCTGTTGACTCAAAATCATCTTGTATTATGTCACTGCTGCTTTTCATACCTTATGATGCTGATATCTCTGTGGGCCTTAATCACAAATGGATTCTCCCTTTCTTTCTTGGGAAGAAGCTGTCATTTCTCAAAGAATATTAATATAATATTTGTACTGAAAATGCTCAACTTTTATAGGAAAGAATAAGGAAAAAACAAGTTTTTTAAAAAAGAAATACTTAAATAGAACAAGAAGAAGCTTGCCTGCTTTTGCCTTAACATTGTATGTTATTTTTAATTTAACTTTTATTTTAATCTGGGGAGAGGGTGGGTGGGTTATGCATTGTCAACCAGTCTGAATCCTGTCTTCAGGCTTTGGGTAGGACGCCCCCCCCAATTCGAAGAATATTCAAAAAATATTGCAATTATTTTTGTTGTTGTTTTCCAGAGAGGTTTGTAGCATTTATTTCCCCCTGGTTTTGACATTAGTTGTACCTAGGAGATCACTTCCCTGAGTGACTACAGAAAATCAGAGAGTTGCTTAATGAACACAGTTGGTAAAGGTAATTCTTTGTATGCTATTTTTAAGCAGTCTATTAGTTTAGACTAATTAATAGAAGAAAAAGTATAGATTCATATAACAATATTAACAATATAATACAACCTCAACATTCGTGATAATATGAAAAAAAAAAAGGGAGGGAAGGCCTGCAAAATTATGTTGTGCCACTCCCCCTTCCCCAAAGACTATATTGCTTTCTTCCTTTCCTCTCCCTGCCCTTCCACCAGACTACAGTATATTGCTTTCTTAGTTATTCACAATCCGTTGCTGCAAATCAGGTGCATAATTCTCCTTCCGGTGATGTATGATAATTCTTTTCACTAACTGCAGTTCCTGAAAAATCCTCTGTTCTTTCTATCTTGATAGATTCCAAAGCCTAGAAATACAGCCAAGAAGAATATTTGCATACTTAAAATACTGTAGGTCCAAACCATGTGAGTTAATGTTTCAACTCCTGAGTTGCACCTCCAGCAGCAAGATGATTGTAACCTTCCCTTATTAAACATTTACTAAGGTGTCTAATATACATGAAGTAAAATGTTTTGATGTATTAGTCTCATTTTAAGATCATAGGAAACTAATTTCACGTTCTCCAAAGTGACCCTCCACTGGATTACTGAAGAAGGCATTTTAACTTATTATGCCATAGGAGGCCTATAAGTAACATTGAGTTCATCAGTTCCTTTAAGAATGGGTTACTGGGTTAGGAGCCACAGTTACTTATTCCCAAATCACCAACCACTGTGGATCTTTAGAAACAGCAAGAGCATCTAGACCAGGTCTGCACAACATACAGCCCGTGGGCCCCATGTGGCCACCAAGCAGCCTTGTGCAGCTCACTGGCATTTTAGAAAAAAAAACTCAATACATCCACTGCTGTCAAATGTCGCTGCCGCCAGGAAGGATCTGCTGCCACCACCCCAAAAGATGGGCTGCCAAGCTCCTCCAGTGCCTCCAGACCTCTGCTAGCTCCTTCCCTGCTGTCATGCTGCTGGGCACCAAACAGCTAGCTATTCTCTGTGGCCTGCAATTATTTTTAATTTATCGATGTGGCCATTACCCTATTACAAGTTGCACAGGCCTGATCCAGACCAAATAGAGTGAATTTTATATGCAGAAGTTTAGGGATGCAAAGTGCAGCACTTTAGATGCAAACTCAGAAAGGTATTTTAGAACAGGTGTGAGTGCCTATGCCGTACCTGTCACTATCTCCTTTAGGAAGACTTGTCTTTTCCTCAGCTTGCTTGGTAGCCACACAAGCTGAGTAAGCTAGGCATTTGAGTTAAAGAGGCACTGATAGCTTGCTCATGCTCATGCTTGCTCCAAAGCACCTTGTTTCATCTTGTTTGCATCTCCTTCACTCCATCACATATTTCCCACAGATCATTCACTTTCTGTGAGAGCCGAGGAAGAGACACAGGAGGGGCCAACATTCTGAAGCACCTTTTTGGCTTCAGATTTGAAGCACTTATACATCCCTCCTTAAGTTGAATAAACAGCCCCAAAACATGCTGAGGTAATAAATCAAATCTTATATGCTAATTTTTGGTCTGTTTGAATAGTTCTCTCCATCCCCCAGCTCACAACTCTTTCTTCTTTAGCTCACTTGGATATGCTGCAAAACATAAAGTCTGTGATGAAGCATGGAGAACTAGAACTCAGAATTCGGGTCATTAGGAAAGTAGTTCTGATGTTTCATTCATATTGTAAGAGAAATGAGCAGATAGGTTATCAGGGCATGTGTGTGAGTGTGTGTGTGTGTGCTTATGTACAGAACTGCCCTGTTTAAATTTCTCAGGTTGGAAGTGAGGAATGTTATTTAGCCATAAAACATTTATTCCTATATAGGGGACAAAGCAAATATTTCATATACATAAAGTCACTGATTAATGTAATGGTAAAATGAGAAAATGTGCCTAGCAAACAAGATCAGATCTTATGTATGAGAGGATCAGAATCTGACAGGTAAGATTTTATTCATTGCTTTTTAAAACAAATAATTCCTACCAGCTTCTTAGAGCATAAAATCTTCTGTTAATCTCCACAGGATCAAAGTAGCTTAAAAACATTTAAACACTATTTTGTAAAACATAAAAGAAAGGAAGAAAGATTCATTTCTATTTTTAGAAGGCAGTTTAAAAGACTGCTTAGTCATAAGCCCTTTCCATTTTGGATTCAGTAATTGTCTTTAGGAGTTGCTGGGCAGTACAGAAAAGTAGCACTATTTAGAAGCTATTTATCATGACTGAAATGTTGGCATGTTGCATGTCACCATTTCCATTTGCATATGAAATCCATTCTTGGTGGAATGTTTGTAGAGGAAGAAGGCATATTTGTGTGCCAGTGGACTCTTTTATCTTTCAATAATGTAATTATTTTTTTCATTCTGTCTTTAAAATATATATCAACAACATCATCGATTTTTGTGGGGCAGGGGTAAAGATATATCCACTATTTCTCTGTGTTAGAAATTCAGCTTCACATATTCAATAGTTCCCCTTCCATTTCTGTTTCTTTCTTTCTGTGAATGACATTATATAGCTGTAGATGTTACCTACTCACTGTTCATAAGGCAAGTGTCTTTCCAACCCTACGTATGGATGCACTCACAACGCAAGCTGCATGTGCTCTCCCACAAAACATTGTTTAAATGAGAAAGATGATCACAGCAGAAAGCAAGAAGAGATTAGAAAAGCCTATTCCTTCTGTCTTTAGAGTTTCATGCTCTGTTCCAATCTGAGAATTGCCGTCGCTTTTAGATGTTTGCAAGAGAAAGTTTTTAATGCTGAGAATTGAAAATCTTCAAACAAACAAACAGACACTGAGGCTGCTAATTATGCTTGCTCTTTTTAAAGCATCCATAAAACTTGAGATATTTAGCAAGTTTATACCGGCTCAATCCTGAACTGTCTTGCAACCATGCCTGATTATGTTGATCAACTTTTTCTGTTTTGATGGAACAGGCCTGAAAATTAGGAGAGCTATCTCAGTTTATCTCTGTGTTTCTGGATTAAAAGGAGAAATAAGTGGCAAATTATAATCATTTTATGGCTTCCCCTCCCCCTGCTTCTCTCAATGCTTTAGTGAGCCAAAGTAGGATTCGTGGAAGAAAAGGAAATCATATGTTATCCTCTCTCACATACATTTTGAATTACTGTATGTGTCAAAGAGTTAGGTCAAGGAGAGTGTGTAGGGCAGTGTATCTCAACCTTGGCAACTTTAGGATGTGTGGACTGGGGAATTCTGGGAGTCGAAGTCCGCACATCTTAAAGTTGCCAAGGTTGAGATACACTTGTGTAGGGATTGGACGGGTAAAATGGGCCTCCCTGTATGTGGTGAGAAGTGTAGAATGTTTGGGAATTGCCTCTGCACAGATGTGTCATCTGTACTCTTAGCAGGTAAATCAGTAGAAGCCCTAAAGTCAAAATGCTTCCTAGATATATTGTAGAAACGTAAGAAGAAAAAATTCAAGGTGCCTGAATATTATCAGGGAGTTATTTTTTCAGTTGGTTCTGTGTGGATAAAACCATAGAGTTTTTATTTGGGAAAAAAAGTTTTTTAGTGAGTGTTCTGTACATTATATGGTGTATATCTCAAAAGGAGAATATAAATTAACTTCATTAGTGAGCTTAAAAATATTGGTATGTACACAGCTGTATGCTTTCTGTAAGGTAAATTCTAAGGCTTATGCTCTTTCAATAGACTTCCAGTATTACTGGGGCAAGTTGGTGTTTAACTCGTTATGAAAGAAACATTGCCATTTTCTCAGTCCTAAGGCCAAAACCCATACAGTTATATTACCTTTTATAATGATATTATAAAACATACAGAGCTCCACTAAAATTCTTACTATGTAGATTTATGTTTTCACAGTCCTAGTCCAGCAGTGTACCCACTACACCATGCTGGCTCTAACAAATGTACCCAAGAATGGTTACACACATTTTAACTGCTTCTTACTAGTAATTTCATCCCAGCCAATTGAGTATCTCATAGTTGGGTAATGTATAAATGAAACAACAAGTTATTCAGTTGAATGTGAACAACTGACCATGTTACAGAGCTAATGGGTAAACATATTGGCTTTCTTCAGATGATAATTGATTTTCTCTTAATCGCAATTTTAAAAAAAAGGGGGGGGATGCCAGTTTCAGGAATATGGATTTATTTTTTTATTTACTGATTTGCCTACTGCTGTAATTATATACTAGGCTCTCAGTGTTTAATAAAATAGAACATAAAACCTGAATAAAACAGAATAAGTAAAATATATAAAAACTCCTAATAAAAATGACAGCCTAGCCAATCAGGCAAAGATGTCCATTCCCTTATTACCCCAAGGTTCTCCAAAACAATTCTGTTTTATCAGTTTCTGGTATATGTCAGGGTTGGCTCCAATTTGGCCTCTGGGGGAGACTATCCCAGAGAATAGGAGCCATTACTCAAAAAGGTTGCTCCCAGGTCACCATTCTCCTCATCATCCTAAAATAAGGGACTACTGAGAACTTCTATGCAGAGCATAAATGACAGGTTGGTTCAACATGGAAGAGGTGAAGCTGAAGAGTTTTTCCAGCCCTCTCCAGTCTAAGATAACTACAATGTAATTGTACTTAATGGATATCTAAACAATGATCTAACTGGGAATCTTAATATAGGAGCGGTTAAGAAACCTGTTTAGATTTATCAGTGATGGAGGTAAACTTATTTCCAGTATCTTTCTTAAGCATGGTTAAGTTGGAATGACTAGGTGATTGGAAGGGATTCAAAGAAAAGGAATTTGTCCAAAGTTCCATAACCCAGTTCCTAGTTAACTGGTCTATTTATCCAATGTAAAAAATACGCAGTAGTATATGTCTTATTTGTTTGTTGACATTTTACTGGATTTAGCAAGAACTTCTTTATTTTTGTTTTGTGTTGTTTCCTTTTTTTTAATGCTTTTAACAAAGAGTCACTGGGAGTTGGGCAGCATATAAATGTAATATATTATTATTAATACCAAAGTATCTTTGTTATCTGAATCAAAGGACCTAGAGTGTTCTATCATCCACCCACCCTCCATGTCAGGATCTAAATTACCACTAGAGACGTAGTTCTCAAGAAACTCAGCCTTTAGGCATAAATCCATAAATTCAGCCATGCTATGCCACCTACCTCCCCTTTCCTTTGCCCCTCCCCAAACTAACAAATGCTGGTTATAACCCAGCAAGTTGTAATCTTATAAACGACATGAGGAACTAGCAACCCCAATTTGTTTAGACATCACACAAATAGAAAGAAGTGTGTAAGAGTGAATGGGATGCATGCGTCTTGTTCTTTGGAATGATGACCTTTCATTCTATGTAGATAGAACAAGTGTACAAGTAAACAACAGATATGTGTTCTAGTACAAGAACTATTTTAGACCTCAAGAAAGCATGAAACTTAATTTAATTCTTTTTGTCTTCCAAAATCCAGTCTGCTCTGAGGGATCAGGATCACACCAAAAGGCTTTCTGTAACCTAGTACAATAATTAAGTTGCTTCAGTAGTCATAGGTTAATCTAAATTCACAGCTTGAGATAATGCCCACTATGCAATACATATTGGTTAAAAGTATTCATTGATGCTTTTCTTAAGAGCCTAGTCTTATGATCAGATAACAATGATTTTGAAAAAAAAATATGGACAAAGATATGGTATTGTGGGCCTTTGAATATGTGTTGAGAAAATTCTAATATCCACTACATTTTTCATACAAAACTTCTGTGAACTACGTATCATTTCAAAGTAAAGTGAATACTCAAGCTGTCTTTATTTCAAAAAAGGTTAACCTGCTACACTAAAAAGAATGTGTTTTTCTGGATCAGACAAGGATTCATCAAGATCAGTATACTTTCCAAAGAAAATGGCCCATGGCAGACTATACATAGCTCACCAAAAGCTTTCCAGTGATCTTCCAGTTATCTGTCTTTTGTCTACTAATGCTATGAATTATGTTAAATGCTTTTTGTGAGTAAAATACTAATACTGTAGTACTAGTAATAAACTGAAAATGCAACAGAGAGAAAGATGGAGAGAGAAATATTGGATCCACACCAGAAGAGGGCAGCAGACAGTGGCAGGACTTCGTTTAATTCACTTTGAAAACACTTGTTGTTTTATTTTTTTTAAGCTAAATAGATATGCATTGTTGAAAGTTTAAGGTTGCATTTAAAGCACTTTCTTGTCTCCATTACCATTAACATGACGAATGTTCCAATGCGTACTATTGATTTGCATTGTTTTATCTATATAATGATTCCCTCTTAATTGTACTAAGTAAATTAAATCATTACATACTGCTGTTCACTTAGGTTGCAATTCAGTTTTATGTGTGTGAGTCGCATTGATCTCCAAGAAATTGTGCTGGTGTCTCTGCTTGGAAACACATTCTCAGTAATAAGTAGTAACTTCTTGCTTTCTTGCTAGAACGACAGAGGCCTGCCCTCTGTGATTAGAGATGATCTTCTTGTCCAAGAATTCGAATTTGCAAGTAACCCATGTTGCAATATTTCTTTTAATTAGGTGCAGTTTGGGGGCAAAATTCTGCCTGGGAAATGTTCTTGTGACACAAAACAAATGGAAGACAGTGCTTGGCCACCATCAGATAAGGAAAAGGAAACCCCTTGCATTACTTGGCAGTTTTTAAGGCCAAATTTTGCACAAGAAAGTGAGTTTTCTGCTTGCCTCAATCACTGTGGACATTTGGTAACAATTTTCTGATTTTTGATTATATGATTTTCTTAAGATAAGCCAGTGGGGAGAAAATTTTTACTATTTTTAACAATACTAACATAACATTCAATATTTAATATTCTCAGTAACTTTGTATTTGAAACATAGCTTGCCCCTTAGATGAGATTTGTAGTAGATCTCTCTTTATATTTATCTTTCCTTCTTCCTTCCTGATTTAAGTAGAGTATGTGGTTCCCCCAGGATCCATGTGTCTCCCAATGTTGCGGTGTTCCAGAAGTCAGGTGGAGCCTAAATCAAATCAATCAATCAATATGTAACTAAATAAATAACTTTGTATTTTGCTTACTTCAAAGATATGTTCACTACTCTCACCACTGACTAAAGATATGGATAGAAAATATATGCATATATTCCCATTAGTGTTAATAAGTTACAGCATTCTATTATTTATCTCCTTCTGATTGATGGAGATCATGCCTCCTTAAATTTGAGCTGTAAGGTAGTGGTACTTTGTATCTGTGTGAATGACATTCCCAAAAAATTCATGCTGTTCATTCTGAAAATTCCCATTCATTTAAATGAAGAACTGCACAGAAGAGAAACCTTCCTTCCATTCATCCATCCATCCATGCCAAAATAGATAACATGTGGTCAGTAAAATTATGCAAAGCTCTTCGTGCCATATCATAATCTATGTTCTATAATTTAAACAATATTTTCACTTCCTTGAACTACTAGTTTATATTAATCATGCAAATTTCCACTCATTAATATGATCAGCATATATCATAGTTTGAAGTGATGTGTAAGCACAATGGAGTTGCACTGTGGATGGGATCAAATCAGCTTCAAGTGAGCCTTTCTTATTATTTCTTTCCTGTTTCGTGTTTTTGTTCCCCACCACAGAATCTGTTAGTCAGAATTAGGTATCCCCAGTCTGAATAGAATAATGCTGCAGATGAAGAAGTCAATCTGGACCTACTTTGCACAAATGCAATCCTTTCCCCTTCAGTCTAGGGCATAACTGAATCCAAATCCATAACTGGAACATTTGTTTTGTTCTATAAAATTACTTCCCGTGTTACGTATCCATCAGTGTTCAAGGCTGCATTTATCCATTACATCAAATTGTTGCATTGGAACATGGAGATATATACCATGTAATTAATATAATGCTATAGTTCAAGAAATGGCAAAGTTATAAAATAATGTTGGGTGGGATCCAGGAAATTCTATCATGAAGAGAAAAAACTCTTCTTGTTAATGGAACATTTCCTTTGGAAGGATATTATCTTTCTGGACTGTTTTCTGGAGGATTTATAGGTCCTCCAGAATAGCAGGGGAGGTGGCACTGAGGGTCCAGAAGGGAGGAGAAAAATAGAAATGGCCTTCACTCTGTGTTTGTTTTTCATGAGAGCATTTAGGGATATACCCACTCATTGAATAAAGTCTTAGATCCAGTATTAATTATTTGTACTATCCTTTTGATTTGGAAAAGAAAAAGAAAATAATGTGTTTATAAATCAGAATCCTTGCAATAAACCTTGTATATTGGGAGGCATTAACTCCTTCTAGTGGACTTTTAAGTACAGCCATAAGTTTGCCAGTTGTTTTATACATTGTTGCATATGTATTGAATGATCTGCTTTTTCTTTTAGGAGATTACTATTCATAGAGCAGACATTTAAGTTTTTTTGGTAGGTAAAACTAAGTAAGGTGAAAAATGACATTGTGTGTGCGTGCCTTTGAGTCAGTATTCACTGGCAACTGCCTGAATAAGTCCCTGCATTTTTCTTGGAAAGATTTTGGAAGTGGTTTGCCATTGCCTACTTCCTAGGGCCAGGAGAGAGTGACTGGCTCAGCTGGCTTTGTGCCTAAGGTGGAACTAGAACTCTTGATCTCCCGGTCTCTAGCCGGGTGCCTTTACCGCTACACTAAATTGGCTTTCTCATTATGCCTCTTATTTTTCAATCTTTATAGGTAAGGCACTTGAATTATCTGGGAAATCTCTGAAGGGTTACCAGTGGATAACAGGCATCAACGCTTACTTTCATCCATCAGACGGAAAAAGCATACAAGAATTGGCAAAAGATGTCCTTTCCTCACTCCAAGGTGGTTTATTGGACATTTTAAAATGTAGTATAAGATGTGGAAGAGATATGTTTTAATTAGGGCTCAATTTATAATCAGTAATTAGTTTCCTTTAAACAATTAAATGTGTTTAGTGCAATTTTAAGAGCACTAATTATTTTTAGTTTGCATGAAGTAAAGAAGACTACAATGCTCTGGAGAATAAATTACGTGATTTGTTGTGTCAAAATATCACCAGGCAATTTCCCTTTCCTCTCATTCCTCCCGAGATAGTAGAAAGCATCTTGTTCCTTCTGAGAATTGAGGCAGCCAACATAGGCAGTTGGCTTCCTGGGCAGTTCTTAGGCATTCCCTTTCCTATTTTGAGCATAAGAGTAGGCAGACTTTCGTTTTCAATGCTCTACTAAGTGCCAAGAACTATTGATGGAAGATGCTTAGATTGTCCATTGTAGGGTTGTCCATTTTTACCTTTGTAATTAGACCAGGGTGTCCTAACAGTCAGGAAACCACGCTGAGACAAGGAATAGGTCTCTAGTGTTTATTACTGCTGCATAAGACAGAAAATCCTAACAAACTGAAGCAGTGTGGGAAAAACCCAGACAGATAAACCCCAAAAGTCAAGGCGGGTCTGATCTGTGTCTCTTTGAATGGCTGCTTAACTCCTCAGTACTACGCATGCGTTTTCCCCCCTGGATAGGGGCCCCTTCCTGCTCACCATCAGTGCTCATGACACAGGGTTTCTCAACCAGGGTTCTTTGGAACCCTACAGTTCTGTGAGAGGTCACTAGGGGCTCCCTGGGAGATCATGATTTATTTAAAAAGTTGTTTCAAATTTGGGCAACTTCATATTAAAGAGGTAAGTTTCATTCTTTATTTTTAGTTTAAGAGCACTGTTAATGCATATATACAGGCCTACACATGAAACAAATACAGTAATTTTGTAACTTCTGGCCTATATTTGAGCCTGAATGTGCAGGGGTTCCCTGAGGCCTGAAGAATATTTTAAGGGTTCCTCCAGGGTCAAAAGGGTGAGAAAGGCTGAATTAGACTGAATTCCTTTTACGTTCTCCCTTGTGCTGATTATACAAGGCCACTGAGTTTGTGTTCTTTCCTTGTTTTGTGTATGCATTCCCCATTGTGTCCGCTTCTGTTAGCTAAACTGCCTTTATCATAATTTTAAATTAAGTTCTCTAGAAAGCTGTTGCTGTGGTTGATTTTGGCATCTAGGATTAGGTCAGTAGCTCTAAATCTCATTTATGTACTTAATGCAAGGAAAGAATTGATGTCTTGGGAATTGTGGTAACTGGATTTCTTACTATCAAACCCTTACACGATATTGACATATAAAACAAAATGCTTCTATTTTCTTCTGAATCCCTCCACATTTTTGCACTTTTAAATAAATAAATGTTTATGCAGGCATCTTTTTCATTCATAAAAATGGAAATAGCTCTCAGAGGCTGCAGTGGGCAGGCTGGTATTCTTGTTCATGCATACTTTTGATGTATTGGCTCATAAAATCTTAACATTTGGCTTGTGCAGCTGAGTTCATGACTGAATACAGAATGATAAGGAAGCATGAGCAATTTTGCAAAGCAAAAAGGCAGCAGGCTTCCTAAAGGGCCCTTAAGCTAGTTCCTAACAGCCTAGAAATCAGCACGGAGGTTGTAATCAGGCTTGTAGGTAAAGGCAGCAATGTTCTGCATAAATCTTTTGGGCATAATATGTAAATTGAAAGACTGGAGCTCTCAAACACTTACTTGATTTTTGTAATATTTTCATGACCCTAGCCAGTCCAAATAACATACATCATTGCCTGATTTTTCTTTTATTAGAATTAAACCAAAATAGTAATTGTATATCTGGCTGGAGGCTAAGAAGCCTGGTGGCTTTGGCAGATGACTTACATTTAAAATATTCTTTCCCATTGCTGGTGAACTGGTGAATTTTTGATCCAAGGGAATACTTGCATTTCCTGTGGGTATTTATTTTGCCTTCTCAAAAAGAGGTGAGTTATAGTCCTAATAATCTTAAAGTATCACCCCAGGTATCTTTGCCAAACTTGGTTGAGACTCTTCAGATATGTGTTAAAACCTTTCCTTACAAAAGTCAGGTTGGCTGGCTGCCTTTTTTGCTGTTTTGCTATATACTATGGCAAGAAGATGGAGGTAACAAAAGCCTTGTTGCAAGGTTAATTGTTTTAATGGCCTTTGAAAAAGCTTTGCAAAATGGAAATCAGTTAATGAATTGCAAAACATACATTGTAGTTTTGACTTTCCATATTAAGGCCACAAGACTTTTAGTTGGTAACTTGTTCCCTGCTAGTCTGCCCTCTAGTTTTTAAAGCACATTTATTCATAAAGTACTTCCAACATTCAAAGAAGTAATCTGTCAAGTAGACAGAAGCAAGCAACTGTCTCTCCAATTCTCTGTCATGAACCAGGTGAAATAGTAATATTTTCTGGGCGGTCTTTACGATGAACATATGGCTCTTGAATATTCAAGTTCCTGACTGAGAAATAATGGGCCTTAATCCTTCATTAATCTTTGAAGAACTGCCTTCAAGATTGAAGAGCCTTCAGTCTGATGAAAATCTACATTAATAGAAGGAGAATGATTTCTGCTGATTCTCTTTTCAGAAGTCCCCAACAAAACTTGCCATATTTTGTTGAGGATTCTTCAATCTTCTGGAAGAGATATACAGTAGGTGAAGAGTAGTCAGTCAGTAAGGCCTCTCACCCAATGGAAGATGGTGGGAATACCTCACCCATGAGTGGAATTCTAAAGTCTATTTAATTAGCAAAATATTCCTCAGGATTTAAAGCCACAAGCAGGACAGAAAGAAATGCTGCCATATGACAAAATAAGCCTCTTGACTTGTAGTTGACCTTCAGCCACAAACAACTTTAAAAGATTTATCTAATGATACAAAATCAAATATTAAAATTATATGGTAACTTGATGACTTCTTAGTAAATGCTTAGTAGTTTGTGTATTACATAAGGAAGCACAATTGAGTAAGACTATGATAGCTTCACCAGCTTTGAATTTAACTGCTGAATTTAGCTGCCCTTGAATTTAACATCTCTTCATTCTTACTAATTTACTGTGTAAGATCAAACAAAATCAAGAAGCTTTAGGAAGTAAACTTAATGTATTTGCCTATATACTACATCAGAAATTAGCACTGATTTCTTACACTGATCAGAATAGTTTCTATTTGTCTAAGTTCCTCAGGTTCAGTTATGCTTTGGGGAGTTCTTTGCAAAAAAATATTCTTGGTATCATTCAGTACAAATCTAATATTTCCTGTCTTTAACAGCTGCATTATTTTTCCACATGCAGCTCATATGAATTTAAAAGGATTGGCATTGACAGATATTATTTTGGTCCATCTGTATATGAAGAGCATGACCGATTTTGCTGTGATAAATTCAGTCTATATGACAGCATTTGATTTGTGTCCTCCAGCGAGGTAGGTTCATACTACTGCTGTGTTATATTTATGGTACACTGGAATATACTTCATTGCTACTAATGCTTTATTTATGACTTTTCTTCAGACTTGGTTTCTCTGTGTTTGGATTGGGCTTCCTTTCACCTCTTTGTATGTCTTGCTTCAAAGGCATGATCTTTTATTCTCTATTGTAGCAGGTGCATCAGGAGTACCTGTGAATGTCTGATTTAAAAAAGAAAACACTTTTTAGGTACTGAACCTAATTTGTATGCTGTTATCCTAGATTCATCATACATGTCTCTTAATGCAATACCTTGCTTCATAATGACTCCATGCTCTTCACCATTGAATTATGTTCCCCAAACCAGTCATCCTACTTCATAGAAGCATAATTCTGAAATAATTATCAGTTAGCTAGTGAACATGTGGGATCTAACAGTAACTTGTGCTAAAAGGTTTGGGCAAAATTGTCTATCATCTTCTCCTTATGAATTTTTCTCTTCCCACTCCTTTTCCTTTCTAACTTGGCCAGAAGCTCCCTTATTTTAGTCCCTTCAAATGTGGTAAGCAGGGCTAAGAGTAAAGCAGTGTAGAAGAGACTGACATGATAAGAATCAGGCACAGAATTTGCTAAATTAATAAAGTAGTCTTATTTAATTACAGGTGAGAAGATAAGGTGTGCAGATTGAAAATTAAGAAAAGAATAGAGAGCTAATGCTCAGTGAAAGATTGCAGTTCTAAATAATGACACTATCACTGGGATAGCTAATTCTGTGTGTGAATGACAGGGCCAACTTGGAAACCATCTTGTTCTCTGCCTATTCTTAGCTATCTCTGAAAGTACTCCCTCTTTGTCCCTCCCTGATTTTATTAAGATTGAAAGGTTTCCCACTTAATAGACTACTCTTATAACCTGCCACTATCAGATAATTCTGTTACAATGGGGACATTTCATTAACAAATTGAACAAACTCATTAATCTGTACCCTTCCTTGATCTACAGTAAACAAACATGGATGCTAAAGAATTGTGCTCTCTTAAAGAATGAATGTGTAGTGAGGCACTTTCTTTTGAACATCAGCTCCTTCAGTGTCACATCACTTTCTGTGATTAGGGAAAAGCAGAATACATTTTAGTAGTACAAGAATGTTCTTCATTGCATGTGGAGTGGAGTGAAAGGCTCCATTCTTCCCCTGCCGTTCTTTATGCAATGCTATTAACAGATAGCTTTTACATACTGCACCTTTTAGCTTTGCTGAACAGCAAAAGCCCTGTACAGTGTTCTGTTCTGTTTAAATTAATTGTTATTTACTTTATACTCTGCATTTCTGTTTTTGCAAATACTCAAGACAGTTTACAACAACTTAAAAAATATAGAGTAGAAAACATATTGAAAATGATGCAATTAAAATAACGAATTAATATCATTACAATAATTTGGGGATCACCCTTAGAGTAAATTCCTTACTACTATTTCTAGAACAGAAGGGACGCGGTGGCGCTGCGGGTTAAACCGCTGAGCTGCCGATCGGAAGGTCGGCGGTTCGAAACCGCGCGGCGGGGTGAGCTCCCGTTGCTCGTCCCAGCTCCTGCTCACCTAGCAGTTCGAAAACATGCCAATGTGAGTAGATCAATAGGTACCGCTTCGGCGGGAAGGTAACGGCGTTCCGAGTCGTCATGCTGGCCACATGACCCGGAAGTGTCTATGACAACGCCGGCTCCAAGGCTTAGAAACGGAGATGAGCACCGCCCCCTAGAGTCGGACACGACTGGACGTCAAGGGAAACCTTTACCTTTACCTATTTCTAGAACAGTTTTAACACAATACCTTTATTAGGCTAACTCAGGGTTTACAAATTGGTGTTCAAACCTCTGAAGATTCAGTATCAGTCAATAATATTTAGCTGGTCAAAGACCAGCAAAATTTAAAAGGACAAAAGCAGAGTGAAGCAAATATATACAATAATATACTAACAACTAGCAAAATAAATCACATAATAATATAACCCTTTGAAGATTCAAGATATTTTCATCAGGTAAGATGCTTAAAAACTAGGGTACAAGGATGTGGGGGGGGAGTTGCTAGTATTTTAAGCTGTGTCTGTAGTAGCTAACAGTCTTAGAATGTGGGAGTGGTTTGTGGCCATTATGAGGTGATTTTAGTTTATATTTTCCTTTCTTTCTAAGACCTTTAATTTAAATACTAGCCTAATTTTATTTTTTCTCCCTACTTTTTTCCCCTTCTTTTTCTTCTTCTTCCTCTTCTTTTTTTTATCTTGTAAGTTAAACTTAAACTCAGTGTTGCACCTTATTTTGTAAACCTTTAGCTAAAAAATGCTATCTCCCTAACATGCATTGGGGATTTTTTTCTCCTCATAGCCAATATATTTTTATATGGTTTGGAAAATACTTGTAGGCATGCCGTTATACTGAACTTGCCATCTTGAACTTTAACTGGGAATTCAGCACAGCAGTGTTCTTATTCGTCTTAATTTAAAACCATCTTCAAATATATTTCATTTCTGCCTTCTTAATAAGCATTTTAATATATAAAGCTAATGAAATAAGGACTATACAATTAAAATATTTTTAATGCTACATAAAATCTTTTTTAAGAAGGAAACTCTTTGGGATTTTTTTCCAGATGAGGGCTTTATTACTTATTCCATTTAGTAAGATATATTTCCCTTTACTTAGTAATAGCTTTTCTAGTAATTGGATCTTTGTGAAACTCATTGCATTGTAGATTTCTTTGAGATAAATATCCAGTGTTTCTTATTAATATCATGCCCCATAATTTACACAAAATCCATGTGTTATCCTAATATATAATTGGCTGAAAAGAAGCCAGAAAAATAAGAAGTTAAGTTTTAAATCTCCATTTATAGAGCTTGAACCTGTAGAAAGCATACATTTCAATATGACTTGCTCTTGTGAAAGAACAGTTGAGAAGGATTTTGTATGGATCCTTATTCTGGCCTTCCTAAAATATTGTTTCTCAACTAGAGATATATTATAAAGGACATAAGAGAAAGGGAAAAGTGTTTGGTTGGTGGAGTTTAGCAAGGCCTTATCTAACTATGAAATTTAAAAGGTCTTATTAAAAACACCGCACACTGAAAAGGACTCTGGGAATAATAATGGCAAACTCCAGCTTCATAATCAGTAAATAAGGTCTAGAGTTACATGGACCAACATTCCATGTTGGATATTCTATAGGCAGCTTTTGCCAAATTCCCTATTCTTTTTGTGGCTCTCTGTGCCGCATGAAAAGCTGCACTAGACAATTGGGGGATTCTGAGGAATATCAGGGAAGGCAGAACTGAGGGCTGCAGAGGAAGAAGAAATTAGCAGATATTGTGACCCTCACCCAGTAAGGAATTTTGGTTGAATCCCATCTGTCTCTGCAAATGGAAGGAATAAATCTAGATCCAACCCATTGTGAGTTTTGCTACTCAAAGCTACTTGGATGTGGAATAAACTTAATGGCTGAACCAGTCAGGGTCAGGGCTTGGCAATATTTGATACCTACCAAGGCCACCACCCCTATTTGTGATCTGCTACTACCTCCTAGCTCTGCTGTTTCTTATTGTCTCTGCCTTTTAATTTGTTTTCTCTGAAACTAATAATAGTACCAAAGCAAGGCAAAGGTACAACATTCCCATTTGCCTGTTCTTTTTCTCAACAATAGCAGAGATTAGACTGAAGAGAAACGGGGGAAGCAGCAAGGGCCAAGTGAGACTCTTAGCTGGGGCCTCAGAATTCCTGCTCGTTCTCGGTCCCCCACCCCGGCCCTGTTTTTATCAATCCTAGGAATATTAAAAGCATAAGCAACCAGAACTCAGTGATAGTTTAAGGTCACTAAAATGCTGCCAGTACATTTGTATTTTATTATTTCAGGGTTTGTGTAGAGTCTCCCTTGACGGAAGATGTGCTATTTCAGATGGACTGCCTTCTACAAAAGTATAATAAGATGATCTCTGATGTACCTTGTTCCCAGAAGCAGGTGATGAATGTACAGAGCATTTCTCACTGGGCTCCTGCCAATATTGGTCCTTATAGTCAGTGCATACAGGTAAGATGTCTTCAATTCCTAAATTCTATGCAATATTTCCCCATTCAGGAAGTTCCTTGAATCTGCATATTGTAATATTAGGCCATCCGTTTTAAACACTGGTTCTTTATGTTACTTTCCTTTGAAGACAACATAAACTTTATAGCTTAAGACAGAGCAAGATGGAAGAAAGTATTTGGTAATGTAATATTCAGCATATGAAACCATATAAATGCTTACATTTCTAAAGCACTTGGGAAAGCAAGAGAGAGGTACCCTAATTTGGAGTAGTTTATGACATGAAATGTCTGTTTTGTGCACATAACAATCTCTATGGAAAGAATTATTCTAAATTATTTTAAATTTGCACTCTTAGAAATTGCTCCCACAGTAGGGGGATTGGGATTCACATCTACTTAGGCTCAGTACAGTAAGGGTATGTATATGGACTAATATGTAAAAATCATTCTAATCATGTCTTCCGAAGAGAAATTTTTAAAATGTATATGATCTGCCTGGAAGATACTGGAGTACATGAATGAATGAATGCCTTTATGTACAGTTTTGGGGTAACTTGGCTCAGTAATGAAAGTAATAGTTGGCTAAGTGAATCCAGTTGGGGTGGAATGAGCTATTAAAAAATTGAAAAACCTATATGGATAACCACATTTATTAGTTTAAACACCATTATAATATTTATTTCAGGGTGCCTGGAATTTCTTGTAGCTTGTTTTTCTAAAAAAAAATAATTTAAATTGTTTTAATATATAAAGAAGGTAGGGAAGCTATGCAAAGCATGGCTATTAGAATTCTTTCCAGTCCCTGAATAATAGCTTTACTTTGTATTATCTGACTGGGAAGGAAATGGGAGGGGGGCTTTGACTGGACCAGTCAGCAACATTCTGAGCAGCTAGCCAATGGCTTTTTTCATAGGGATGCTTTGGGGATTATTTTCTCAATTTTTTTTTCCAGAATCCTAAGTTGTATAAATCTTTCTTTAGCATGTTTCCGACCTCACACCAGATTAATCTCAGATTTGTTAAGATAGGATCAGAGTACTTTTTTTGTATCTTTCCGCTATTCCGTGGGATTAGAAAGTTAAAAAGAAAATTAAAAAACCACAGAAAGCACAAAAACAAGCAGAAAAAAATTAAAAGGGGAACAATAGAAAGGATATTACATATTTTTTAAAAAGTGAGCCCAACTTTTAAAACTATCATTACGTTTTATTGGGCTTTTAGTTTGTGAAGCTGCCCAGAGCCATTTGGGAGCTAGGTGACCAGGAAATATGACAAATAAACAAACAAACCTTGACAACAAGGAATAATATTGATTGTACCTTCCATTATATTGATAATCAATTCATAAACAGAAGGTAAGCATACATCAGCAGTCCAAGATTGTAAAACGAGTTGTGTTGTCTTTCCAACAATGAAGAGTAATATCCTCCCAGAGTCCCCTTTCTGGGGAGAGAGATGGGCGGTGATAGAAATTTGAATAATAAATGTATAAATAAATAATATTTTTGTGACACACAAACACAAATTCCATAAATCTGTAATTCTTGATATAGTGCTAAGTTCTTGCTATATAATTCAAGAGTGCATTCACATCCTCAAAGCATACAGATCTTCATAGCACATGAATTTTAAACCCAAAAAGGGCAATAGTGTGACACTGCCATATCATGTGAGTAACTCATCCATTTTAGATTTTTATCATAGAGAGATTAACAGCCAATCCATTTTAAACATTCTCTGTGGTGTCGAGTAAGCATGAAGAACATGATATAGTCTAACCTAAATGATCTTAAGATCATAAGAAACTTATTTAATATTCTTAATTCAGCCCTTGATTTCTTAATGTGGGATATTTATATTTATTCCAGAGTAATTGTAAATAATTAATATCCACTTGATATTCTTTGCTTATAAAATATTATAATTATCCAAAATACATAGAGAAATTGAAATTAAAGTGATATTCCCAGCAATAAAATTGAAAGATGGGAAAATTAAAAATCCTGTCATCATATAATAGCAATAATTTTAATAAAGAAAATCTTCAGCTTCCTCCTTCCATAGAAAATACAGCTAATAATATAGGTATACTTCTGATGCATATATAAATCTTGAAGTAATATTTTACCAAATTTATCTTTCCCCATAAATTCAATTGGGTTTTGAGCCCTAAATTTTTAAAGACATCTGCAGAAGTTTTCATTGAGGCACTGATCAACATCCACAGTACTGATGATGTTACCCAGTCTAGTAATGAAACGTCTTTAAGAAGAAAACCATGCTCAGAAAAACACCAAGAATCCAACAGTTCAACCCTGAACTACATGTATTCCCTACTAAGTAAGAAAATTTTCTTGGAATAATTATTTCCAAATATTTACAAGAATTTAACAAGAAATAGAAACCCAGTTTTTACCAATTTCCATAGAAACATTAAAGCCTATAGGAAGTATATGAGATTTATTCCAGTTAACTGAATGATTTGGTAAATTATCAATTGTACAACATCAATACATTTTGTACAAAAAATTAACAATAAAACATACTATCAATAAGATATTATCAGTAGGGCAATATCAATAAGTTGTTTACCATACATTGATGAAATTCATCAATTAATACAATTAATCTAGAAAAGAGGAAATCTACATTTAAACAAAACATGTTTCAAAAATTTCCACTGAACCATATCAAAGGCCTTTTCCACATTTAGTGAGGCTACCACTGCAGATGTCATTTTATTCTGAATGCACATCTTGAATGTCAATTATTTATTTTTTTATTTATTTGGCAAATTTATACAGCCACCTACAGGAGATTAAAGAACAAGGCGGAGTTCTAGAGAAAACAGAGTAGAATGGCTTTTAATGGTCATGCATTCTGAATAAGCACAAAAAACATGAATAGAAGGCTGAGTAACAAATGCTTTTTTAACTGCAAAAACACTCAATATTTTATTTAACATCTTCTAAAGCTTTTTCTTATTTATATATGCTAATTATAATATATGCTAATTTATATATGCTTATATGATTTTTTAAAAATATTTGATTTTATGTTACCATGTTTTATTGTAAAATGTTATACCTAATTCTGTTCATAAGCCATCTAGAGCAGTTGACTGCTTTCAGTAGTTGAAAGATACATTGTTCCTCTCAAAAGCTGCTTTCAAAATATTAAAATTATTGCAAATACCAGCATAACTTTACAGCACTGATGGGCATTAATTTTAGTGTTCCATCCTCAGAATAATAGTTATCCCTGAATGGTTCTGAACATAGAATTATAACACTGAAAACTTTATGGCACTTTATTTACTTTTATAATTTGTGTCTTTGGTTATATTCTGGTCTAATTCTGTAATAAAGTACTTTACTTTCTTATCATTATCAGATACATTCATTATATTAAGTGGAACAGTTAAGTAGTCCTGTATTAAGTGTGTGTATGTGTGTCTGTCTGTCTCTGTGTGTTAACTGTTGCCAGAAAAAGCTATTTGGTATACTGGTATACGTTCATAATATGAATATTCGCCAGCTTAAAATTAAGCACCTGTTATAAATACTGTGAATATTGTCAGTGAAGTTTCATGGATCTTGAACTGTCAATATGTTCATTTCTAATTTTAGTATCTTGGTTTTTCCATTTTCTTTTTTTTTATAAAAATAGATATATTTTTTTAAAAATGTGGATGTTTTTGGCTGGAGGCTGACTTCAAAATATATATGGAACATGGGCAGGTTTTAAAGGCAACCAAGCAGAAAATACCTTTCTTTAGCAGGCAGTGTACTTGAATATTATTCTTAGGCCAAAATTGAATTCTGACACTAAAATAGCAGAGAGAATTTGTAAATGCTACAATTTACAGTGTACGAAAAATTGCTTTCTGACTCCCAAAGGGAAGCAGTATGTGACTCTAATTCATATAAAATGAAAGACGAGATGCCATCTTTTCAAACCACCTTTGCAGTTGTCCCAGAGTTTTAGACTATAATATTGAATATGATACAACACATTGTGTAAGACAAAAGAAATTTGGTTTGTTAGAGTGCATACTCCATGTATTTACAGTACTTGTTGAGACTCTTTGCTAGCACACACATTTGTGTCTAACAGACAGTGTGTATATCTGTATCTCAGTATAAATCAAACATGTCTGTAAAATATTGTCAGAATATAGACAGGGTTAAAATTATAATCTAGGTCAACATCTAAAATTGTTATTGGGTAATATTTAATTAGGACATCCAATTCACCTTTTCTATGTAATTCAAGAAAAACATTTCTGAAAAAAATCTTTACTATTACACATTTCATAGAAATTTCTGTTCAATTGCAATTTAGCCTCTTAGTAAAAATTAAATATGTGTTTTGATGTGGTGGATTTTGGAGCTGCCCCTCATTCCCAAGTAGGAGGGGGCACATTCCAGGCAGATACGAGATTTCACAGTCCGGATTCTGTTTGTGGGAAAGCTAAGAGGTTCAGGGTAACTCTGCCCTAGAGCCTCACTGATTATTTACACTTAGGTTAGTTAGAGCACATTCAGTCTGGCAAGATTTTGTCTGTATGGTAAGAACAATAAAGAACTAGAGTTGAAGACATCGACTCTTGGCCTGTTTCCCTTGACATTTTCCTCCTCTGCAGTTTGAGGCAGTGAACATGCACAAATTAATCTCTTTTCATACATAGTTTTTTCTCTTGTTAATATGTTGAAGTTATTAGTTCAGAATAAAGAGTTGTTTTAAAAAATGGTCCCCAGTATGATGAAAATCAAGTTTTGGCTTGGCATTTGTGCTTCTCCTTTATACAAGTGTGTGGAGGAGAGAGGAGAATATGGACCCCTGTCACTTGAACAGGTTGCTAAAATTCTGTCATATAAAGATGAAATCTTGACAGTAAACTCCCCTCACATGTAGTCCTCGACTTATGACCATTAGGTCAGTGACCGTTCAAAGTTACACTTATGACTGGTTGCCAAGCATCCTGGGATCACGTGATTGCCATTTGCAACGTTCCCTGCTGGCTTCCCCAGAGTCAATGAGGAAGCCAGCAGGGAAAGTTGCAGGTTGCTAGGGTAAGTCTCCCCCACTTGTGCACCCTCCCCAGCCCCCCTTCACTCACACCACATCAGCCATTCACAAACCCTCCCTGACCTACATAGTGCCTCTTGCGCACACCCACGCCCCCTTCCCAACTGGTGAGGCACCTCTCATGCACCCTCCTGCACCCCCTCCCCAACCTGCGCAGTGCCTCTTGTATACCCCACACACACCCTCTCCAACCAGCATTGATTTAGTTAACGGCAACTGGGATGGCAGGGATTGCTGTCATTAAGCGATGAGGTCGCACTTTATGACCTCATCACTTAGCGATGGCAATTCCGGTCCCAATTGTCATTGTAAGTTGAGGACCACCTGTAGTACTTTGCTAGAACCAAACTGTGGTGGATTCTGGTGCTGCCGCTAGTTCTCAGGAAGAGGGGGGCGCATTCCAGAGAGATAAGAGGATTCACAGTCCGGAAAGTGTGTGTGAGAAAGCTAAGAGGTTCAGGGTTGCCCCACCCTAGAGTCTCCTGGGGTATTTGTGCATAGGTTAGTTAAAGTAGCTTTAGTCTGGCAAGATTCTGTCTATAGGGCAAGAACAAGAAAGAACTAGATTTTGGAGGTATTGGCTCAGCATGGTTCTTGGCCTGGTTCCTGACACAAACATACAGTTCTTACCAACAACATTATATATCATGTTTCTGTCTCAGCTGCTAAAAATGGATTCTGTGGTTCATCCTTCATAATTTACCAGACTGTAGCTTAACCTGAGTTGGTGTTTTAGCAGTCTGAGTGTGGTCTTTCAAATGCTGGCAATAGGTATAGGGGTTTTGGTGCATAGTGGTAAAATATAGCCTAATTATGGGGTTTTCATTTAATTCCTCTATATTGCTGGCCACTTAATGGGCCATTTAAGAACCCATTCACATTAATTTGAGAAGCAGAACATGTAACTGCACTTAGCAAACTTTCACTGCTTACATACTAGCGTGAATGTATTTAAAGTGTAATTTGGATGAGATTTTTAGTTAACTCCATGCAGAATGCTTCCTTTTAGTACTATGTTATATCCATTTGCAGTAATTCTGCATAAGGTATTGAAGCCAAAAATCTAACGAGAGGCCACAAGGTTTAATTTGGTGAATGTGCTACTTACAGGTTAATTAGGACATTTAGCTCCTTTCTTAATACCACAAAATTAATCCCATAAAAATTAGCGATCTCGAAGGAGTCAGTTGTCAACTTGTGACAAGATCTCTTTGCCATAATCTATTAAAATGCTGCTTTTATCTTGTCTTGCCTATGTCATATTTTATGGATTTTTTCATAAACACTGCCTATACTTCATAAATGTCTCAATTTTCTAGTCTATTAACATTACTTCAAAAGCAATTGATAAAAGAGTAGGGCATGCATGAAATAATACACCAATAATGTAAAGTGCTGGAGGCAAGAACAGTGGGTAGTATCTGCACAGCTTGTGATCTGAAACAATGAAAGGATGTTTTATCTACTACAATAAAGAAACAAATGATATTCTTGATAGTGGGAGAAAAAAATTGCAAGTAATTGGGCTTATGAAAAATTGGCTACTTGGGAAACAGCATATTTTAGAATAACAGAAAGCAAACATCACTGAATATATATATATATATATATATATATATATATATATATATAAATATATAATGTTTTTAACCTGTTTCTTTTGGTTTGGATGGATTGCAGTAATTTTCATATTATATACTGTATACTCAGATCTTCATGCAGGTACATACGACAGAATATCACTTGTAAACATCTAGAGATGAGCAAGAAAGCTATTTCTATCCACGTATAAATTTATAGCTAACCATAATAATACATTGTTTTGGTCCTGGCTATTCATCAGTTACAATTCTTGCCTGAGCTTTATTTGGTGGAGAAAAGTGAGATGCCATGAGACATAAGAAGCTTTGAAATCTGTACATGTAATTTTACATTATTTCATGCCTATCAAATGCTTGTGCTGCTTCTCTTTCATAAATTGTGGGAGTGAAAATGTTTTTTTTTCCTTTTTTTATATATAATTTTATTAAAATTGTAAAAAGGAAGATAAAAACTAATGCAAACTAATATAAAGTAAGAAAAAAAGAAGAAAGAAAGTAATCAAAGAAAAAGCTAGAAGTGCAAGAAAGGAAAAAAACAGTAAAGGAAAAATTAAAAAGAAAGAAAAAAGATACAAAGAAGTGGCTCCCAATCTTCTTTACAGCAGTTATAATTATAAATTTACTTCTTACTCTATGGTTACATGACTCTCTATAATCTATCCTGTCTAATCATCAAAACCATAAATCATAAGTTCATTTTTTTTCTGTTTTATGCAAAAAGTCCATAAGGGGGTTCCAGTCAGCAATAAATGTAGATACTGTCTTTTCTCTGATCAAAGAATCAATTTAGCCATCTCAGCAAGTTCCATCATCTTCACCAACCATTCCTCCATTGTGGGTAATGCCAAAACTTTCTATCTTTGTGCATACAATAATGTTGCTGCAATTACCATATACCAAAACAAAGTTCCATGACTTTTTCCCAACTGTTTGTCCATCAATCCCAGAAGAAAAACCTCTGGTCTCAATTGTACATTAATCTTTAAAGTCCTCTGAATCAGTATATGTATTTGAATCCAGAATTTTCTAGCTTTTTTACACATCCACCAAACATGATAAAATGTCCTTTCTTGTTCTTCACATTTCCAACATAAATTTGAAGTGCAAATTTATACATTCTAGACAATTTCTGTGGTGACATATACCAACAGTACATCATTTTATAAAAATTCTCTTTAAAATTATAACATAGTGTAAATTTCAATCCTTTCAACCACGTATTTCCCATTGCTCCATTCAGAACTTTTAGCCCACTTTGTCATATGTTCTTTCACTTGTTCGTTTTCTGTTTCAAATTTCAATAAAAGTTTATACATGTTAGCAATTACATGTTCATCATTTGTACACAATTCTGTTTCAAGCTCAGTCTTACCGTGTTCAAAACCATAAATTCTTTTGTCTTAAACATCTTAATAACTGTAAATAAGAAAACCGTGAACAACTATATCCCTCTGCCACTAGTTCTTCTCTTGATTTGAAATGTTTTTTTTTTTCCCAACTGATCTGATAGTGAATACGAATGACAGTGCAGTGGAATGCAATATACCCAGTCAGGCTTTGCTATGTGATGACATTATTGAGAGTAAACCAAATGCTCTTCTTGCTCTGTGTTCTGAATTGTATGTGGAGAATACATGCACAGATAGATATAACCTGGATGCAAATTATACTTATCTGTATTGCAGTGCTTTCACTGAGATGTTATGCCTCTTTCCATGTTCTGCCCTAATTGTGTCCTATTGCATCGGTGAAGAACTTATGGTCCTAGGTGATGCTAAACCATACAACTGCCAGAAGCACCAGTCAGCAGGTTGCTTCTCTTTAAGCCCAATTTGAAATCCTAAATTTCTTACCTGATCCTGTTGAAATGCTTGCAAGTATTAACAGCTATTTACATTTGAGTATAAATTTAACATATTGCCATTAAGATACATATGGAAAACTGCATGTTCAACCCATGAAAAGTGTAACTGGGATAACTGTAGTTTAAAAAAAGCTGGGAAACCTATTTTGGGGACCAAACTAGACCTCTCTTAATATCATTACTTTGGATCAACTATATTTTGAAGAAGCTGATTTTCTGTAATTTAAATCTGGGTTCAGTTTACAAAATAATGTTTCTTGGAAGTTTATTTACCTTATGCAATTTTTTTTAAAGATTATTTGGTCCTGATTTTATTAGTGCTTCAGAAATTCTATAGTTAGAAGTTTGGAGGAATCATTTACAATTCCTAAGCCAAACTAGTGAAAGGGTAAAAACTGGATTCTTCTATTCTTAAAATTAATATATTAGAGCTTTTTTAGTTAAGCTAACTGAACATCTCAGAGACTAATAAGGGTAGATGGCAAATTTGTCTTATTACTGGAAATGCAAGTCAGAAGTTGGAACATTAAACCCCATGAGCTAGGCTTGTGTTATCATCACTGCAGTTTGGGTTGAGATCTCTAGGGTTGTTAATGTGATTTTAGATTGCAACTTCAGGAGTTAGACACCAGCAACTAAAACCATGCTTAAATTTGAAATTAAGCTAATAAGGACAAAGGGAGAATTTCAAAAATTTACAACATTCTATTAGAAGCAAAGACCCATTTCTGAATGGGTTAAAGCAATGTGAAATCAGATATAACCCCCCTGTTACTTTTGATTTTATGGTATCTGAGTGGCGCAGAGAACCATTGAAACTAATTTCAGTACAAATCCCTACAGTAGAGGATTGGATGATTAAACTGATGGAATTGGCCCAAATGGCCAAGTTAACAGCATAGATAAGAGGAAATACCGTGTCTGGATTTGTTTCTACTTGGCAACCACTTTTAGACTATTTGCTTGTGTCAGAAAAAAATGAAGCTTTAATCTTGGGTTTTAATGATTAAAAGGTCTGATTTCATAGAAATAATGATACTATTTGTATTTGTAATTGCATTATATCTATATTGGAAAAAGTCAGAAGTCGCTTTCCTTTTCTATCTCTTTCTAACTTTGCACTTTTATAGTTTTTCTTTTTTCTTTAAGTCTATACTCTGCCTTTTCTATACTCTATTTTGTATTTTAACTATGCTTTGAAAAATAATAAAGTTCTTTTAAAATTAAAAAAAAACTGATTTCAGTAGAAATTAGGGAAAATTCAGTGAAAGTATTTAATAGATGGTACTTAACACCAAGGAAACAAAATTTTATTATAATCCCCATGTGTTGGAGAAAATGTAAAGGAATAGATTCACATTATCATATGCCGTGCCTCAGGTCACATTCTAAGTTGGTCTTACTGATTTATTTTTTGATAATCCAAATGACATTTTGAAACTGGTTGCAGCCAGACAGGTAGTAGCAAGATCCTAGAAAAGAGGAAGGGCTTTGAGTATTTCCATGTGGTTGTGAAAATGCTGGAAAATCACTCCAATGGAAAAATTGACCAAAAACAAATTTAATTAGTGTTTATACCTTTATTAGGGCTTTGATTTCTGTGTACTGCAGTGGATAAATCTTGTGTAGATACATGATTTCTTTCTTGTCTACAATAACAAGGCTGTTTTTGCCAACTTGTGCCTGTGAGCTGTCTGCCAAGTAAACCAACTCTTGAATAGGAGTTAAGTATCTGAAGAGCTGAGATTTACAGGAGCGTATTTTGTGAAGTCCGACTGGAGGGATGGCCAAAAGTATTATTATATAACATATAATAATATAACAAATAATAATATAAATCTACACTTAATATACAGCACTGGAGTTTTCTTTTCTTTTCTCTTCTTGGGAGGTCAATCTTTGAATTAGAATTTTTTGAAATGAAATGGTAGAGAAATGGTGTTTTGAATAATTTTATTATTTTTTATTAGGGGGGCATGGGTTTGGTGCTGGGGAGTGTGGGTGGTCTGGCAGGGGCTGCAAGAGGGTACGGAGTATGCAATGCAGATAGGTGAGGGGGTGTTGCAGGCAGGTGCATGGAATGGAGTGCAGGTGGGGGGTTGCTATGGAGTACGAGATCCCTGGGATCTCATACGCCATAGTGGGGCTCGGGAGAAAAAGTGGGAGTGACTTACAGGAGTGACTATCAGCTTCCCCACTGATTTTTCATGTGGGAAGCTGGCAGGGAAGGTCACAAATGATGATCCCATGACCTTGGAGATGCTGCAACAGCTGCAACTTTGTGGGCCAGTCGTACTTCCCCCTCGTTCTCGTTCAGCACCATCGTAACACTGAATTGTCGCTGAATGAATGGTCATAACTCAAGGACTATTTGTACTCTCCCAGCTTGCTGGGAATTCAGAGATTTGAAATCTAGGTACAGTTAAAAGGTGCCAAGCCTTTTTGGTTGCCATGATTTATTCTAACTTCAACAGCTAATGGAGGCTGTACATTTTATATGATGCTGAGGTTTTTTAAAAAGGGTTTAGTTGACATGATGGGCTATGTGTCTGTTATAAACTGATATTTGATTATTATTTGATTATGTGCTGTCAATTCAGTGTCACCTCTTAGCAACCAGATATATAGACCTTTTCCAAGATGATCTGTCCCCAACCTCGCCTTTCCATCTTCCAACAGCGTATCCATCGCCATTGTGACAGAGTCCATCCATCTTGTCAAATCAGGGAGGTGTCTGCCTGAGTGGCATGCAAATATTATCTTGTTTCTCAGAGTGTAAAAAATGTTTCAGTCCCTTTTGCCTAGATAACGCTTCTTGTATATTTCCTTAAAGTTCATCTTCCTTAGTCTTTACAGCTGGGTCTTGCATCATGTGTTCAAAATACAATAATTTCAGCCTGGTCATTAGTGCCTCGATTTTTTTTCGAGGATCTATTTGTTTGTTTTGTTGGCTATTAATGGAATTCTCAGGAGTCTTCTTCAACATCAAAGTTCAAAAACGTCAATACTTTTTCTATCCTGCTTCTTCAAAGTCCAGCTAATGAATATAATTCTTCTTAATTTCTTTTCATTCTCAAATGCTAGAGAGGATGCTACTTCTAAAAAAAAATTAAACAGTAAGTTATGTACTACCATTGAAAAAGGTACTCATTTGGTATTAAAGAAAGCTCATTTTTGTGGGAAAAGATAATTACAAGGAAAGATGTCTCATTAGGAACAACTGTTTCTAAAGTAAGATGCACATTTAGTCAAATATGAGGCTTTCTATGAATTGTAGCTGCCATCTAGATATTCAGGGGTATTTGAGCCCGAGACTTTTAATTATATTTATTGCCATATCTGCATGGCAGTGTATCATTAAAGCATGAATTAATATATGAGGAAGCTCTATTTTAAGCCTGACTTTCCTGAGGCAGAATATAATTTTAGGAACTATGTAGTTACAAGAATAAATAATTGTACCTATGTCATTATTATAATGAATAATATTGCTTATGTTTTCTGGGAATATTTTATATCAAATAGAAATAGCACAGGACATGAGATAGCTATATACAATATAATTTGGCACGTTCTGTGCAAATACAGCAAGGAGGGATTTCTTACATTGCATGTATGAGATTTGGATAATGAAGCTGCATGTAAGCTTGCAGAATATCCAACTGAGAAGTGTCTTGACCCATATTAAAAGGAACAAATTCCCCAAATATGAGAATAAGTAAAATTTGCCACAAAATATCATCTTCCATGATCTTTTTGCTGGGAGTCAGGCAGCATATAGATTTATTATTATTATTATTATTACTATTATTATTATTATTATTATTATTATTATTTTTGTAGGAGTTCTCCTAAGCAGGGAACCAGATGGATGATCATGGCCTACTCCTGCAAAAGTTGCTAAATGCTTCATTCTACTTTCCTTTTCTACTTTTTATTCTGTTAGTTCTGGAGACAGCTTAAAATTATTGGCCTGTATTGAGTTGCCTACATCGCCATCTTCTTGTTTCATTTATAGATCTTACGGAATATCCACAAGTTGAAGGAGGGGACTTACTTTCCCCAAACGAAGTAGAAATTTCCCCAAAGTAGAAATCAGACTTTGTTTCTGGGTTATTAGTTTGCTTGATCTGTCTGTTAGTCATCTGTCTAGGATGTCCTACTTGTACCGTATGAGCGTTCTAGATAATGGGTACTTGTTCCTCAGTAAAGTGAATATGAAAATTCTAGGAGGTAATGCTTAACTTTTTTGATGACTGTTATGAATTGGATTGACCTTTTTAGGTAAGACAGGTCTTTTTAAGATGTCGGCATTCATTTCATTACATACAGTGGCCTATCCAAGAGATGCATTTTGAGCTTTAAGTAAATTAACATCACTTACCTCCAACTTCAAACAGTTTCATATGACAGTTTGATTTGGTCTATAAGCTGATCATCGAAAAACTTCCCTGAGTGCACATTTTTGTTTTAAAAGGAAGGGGAAAAAAATATGGGTGGCTGGGGGGTGGAATTGAAGAAGGCAGGGCATTGTGACAATAATCCAGAGGGGAACATATCCATCCCAGCAGAAACAGCCTTTCCTGTCAGTCATAATGAAATATTGCCTCTAGAATGGTCACTCCAGGTGTTGCTAAGTAATAAAAATGATAGGCATGGATCCACATCATCTGACCCAGTGTATGAAAAAAGAAAGGAGAGTAAGAACAGAATAAAATATCAAGCAGTATTCTTGTTTTCTCTCTCCCTCTCTGTCTACTTTGAAAAAATTCTGAGTGCATTCTGCTATTGAATGGCTATTTCAATAAATAGAGTTCATATGTCACATACATTTCTTCATCACCTACTTCCTGCCTTAAGTGTATTGTAAGTAATTAAGATTTGGGATAAGCTAAGAAAGAAGGCATAAGTGAGACATATTTGGGCACTGAATAGTCACTCCTATTTGTAACTGTATAACCTTAAATTGTATAGAGCGTTGAGGCTGTTAGTAGGATTTTAACTAGAAATGTTTCAGTTGCATTTAATTATCCAGGTAATATACTTTTCATAGTACATATTTTAAAAACTGGAGGTCCTTATGGTATTGTCATACACTTTATCAAATATTTTTCACAAATGCACATCTCTTTACAAAAGCTTTTATTTCACTGTTGATTATGTTAAGTAAGAATCTAAAACACCACTGAGGTAGGAATCAAGCATTCTCCTTTAAAATATTTTTTTTTCTCCTTCTTCCTTTAATCCCCTGGAAACAGTGAATACTTGGCCAATGACCAGCAATGTTTCCCAATGTTTTGTTCTGCGTCCCATGGAATTTACACACAGGAACAGTGTTTCTTGCATTGATTTCCTATATTTGGCTTTGTATTTAGCCACTGGTGCTGGGCTCTTAATTTTATTTTACTCAGAAGTTAGTGGTAGGGAGGTATTTATTATTTTAGCTATTTATAAATGGAATGAACACTACATAAACAAATAGAAAACTGCAGGGTAAGTGTTGTGACCTTCTAGAGACAAACTGTATGGCATGCATAAAAGCCCTCTGCATTAGACAAGAAAAGGGGGATGGGGGACAGTGAAGGAAGTGGGTAATTATTTGAAGCAGTGCATTTACTGTTGTTGGAATGAGACAGACTAACAGTGGCAGCAGTCATTTTGCTGAATCAAAGTCCATGTTAGTCACATTATACACTGCCACAAAAAGGTTGTTAAGGCTGGTATTAGCATGTACCACTGAGGACATTGGAAGGACTCGATCTGTCACACTAAATCGCCTTCTTGCCCTCAACCATTGAAGTCTCCAGCTCCTCTGACATGTTCTTTCATTAATGGCCTGGCCTTGACAACTGATCCTAATTGCCTCTGAACCACACTTCATGTATTATTGGTGTCTGCCTGCCCTGGTTCATGTCAACAAGCTGCAGCATGTGCAGAGGGTACCCGATTCTTTTCTAAGAAGGTGCTTACATAGTCGTTTACCTTTGAGGCTTTGAGCCTCACCGGGAATGAATACAAAGCTAAACATCCTTCTGTCCCTTCTTACTAATACTCTAGTGTGAATGGCTGCTCTGTATTTATTAGGCCTGTGTAAAGACACAGTAACTCATCAAACCAACTTTGTGAGATCTCCTTTCAAGCCCACCAATGCAAATGCTAAAGAAAAAGTTGCCCATGTTTGATCTGGTATTTTCTGGGGAGAAAGGAAAAAATGCTCACCTAGAAAAAAAAAGGAGCATGTTTCATCTTTCAAAAACATCTGTTGTGTTCTGATTTGAAATAGCAGTTGCAGAGAAAATAAAACTAGCAGTAAGAGCAGAGTTACTGCATCAGTTGCACTGTCTAGTAGATGAAAATAATTGTTTCCTCAGGACAAAAATCCTGAGAGCTTCTATATTTTTGCATTAATATGTATCTGATATCCATATATTCCTAGAAAATAGAATTGCTTTGAAATAAGATTAATTGTTAATTAAAAAGATGAAATAATGTTGTGAAATCTACCTTTTATGACTGTCATGGTGGTGCTATGTCAGCCACCAAGAATTTTTTTCTTAAAAAAGAGGTTTTTCTCACAAAGTAACATTTCTAATCATCAAAGCTGCTTGGATAGCTTCTTTTACAGTACAGCTAAATGACATATATACAAGTTTTTAAAATCTTCTCACAAATAATGCATTATTTCAGTCTTCCAGCCCCAAAGTTTTCCTCTTTCTTATCTCAGATAGTTTGAAAGAATACAAGTCAAGCCATTCATGCTGATTAATACAATTTCAAAAGATACACCCATGTTCTTTTGTGCAAAATCCCTTTAATGTAAACTGGACGAGGACAGTCCAACGACTAGCCTTCCAACCAGTAACACCATAATCATGCTTACTGCTGAAAAAGGTTTCATGTTTAAGTTTTAATGTTATAAGTAAATAATGCCACAGAATAAAATATGCTCATCTCTAAAATGTTTGTTTCTGAACATAAAATTAGAATATCAAACCTGACACGTTTCTTTTGTGCAGTAACACTGCCACCTCCTGATTCAATGAGGTATTGAGAGTTATCGTTTCTGGAAACTTTCAAGAAAGCTTTACAGGTTGACTGTTTCTTTTGACTCTGTGGCAAAACATCCAGAAGTCAAAAGTGCTGGAGGCTAGAAATTGCCAGAATGCTATCATTGAAATGATTTCTTCAAAAGGTGCAGTAAGTGATGTTTTAACTGCATAGAGGTCTGCATACACATGTTACAAGCTTAGGAAAAGTTAGCAGGAAGATGCAGTGAACAGCATTTGTATAAGATTACTGTTTATTCTGAACTCTCATTTTTCATTTTTTAATAATTGTTAGTTATATTTTTAAAAAGTAGATCCACACAGATTTCCAATTAATGTTGAACAGGAAAGTCTACAGCAGAAAAGATAGCATAGTAGTTGTAAGCAGAGGTAGCCACAGCTGTGATAGGATTCAGGATGGGGGGATTGTGAACATTCTTTCAACATCATTCAATCAGACAACATGCCCTTCAGCAGAACAGCAAACCCTCCCTATTCTCTTGCATTAGGAAGATTAGCATGAAGCGCATAATGCAGGATGATGGAATTTGTCATAATTTGCATTGTCCTGGAAAGATTCCGTTTGATAGAGCAATGCATCTCAGAACACGTCATGTCCCACGGGCAGGTCATGGAGCAAGCTTGGCAGAAATAATTTTGTGATATGTGCATCAGTTGTAAATGCCTCATAACCACTTTTTCCCTCCCCCCCTCTCTCTCTCACACACAAGTGGAGGTCAGAGGAGTTGAAAGAGGTGGCCATTTGCCCAACATATAGTAAGGCTTGGCTTCAAGATGGTAAATCAGAACAGAGGTGTTAGAAAGCAATTTTAGTTAGAGTGTTCATAATTAATATAGGCTCATAAAATCCTTGGACTTCAGTGGAGACCTTAAATGGCCCTTCCTTGTGCATTGTGCCATTTTTGTGAGAATCGTGGATTTAACCTGTATGAAAGAAGTCTTTCATTTATTTTGCAATGTTATTTGTTTCTACTTGCTGCAGAAATTACTAACTACATGTGTGTCACAAGGGGTTTTCTAAGTGATTGCTCCTGACCTTGATAGTGTTTCCAAACTGCAGATCAGAAAGGATCATCAGCATGTAGTTGACATGACAAGACAGACATGACAGTGTTATTTATCTGCTGCGGCATTTCTGAAAATAGGCATGTAGAATTCACACAGCAAAGGAAACAAAATTACTTACAACTGTTTGGGAAGAAGAAAAGATCCAATGTCATCAACTGACTACCATTCATTGTAGGCCACCTAAAAATGATGATATTGTATTAGAAGTTTCTACTTTCCAACAGTGTTGTGACTAATGATCAGAGTTACATGATTTATCATTTCAATACTAGTGGATTTTTCAGGAAGTTTCCTTTATTTGTCTGTCTTCATACTGTTCAGACAGAACATTACTTTTGGTGGTTCACTAACACTGATAATTTCTGACAGGTGAGCCTTTATCATTTGAGGGGCTAATATAGACATAAAAAAGGCTAATAGGGAGACTGGTTTTTAAAAGATGAATTTCTTAACTATTGGATTTCTGCATTCAACTTCCTTCCAGTCTTCCTGAAAAGACTGTCCTGTCTTTTTTATGGTTATAATTGTAAGAATCCAGACTAGATAAAAACTAGATTAATTTAGAACATAACTCAGGATGAATAAATCTTTCTACACTCTTGATCTAAAAACGTGATACATGTGGAACTAATAATGCTGTACCATTAAGAGTAAATCAAGAATTTTATAAAGTTTGTTAAGACTATTTTTATAACAGAGACATAGTTTAATTATGCTGACCCCTACAGTGTAAGAAACTAGTTTTTAGTTTTGCAGAATAGCAGCCTCAGTACATTTTATAAATTTTTAATTGATTGTATCTTTACCAACAGTACATTTTTTCAGTTACGTTGGGAGAAAAATCCCTGTAGGTTTGGGGATGAAATTTATGGAATTATGTTTAAGAATATTTATTTTTAGTAACACTCTAGAGCACATGTTTTAACATCTGTGTGAAACTTTTAATTAAATAACAATCCATCTTCTATTTTTAATCATTCATATATATACACACATACACACAAACTAAACAGTATATATACAGACACACAAACACACTAATAGCATGCTATGTGCTTCAAAATAGTTTACTTTAAGTATGACAGATTTTTTTTTTTCTCTTAGAATAATATGGACGATTTTTTCACATGGAATTTAGCTTTTAAGATCTGTTGGATTTTTAGATTTTTTTTTTTAAATAATGGTGGCAAAAGATGCAAGAGATCCAGTTTGGTTTAGTGGTTAGGGCTCCAGGCTAGAAACCAGGAGACTGAGAGTTCTAGTCCCGCCTTAGGCATGAAAGCTGGCTGGGTGACCTTGGGCCAGTCTCTCTCTCTCAGCCCAACTCACCTCACAGGGCTGTTGTTGTGGGGAAAATAGGAGGAAGGAGTATTATGTATGTTCCCTGCCTTGAGTTATTTGTAAAATAATAAAGGCGAGATGAAAAAATAAAAATTAAAAATTAAATTCCATCTCTGCTTTCTCACACTGAAGTTGTAGCAGGCAGCTTACGTATTTTAAGTTGAGGAATGCTGTGTTACCAGGCAGGAGTTCAGTAATGAAGAACTGAGGTACATTTATGTAACTGTGGATTTCATCATTGTTTTGCCATTTTCTTCTAAAATATGATTTTCCCTACAGAGTGGGACATTGGACTTTCAGCAGAGAAAAATAACAAGAGTTATGGATTTTCCCATCATTCTGCTCCAAAATTTTTTTAAAAAAATCTGTTCAATCGTGTCCGATTCTCGGAGGCTGCCTGGACAAGTCCCTGCAGTTTTTCTGACAGATTTTTCAGAAGTGGTTTGCCATTGCCTTCTTCCTAGGGCTGAGAGAAAGTGACTGGCCCAAGGTCATCCAGCTGGCTTCGTGCCTAAGGTGGGACTAGAACTCATGGTCTCCCGGTTTCTAGCCTGATGCCTTAACCACTACACCAAACTGGCTCCTATAAAATTAGTATAATATAAATATGCATTGCAGAGATATTGAGGAATTAAATGATTATGCAACTGTTGCATAATAAAAATGCTATTTATGTCACAAATATTTATTTATTTCAGTGAAAACTCAAGAATATTCTGGGAAAATAATCAAAAGAGTCAGAGGTTAAATCCAATAGCTATCAGTTTCTTCTATAAGGAAACAAAAATTATATCAGGATTCTCTATAAACTGAATTTGCTCATCATAGCCAAAATTACAGATGGACTTCTGATTCGATGACTTGGTCTATAAATCTCCTCAGAATGAAAATCAGGGTATTTTGATTGCCTCAGTCTGACACCAAAAGAAATTTGCATCCATGTTCTAATCACATTAGTGTATTTTGGATAACTGAATTGTTAATGGTTCCATGAAGGATTTGTTTCATTTTGTATTTTAACTCAGGATAATTAACTTTCTTTACTTGATTAGTTCTGCATTAACTAAGACTAAAAACACTTGTATCTTGGAATAAAATATACTACATCTGCTTGTGCTTTTGCTAAAACTTTACATCTGTGTGTTTGACAGTTTCTGAATACTTCTGAAAGTTCCTCCCCCCGCCCCGATTTATATTTCACAATTGAATTCTTCAAGCTGTGATTTCTTATGGCCAGATGCTTAACTGGAGTTCTTCTACTGTGTTCTCTGTCTTCCCATCACACCTCCGTGCCTACTGTGACAAGGTGTGTGTGTGTATTTGTGTGTGCGTGCATTTGTATTTTAAAGATTATTTTTTTGAGGGAAGCTTCATTTGGCACAAAGTGGGATGTTCCTTTCTTGGGACTAACAGCAGCTTCAGAAAGAGAGTTATTGGAGGTGGGGAGAATGAAACTTTGACAAAGGTTTACGTTTTCCATATCTGAGCACTCTGTGTTTATCCTGTGACTGCTATTTTAACATTAAAAACTTAATATTATTAATATAACAAGTAACATTATTAACACATTCACCATAGTGCATAAATTAGATCTAGGCCAAAATAGAAAGGACAAAACTCATGACAGCCTGACAGGTTAGAGCTCCACTTCACTTCACTTCCTTCATTTACAGGGAAGGTCTGCATGCTCCAAATGGAAACTAACCAATCAGGTGGACACATACTATATGTGTCTTGCTGTGGAAACAGTACAGTGTATTTGTAGTAACACTGCATGACCTTACATTTCTTTGTGCAGGCTGGGTGAGTGTCTTATTAGATCTGTTTTCAAGAAAGATGCCCTGTTTTAGTTTGAACATGAGGGAAATGTCTCTTTGCCAAGATAGTTTTGTTGAAAAAGTGCCTAGTCTACTTGTTCTTCATACCAGACTTTTTGATGAGATTTTCCTAGGTACTGCAGAAGAGATAGCAGAAAAGCGGCCACTTGTGTTCTTACAGATGGATCTGTCCAGGCAATAATGGGACCAAGTGTTCTACACAGTAGGTTCCATGGGCCTCCTGCCAGAAGAGGCAAGTCAAAATGGCATGATAGACTGATTTGCTTTTCTGAATCCTAGTCTCTGTTGTCAGAGATTTTGTTTGTTTTATAAGGAAGTGGAAGAATAGTATCTTGCATATCGGAACTATGTGCATTTCAACTTTCCCCGCAAGCATACCTTACATGTTCTAAATGCTGGAGTTTGAAATCTCATGAATTTGATCAATATAACAAGAGTTCTATGTTTATCAAGTAAAAGTTTTCCAGGAACAAAATCTCAGTGGCAATGACTGCTAGTTGTGGTGGGGGAATAATCAAATACCGTGTCTTCAATTATCTTAAATATTATCTTATATTTATCTTATATATTATAATCTAATATATAAGATAAATATAATGGTGAAAGCAGTGCGGGAGATGACATGTAGCTGCGTCCAGGCGATGGTAAACACATCCTTGAGAGGGCTGTTCCCAGCAGCCTTTAAGGAAGCACTGGTGCACCCCCTCCTCAAGAAACCATCGCTGGACCCTACTATACTGGACAATTTTTGCCCAGTCTCCCACCTCCCCTTTTTGGGGAAGGTGGTTGAGAAAGTGGTGGCTTTGCAGCTCCAGAGGATTCTGGATGAAACAGATTGTCTAGACCCCTTTCAGTCAGGTTTCAGTCCCGGTTATGGGACGGAAACGGCATTGGTCGCACTTATGGATGACCTCTGGCAGGAGTGAAATGGAGGCAGCGCATCCATCCTTGCTCTTCTTGACCTCTCAGCGGCTTTCGATACCTTCAACCATGGTATCCTTCTGGACCGACTTAGGGAGTTGGGGGTGGGCGGCGTGGTTCTGCGCTGGTTCACCTCCTTCCTCCAGGGTCGGTCCCGGTCGGTGTTGTTAGGGAGCGAGAGATCCAGCCCGCGGCTCCTTCCTTTGTGGGGTGCCGCAGGGTTCGGTACTCTCTCCGCTCTTTTTTAACATCTACATGAAACCACTGGGCGAGATCATCTGTCACTACGGGGTGAGGTATCATCAATATGCAGATGATACCCAGTTATACATCTCCATCCTGGGTGAAGTAAGTGATGCTGTGGCCACCCTTTCTGAGTGCCTGGGGCTGTGGGGGCCTGGGATGGGGGACAACAGGTTGCGGCTGAACCAGGGGAAGTCGGAGTGGCTGTGGATTAATGGCTCCTCAATTTCTGGGAAATTGACATCTTTAGTTCTGGATGGGGTTGCACTGCCCCAGACAGACCCGGTGTGTAACTTGGGGGTCCTCCTGGACTCATGGCTCCTGCTTGAAGAGCAGATGGCAGCTGTGGCTAGGAGGGCCTTTGTGCAACTTCATGTTGTGCTCCAGTTACGCCCCTTCCTGGAGCAAGAGGCCCTTCGAACGGTCACTCATGCCCTGGTTATCTCCCATATAGACTACTGCAATGTGCTCTACATGGGGCTACCCTTGAAGAGTATCCGGAAGCTACAGCTGGTGCAAAATGAAGCTGCACGGGTGATCTTGGGTTTCCTAAGATCAGCACACATCACTCCTTTGCTCCACGAGCTGTATTGGTTGCCAGTATGCTTCCGGGTGCAATTCAAGGTGTTGGTTTTCACCTTTAAAGCCCTACATGGCACGGGTCCAGGTTACCTAAGGGACTGTCTCCTCCCCATCACATCAACCCGTCCCACCCAGTCGTGCAGAGAGGGCATGCTACGGACCCCATCTGCAAGAGAATTCCATCTGGCGGGGTCCAGGAGGCGGGCCTTCTCTGCAATAGCACCTGCCCTTTGGAATATCCTTCCCCAGGAAGTGAGATTGGCTCCTTCCCTCCTGGACTTTAGGAAACAGCTAAAGACCTGGTTCTCTAATTATGCCTGGGGCTGGAAAGGGAGTAGCCATTCTTGGGGATGGTTAGTTTCTTAGCAGGACCCAGCTCTGCCTGCAAATCATAAAGAACTTTCAGCCATTGTGGTTTTTATTATATTTATTGTATTATGTATTATAGTGCTTTACAGTTTTATATTTTTATTTATGTTTTATTGTAAACCGCCCAGAGTCCCTTTTGGGAGATGGGTGGCGATCAATTTGGTTGGTTGATTGATTGATTGATTGAAAAATAAATAAATAAATATCTTTTTATTATTGCTTTTTATCTCAACCTCTTTTTTGCCTGGTAAAAGGCTCTATAAGCCTGTTTTTTTCTCTTTTTATATTATGTGTGCTCAAATGATAATCCTTATTACCATGTCGTTTTAGATAGTGATGATTTTGATTTATAGATGAAATAGAAATGAAATTGCTGCTGTTGCAGCTATTTCCACATTTAACCTGAATTTGTAAGATTTATGTTTGCTTTCTTTTTCAATACTTGAATTTGCCTTGAATGGCATGCCTGTTAATATAGCAATAAAGTAGGAGTTTTGATTCTGATTAAATGTTAAATAAAATCAATTTTTTAAAAAATTGTAGTCTAATTTCAATACAGCATGACCTTTCTTTGTAAACTTCATTCTGCTTTTAAACAGCTTAGTTGCATGTATATATACACCAGTCAGATCAAAAGAGCAGAAGAGGTTTGTGGTGAAATAACTAGTTATCCACAATTTATTGCCAGTGAGATTTCAGGAATAGTAACATAAATATTAAAGTTAAGATGATGTAGAAGGTCTCTCTTCCTACTTTTCATGTAGCTGAATGTCTAATTGTTCAGTATGCAAAGATGCACGTATTCCATCGCCTAACATACTAAGGCTTTTCTTGAAAGCATGCTTTGTCCAAACTATTGCATAATCTAATGTTAGGCAACTAGTTTGCAAGGAAGAAAAAGCTGATGTTTTGTAATCTTCTAAAAATAAAGTATAAAGTAAAAGAAAAGAAAACAATGTTTCATTTTTCGTAACTCTGGCAGCCTTATTCAGGAGTGTACTTCACTGCAGTTTTGGCCTATCATTAGTTTTAATGTTACCAGGTGAAATGTCACTTGTTTGCTCCCCACTATTATTTTGTAATATTTCTCATGGTACTCTCACCTAATTTCACTGAAGGTTATGAGATGTTCCTAGGTGCAGAAGAGATGGCAGAAAACAAACAAGGCATATAAATAATTTTCATTTTGTCTAGAGAAACCTGGATTTTAAGTGTTAAATACTGCAGTTGGGAAATCTCTTATCGCATGCAAGTTTTCTTTTTTCTTTTTCTCCCATTTGTGTTCCTGTATGCCCATGCTAACCTCATTAGTTTGACCTATACTGCTTCTTGCTTCTCCTGAGCCTTCTTGATAGTCTTTTACAGCATTTGGCACTGAAAAGTGTGCTTGTAGTTAAGATTATAATTAATTAAACAAACAAAGAAATGTAACAAAGAAATTAAAAGAAGTCTAAACATCTCTAGCATTCTGAAATAACTGTCAACCACATCTCTATTCAGCTATAATACTGGATTTAGCTAAAAGGAAAATAGAGATTTGTTCTCCCTACGAATAAGTTATCTTTAAAATTAGATAGTTACTTTAGATTATCTAAGGATATGGTAATGGAGGCACCTATATCCTGAAAGTTCTCATAATGAAAAAAACTTATCCTTGTAGAACATGATCCTTTAGATGGGATGGTCCAACATTTGAGAAAGAAAGTAATCTGACATGATGACAGATATTGGATATTCTGAGGTGGGCATTTTCTCAAAACCTATTTGGGAAGGGGACTTAAGTATGAATGGAAATTTCATAATTACTGAGTTCAGAATAAATTGTTACAGGATTCATAAAGTGTGACTACATTATGAACCAAGTTCCACAACACATCCAAGTAATTATTCTCCACCACTCTTAGCAGCTTACAAGAAAAATGCAATTCTTGTCTTCCATTAGAGCATGAAAGTGAGGGATGAATGGAGTAGTGTCCATACTCCTGCAAATGAGGTATATGGTAGGACCTTTTTCAGGTCTTTTAAATTGATAAATTAATGGTACCAATTCCATATTACTAAGGCCTGGAAAAATCCAATTTCCCCACTGTTTTGTGTTGCAAATTTAGTTTTACATGTCACTGAACTGACTTACGAAATCTCACTAGTTCTTCTGTCAGTTGATGACTCTCAAAATGCTTTATGATGAATATTTCACAAAATAGAAGCATTTTTTAAAAGCACATGCATGTTAAGGTCTTCAGTTACATCTAAAGTAGAATTATGGGAAAAACAGCTAAATCTTCAATTATCTGATCTAAGACCAGCCAAGGTTTCTCATAATAGTTATTGATTTCAAGGGCTCAAACATATTGAAGATAGACAAATCCAAATGATTAAAAAAGACGGTGAGGGAACTTAACCAAATCCAGATATAGTGTGAGGCTCATCAGCATAGACAGATCATCTGATAGTCCTTTGCAGCCTTCCTCAACCTGGCCTATTATTATTTAGTGATTTATTTGCTGATCAAGATTATGTTTTGTATGTAATAGTGATTATGGAATCTGTGTAGTTACTGAATCTATACCATATTTCAGAACCAAAGTCTTCTGAAAATATGAACTGACCTTCCTGCTTCATGTCTTTTTCTTTGAGAATGACATGTTAAACTCCATATTAAGGATGTCTGAGTATTTTTCAGTAGTGTAGGAACAAACATGGTTAATTTTTTTACTATGTTTTCAGCTTCACTGACTGCCATGTATATTGGATTTGCTAAGAAGCAAATTTACTTCTGCTCCTGCTCCTCCACCTTCTTCAACAGAAAGTTCTCCTTTGAGGATTTCTACTTGGTTCACTCAGGTCAAATTACAAAGTCAAAAATGTTTTTAAACTTCCTTGGAATTCTTTTAGGTTTTTAAGCAAGATAATTCTAATTATACACTTGGAAACTGATATGTAATTGAGGGTTTGTAAAGTAATTATCAAGAGATCCCTGTTTATTTTGCCCCAAACTATCAGAGATATCTTGGAGATATGAATGTTTTAAAATACATTAAAACTACTACAGAGAACACTTCTTGTTGTATCAAAGACTGATGTTGTGAATCTTTAATTTTGCATGTTTCATTTCAGCCTTTGGTGATAATTGTGCTTTTACCTGTAGAGCTTTTATCCTTCAGAAAAGATGACCAGGGTTATGATTTTTCCTTATAGTAAAACTGTTCTCTCCTATGTGACACTACTCTAATAGCTGAAAATGCAAAGGATCTTCAAGGTCTACTAATAAAATCAAAGGAGTATAGTGAAAAAATGGGACTAAATTAAATATAAAGAAGACCAAAGCAATGAAAACAAGCACAACAAGCCTCAGAATTGATAATGAAGATTCTGAACTGGTAGATAGCTTCTGCCTTTTAGGATCAACCATCAAAAGTAAAGGAATAAGCAGCCAAGAAATACACAGCAGACTAGCACTTGGTGGAGCAGATATTATGATCTTGGAAGATACTCAAATGCCTTGATGTATCTATAACCACAAAGATCAAAATTTTGCAAAGCCATGGTATTCCTGGTGACACTTTATGGAAATGAAAGTTGGACTTTGAAGAAATAGGATAGGAAGAGTATTGACACTTTTGAACTTTGGTGTTGGAGAAGACTCCTGAGAATACCAAGGATAGCCAAGAAAGCAAACCAGTGGATCACTGAACAAATCAATCCAGAATTCTCACTCAAGGCCCAATGGCCAGGCTCAAATTATCCTACTTAGGACCCAGCTCTCTGGAAAAGTTTCTAATGTTGGGAAAGGTGGGAGGAAAGAGGAGAAGAGGACAACCAGCAGCAAAGTAGATACTCAGTTACGATGGCTATGAGTGCACAATTGGAAGACCTGAAAGACCAGTTTAGGGACAGATCATCATGTAGAAAATCTATGTGATCACGAAGAGTCAACACTGACTTGATGGCACATAATCACTCCTATGAGATATGTAGTGGTAATCACTAATAATAATAGTGGTAATCACTAATAATATATTATTTTGCAAATAGGGCCTATTATTAGAATTGTGGAACATAATGATAAAACTAGAAATCAAATTATAGAGAAACAATTCAGCATTCAACCAGGCAGAATAAACCTTTTACTTTTAAGTTATTAGATGTCAAATTTGTTCCTTACTATTGAATGTACATTGGATTATGTTTTTAGATTTCTAGTACCCTCTAAGTGTCCTAATTATTTTCAAATACCTTATCCACCCATTTCGCAAGATGAAGTAGCATATATTTTTCTTTCACATTTTTGTATTACAATATCCCAGCTTACCTGAGTTCAAATTTCAGCTTTGAATTAATATAGTTCTCTATCCCTGTCCCAAGTCCTCCTTTGTTGCACATAATCAATAATCAGTAGTTCTCTGGGAAAATTTGAAAAAGAAAATTCCTTACCAAATACCAAATTTCTAGGTTCAGTGTTAGTGGGGAATCACCCTAAACTATATTACAAACCTTTTGATTATTTCTTCAAAATATGGGTCAACTGGCAAACTATTACTAAAGCCATGCTGTTATGTTACCCAGGAGGCAAGTGCTGTGGAGCCACATTAATTTTCATGACACTCCTTTTGGTTTAACCAACTCTGACCTCTCCATAGAAAAAGAGACCTTGAATACGAGAAGCCTTTGTTCTATCCCTACTTTGCCTCAGAAATACTGTATTTCATGGCTTTCTATCCCACTACATCAGTAGCTTTACAGCCATGAATCCTCCTTCAGAGGAACCTGCAATTTCCAGAACAGATAATGCCCTTTACTAAATGAAAGTCCCACTGTACCCTACCTCATTTCAGATTGCCACTGGACAGTTTAGAATTGTTCTACCAAGTCTTCTTTTTCATTTTTGTTCATTTAAAATAGTCATCTTTCAGCTGAAATAAGGCAATTGGTATAATGTTTTAAACTTCTTGGCTTGCCAGACGTGTACTGGAAAAGAAAAAAAAATGTATTTATGTTACTTATGGTGGATCAATAAGTGAAATTAACATTGCAGTCCTGTACATAATTACCTAGGAGTACCATCAAAGACCTATCTAAAGTTTTCAGAAGTAAAGACGTCAGTTTAAAAACAAAGGTGCGTCTGACTCACGCCATGGTCCTCTCAGTTGCCACATACGCCTGTGAAAGGTGGACATTAAAAAAGGAAGATAGAAGAAGAATGATGTATTCAAATTGTGGTATCAGCAAAAATTATTGAAAATACCATGGACTGCCAGAAGAACAAACAAATCAGTTTTAGAAGAAATACAACCAGAGTGTTCCCTAGAGGCGAAGATAACTAGGCTTAGACTCTCATATTTTGGGCACATTGTCAGGAAAGACTGATCGCTTGAAAAGGACATCATGTTTGGTAAAGTCGAGGACCAGTGGAAAAGAGGAAGACCTTCAATGCGATGGATTGAAATAATTACCGCAGCAGTGGATGCAAACATTGGAACCGTCGGGCATATGGCACAAGACCGTACAGCATTTCGTTCTGTTATACATAGGGTCGCCATGAGTCGTAAATGACTCAACAGCAACTAACAACAACAAGTTCTTTTGAATTCAATAGAGTTTGTTTTTAAGTGAACATACTGTATATTGCATGCATACTATACATTTATGAACTTTTTTCCTAATATGAAAAGAAAATTAAAGTATCACTTTTTTAATATCCACAGATCAGCTGTATAAATATAGATATAGGCTAACATTAGCAACCCTGCAAAAAGTATTGATTAGCAAATATATTAATGACTTAGTTCTCCTCACTGACATTTTAAAAGCAGGTTGGTAGTTTTTACAAGATCAAAAACCATTAACTGATTTTAAGTCAATTATAAACTGATTTTGGTTAAGCTATCCTGTTAAATATCACAGGATATTGTGAGCGTTTTGAAAACTAGCTTATTTATCCTAATCTAATTGATAATTAAATGAAGGAGTATTTGAGAATCAGCAATAGAAATTTCAGCGTTAAAGTATAGTAGTTCAAATTATATTTATTTGATTTCTTCCCCCACTCAAAAGATTCTCAGTTTGCATTCTTATCAAATTATGCTATAACATCCATAGTACAAACAATAGTCAAAATAATTATTAAAACTCCAAGTAGCATAAATAATCTTAAACAGTAGTTTAAAAATCACAAAACCAGACTAATACAACTAATAAATAGTTCACAATAGTTTACTTGGGGGCAAACCCATGGTCACCCTATAAGCCATAGATTTGCAAGCTCTCCTTGAACTTGCCCAAAAGCATGGAGGTTGAAATCACCTAACACCAGAAGATAAAGTGACTCTAACACCAATCTTAAAACCAGATCAAGGAGTCTTGCAGGATCTTCCCAGACAGCAGGGCAGCTGGTATATCAGCAGCATGCCCAGATGTCCAATTTAACATACAGGCACTTACACCCTACTATCTCAGGAGCAGAAATGCCTTTAAAGATTAGTATCACCTTCCCCATCTGGTCCTGGCATTAAAGATGATGAGGGATTTAAATCCTAGGGGAGATCTCTGAGATGGCAACATCTCTGCCCTCACCCAACTAAGTTTTGGTAATAAATACCTGCCCTGCATGCTCATTCACTATCAGACTGCAGATGAATAGGGTCATATTATTAGTAGACCTGGTGTTCACCATCAGAAGCTGAGGTCAAGGTTGCTAGCAATTCTTCTACCACAACCCAAGAATAAGATTGTTGGACCAGAAGCAAAGATAGCCACCAAATTGGCAGTCTCTCTTCCCCTGGAATGACAAGCCTAGTATCTCCCATCACATCTCCTTTAAATAATCCACCACAACCATTAGTATCTGCCTCACTTACCGTGACCACACATTAATCATACAACAGGGACTCTACAATATGGCATGGGTACTCATGCTGGCTCTCCATACAGTCCATGAAAATCCAGTAACTCCCCAATCAGTTTTCCGCAACCTAGCAGAACCCATCTAGACTAACATAGTGGCTACCCAAAGCATGCTAAGACCTCCTAGACTCCCAAATGCACTGACCCTAGTGTGCTTTGGGTAGCCACCATGTCAGTCTGTGGGTGCAAAAACAACATGACAGCACAAGCTTTTGTATACTGCAGTTTTCTGGGGTCCCCCAATGTTTATGGTAATAAATGTGTAAATCTTTAAGATGCTTCAAGAGTCTTTATTGCCTTATAAATGTGTTTGTTCAAGTTTTAGTTTAAAATGAAGGAAATCTTCAAAATGATTTTAGTACATTAAGGTTTAAGAACAGTTTGCAAATATGTAATAAGATCATACAGCAGAATTTGCTCTACAAATAAAGAATAGATCTGACAATATTGTTGTTTTTTATAGTGGGCTCAGAAGACATTTAAAAAGGATGAGAATTCAGAGAGTTCCAAGTGATTTGGTGAGTGCAATCCAGCTTGGCAGGAAATAAGCTGGTTAGAAAAACAATGAAGTGGGTAGTGACATCATCAAAGTAGACTCTGAGGAATTATCCCTGCACTATGGCAGATGGGGACAACCTTCTACGGTTAATTTCTTAAACTCTTCTAATACCCTGCCAGCCCTTTTGAATGCAGGGAATACTGCATTCCCTGCATTTTGAAATGCGTGATCCTGTGAGTTAAGAAGCATATTAATATATTTTAAAACTGAATATTACTTTATGCATCTGAACAGTTGTAGTTCCTCCCCCCACCCCATGTCATTATATAGCTAGCATGTAATTATTTAGAATGAAAGGCATACCTTGATGTTCAAATGGCTCCTTTTCTCTTACTCATCTCTGTATTCTGCCCTTCTTTATCTTTTGACTAACCATTGCATAAGGGAAGAAAATCCCATAATGACCACATCTGAGAAGACTATACTCCTTTCTAAGATTCTAGAATTGTCTGATATTGTTATCAGGGATCCTGACCATAGGAAAATCTAGAATGTTTCTCTCAACCATTTTGTTGGATACATGAAAATCAGAAGTACTTAGCCCACAATATATTTTATGCCATGATGTCTTTAGTTGGAATATTTAGATAAGGTTATCAGATATCTAGATATTACTGTACTCCCAGCCAGCACAACTAGTCAAGGGGAACGGGCCACACTGATAAATTGAAAATCTTGTGGGTTACAGAGAAATACCTGGAGTGCTGATCAGCTGTTCTGCAGAGCAGAGGAAGCACTGGAGCTGGTGGTGGCAGCAAGACTTGGAAGTACACAGTAGCATGTATTTTGGGGTGGCGGCTACAAATTTACTATTTTTTAAAAAATGTTGGTGGGCCACAAAAGGTTGCTATGATCTGTCCTTGTGGAATGTATTAGGACTAAAGCTTGCAGAATTCCCACCAAGCATATAAACTGGGAACTTGTGAGAATTGCTGCACCCCAAATTTGCATGGCGCTAGACCAGGAACGATTAATCTAGAAGTCATATACAAGTAGTCCTCTGTTAACAACGGTAATTGGGACTGGAATTTCCATCGCTAAGCAATGCAGTCATAAAGTGCAACATCATGTGACCTTGTCGCTTAGCGATGGCAATCTTGGCAGTCCCTGTTGCTGTTGTCAGAGATAGGCAGGTGGGTTGTTGAAGCACACTCCACAATCACAAATGTGGGCGGGCTGCCAAGTGCCCACATTTTGATCATGTGACCACAAGGGCACTCCAACAGCTGTAACTTTGAGGACCAGCATAAGTATCATTCATTCAGTGCTTTTATAACTGAATGGTTGCTGAATGAATGGTCATTAAACAAGGACTACCTGTATGTCAAAATATACTGATACATTTTCTGGAAATCAGCATAGGCATATTACACTTCCTGGGCAAAATTTGCTATCCTCATAATGTTCATGCATGTCACATATTGCTGACAGAATACCTCAAATTCACTCGGTTCCATATTATACTGGATGCAGATGAATGCATACAGCTCCTTGAGACTTCTCTACAGTAATTCAATCTGTCCATAATAAAAACTTCTCCCACATCCAGGATGTTAATACATTGCTATTACAATGTATGGCAGCAGTGTAGATGTCCAGAATGTAGGACTGGAATCTGTTTCTGAAGTTATTTAAGGGATCTGTAATTTAATATGGTTTATCAGTATCAATTATTTTCTGACATTCAGAAGAAAGCTTTATTTCTTGCCAGTTGGGTTTTTCTATTTGCTTCATATATTCTCAGTAAAGAAACAAATTTTAGTTGTGCCAAATTGAACTCTGACAACTGCATGTGCTGTGAGATGATACATTGAACTTGGTCGCTGGGTGAAAAATGTACATGGATAGAAACAGAAAAGTATATAATGTGTTTTATTTGGTGTAAACTTTTTTTTTCTTTTTCTGATTTGGCAGTCATGTCTTCCTTTTCAAAAAGAAGGGGAGGTGGGAGTGCTTTATGTTGTCTGGTGTGAACATTTCACAGTTCTTCTCCATGCCCGTTTTCAGACCATGTTCTGACTTGCCACTTCTCTGATAACAACAGTTTCTGTCAGAACATCTCTATGTTTTAATAACTGATGAAAGACAACCATTTATGTTTGACGGAAGTGCAGCAGCTTCAGTTTTCCTCCTACTCCCTCCCTCCCTCCAGAAAAAGTACTTCCCCATTATTATTTTTTTAATGAAAGAATTGGTTGAAATTTCCAGATCTAAAGAACTGCTAGAATTAGAATTAAATGCCTGTACATTTCTTACTGAAAAAGGAAGTCATGCAGAATTAAAACAAGACGATCCTGTGGAAGTTCTAATATTTGTATTAGCTTTAGCTCAACCACAATGATATTGCTGGTTTTATCATACATTTTTCTATTTAAAACAAACTCTTATATCAGAAGATGTTCACATATAGCATTCTTTTCTTTAGAACCAACTTATTGAATGTCAGGTTTGGGGGCATTAACTCCTTGTATTATAAAGACAAAATATTCATTAATGATTCTCATGGAAGCCATAGTCTTCATGAAACCATTTACAACTGGATGTTTATTTATCCCAATATTGATTTTTGAATCAGCCAACATTTGATCAAGAAAATTAGTAGCAACAAAATTTCTCATGCTTGATCATAGTTGGTGCCTAAACTATGTTATTTCAAGTATCTATCAAGTTATAACTTTTAATGAAGTTCTATCGATTTCTCCTGTTGATTTTCTTATTCAAACATTTTTGCTTTGTTATCCTTTGCTGTACTTGTTAAAATATGTACAGTAGTTACACTAACTACCAAGTAATGGTTGTGGATCATTAAAAAGCTGGTATTCTGTCTCGAATTTTCTGGGCACTTAAATTATCTAAATAACTAACGTTTTTTTTTTTGTTTTTAAATGTTTCTTTTAAGATTCTATGGATAATTATTTTAAATCAATTTACCTTCATTCTCTAATAAACATATTAGCATACAATCAAATGTTTTGCAATATACGCAAATGATATGTATATTAACTACAGCTTCATAAAAATATTTAAAATGAAAGAAATTTAACAGTGGAAAATATGTGTTCATGTGGCTGCAATCTAATGAAGCTGTGTTTTTTTTAAATTGATACTACACAGTACTATATAATTTTTTTATGCTCTAACATTCAGCAGCACTTTTTTTTAAACCAAGGATAAAGGAATAAAGGAGGCCTGTATTTCAGTATCACTATAATTCAATATTGGTATAATTCAGCACAGAAACCAATCAGTTGATGCACATGTTGTTGTTGTTAAATATATATATGTATACTACTACTTGCATAAATTCAAGGTGTAATATAAGACACACATGAATATACAAAAACGTATCAAGTAAAAATGAGGTAGGAAAGGAAAAAGAAAACTAAATCAAACATTCATCCAACATTTATACAAAGGTGGTCAGGTTGAAAAGGATCTTAAAAGATGTAACAAAAGATACCTCATGAACTTCAGGAAGGGACTATTCCAGAAAGTAGATAGCACTAAAAAGAAAACCCATTGTGCGTCACTATGAAATGGTCACATCCATCAATACCTCTGATAACAAATACTTCTATAATAATTTTCTAAAAAAAAAAAAAAAATAACCAATTTTTTAAAAATATTTTGAAATAAATTAGGGTATCTGTAATATGAAAGTGACATGTGAAGCAAAGTTAAACAAGTGGTGGTACTTTGTTATGTAAGATGACATGATAATCATTGAATCAAAACTGAGCAATTAAATGGAAAGTGCTTAAGTGTCTCTTGTTAAAGTGGTGGGTTTTTTTTTTAAGTTCCAGTATACTCTTGATATTTATGCAGTGCTTTTTCATGCTGTGATGCCCAATAGCATTTCTTTGGGAGCTACTATTGTTGCTTGTAAGATTAGCATGAGTCTTCAGATAACAGAATGACCCTTACCAGTTCTTTTGCTAAGATGACAAGTTGTAATGGTATGTGGAAAAGATCTTGGGAGACAGGGCAAAGAGATGCTGCCTAGGGAATGGTCAAATAAGAGAGGGCATAGCCCACAGCTGGATAGTGGTCAGAGCAAGAGGCTCAGAAGGGACCCTCCCTAGCTTCTCAGGCTAAAGAAGACAGTGGGAGATTTGTACTTTCAGACTTGCAAGATTCTGTTAATGTAGCCTTACAATAAAGTAGAATTAGCTCATCTGGTTGTGTTTCCTGTCTGGTCTACCTGGGAAGGCTGATAGAAAAAGAGAAAGGAAACCTCACACCAAAGTTTTTTTGCAGCAGGCAGAGTTTTCAACCTACAGGTAATCCTCAATTTATGACCATTCATTTAGCAACTGTTCAAAGTTACAACAGCACTGAAAAAAAAGACTTACAACCAGTCCTCATGTTTATGACTGCCACAGCGTCCCCACAGTCACATGATCAAAATTTGGGCACTTGGCAGCCAGCAAGTATTTACAACGGTTGCAGTGTCCCAGGGACATGTTGTCATCATTTGCAACTTTCCCAGCGAGCTTCTGACAAGCAAAATCAATAGCAGCCAGATTCGTTTAACAACTATGGCCAAAAAGGTTGTGAAATCAGGAGAGGGCACATAATGCCTCACCTAACAACCACATCATTTAGTGACTGAAGTTCTGGTCCCAATTGTCGAAGTCAAGGACTACCTGCATTCAAATGCATGGAGGAGTTTCTTCTTTCATTTGAATATCAGGAAAAGGTGCCATGCTAAAAGCTAGCTAGAGGGGAAAAAAGAAGTGGACACCGCTGCTGAGTCCTATGGAGCAACAAGAATGATCTCCTTTTTCCAGTAGTCATTTTCTTTCCAAAAGGCTTCAAATAGATTGAAGGGCCCTCTCCTTCACTAGTCAGTGCTCTTTTCTAACAGCCAATTGCCATGATATGTTGGATTACTTGAGTTAATTGAGATTTCAATTATCTACAGCAAAATTGAAAGGTATACAAAGCATTGGTATTCCAACATGGTCTACAGATTTGCTTTATGTAAATAAAATAGGATAATTTTTTTATTCACATCTGAATTGGGCTTTTCAATACATATACTGTACATACAACAGCTAGAATCTGAATGTTTCTCTGAGAGACGGCTGGTGGCCTTCATGTGACATGCCATCTTTTAAGAAAGCTATCAGGATGAATATCTCTCATGCTCCCTGATCAAATGTTCCCAGAACATCTGATTGGACTCTCATGCATGAATGGACTTGACACATGTTGGGACTTGTGAGTCAGTAGTGTTGGGAGGGGGAACATGCCAGGAGTGTGAAAACATCTTATTTGGACTATCTCTGGTATCCAAAGTCAAGCTACCGAGCCATTGGAGACATCTGCGGGGAGTTGAGCTGACTGGCACGAAGAGGGGGTCTGCATGCCTGAGAGAGGGAGGGGCTCGTACTCATTGGGTCATTTAACTTGGGGAAAACGCAGGAACTTTCATTTGCAATTTTTTCACTGTTCTGTGTGCTACTTTCCATTAAAGAAATTTCTACTAAAATCATGTATGAATCAAACTTAATGGTAAATTGAGTAACAGTCATTACATAGTTGCAAATCCCCAGTTTGACTTTGCCTGGAGACAGTTGTACTCAGAAGAGAGTCCAAAATCTGACAGGATGTTGAAAGCGGCATCGGGAGATTCACCCCAACCATTTGGGGAAAAAGGAGCAACGACTCAACCAATCGAACCAGAGGTGGCATCTGAGTTGATGGTTGATTCTGATGGAGATTCAGAAACAGAAGGAGCTGTGGGGATCTCCATCCCTCCACAAAGCTGCACTGTGGAGGTGGACACGGAACTCATCACTCCAGATGACACTCGGGAGTCCAAGGTGGCAGCTTCTTGGTCCCAACCAACCAACCATCCAGATCTTAAGGGAGTGGAATGGACACCACCTGGTGACCAACAGCGAAGCATCCAGAGTTGGGACGATGGGGCAGAAGGCGAAGTTATGCCGGCTATCTGTCACTCGACAGACGTGCGACATCTCACCATCACTGGAGTGGGTGTTGAACCAGTCGGAATTGGAATCCAACACCTTGTCCAAGAGATCAACTCCTGAACCCATCCCAGGTTCGAGACAACCATCACCGACACCAGAGAGCAAGAAAAGCAGCCGACCTTCCATAACCTGGGGTGAGCTGCTAACAGATCATGTGAACTTCCCACACACACACCAAAGGAGAACCCCGGGAGTTGCGTCTTAAGTTTAATGGGGACCCACAGAAATTGTCATTTTTCAATGACGGAAAACGCATGCATTGTTTAGAGACTTTGAGCTGTCATTCAAAGAAACCCAGAACAGACCCGCCTTGAGTTTTGTGGTTTATCTGTCTGGGTTTTCCCACACATCTTCAGTTTGGTAGGATTTTCTGTCTACAATAGCAGTAAATAAAACACTAGAGACTTTCTCCTCGTCTTGGCGTGGTCTTTGCTTAGTCAGGACATCAGCCCTATCAAGCACGGCTTCTTTTAATTGCTGGATGTTCATCTTGGTATCTGTTTTGATGGTATCGAGGCAGTGTATTCTTGGCCTGCCCCTTCTTCTTGTTCCGCTAACAATTCCTAGCATCACAGACTTCTCTAGTCAGCTTGCACGTATGATATGGCCAAAGTAAGTCAGCTGTAGTCTTACAATTTTGACTTCTAATGATGTATCTGGTTTTATACGGTCCAACACTTCCGTTGGTTACTCTAGCTGTCCATGGTAAACGTAACAATCTACGCCAGCACCACAATTCAAATGTGTCAATTCTTCTTCAGTCGTCCATTTGTATTGTCCAACTCTCACACCCATACATCATTTTGGGAAAGACTATTGCTCTAACTAGTCTGCCTTTTGTATTTAGGGTGATATCTTTGCTCTTCCAGATCTTATTCATGCTAACCATTGCAGCGTGGCCTAAAGTTATCCTGCGTTTGATTTCAGGTGTGGATTTGCCATTGTGGACAATTTTTGATCCAAGAAAGATGAAATCCTGGACTGTTTCAGTTTCCTCATTATTAATGTTAAACTTCACTTGTCCATCTGCTGCTGTTGTCATTATCTTTGTTTTCCTGATGTTGAGGTTCAATCCCATTTTTTCACTTTCTTCCTTGATTTTCAGAATCATTTTTTCCAGGTCTTCTTTATTTTCAGCCAATAATGTTGTGTTATCTGCATACCTCAAATTGTTTATGGTTCTTCCCCCAATCTCCACTCCAATATCAAGCAACTCTAGGTCTAATTTCCGCATGATCACTTCAGCATAGAGGTTGAAAAGGGGTGGGGATAAGTACATCCTGACACCCTTACTGATCCTGAACCAATCTGTGTCACCATAGAGTGTTCTCACAGTTGCTTCCTGGTCAGTGTACAGTGATCTGAAAAGTCTGGTCAGGTGGGGTAGGACACATCATGCAGAGCCACCCATAGCTTATTCTGTTCTACACAGTCAAAAGCTTTGCAGTAATCAATAAAATATATAGATCCTTTTGATATTCATGGGCCTTTTCCATAATCCATCTGATGTTGGCAATGTGATCTCAAGTGCCACGTCCTTTTCTAAAGCTTGAACATCAGGTAGCTCCTGATTGGTGACATTCTGAGCCAGTATTGTATAATCTTTAGTAGAATCTTACTTGCATGAGAAATCAGTGCAATTGTGCGATAATTGGAGCAATCTCTGGGATCGCCTTTCTTTGCTAATGGGATAAAAACTTATCTTTTCCAGTCCTGAGGCCATTTGCAAGTAGACCATATCTCTTGACACAAGGTAGTGATGATGTCAGCTGGCACCAGTCTTAGTAGTTCTGCAGGTATCTTATCAAAACCTGACACTTTTTTGTTTGGTGATTTCTCCGTGGCCCATTCTAGTTCTTCTTCCAAAATGTCTGGTTCTTTGTCCATTGGGCCATCATCATTATTATCTTGGTGGTAAGTCGAGCTGACATATAGCTCTTCTGTGTATTCTTTCCACCTGTGCTTGATCTTCTGCTGGTGGGTTAGTACATTTCCATTGAAATCCTTGACTGTTCCTTTTTGGGCAGAGAAGCTAGATCGCATCATTTTCACTTTTCATATACTAAAGCAAACATGACTTTAGTATACCCTTTATGTTAGCTTCTTCTAGATGTTGACACTGCTCCTCAAGTTGCCTATTTTTGTCCTTCCTAGCTTCACGTTGAAAAGCTGCATTCATCTTTTTGACTTCCAACTTGTCTATACTCCATGGCTAAAGGTTGCTTTTAATTAATTAATGTTAGCTTTTTGTAATGTCTGGATATTGTTGAACTATAGTCCCAGCATTCATCACCACTTTATTAGTCTGCTGAGAGTCATAGTTGGAGGACCATAAGTCTCTCATTCATGATCCATACTGAATGGTTATTCTGAATGGTAGACACACCATTGTCTTTAAGGAAGAGCTAGGTTTGGATGTCTCTACTTGCATGCATCATATCAACAGTTATTTCTTGTGCTGATTATATTAACCTTCTGTAGATGTTTCAAGATGATTGCTACAAATATCTCAAATATTTTGAGGGGTAAGCAATAGCATGCATTTTAAAACATCTTCTGTGTAAATGTATCCCATCTTATCTCTTTATTTGTTTGTCAAAACTGTGTGTTTGATTATTAAAGCATGAGAAACATGATCTAGCCCGTGTTCCATTTGGGCTTATTTTTAATTATGTTTACAGGAACTAAGGCCAGAAAACTGTATTCTACCTTATTTGATTCTTTGTAGTTTGGTTAGGCAAGAATGGAAGCCTTGGCTGCAAATTAGATAGCAAACAAATTTTGCATAAGGCCAAAAACAAAAGTAATAATGATTTCTAAGATACCCAACTTTTCCCACTGCTCTTTTTAGAATAACAAAGGAACTAGGTCAGAAAAATTTAGGATATTTTAAAGTACGTACAGTATTATATTATTTCTCAGTATCTAATTTACAATTACAGAGCTCCATGAATATTGAAATGATTCAGCTTCCCATTATAAATGTATGTGGCAGTTTGGTTGTTGATCAGTTTATGAAGTTAATGCAAATGAAACTGTCTTCCTGTCAGCATTTGAAATATATAATGCAGTCATGTTGTATATTCAGGGACAGGCCATTGACAGTCAATTAACAAGTTTGATTGGTATGTCAACTCATTCTTTTGAATTGTTAATAGTATGTTAATAGCATTCATTTCTTTGTGCAGTCCCATTTGCAGCTTCACAGTTACAGCTATTTTTTAATAATTCTGAGTAACCTAAAATAGTGCCTTAATAATAGATTATTAAACACCTGTCTGGTGTAGCTTAGGAATTTTTTTCCTAGACTGGGATTTTGCAATGTATTCCTTTGATATTCAAATCAACAAATGATAGCTTTTTTATTCAAAACGTAAGTTCTTTTGATGGTTAGCTTGTTAAGAAATATTCAGCTCCAGTCTGACCTGATCTGGTTTCCCATGGAAAAGATCTGATGCTGTTTGAAGGTTCATAAATGTAATGCCAATGACAATTTGTTGTTGACGTTTTGCTGCCTCAGCCTTCAGATGCTCCCATTTGATGATCTGCGTTAGCTTTGCCAAATAATGCTTGCAGGTAAATGATCCTCTGGATTATCAGACAGTTTCAAAGCAGAGTTCTCTTCTGTGGTGGGTAACCATGGTTTTTCAGGCTTGGAGGGCTAGTTTTAAAAGGCACATCAAAGTTGACAGTTGAATCTCAAGGCAAGGAATGATGGGAGATGGGAGAATTGTGGGAATATTTTTTAGTGAATAACATATTACCAGGTGTTTTGAAGACCTTCAAAGAAGTATCAAACCAGTTCCCCAGAGCAGATTTATGTCCACCTTTTAAAAAATATATGAAATACACAGGTTAACTCACTATTTCCCAGGAAGTTGCTGAATTATTGACATAAATATGTTACATGCCAGTGTTTTATACAGTACAGTTCATGTCAGAAGGCATTTACTCACTCAGCAGCTAATAAATTGCCTATAAAGAAACTTCATACTATAGTTAAATGAAGAGGCCATTCACGCCACTTCCCTGGAATACATTTAGCAATTGAGTTATAGAATCAGAATGAATAGGTCATAATATAAATCACAATGTTTTGCTACTGAATAACATTTGTAATTCTGTGAAAACTTAGATTTCTGGGTTTTTTACACTTAAATCATTAGATTTAATTTGTACTTAGCATGTCCTTACGGCCATCTAGACTCTCCCTTAACTCTTCCTCCTTCCCTTTTCTTTCCAACCCACTGGGTTAAGGCATTTCTCCCTTAACCCTTCCTCCTTCCCTTTTCTTTCCAACCCACTGGAATGCTGGAAAAAAGGTTACCTAAATGGGCTCTCCATTAGCAGCACAACACTCCAAAAACTGAACACAGTGGGACCATATTTGGTATGGTAGGCAAAGCCAGCAAAAGATGCATTAAATACAAAAATGGGCTGGATCTGTGGTGGGGATGCAAAGAAAAATGTTTCAGCAAACATTTCTCCAGTGCAGCCCTATGGAAGAGGAGGTTAGAATGCTGTTGACTGCGTCATTCTAAGTCCCTTTCCCTTTTCTGGGCCATTTGATCCAGAGCAGAACACCTGCTACCAGTGCTCACAGATACACACACAGACACAATGCACTGTTTTGTTAAAGAAAAGAAAATTCCAAAATCCATGCTCTGCGTGCTTTCCCTAATTTGTATGGCTGTACAGGGAAAATCAGGCCAATACTATTATTGACTGTAGTCTGTGATGTGTGTTTAATGCTATAGAATCATGTACCATAGGAAATGTTCCTTCACACATTTAATAAAAGGTAGTACAATGTAAAAACCTACAGACCTAACAAGTGTCAGAATTTTTGTAAACCTCTTCATGTATCTTTGTACTTAGCCATTTTTAACAAAAGCATCAGCACAGTCAGTGCATGTTTAACAACAAAGAAGTTCCACTCAGTTCAAATGGACTTTCTCCCTAATCTATATATGATGCCACATAAGGATCCTCATTCTCCCATTAAGAGAAAAAAGACTCCATAACTACTGTGGGAAATTGCTTCTATTTTTAGGATCTAAAACATTTCAGGGTTTTTTTTATGGCAATATCCATAGAGATAAAATTTATGACAAAAAAGATTACCTGCTCTCTTGAAAAGTACAAAAATGAAGTATTCTTTAAGAAAGAAAGAAAAGAAAGAAAGAAAAGACTTTATCTAGTTTTTAAAATATAATAAAACTAACTTCTGAGAGCACTTTGCAGAAAGCCAGATTTGCAGAGTTCTCAGAACAGATAGATTGAATAAATGTTTCTTAAAGCATTTTTTCCCTCAGATTCAAGAAGGATAATGATATTACTCTGTTGAGGGAAAAAGAACCAAGTAAGTTGTGACATTTTAAAAACAGGTATACAGTATATTTGTTAAAGTTATAATGTATTGATATATATTGATGTGCTGTGTAATAAGGGTGTTAAGTGTTTAAGATGTCACAAGCTAATCCATTATTTTGCCAGTATGTTGTCTGACACTTTGGTATTGAGATCTCTGCAGCCTGTTCTAAGATCATTCTCAACCACTTACTCTTGCAGAGGACAGAAGAGATAATGCTGTATTTTAATAGATTGTAGCAAAATGTATCTCCTTGCCATTTGCTGTGAAGAAATTGGCCCTGAAAGCCTTATATAAGTCTCAGGTACCTCCCTCTCACCTGAGAAATACAATATATTTTGAGAAGAGAAATATAAATTCCTCTCCTCAGAATAAGTAAATGAAGGTCCTGAAGTACTTTATTACAATAATTGATAGTTGTCACTGTATTGTCCAACACAAAAAAGTTTTCAGAAACTTTTTCCTAAAATAACTGATATTTGCTTCCTTCAGTGTAACAACATAATAGGGGAAAGAAGGAAAGGATATTTGTTTTTCATCTAAAACTATTTTTGGGGATTCTTAAAATATACATAAAATCTAGGCATACAAGCATAGTAAGCATGCAGACATGCCAAGTAGCAATCCTACTATATGATAATGGGAACATTACTGCATGAAAATTGTTATATTAATGAATTTTAAGTACACAGATGAAGAAGAATTGGAGTTCATGGAAAAGCTGGATCAGGAGAGAATGCCACTAGTAAACCTGCCAACTTCCCCATTGACTTTGATTGTAGGAAGCCGGTAAAGAAGGTTGCAAATGGTAACCATGTGACCACAGGACACTGCAACTTAATTACAAACTGGGTGCCAAGCACCTGGATTGCAGTCACCTGACTGTGGAGACGCTGCAGTGGCCAGAACTTTGAGGACTGGTCATAAGTACCACTCGTTCAGCTGCCGTGTCAAATTCCAATAGTTGCTGAACAAGTGGTCGTTAAGCAAGGACCACTTGTATTGGTTTCTTTTCCAATGAAATTGCCTACCCAGATTAAAAGCATCTGTCCATAATTGAGATTGCTGGAAACTTTAAAAAATGAAACTTTTCAAATTGCAGAGGGAGTTAAGAGAAGTCTCCTTTTTATGTTATTTACAGGAAGAAGGAAATGTAGTAAGAGGTCGCAGGTCCGTTCCCAAATTCCTATCCCAGATGATGCAGAGTTCTTCCAGTTCCAAGCCTGCCTTCCACTTGGAATAGATATCTGAATTAGATAAGCCTACCTTTGTAGACTACTACATGGGAAGACTTCCCTAAATCCTGGGAACCTAAAAATCCACTGCACGTTCATCTGTGGATGACTGTTACCCAGCCTCATATCCATGTGAATGTGGATTTAGGACAGCGTCTATTATCCTTTCTACGTAGTTTACACTTGCTTGTATGAAATGAATGAAGAGGACTGTAATCTTCACCAGATGTCAGATGCAACTTTCCTTTGGACAATAATTTATGTATTTTATTTATTTGAATTTATTAGCTGCCCAACTCCAATGGACTTCAATAACACTGGCACTATTTTTATTATTAAAAGATCTAGTGGTTGGTTTTTGTTTTTGTTTTTTGTTTTTGGATGTGCTGCAATGACTCAGAAGTAGGACTATAAAACAGGAAACATCAAAAATTAAATGCTTTGTTAATGTAATGTCCACACTTAATAATATAATGTTACACAAAAAGGTCTAGTGATATACAAAAATGTTTAAATTCATTGGGAGAAAAATAGGTTTTCTAAATCTTTTCCTATTAATCTTCAGATAAATATGCTTTTATTTTTCCCTACGCAAAATCTGGGCACTTTGTATATTCTTGTACCAATACAAATTGGTCCAATAAAGGATGCAGGCTTCCCAATTTTATGTTTTCTAATACTTTGGGATTTGCAAGAAATCATTTATCTGTCTTAAAATGAACTATCACTCATCCTGACAGAAGTCACACAAGGTCTGCTGCATATACACTCTGTATGATATATGTTTCCTTAGGGCAAGGACTCAAGTCATCTGTATTCTTCTGTTAGAAAACAAGTGTTCAGTAAATAATAATGACTTGTTCTAAAGACTTTGCTACTTCTCTTTGTCTCAGATATTTTTTTATCCGTAAAAAGCACATCTTCGAAATATCACACTCTTTGCCGTTAGTTTTCTGTCCCTCTCAGTCACTTCCTTCAAATGCTGCCTTTTCCCTCTGCAATTAATCTTCTCCAAAATTATTCTGTTTTTGAGGTCTCCAGGACTGTAGTCAATAATTCAGTACATCTTACCTGTTTATTTTGCTGCCATAAGTTATAAAACAAATAGACCACTGTAGTAAGTACTTGTGCCATCCTATAGTTTTCTTCTCCTTCAATATATTTTGGACATTTTATGGAATATATGCTCCAGGATTTCTTTCCATTCACCTATCAAATCTCATTTCTGTTTCCACCTGGTAGTTCTAACCTGTGTAGAGCCTTTGGTATTATTTATCTATTCTCATTTATATTAATAAGACCCTACAACCCTACAAGTGTGTGCTGTGGATTTCATTAGTATGCTGCTAATCCTGTCTTGCATGGCATTAATGAAAATGTTAAGTAAAATAAGACTTATCATTGATCCCTACAGCACCTTCTAAACTCCTCTCCCAAGTTAATGTAGTGGGATTTTTCATTTAAACTTCTTTCATTTTCCTGGTTAGTTTGAAAAAAAAATATATTAATACTGATTTAAATTATTTTCTTCAATGAGCATGTCTGAACAGAGAAGCTTCTACATTTTTCCCCAACTCTGTAACATTTCTGTGATTTGACAGTGAAATAGGAGTTTCAGTATACTATAGCCAAACAACCATGATATTATGCAAGCAAATGTATGTAATAGAACCTTGATAGCTTTTCAAAAATTAAGAACAATTTTATATAAAGTAGTTTTGAATAGAGAAGCAGAAATGGGTGGAGAATATTTAACCTCATCCTGGCTGGATGTTCCTCCCATTAAAATATTTCTTCAAGGAAGTTCCCAGTGGTGGTAAAAAAGAAAATTATGGGGGAGAGCAATTCATAATGGTGAAAGAGTTGACAGAGAACTAAATGCCCCATATGTTGTACACTTCTCCACTCCATATTGTTTCTTCCAGAAAAACAAACAAAATACACCAGAGTTCTGTTTCTTGTGTATTTCTTCATAGTTAAGCTTTCAGAATGGATTAAGAAGATCCCTGTGTGCACATAGGAACCAAGTAAAAAATCATTATCTGTTCATTTATACAGGGTTTTTTTTGCTGTAACTGTCTGTGCAAAAATATTGTTAATTAAGTTAACACAATATTATGCTTTAATATAAGAAATTCAAAAAGTGATTAAAAACCAGAAAAAAGAAAACGGGCAAAACATACTTTAATGTAGTTACCCAGTTTGATGCAGTGGTTAGAGAAGACTTTGAAGTCTAGTTCCACCTTAGGCACAAGGCTAGCTGGGTGACTTTGGGCTGGTCACTTTCTCTCAGCCCTAGGAAGAAGGCAATAAAACACTCGTGAAAATGATGCCAGGAAAACTGCAGGGACTTGTCCACATACTCACCAGGGTTCTAGACAGACTAGGCACCAAGAAATACATACACTATTTTGCTATTGTCTTTACTATGAAGTTGACAATAATACTAGTGTAGGTAAAGTTAACAAAAGTTTCTAGATGTAATGTCACCTTTACATTAACCTGTTTATAACTTCAGATGCTTCTCAGGTTTTTTTTCCAAGAATGACATTAGGCAGGTAGTGAGTAATCAGACAGCCTTATTGAAGTTACTCCTCTGCCATGGAAGACTTTTAAAAGATTTCTCAGGCTTTTGATAAGAGATACGTAGAATTGACTGATATATTTTCTTAAATGCTCTTTATTGCTATATTGTTCTTTTAACTAAAATTCTTTGAGCCACTGTGAGAAACTTGATTTATTTAGCAGGATTGGAATAAGAGATGTGATGACAAAGTATGCTTTTAGAGGTCAAGGAAAAAACAGAAGACGTGACTTAGAGAGATTTACATATCCTTCCTTACTGTTTGGTCTGTGATTGGCGGAAGGGTCCAGTGATTCAATTGTGCAAGATTCATAATCACTCTGAAATATTAGGAGTAAGAAAGATGGTACTCAGGAAGTATCCTACAGAAGATAGTCATACATTTGCATTTGCAGGAAAAAAACAGCAAATTGGGGTAATTATAGACTTGGACAGCTATTCCCAACGTGAATGTCTTCCAAATGTCTAGACTTCTGGGCATGCACACACTGAATTAGTGACTGGTTGTTTCACAACTTTACACTGTGGATGCAAAGGGGCTTATGTGGATTTTACAGCCCTATAATCATGCCCCTTACTTAGTAGCACTTGATTAGGTTGGGTAGGAAGAAAATTAGAATTTTTGATTTTAGGATTACTGGATATTGCTGACCTGCTATAAATTATGAATAAAAAATATTTAACAGAAAATTTCCTTATTTTTTAAGTTGACTTTACAAAAGAAAGCTAGATGTATTCTTCTTTTCCCAATATGGGATTAATGTAATCATTTTACAGCATGAAGAAAAGTGCTACCACTTGATTGATTCATGCTATCAAGTCAATGTCACGTGTTAGCGACCACATAGATCTTCTCCATGACAATCTGTCCCTAACTTGATCCTTCAGGTCTTCCAGTGCCCTTGTAACTGAATCCATCTGCCTTGCTGTTGGTTGTCATCTCCTTTTTCTTTCCACCTTTGCCAGCATTAGAGCCTTTTCTAGAGAGCTGGGTCTTTGCATAATGTGTCCAAAGTAGGATCATTTGAACCTGGCCCTTTGTGCCTCAGATGAAAACTCTGGGTTGATTTGTTTGATGATCCATTTGTTTGGGGTTCTTTGGCTGTCCATGATATTGCCAGGGGTCTTGTCCAAAACCAAAGTTCAAAAGCATCAATACTCTTGCTATCCTGCTTCTTCAAAGTCCAACTTTTGTTTCCATTGAATATCACAGGGAATACCATTATTCACACTATTCTGATCTTTGTAGGTATAAACACAGCTTCTGAATATCTTTGCCAAAGGCTTCATGGCTACTCTACCAAAAGCTAGTCTGCAGCATATTTTTTGACTGCTGATCTTTTTACTGTTGATGGTTGATCTTAAAAGGCAGAAGCTATCTACCACTTCAATATCTTCATTGTCAATTCTAAGACTGGTTATTGTACCTATTGTCATTAGTTTGGTCTTCTAAAGTGCCACTATTCATTTCCAATATTTTAAGGAAAAAACTGCATGTTTCAAGAGTTTCTAAATCTGCCTGAACAAAGTAGAGCAGTAAGGTAAAATGTGTTTGTATAACTTATAAATTATTTTGCATACATTAATTGTTTCAGGAAAAAGTTTCTGAAAACTTGGTTTACTCTAGAAAAAAAGTTCTTGCTACCAAATGCAATTTTACTATCATTAGCTAAATACAAGGGACATAGGAAGAAAGAATTACCATATATTAAATTAAAGATTCACCACATTAAAACTGTAATCCCTTTAGAAAAGATAATTTCTCTCTAACTTAATCAGCAAAAGTCTTTATTGCCTGAAGTTTAAATTGATTTAAACCTTCAATAAGGTCAGAGGTGCACATAGCTGACCAGAGGCAGCCAATTAACACATTGTCAGATGTGCTTATTTACCTTGATTGAACAAATGGTGGTTTATTTGACTTGGGGAAGAAAGATGGGTGGTACTGAATCTTGGTGAACTCTAACCTCTTAGAGGGCAGCAATCATTTGGATATCAATCCATTTAAAACAAAGACTCTAAGTTTATTACGTATTGGCTCTTTTTCTAGAAGCAGGTAAATTACTACTTCTGAGCAAATAATATGCATTATCATTTTAAAATGTTTCTAAAGAGAATCCCATCGTTTTATAGGCTGATAATGGTGAGCCCCTGGTGATTCTCAAAGTATCATTCATACCCTTATTGCAATCATATGAATACCATATAAAAAAAATATTCTTACTGGCACGTGGGTAGTCTTGGATCCTTTCAGATATGTAAAATATTGATAATATTTCAATATTTGTAAAATAATGATATTGCTAACCATTCTATAGAAAAAGTTTACTTTTACTGACACATTATAAATAATAAGCTAAAAATAATGCTTGTGTGATCAGACATGCAATAAACAACAGCTATGTAAATTGTTGGATTGTGGTATAGAGGAGGAAGTGTATATATTAACAAAGAAGCTCACAGGCCACCAGTTATAAATATTGATCCCAGTTAATGGATTCACTGTGTGTCTATGTATGCATGTATGTATGTATGTATTGGAGATTATTTATTGGAGATTATACACACACACACACACACACCCCAATAAGTAAATTAATAAAATAATTTACTCAATCCATTTGCTACCATCTTCAATCTCTGATGCAAGATGGTAGCAAATGGTCCTTTTTCCCTCCTCTTGAGTTCTGGGTTAAGTACATTAAGGTATGGGTTAAGCATATTCAACATTGGGTTGAGATTTGCGGGTTAGGGATGGTACAGAAGGCTGATGTTACTAATGCAATATTAGTAATGTTCAACATTCCTCCCAGGAATTAGCTGCAATTTAAGGAATGTCACCATACTGGGAGGTCAAGATGCTTGTTTTTAGCTCTTTGGTAGCTGAATGGGTCAAAGAAAGCTTGCCTGGAAGAGCTCCATTGGAACGGGGAAAAATGCAGAAAAACACTACTTCCAACTATAGGCTGAAAATAAAAAGCCAAATATTGGCAGCTATATTAATGTGTAATAAGGATATGGCCTTATCCTAATAAACTTAGCATATGAAAGTTTGAAAGTGTGCTGAATAGGAATCAAATGGAAATTTAAAGCGACATTTCACTTCTCCTTACTCTCTGCTATAGTTAGTAGGCAATATATATATTTGCCATCCTTCTAATTTCCCTATGCTTCTGATTGCTTTATCATATTGTTATTAAACATCAGGAGCATACTCCTGTGATGGAAATTGAGTCTTAGCTTTACTCCTATCATGAAAGTAGTGAACTGTCAATGAGATCTATGTGCATGGCTAAAATGTAATACTGATACAGGGAAACTGGGCATCATCCATCTGATCTCCCTGCAAAAGGAAAGAATCCAGCAACTAATTGTGTCCATGCTTCTGAACAGACACCTGGACCTTATGATCCTCACCTGCCTCCAGGACTGGACAATCCTTTGCATAAATTCAGTACCATAGGTGAAATTCTCCTTTTCCCTTCACTAGATGTTTTCCTTTGCCAGAACTTAATAATCCAGATCCCAGAAACCAGTTCATCCCAATGCAGGTGAGAAGCTCCCTTAAATGGTGGCTCTTGGAAGCCCTATCTGGGGCCAGGGACATGTGGCCATCGTAACAGGTGCAGTTCACCATAGATGTCAGCCTGAATACACCAGGGAAACACTACTTAGACAAAGCAGCACAAGGATTCTGGACGAAAGGGAAATCCCAAGACAATGTAAACCACCTGGAAATATGCACAGTACAACTAATTCTAAGCAAGTCTCCATCACTATTACATCTTCCTTCTAACAGACAACACCACCAAAGTTTACAGCAGGAGAGAGGGAGACAGCAATTAAGGCAGCTGGGCTAAGGAAAATGTTCTGTATGTATGGCAGAATGTCCATGAAATCCAGAACACACTGGCAGACTTGCTAAGCCACTAAGACCTGGACCCCAGCCACTTCAACCCAGTGTGTTTTCCAAGCTTCAACATAAAACTGGATGCTACCTGAGGCAAATCAGATGGATCTGTATTTCCAAGAGTACTTCAGCTCAGACAGGGCTCTTGTTGACTAGTACGGTAGCGAGTGCACTACCAGAATTCCTGTCTGTCATTTTCATCACTAGAAATTATATTAGTTCCAGCACGGAAAAATGGGAGAAAGAATTCTTGAAGGCCTTGGCAGTGTCCCCTTATGGTCCCTAAGTTTGTTCTCATATTGAAATGAGCATTTGAAGGAACGTGTTTGGAAAGGATAAACTTCCCTTAACTATTCCAGGCAGATTTCAGTTGCATATACCATAGCTGTATAGTAGTGAGAAGCTATGAATAGAACTGTAGAAAAATATATTCGATTCTTGCTCAAGGACTAATCTGATCAGATGAAGTTAATGCAGCCATCTGCTTAATCAAACTAATCTAATGTAGGAGTTATGAAGATAAAAAGGGTGGGCTTACATCATGTGGATCAGTCAGAACCTGTTGGAGGAAAGATGAATATTATGTAGATTTCAGAAACACCATTCCTAGAGCCTTTGTTTATCTCAAGATGATAATTGATTTGTGATTAGTATACAATTAAAAGAAGACAAATACATCTATTCTCTAAATGGCTGCTGTGTAAAATGGGTGCTGTTACCAAACATTATTTTTTTCATTCAGTATTATAAACGATTAGAACAGTGCTCCAAAGTATTATATGTGATTGTCATTAACTCTTCTATATACAGTATAAACAAGCAACTAACTCAGTTACATGTTTTCTGTTATCTATTCCGGTGCCTTTTTATAACTTGAAGATACAGACTGTTATTTCAAAAATGAGAACAGTTAGCACAGAATTGGAGGTTAAAGCTTGAGTAGTTTTCTTCAAAGTGATCTAAGATCTGTTTTGAACTTTTAAAATACAATGACTACATGGGTTAATTTTTCCAGAAGTATCCAGTAGTCTTTCAGTGCAATGTTATGTGGTACATATTTCAAAATACTGTCAGTTATTTTATCAGTAATTAGTATTCATATTATGTCTCAAACAATCTGTTCAAGAATAAGGGAAATGAACTGGTTGAACAGCTCTTCCTATCTGATAATTAATGTATGGGGTGGGGGTCCACGTGCATGCAGAATTGAGGTCAAACAGGAAGTTAATTTTAGTGAAATAAGGGAAATGAATTACACTAGGGCTTTGCCTTGACCACAGGTTTACCTTTGGAATAAACCTATAAAAAATAAAATATCACCCTTCTGAATAATTTCTTTTTGAATTTGTTGCTCATCTTGTCAATATGGCACTTGATAGCTGGCTGGACTCCCTTGTTCAATGGCACATATTTTTAAATAGCACACATCTTTTTTTCCCTTACAAAAACCATTTGTTCTTTTAAACAAAAATATTAATTGCATTCTTTTTCTTCCAACTTTTTGGTTATATATAGCATGGCAAAACAATATTTTAGACATCTTAAACAATTTAAAAATATGGTTGATGAATGTCTGTTGATCTATTATATTTTCTCCATCTCTTCCTCCCCCTCTTCAGCTGCTAATCATAAATTTTGATTGCCAAATAGTTTAACATACTCTTCCAATAGTTACATGAGTGAGTGTTCTGTGAAGTGCAGGCAGTTTTATAAGGACAGATTTGGAGTTGCATATGGGTGTTCACATGGTTTGATTGTCATATCTTTGAGGACATCAGGGTTGGGGGTTTTTTAAATAAACACAATGTTCTGCAAATAATTTCCCAGAAGAGACTTTGTGCTAAACTAATCTATATTAGGATACAATTCAGAGTGTTGATTCTAACCATTAAAGTCCTGCTACCAAATAGTGAAGGCTATTTTTTCAGAAGCCCTTTATCTTTTGACTTTCAGTTTTGATTCTTTTTAATGTAATAGTTTTACACCATGACTGTTGCTGTTTTTTTTTTCAAAAAAGCCTAATGTTTGAAGAATAATATTTTATGTAGTTTTTGTATTTTTATTATAACTGTCTTTTTATAAGGAAGAGCAGAACATACAGTTGTAGGACATGTAACGGAGTGGGGGGCTCCAATAAGGTTGGAGAAATGAGTGAAGCTAGTGAAAACAGTAGGGGTTTGCATGAGAAGCAAGGCAATGACTTCAGTACTAGGAATTTGGGTGCCCAGAGTTTGCAGTTAGCATGATGTAGGAAGAAGGGAAGAGAGTGTAAAGGTAAACAGGGAAATAAGGCATTCGGATTATAGGATGAGATAAGGGAATGCTTAGCAGACAAATTGGAGCCTGGAAGGAAAGAAGATGGTTCTTTTGGAGGGAAGGAGGAAATTCACCCTGTAAAGGGGTGAGAAGGAGAGAGGAAACTTAGAATTTGGAAGAGATATAAAAAGAATGGAGTGGTGGGTGCCAGGACACACAGACCTCAGAGCAAGAACAAAGACCTAGGGACACTGGTTGAGGCAGACAGCTTAACCCAGAAAAACAAACCTGGTAGAGATGGCTAGGAAGAAGAAAAAAAAGTGATTAGCTTAGGAAAGCAACATGGGGGAATAAAAAGAAGACAAAGAAAGTGAGGCAGAAATATTACACAGGCGTAACCTTAATACTTTAATTCTTCTTGATACCCAGACAGGCACTTCCAGAGTCTGTAAGACAGTACTCTCCATAGTCAGTCATTAGATGACCGCCCTCCAAGTGGCTGCCAGTATCTCCTTCTGAGATTCCAAAGTTAATTATCCAACAAAAGAGTAATAAAGCTCGAGACAAATATTTAATTCCAATGGAATTTTTAAAACTAAATCCAAAAAAAAGCTGCTCTTTTCACCACCATAAATAATTCTGTTTGTAATCAAAGAATGGCTTAATTCCATTACTCTCCCAATTTATAAAAAAGGAGAGAGGTGCACTAATTATTGCCCAACCAGTCTTTTTTCACTAACTAGCTAACTATATTCTAGGTTTTTATGTCATAAACGTTTGGACTGGTTGCACTCTGAGAGTATCATAATGCCTGAGCAGGCCAGTTTCAAGTTTGGGCACTACAATGTACCAGTATATAATTCTGTACCATTTCGCAGAGAAGTACTATAATCTCCTAGACAGAGCCCTCTGTGTTGCCTTCATAAATCTAAAGGCAGACTTTGATTCTATGTCTCAAGAGAAACTCTGGCAAAAATTATAAAAAATATAAAAAATCAGAAATTGTTCATTTTCTCATCACATTAATTAAGCCGTTACATCAATGCAGTCACACAGGTCAAGGTGTGACTTCTGAAGATGCCATCCTTACATTCAGGGGTTTTGGACTGCTATCATCTCTCCAACATCCATTTTTGGAAGAAAGTTGTTGAGTCAGACCAACTTCGCAGCATCCTAAATAAAGCAGATTATTTGGACCATTTCAGGCTGGGTTCAGGCCCAAGTATGGGTCAGTGATGGCATGGTTGCTCCCTTGGGGGAGTTGCGTTAGGACCTGGATGGGGGAAATGCACCCTGGTCCTACTGAATCTCATAGCAGGTTTTGATACCATCAACCATGGTATCTTACTGGCCTGCTTATGGAGGCTGGGCTAAGAAGGCATTTGCTTGCAGTGGTTCTGCTCCTTCCACAATAGGGGATTTCAAGGGGAGAGAGAGGCTTGGTAACCCCTGATACATCACGGTGCTCCAGGCGTCACTCCTCTCTCCCCTGCTCTTCAACATCTATATGAAACTGTGTTTGTTTTTGCTCTGTTCTCCGCTCCACTCACTGAGTGTGAGGGCTTAGAGACTGTACCTCATTATCTGACTGCTCCAGCTGTCCTGTTGGTGTCTGCGTTTGATCAGCCTCAGGTGATTCCTGGCTTGGTGTCTCCTGAGGCTGACATTCTACTGGTTCAGCTGGAGCAGCTTTTTCAGAGTCAGAATCAGAGTCCGAGTCCTGGGCCATGATAATTTGTACTTTGGAGTCCTCTGTCATTTCTGGAGGACCAAGCACTATGAATGAAAGAGCAGGTTCATGATTTGGACTTGTGGCTTCTGCTTGAAGAGCTGGTGAGGCTGTGGCTAGATAGCTATTGCCCAGCTTTGACTGATGCATCAAGCATAACCTTACTTAGTGCAGGCGGACTTGCTACAGTAACTTGTACCCTCCCAGATAGATTACTGTAATGTGTTTTACATGAGGCTGCCTTTAAACATTACTTGGAAACTACAGCTGGTCCAGAATGCAGCTGTCAGGCCCAGCCCAAGAACGACCAAGAACCAGTCCAGCCAAACTTCAGTTCTTTATTTGCTAACACTGTATAGACAGAATCTTGCCAGACTAAAGCAACTCTACCCAACCTAAGGGAAATAACCTGGGAAAGTTCTAGGGGGGGGGGGGACATTCTGAATCTCTTGGTTTTCCCACAACTGCCCTCTGGGCTGTTTCCACTTCTTCTCCTTCTTGGAATGTGCTCCCTCTTTCCTGAGAAACAGCGGCACTGCCGACATCTACCACATCAGCAGCCTATGTACTTAACTGGTTCCCAGCACTGGCAGTATATAACACCAATTTTGCATGCCATATACCAGTTGCCTGTTGGTTTCCAGGTTTTATTTAAGGCGCTGGTGTAGACCTATAAAGCTCTTTAAAGCTTTGCACTTGCAGGACTGCCGCCTCCAACTGGAATCAACCCAGCCCATTAAATCCTGTAGGAAAGAAGCTGCTTATAGTCCCACACTTCTGAGAGGTGAGAGGATCTGAAGCTAGAAGACACTGCTTCTCTCTGGCAGTGCCAGTGGACCAAGATCTGGAGGAGCCACATGATCAGAAGCTGATCTGATTTGGAGGAGCTAGCAAAAGGGATGTGCAAAAAAGTACCAATCACCAGAATTGAGATTTTTCTGCAAGGGAGCTGTGGTTGAGCATCCTTGCCAAAGTGATGGCTGTGAGAGTATGTACTATGGGGGTGGGGGTGTATTTACAGTTGAAAATGCATTCTCCTATAAGGAAACGATTGGGATAGATAAGGGAGATGCTGAGCAAGCTTCTTGCTCAGATGCTGAGCAAGCCTCCCAGAGTCACTGGTTTGAGATGGGCAGTTATGTTATAATTAATTGATTGATTGATTGATTGATTGATTGATTAATATTTCACACATCGAGATACCAGCCCACTGAGTTCAATAGTTAATGTTATGTAAAGTTTTCTGAGTAGAATCTGTAGTTCTACATGGTTACTGTTTTAATGTAAGGATCAAAGTAGAGCTATTCACAGTGTTATGGTTCTGAGTGCTAGCAGTGCATCTTGAGCCTTATTGGATTAGTGGAGGAGGAGAGTTGTCCCTTTGAGTCCCCTTATACTTGGGAGGTTTAGTAGCAGGCTTGATGAGAATAAAATCCATAGGAATTGGAACAGATTCTACTTGGCAAATCTTTGCAAGGCATTCAGCTGTCAAACCCAGGGCCAGCTTTTGCATTACAGGAGAGGCTGCTGAGCTAGAGATGTGATGAGCAATATGAGACTGCTACTTGAAACAGCAGTCCCACATCTTTCTCTTTACAGTGGGAACAAAAGACTTTGACAGACACCCCACTTCCTTTGTGATATTAGTTTGTTTTTGTGATGTACTTGTCAATGATCCTCAATCATTAAGGAAGATGTATTTCATACCAAAATGCATAAGATTTTAAGCCATGGACTGGATACTGGTGTCAGGAAAGAAAAATAAATACTTATTTTCATTAGTTTTAAACACTTTTATTCTGCTTTCAAATGATTAACGTGACTTAAAAACAGAAAATTATATACTAAAACAATTACAAACCTTAATAATAACTGAATTTTTGTTAAATAGTCTAAGAAACTATTTAAGTTTCTTAATAGTCTAAGAAAGTCCTATTTAAATAAGAGATGAAACAAGATTAAGCATTAGTGAGGGCAGCTTGAGGTTTTGCAAACAATGGCCACCCTATGGGTATTCATATCATGTAAATGGATTCTTAAAGTATTCTGGTCTCAAATTGATTGATCAATGATGTGCCATGTCACTGTTGACTCTTAGCGACCACAATAGACCTCAACCTGTCCCTTCAGGTCTCCCAACTGTGCACCCATCACAACTGCAATCAAGTCCATCCACCTTCCTTCTGATCGTCATCTTCTTATCTTTCCTGCCATCTTTCACAGCATTATAGAATTCTCTGGATCTGGGTCTTGCATGATGTATCCAAAATATAATAATTTGAGCATGCTCAATTCTGATCTGAATATTTTTTCCAAGGGCTTCATTGCTACCCTATCAGGTGCTGGCCTGAGGCATATTTCTTGATTGCTGGTCCCTTTACTGTTGAAAATCAATATTAAAAAGCAGAAGCTATCCACCACTTCAGTGTTTTCATTGTCAGTTTCTAACGCTGGTTGCTGTACCTGTTGTCATTAGTTTGGTTGTCTTTATATTTAATCATAGTCCCTTTTTTTTTCATTGTGCTTCCTGACTTTCATCACTAGAGCTTGCAGATCATCTGGATTTTCAGATATCAGAATAGTGTCATTAGCATAGCACGGGTTACTGATGTTTCTTCCTCCAGAGTAAAAACCATGTTCATTTTCTTTCAATCCAGCCTCCCTCAATATACGGTATATTCAGCATATCAGTTGAATAAAGATGGAGAAAGTATACAACCATATTGCACTTCTTAGCCAACCTGGAGCTAATCTGTTGCACCATGTTCCATCAAGACTGTCACTTTGTGTTCTGTGTATAGGTTTTGCATGAGGACAATGAGGTGTTTTTGGATTCCCGTTTTCCCAAGGATATTCCACAGCTTGACATGGTCAATATAATCTAAGGCTTTCTACAATCAATGAAGCACATCTTGACTTATTTTTGGTATTCTTTGGCTTTCTCGATTATCCAGCATGCATCAGTCATAATGTCTCTTAATCCTCAGCCTTTTCTAAAACCACTTTGAACATCTGGCATCCCCCCTTTCTATGAACAGTTCTAATCTGCCTCGAATGATCCTGAGCATTATTTTGCTAGCGTGTAAAATTAAATTCCTTCCTGAGATCTTTGCCTTCTTGACTTTGGCTTTTCTTCTTGGCAGTTTTCACTGTCTGTTCTGACATCCAGTTTGACTTCTGTTTCTCGGTCTTTGGCAATCTCTTTTTATATTCATCCGTAACAACTTATTTGATTTCATTCTGCAGTTCCTCGGGGTCTGTATCAATGAGGGTTAGGACTTCAAAGTGATCCCTTATGTGGGTATATGCTCATGATCATGTTGTAGAAACTGGTTGGCTTTGTTCTTCTGCTTTAGCTTGACTTGAAACTTGCACATAAGCAGTCTCCTGCTTCATTTCTATTTCCTAAGCCATACAATCCAAGTATGTTTTCTCATTACTATTTCCAACTTTAACGTTCAGTCTCCAACATACTTGCACGTTATTTTGATTTCAGATTGAACTTGACCATAAAACCTGTCAAATTCCTCTTCTTCTGAGTCCGTAGTTGGAGCATAAACTTAGATAACAAGCCTAAGTAATATTATTTGGTCATTGACTGCATTTTACCAAGTACTGTCTTTATTATATCCTATCTAACAATGAAAGCAACAACATTCTTTCTTTGTTTTTCATGTCCTAATTAGTAAACAGTATGATCCTTTGACTGAAAGTGTCCAATTCCCATCTATTTTAATTTGTTGATGCCTGAGGTATCAGTGTGCAGTTGATTCACTTCTTTTCTCACTGTGTTGAGCTTGATGCTTCTTACATTCCATGTTCCCACTGTACTGATTTCTTGCAGCTTTGGATTTTCCTTTACTGCATGGCCATCTTTGGCAACTAGATGTTTCAAAGGCATTAATCTAACCACATCATAAACAATATCAGTACTCCAAAAGATCTTCAGCTCTTTCTCATTAGGATGTTGAGTGCTATCTTATCTGATGGGTTCATCAACTGGCACTAAAGTATCATTCCCTTTATCTTGTCTGTCTATGTAGTTTTCTTGGTAAACTTCAGGAAAGTGATATAAGTATTGCCTTCTCCAATGCAGGATGAAATGATGCCTTTGCTGTTGTCACTAAAGTGAGCGTGACCATCATGCCTTAGGTGACTCTGCTGGGAGTATATACTCTTGAGATATGCTTTGGCAATCTTGGCTCAAGGCTCCTAGGATCACCTCCTCCCCACTCTCCCATGATGAGACAGCATAGCAGGACTTGAGGCTGGTGTGGAGGGAGTTCCAGATTATCTGGTTTTAACAACCAAACAAGAAATATGGATTCATCTGAAAAGAATTTCAGTAAAGCAAGTAATCAATGGTGTAATATATTTTTTACATTTTTGTGTCTGTGGTCAAAATCCTGACAGTCAGCCGTATTCTGAAACAAAAGCTTCCACACAGTCTCTAAGGACAAACCAACATAAAGTGCATTAAAAGAATGAAGCCTTGATGTAACCATTGCATAAATGATTGAGAACAAATCTGTTTATTCTTGAAATTGCTGAATTAACATGTATGATAAGCTGACAGAAAACATTCTTGGCCTCTACTATTACCTTAGGCATTCAAGAACAAAAACAGATATACTGTAACTCCCTTAAACCTTTTATATAACATAACAAAGTAAGAAAAACATAATGGACCGTTACATGACATATTATGCAAATTAGTTTATTTAAAGCTAATACTTAATTTTATGTCATACATTTTCTTTGTATATCAGTTTAGATAAATATCTTACCAACTACTGCAGAATTTTTATTGGCTCTTTAGAATATTTTTACGGTTATCTTATTCATAGAGGGAAACATGCTATTGGGGGCTCATGAAACATTGGGAATTATCTCTGTCTTAAATTAAACTTTTGTAAATTAGAACATTTAAAACTTCCCTTCCCCTCTTTTTGTTCTTTCCTAGTTGACAGGTTGTAAACAAATTTACTTGAAACATGACACAAGTGTTCATACTCATACCTTGGAAACATTATGACACTATGTTAGTCTACATATTTCTCGATTGATCTATTCATTGGTGATTTGTCTGAGGATGATTATGAATACGTGAATATCTACATATTAACTTACAAGTCCAAATGTAATACAAAATTATCTTCCTTACAATGCAACTAAATCCCTGCCAGAAATTATCTTTGAAGTGGTATATTTGCTCCTTTTTACTAAAGCTAAAGATGGTCACTAAATACTAAAGCAAATAGGGAACAATTCCACCCTTCTAAAAATGGTTTTCTTCATTATTTTCTTCTAGGTTGAAGATATTTTGTATTGTGCTGGGCAGATTGCATTAGTGCCCTGCACTATGCAACTTACAAGTGGTGGCATAGAAACAGAAGCCCTGATGTCTTTAAACCATGTCGAAAGAGTCCTGAAAGCCATGAACATGAAGGCTGAACTCCATCATGTACTTATGGCAAATTGTTACGTAACTGACAGCAAGTACATTTCTGTCGCTGAAGCTGCATGGCAGAGGAAGTTAAAAGAACTGAGAAAGGTATATATAATATCACTGTTCTTTTTCCTGCTTTCAAAACAACAGTTTATAAAATGCGTTTTTCCATGACTCAAAATACAGTCCGAATTTTCTCAGTACACTTTGCTGAGATTCAAAAAGATCGATAGAATAAGGTTTGATTGAGCTATTAGGTTCGGGTTCCTACGTGACTATGCACAACTACTGAAACAGATGACGGCCTAACAGAATGTTACATTCATCAGCAAGTTTCCCTTAATTCCGTAAAGCAAAAGCTAAAGAAGTCTGAAAGAGCAACCAATTCCATGTGGACGTTTTTAAAGAGTATTTGGTGTCTGAATTAAATGCGCATATATGCTTTATCTTTTTAAATTTCAGGAGGGCAGGTTAACTTTTCTTTTCATTACATCAATTCTGCACTTTACAGAAATAAGCTGTGGGGTTCATCTTTTGTGGAGTGACATTCATTTGATTCTGAATCAATTACAAAGTAGCAAAGCTTACAACTATAATATTAAGAAAGGGCGAAGGAGCACTCTGTATGCCATCTTGAGCATCTGTACAAGAAAGGTGGGATATAGATCTAATAAATAAAATTAAGATGATAATTAGTGAGATTAAATATATTCATAACTTGTCGGGAGGAGCTATTCAATCAAAAAATTTTCATGAATCACTTGAGTAACTAGAGCTGTCCAAAATGTTTTGAAATTGAACCATTTTGAATTTGGAACACCTTTTCTCTCAGTCAGAAGTGCTCTTTCAAGTTCAAAATTCGCTGCTTGAGACACTTTCGAAATGATTAATGTGGCCTCCTTTAAATGCGGAAGAGCTGTTTCAAATAAAAAACAACAGAAATCAATAGTTTGGAGTGTATCGTTTTACCTAGCCCCATCATAATCAATCTTCCTCCTTCCCTTTTATAGTACCCTGTGCCCTTTCTAAAAATTTCTGTGGGGACTTGGGACACTGTGGAAAGTAAAACTCGCTAATTTGATAGTTACCCTGTGCCACTCATTTTTGAGTTAATAGACAAATTGGGCAATGTCAGGTATCTTTCAACACTTGTCAACCCCAAGATGTATATCAGACCAAGAACTCAACTCCACTTTAAGACTAAGGCTACTTTATTAAGATTCCCTATAGTAATTGAATCTTGGAAGTCTGATTATGCTCTACCTCCTCCCTTTCTTATACTCATGTGAATTAGGGGGGTGTCTGTCTAAGATGTTTTTGCATACCTTCTTTATTATTTAGGTTTAAGCAATGTTTCCATCCTCGTTGCTTTGGTAATGGATCTCCCCTCTCTCTGTCAAGGTCATCCTCTTTACTCTCTACAACATGTGATTTGACCAAAGGTTATTGACACATCCCATTAGAAAATGAATCCAAAGAATAAAACACATTTGCTACCCCTCAGAGTCTTTATCAGTCTACAAAAACGCATGGGGCATCAGCAACCTTCCAAAGGCTTATGAATAGAACACTTCCAGGGTGGGGTAGTTGGCGCAAAGTGTATTTAGATGACATAGTCATATCATGCAAAAGCTGGGAGGAACATTTACAACATTTAGAGAAAGTCATAACATGATTAAAAGAAGCAGGCCTGGCTACAATCCAGAAGAATACCAATTAGACTTTACAGAGGTTAGGTATTTAGGATACACAGTAGGAAATGGGAAGGTAAAGCCAAACACAGAAAATTTAGCAGCCCTAGAGAAAATTGATTGACCTGAAACCAAAAAGCAAGTCACATCATTTTTAGGTTTGGTGTGCTGTTATGGGTGGTTTATCCCCCGTTTCACCATCCAAGCTAAAGCTCTTACAGACCTTACATGGAAGACAGAACCCAATAAGGTGCATTGAACTCCTCTATGTGAACAGACATTTGAGGATCTGAAGAAAGCATTGTGCAGCAAGCCTGTCCTACACAGAGTTGACTTTGACTGACCATTCATGTTATACATACAATAGATGCATCCAATACAGACCTATGATAATCCTGTCCTGTACTTGGCCAAGAAACTGGCACTGCCACAGCAAACATACAGTGCTTTTGAAAAAGAGACCTTGGCACTATAATGAGCTATTGAAGAGTTAAAGTTTATCTATGGGAATGAAACTTCCAGGTCATTACTGACATCAGCCACTCACTTGGATCCACCAAATGAAGCATAATAACCCAATACGGTACCTTGTGTTACAACCATACAGGTTTATCATTCAACATCAAGCTGGAAAAAAATATCCTGGTGGATTCTTATCACTTTGGAGTGAGTACAGAATCTCAGGGCCCTTGTCAAACAACTAACAAGGACAAGAGGCTGGAGGGTACAGGGAGCCTCAATAAAAGGGGGATAGAGTGTGGTGTGGAAAGGAAAAACTTGAAACTGCTGATGTGACTTTTCCTTCCTTGTGGTTTTGTGTCTCCTGGGACTTTAAGAGAGTAGAGGACCACACCTATACTGCAGAGAGATAAAAGAGAAATGCTGGAGGCACAAGGTATCAGTGGAAGAAGGAAAAGGAGTTGAGTTGATGAAGGAGAAGCCAATATTGTAATGCTCAGAGCAAACAAAACTGAACCTAAACATTTTGGTGGAGTGAACAATGAGGCATTGAAGCTGCCATAGCTGGAGTGGGAAGTAACAACCTCAAGCCTTCCAAAGATGATCACATTTTTATCCAATTAATAAAAATAGTAGGGAAACTATAGTCAGAATATCTCTTAAACGGCCTTCTCTGCATCTAGCTAAACCAGTCTTTCTCAACCTTTTGATCCTGGAGGAACCCTTGAAATATTTTTCAGCCCTCGGGGAACCCCTGCACATTCAGGCTTGAATATAGGCCACAAGATACAAAATTATTATATTTGTTTCATGTGTAGGTTTGTATATATGCACTAACAGTGTTCTTAAAATAAAGAATGAAACCTCTTTAATATGAACTTGCCCGAATCTGAAATATTTTTTCAAATAAATCATGATCTCCCAGGGAACCCCTAGTGACCTTTCAGAGAACCCTAGGGTACCACGAAACCTGGTTGTGAAACCCTGAGCTAAAACATCCCTGCTAAATCCTGTTCATCTAATTGTATATATCAATATATCAAATAATCTAATATTGCATGATGATTGGAGCTGCTTGATAAACTCAAATTGCACAGGATGAACTTTTGAAGGTGACATATTTTGAAGTGTTTGTGCTGAAGTCAGTATCAAAAGTTTAATATTATTTAACAGTGAGATCAGAGAGGCTTCTGGGGGAGGTATGGCTAACTGAAGATGGCTCTGCAAAAGCGAAGCTGACGACCATGGCAAAGACCAAGGAACTGGGGAATAGACTGGTTCCTTGGAACCTCTCCAGATAAGGAGAGGATGGGAAATTACCCACATGTGCTCTGGATGGCTGCTTCTTGCGAGGAGACTGCAGGACAGTGGTTTTCCCTGCATTTGAGCACCAGGAGATGACAGGATCAGCCATCTTGTTCACAACTGTGGCAGAAACTTTTAAAGGACACTAAGTTTGCAAACCTCATTTCTAATCACTTTCAGAAATTGCTTATTAACTATTCTAAAGCTATTAGAGACTTTAATGGATGAGTTTATCTTCAACTCTGAGAACAAGAAAAAATAATTAGAAGCTTGAGAACTTAAAGAATTTGAAATAAGCAAAGAGCTAAATAATTTTGGTCTAAGAAAGTTATAAGAGTAAGGTTCCAGATAAATTTGGAATATTGACTTTTACTATAAGATTTTGGAATTAACTATAAAAAATAACTTCTCCTGGGAAACAGACTTATTTTGGTTATCCTGGCAATTGCTAGTCATAACAATAAGTAATGATTTTAGAAACTGGACACTGGAGGGAACTAAAGATTTTAAGAAGGAAAAACAATACAAGCCTGATGTCAGTTAATACTGGGATTTACAGAACAATACAAAACATTATAGAATTGGTAATATTAAAGGAGATCTTTGAAGAATGGAGCCAGAAGTTAGCAACTACAATATCAACACTGTCAATAATGATATCTGTTTCTGTGGATAGACTATGTCTAAAAGATGTTAATGAAGGAGTGACAGATATGGAACAGATTTTTATCTGATAATATAAAGTACAGAATGTGGAACTACAAATGACAGGCCAAGATAATGATTTGGAAAAGGATGCTTTACTGAATATACAAAAGAATCTGGCTGAAGTTTTAAAAACTAAAAGAGAAATACAAATGATAAATCAAGAGAATGATCTGGAAAGGGTTTTCTAATTGGATCTACAAAAGAAGCTTGTTAAAGCCTTGAAGAAATTTGTGCGATGGGTTAAAGAAGAACTGAAGAGAAATCAAATCCTAGGACAATATTTGAATGAAAGGTTGAGACTGTTAGAAGTAAGAGGAAGGAATATAAAGTTGGTTTATTCGATCAAGGTTAAAACAAGTTATGTTGCTATTTCTGGCAACCCTTTTTGGACTTTTTGCTGACACCATGATTGAAAAGTTGATGTTTTATGGATCTGCTTATAGATAAGGGACGGGATATGGGATGAAGAGATACCTGTAACCTTATAAGGGGTGGAGAGTTGCTAAATTTGTGATGAAGGTTGGGAATCACGTCTTTATGTATTTTTTCTTTTTCTTTATTATATTCTCTCTTTTTCTTCTCTCTTTTTCTTTTTCCTGCACTTTTTATTCTTTCTTTCCATTCTCTTTCTCTAAGTTTAGTTTGTATTAGTTTTTACTGTTGTAATTAAAATTCTTATAAAATTATATTTAAAAAAACAAAAAAAAAACAATGAGCTCAGACAATACCTTTGACATTCCATAGGAGCAAAAATTATTTATGTATTTAATTTATTTTATGAATTTATTCACCGCCCATGTCTCCCCTACGGAGGGACTCTGGGCGGCTTACAATAAAACAGGAAATTACAGGAAAATAAGTACAACTTAATGAAGGAAAAGCTTTACTGAAAAAGCCATCGTTATACACCTTTAACAGCATAGAAGCAAGAAAAAAATGCAGTCACGTAATGGGATTATATAAATTTTCCACTTTGTAGATATTTTTTAAATTTCCCTTCCAGTGAATGGAGATGAAATCCATCATTGTCACATCTATATTGCAGTGAAAGGAATGGTGACTGAGACCAATTATGGTATGCTTTTTTTTGCTAGGCACAGAGTAGAATGCAACAACTCTGTGATGCATTTCAAAGTTAGCTAGTCTTCTGGCACATTAGATCAGGTGTGGGCCAATAATAGTACAGCAATGCAGTTAAGGATGAGAGGGATGGAAAGAAGCAGAAAAATAGGATTTCACCTTCAGGAGAAATGACCTTTTCCGGTTATCATGTCCACCTTTGCAGAAACAACGAAAGCCCTATTTTGATGGTTAAAGCATTAGACTACATTGTTTTCTATAGCAGCCCATCACTGTGACTCAGGTTAAAATAGAGAGGTTAGAGCTATGTTATTGCCCCTGCTAAACAGCAGCTGACAGTAAAATCCCACGTGGAATGTCAGGAGAAAAACATCTGAGAGTGCAGAGACAGAGAAAAGCACCAGAGCCGAAGCCAGCCAATTCTGAGAAAACCGGGAATAGCTGACAGAGGGAGAGTCTACTTCAGTGTGTGAAGAAAGTTGGATCTGTGGATCTTTAAAGACACAATTGGATCTGTGTCTTTAAAGAAAAATCCAGATTAAGAGAGGTCCCAGTTCAATTTAAGTAGTGTAGATTGGTGCTGAAGATTGAATATAAAACACTGGTGGTTTGGCTTAACAAAAATGTTTAACAGAGAGTGAGAATAAGGAATGGCTGATATTATTTTAAAAACCACATACATGCTTTACTGAATAAACAAAAGTAGGATTCTCACAAGACTCCACAGCTTTTACGCAGTGGCAACTGCAGCAAACTCACTCAACGTCTGTCATAAGGGCATAAATTGCAGCATTTGCATGATGATATCACCCCGCGTATTTTGTCATTTGCCCCTCTTTGCCATCTCCCCTGGACCGCCATGCCTTTGCTGGTAATGGGATCTGTTTTGTTACAGTTTTGTGCTCAGAAATTCTTACTGCTCTGGCGTAGTATCCAAACATCTCTCAAAGAGATGGTTTCCACACCAAACCCCTGCCTCTTCATTTCTGTCAGTATTTCCTATATTATAATTACTCTTTCTCGATAGGTTGAGGGAAGGAACTGATGTAGTCCATCACAGGAACATCTATACAGAAGTAAATTATTTGTTCCATGTTACTTGAAATTTCCCACTCTTTTATCCTGTAATTGTATTCTCTCTTACTACTGTAAATCAGTAATTGGGAAAAAAAAACTAGGAAGATTCAATACATGTGTATGTTCAATACTTTCGTAAAGGAGTATGGTTGCTGTTGCTTGATAAGAAACTGCACAAAAAGAACAAAAAGTGAGATGCTTTTCAGTAATATTGTGTGTAATACTCCAATTTTCCTATGTAATAGCTGTATCTATTAAAAAGAGAGTTTAAGCATATGTGTGGAATTTAGAAAACTCATTTTTTAAAAAAAAGTTTTAATAAGGAATTAAAACTTTGAGGTTTTAGATGAATGGTACCATACATTCACAAAAATAAACTCCAATTTGCTGATTTGTATGTAATGTATTTCACACATAGTCTTAGTATATATAGCCCCAATGAAAATTGAGATAGCTAACATTTAATTAAAAAACATGGGTGAATATGTATAGACTCATGTTCAGAAGAAAGATGATAGAAGGAAGAACAGGTTTTTAGCCTCACTAAGTATGCCTAAACTACTTCATTATACCCTTGTGGCTATAGTTTATAGCATAACAGACCAATCCCGCTGCCTAGGAACAGGACATCAAACTCTTATAAGCTTTTCACCTATGGAGTGATAAAAATGGAAGGGACCTCAGAAGGTTATTTAATGCAGCCTCTGACAAAATTCGAAGTCTACTCTACCAACTTCTGTCTGCTGTTCACTAATTTTTAGTCAAGGAAAGTCCATCACTCTCCAAGACTGTCTGTTTCACCCCTTGTACACTTACCAAATTCTTCCTAGTGTTTAACTAAAATTCCCTTTTTTCCTGTAATTCCTGCTTTCTGGAGCAACAGAAAGTCAATTAGCTCCATTTATGTGACAACCTTTGAAATACTTGAGAATGGCTATCATCCTGTATATCACCAAACTGCCCAGTACTGTATCTTTGTATATATTGTGTTCTTTCTATGGTTGTCAGCAATTTTTTGACAGATGCCCTGTGCCATGAACAACTATACAAATTGAGCAGATAAAAAATTCAGTGATAACGTTATTTCTTGAAACCTTGCCTTTTTCCCAGCTTGTTAGAGCCTTTGTTGCAAATGAAATCATGATGACACTATCCTTTTTAGCATAAGTGGTATGCTGTAAGACCGTCTACATTTCATAGTCTGATTACAGTTGTAGAACTACTGCAATATGGGTTGAAATAATCAAATTCTTTAATTTTTATAGACAGTTCATCTTACCTTGCTGTGGGTCAGTTTTGCTTTGCTTTTTAATTCTTTCATGCTTTTAGTGCCAATATAATCTAGCCGGATTTATGAATAATTTTTGCTAATTTATTCACTGAAATAATCAATAGGAAGAAAATAAACTGTGTGGACTATAATTCATATCTTTTGTATGGAACAGATGGCATTATTGATGGCTAGAAGTATTTCAAATATTTCTAGTACAATGAAGTAATAATAAGTGGTTGCAAGAGTTCCTTTTAAATTCATTAACAAGTCTTCAGTGGCTCTACACAGCTATATTGTGCAAAGGACAGCTCTTTGAAAATCTCCCTGCAGGATTTCCAGCATCACAACAGATTTGTGTCCAGCACCACTTAGCTCAAACTAATTGTCTACTCATCTGCCAATGAGTAGAAAGTGCCAGTGAAGTGAAATAGAGGTAAATTCACAATGTGATGTTGTCACATCATTGATACAAACAAAATAAAGGTGATAAAGACAATGAAAAACAGGAGTGTTTATTTAGTATCACACAGTTTAAGGCTAAGCATTCTTTATACATGCTGTACTATGTCAAGAATGCTTTTTTTTAGTAAGAATTTTATTAAGTTTCAAGCAAAGATAAAAGCTACAAAAAAGTACCAAAAAAAAGAGAAAACTAAAAAAGTGTAGAAACACAAGAGAAAATTTTTCAAAATTACAAAAGGAGGACTTCAGACTTTTAACAGCAAGGATATACAAAAATTTTCCATAATCAATCCCTTACTCTATATTAAACCAAAATCACATTATTTCTATAAATCATTCCATTGGCACATTATAAAAATCACTAAATACAGCTACTCCCTCCCCTTATATTAAAAGAGAAAAAAATTATGTAAACCTCCTAATCAATTCCCCCCCCCAAGATAACATTTATTTATTTCCTTCCTAGTACTATTTTATACATTTCTGTCTACTATAATAAAGATCAAACTAAAAAACATAAATTGTGTGCCATTGTACTTGATAATACAACAATTTTAATAATCTTAATCATATTAAACCCCAAACCACCCAGATAGGCATTTATTATTTGTTTTTATTATACTTTAATCTTAATCCAAATAGTTAAAAATAAACAAAGTCAGCCAAACCCTAAAAGCAATCCAGATAACAGCTCTTTTCTTAAAAAAATCAAACAGCCCAACTGCCCCCCTCAAAAACTCCGACTTCTCTTCAGGAGACCTCCCATACATAATAACCCCTTCTTTTCCATGGCGTTCCACCAGAAGATCAATTTCACTTATGGCTTGCAACTTGATCTCTCCCTTAAATTTCTCCAACTTGATTATCCAGTCTTCATCCAGCATTTCAACAGAAGTCCTGATCTCACTCTTAGCAGAAACATTTCTGTCGCTGTTAAATTCCTCAGTTTCATCCACGACATCCCCAACCAGATGACACATTTTAGAGCTCATATTTTCCGCAATGTCCTGAATGCTTTGCATAAAAACTTGGTAGGAATCAGAAAGAATTTGTTTAAAATCTCAGTGGAAGTCAGAGAAAGTCTGTTTAAAATCCTCCATGTCTCAAACAGTAGATTATGGCACCCCCTAGGAGCTTAACTAGCAAAAGTTGAAGCTATGAAAGGATTCCACAGTGTGTTTATACAAGTGAAAGTGAGATAGCAGACAGTTCCCCAGGGAAAGAAGAAGCAGAAAACCGAAAGTTCAAAACAGCTGATTCAACATGTAGGAAAATGCTAATATCTTCAAATTTAGTACAAAAACAATAACTTCCAGTGGGGACATGGGGAACTGAACAGCTGTGCCCGCAGGCTCAGCAGGCAGAACTGACAACGCGGCAGTCTTTTCAGGCTCAGGGAGGTTTTTCCTGAAGCCCAGGAGTGTTTTTCCAGAAAAAGGAAAGCACCTGGAATCACCCCATCTGTCCTCCAGATGGCTACTTGCAGCCAGAATATTGCAAACAGTGTTGCATTCGACTGGTAAGAGCAGCCGGGAGGCTGGGACATCACCATTTCCAAGCTGTGCTGTAGCCTTAAAGGGACACTAAGACCGGCCACCCCATTTCTAAATCACCCAATTTATATTTATTTTATGTACACGTACCCTAAGAGAGGCTTTCTACAGCAAGGAGAAGCAGGTTCTCTTGGTGCATATCATTATTTTTGGGATCATTTTTTTTTTTAAATTAAGTTTTGGACTTTGTTTTCCCTCCACATATTAAGGAGGATTGAGAGTAACAATTGTCTCACTATGTCAGGAATGCTTGAAGGACCACAGGTTCCCCCTCTGTGTTCCAACACTAAGTTTGTGGTAGGTATCAGTTGGGAGTATGGGTGTGAAGAACAATGTATTCTACTTTACCAATCACCTTTCTATTAAACAGCCAGTTTCCAGTGTTCTTGTTCTGTCATATTGAATATGACCAGACACAAGAATATAGGGACTTGGATAAATTTTAGAGATGAAATCTATTTCCTTCACAACTGAAAACAATTTGGGTGAGAGGAATGAATAAAAGTGACTTGTCTTTCCCCAACAACTGTGTGTGTGAACCCAGTTTTCCTATCCTCCCTAACTCTAAAACAGTCTACAGGGGGAAAGAAAATAACATGTTTTATTTGCTATACATTGTTTCTCTGGATCCATTTCTGATGGCAGTTCCAGTGCTGGGGAGTTATTTTTTGTCAACATTTCAACACTCCCAAACAAGAATTGGGAGGGCGGGGGCAAAATGATAGAAGCGTCAAACAGCTATTTAGACCTCTTGCACCTTTTCATGGTAGGTAATGGTGGGGAAAGGATAAGAGAGAAAGAGGCCAGAAAAAGAAAGGCCAGGGAGGGAGGGGGGTGATGGGTGGAATGGTTAGGGAGAAGGCAAGAAGCATGACAAAACGGAAATAGGTTGGAACTATCTCTTTGTGTTATTGAGGAGCTCTGCCACAATAGCTTTCCCACTGTGTTTTGTGGATATGATACTTGTAGCTTTCTGCAAAAATGTACTTCTTCAGGAAAAAAAAGGTACATAGAAACAAAAAGACATTGATGCTGACTACGTTTGTTGTAAGTAAAGTTCATGATCCATACATCCTCGACTATACGCTTTTTGACCCCTTGTTAAGCATCCTGTGAGATAATCTACAAAGTTGGGAAAAATGTCCAAAACCTTTAAGTACCCTCAAAGTAGATTGGCAGATTGGGTGCCATCTGCAGTCTGTTTTTTTTTTTTTTAATGTCTATCCTTGTGTCCTTGAGGAGTCTGATACTTGTATTGCCTTAATTGACCAGCCCAAACTCCATCTGTAAGCCTTTATAGTGGCCTGCCTGATAATACTGGCAGCTCTAGTAGCAGTCTAGTTTATCTCAGAGTTCATGACAATATGTATATAAACACAATAGTGGATGTCATCTCACTAACAAGAAATTCTACATCTTCCAGTGGTAGTAACCAGTGTGATTGTTAATTTCTTTTGGCTTTAAGTTCAGTGGTTTATAACCTGGCCATCTGCCAGTTAACCAAGTCCTGTGCCCAACTAAACCTGGACATCTGCCAAGCCCCTGAACTCCACACCCAGATTTTCTTTAATAAGTTTTAATGTCAAGAATTAGGGGTTGGAGTACAGAATTTCAAGAACTGAGAGAGGAACCCTCCAGGTCTCCTTTATTAGTGACTTCATTAAGGCAGAGTCTTCTTGGGGTTTTGGACTCTTTTCCCAGATTATTTGCATGACAGACTAAGCGTTGTTTGCCTGTAACAGGATCTCCCATCTGCTGATCTTTGTATTTAGAGTTATTCCTCATTCTATCTCAGTCTCATGACAATCTTTTACAGCACATTTCAGATATGTGGCCCTCGGCCCCAGAATTTTGCAGTGAGAATTACCATTGCTGAGAATCCTGAGAGCTGAAGTCCATACATCTGGTTGGATGCCCAAACTGGAGAAGTCTGAAATAGCACATTGCTAAGTTTTGTAGGGACTCATGCCAAGCACATCCAAGACATAACAAACTTCCCATTCATACCTTCTTTCTTCTTGTTCCTTTGACTCTTCATGTTTAATATAGTCCTCAAGCTAGTCAGGGTCAAAGCAACAGTTCTAATTCAATGTCCTTTGTACCAAATTCAACTGAACTGTGTTCTATGCTGTGGATAGTACAGAGATTCTTAAATACTGTTTAGCCTATTACCGTTCCTCCAGCATCACCAATGTCAGCCTTGGTTTTCATGGAAATTATCACTGTACATGTGTGTGTGTGTGTATCTGTTGATTGGGGTTATTATCCCATTTTAAATTTTCTGACCTGAAGCACTAAGGGACAGGATAGCTATCTACAGGGTAGATTTCAAACTAGTAGAACTAACCAATAACAAGATCAAATCGATTACTAATAGAAAATCCATTTTGGAATTCTATAAAATTACAGCTAAAAGCAATATTTTTCTCAGATATGTCATATCAGCTGCATGGCATATTGAAAAGTCATGAAAGTGGATTGATTGTACCTTTTAAAGCAAGATTGCTTTTGAAAGAGAATATTCTGCATGTCCAAAACAGCATAGTAATTTGCCTTGCAAATTTCATTTCCCTAGGGTTAAGATTAAATAAGCATTATGCATTCTTGTGAGGTAATTATAATGTAAATATTTAACACAGGTCATGCCTAGATGGTTGAGCTCTATATGTTTTTATTATTTTTATTTTATTTTATTTCTTTTCTATCCCACCTTTATTATTTTTATAAATACCTCAAGGCGGCGAACATAACTTCCTCCTCCTATTTTCCCCACAACAACAACCCTGTGAGGTGAGTTGGGCTGAGAGAGAATGACTGGCCCAAGGTCACCCAGCCGGCTTTCGTGCCTAAGATGGGACTAGAACTCACAGCCCACAACGAAATATGAAATTCTGTTGTGCTTTTTTAAAACAAAAATTGTCTGGGAATAAACTATGCTATATGGCTTTAAGAAAACTGCACAGATGGGAACTCTGATTATTGGACATAGCATATGAGAGAAGAGTAAAATAATACAAAATATTATGCATGACTTTAACTGTAACTTTAATACAAAAATTTACAAATATGTGCATCAGTTTTGCCCAGCCTTATATCATCTGATATTTTGGACTACATCTCTTGGGGAAAAAAATGTTCTGGTTAGGGATGGTGAAACTTGTTGCCTCAGCCCATTGGATGGCATCAGCTGGGGAAGACTAATACATGTGAATATAAAAATAACATTAACAAGAAAGAGAGTGGCTGAAGGGAATATTTATCTTCCCCTTTTCCTGGGATTTTAAAGATATTTCAGCTTATGTATTACCACCCACTCCTATCTAGCTATGAATTGTTTTAATTCAAAATGGGCTCTATTTCCAGCTGTCACTCTTGAAGTTTTTCAGTTATTTTAAAATTTCATTGTCATTTTTTTTAAGTCTTATTTTCAGAATCTGACAGTTATAAAAAATGGCTTAAAATAAATGAGGATGATAAAAACTCATGAAAAACACACTGCTCTTAAGTGTTTGGCTTTTCTATTGCACAGATTTATCTAAAAATCTTATCACAGGAATGTACAGCCTGTAGCCCCAGGGTTGGACATAGCAGCTCCAGAATCCCTCCAAAATTATAATGGTGCATTGGTTATGGTGCTAGGCCAGAACCTGGAAGACCATGGCCTTTAGTCATCCTTTAGGAACAAAAGCCAGCTGGGTGACTCTGGGCCAGTCCCTCTCTCGGCCCAATCCATCTCACACAGTGCTTGTTGTGAGGAAAATAGGAGGAGGGATAATTAACTATGTCACCTCAAGGTGGTATATACTGTAAATCAAATAAATAATGATACAGAAGAGGTAATTATTGCATATAGTTCCATTTTTGCCCTGGCCATTTTCACTTCTTTGTCCTTCAGAATGACTCCTGATGTACTACTGAGAGCCCCTTTTGCTGAAGCAGGTTGTGCACTTACACAGTAAAATGTCTTGCGTATAAGGGATTTTAGTATCATGATTTTTCTAACCATTATAGGCCTGATTGTTATTTACCTCCAAGTCTGCATATAAACAAAGTATCACTGACTTTCCTGAAAGTACCAATTCAATCTTTTCCCTTAGAAAGGAGCAGGCATACAAACAGTACTCTTATTTTGAGTAGATCCATTTAAATTCATCCCATTTTAAGTTGGAAAGGCTTCTTAGAACATACAACATCATTGGGATCAAACCATGTTTATAGGCCACACTGCACCCTTAGCAGTCCTCATAATTCCCTATACTTGTCTCTTTTGATTAGGAAACCACCATCTTGTCTTCCCTTGCAAACTGCTATTAAAAAGCCTCAAGCCCAAGATCTGCCATTTTATAAGAATAGTTTTGGGAGCTTTGCTTTGCTTTAATTTAATTTTATATTTCAACCTTTAGAGCTCCATGAGCATCCTGATGCATCCTTCTTTTTTCCATAGCTCTGTTTTGGCTCTACTTCTACAAAAGTGAATGCACTTTTAAACTATTGCACAGCCTTCAAAGAATTCAAAGAAGGAAATAGTTGCACTGCAGCTACTAAATCAATAAGTAGAAACAATGCATTTGCTTAGTATTTGCCATGGGGAGATAGGATATTCCTGTGCAGCACATCTGAAATTCCCATCCATTTATGCTGTGCATTTTTCCCAAGAAAAATTCCCCAACTGATCCCAACTATTATGTAGAGAAACTATGTGGAGAAGCAAAAGGGAAAAGTTCCCTCAAAAATATATGTTCAAATACATTTGAGGAAAGGGAAAATTTATGCCTACAATACAGTTTTATTAATTAAACATATTTTTATGTATAATAGTGGCCATTACTTCTAGATGACATGCATTCTGATCCTAAAGCATTTCTACTTAAAATTTTGGCACACTGACTTTTGTAGAATTTACTTCTAAGTAATTGAACTTAAATCAGAGAAGCCAAGTAGTACTTTATTTAATCCTTTATATGTTTTCTTTTTTCTTTTTGGTTTGAATGCATTTCTTATACTTTTATTTTGCCTTCATTCAGATGTGGATGCAAAAAGTGACTTGAATATGAACTAGTCCTATTTTAATGCTGCTTTCAACTTTCACACAGCACAGTATGTGCCAGCTACTGACCCAGCAACATGCCTACCAGCTCAGCAGTGAATAATCACTTTACTTTGTGTTTTTCTTCTTCATCTATGAAGCAGAATAAATGCTTTTGGCTAGTATAAGGCATCTTTATAGCATTCTGTTGGATCTCTGTGATTTTTTAAAAATCTCATGTGCATGGATTTATCCGTAAACCTGGCTTATAGTATATCTCCTTAAAAGTAGGTCTGCTTTAGTTCATTGCGGCTAACTCACTGATAAATAGATTTAGGATTATCTATTTATGGATTTTATAGACTCCAATATACCATGATGTTCAGACAGCTTAATTATGGTATAAGTGAGCCTTTGTTGTCTATTTAATAAGAATTTATACTGAAGTGTACAGAGCTTAGCATTGTAGTAGTTAGTCATCAGGTCATGGAAATTTCTATTTATACTAAGACTGAACAATTAAAATGTTGGCTTGCAATAGAAGCCAACATTTAACTGTTGGAGATTGACATGGGAAACTGTTGACCCTATTAGCTCTTCCAGCAGCCTTTGACACTGTGTGGTGTTGATCACAGCCACTGGACCAGCCAGGCATTCTTGGCTATCCTGGTAAGTCTCCCATTCTTTCCAGCTAGGAAACTGGTGACGATGAGAAGCTGATGTAATCTCCCAAGGCTCTTCCCTCTATGGGGTTCAAGAAACTGCTTTATGCCAGAATAAACTGTTTTTCCATTGAACCTCATATTGTCTACTCTTAATTATTCATGCTCTTTCAGGCAGAGGGTTTTTCCTATCATCATCATCTACTGAAATTGTAGAAGGAGAAGCAAATCACTGTTTCTGTTGCCTGTAGACTTCAAATTTATTCAAACTTAATTGTCTTTCTGTCTTTATTTTGTTAAAAGCATGAGCACTTGTATTTTTGTGTATATGTGATTTTGTCTAACATACACATTTTCCCCCAAATACCTATTTTTGCAAATACATGTTGAGATGAGAGAACATTTGGATAAGTGATCAATCTTAACAAACACCTCTAATACTCTGATAACATATTAATACACAAATCACAAATGAGGATGGTTCAGTTAAACATGTGGAGTAAACAAATTTCCCCACTCCTTAAAGATGACAGGATTGAGTCTAAAGCATGTAACTCTATGGGACCTACCACTATAGTCTCTCTTCTAACTGTAGATTTTATATTACTTCCTCTTCTTCCAAGTGAGTCAATTCATGCTCAGTACAATAGACAAGTTTGTGATAGTTATCACATCTGGTAATCTGAGGAAGGGCAACAGTAATTGGCAATGTGATTCAACATCTGGGAAAATTGGGATTTGAAACTGTTAACGTATCGTTGCGTTCTTAACTTGAATTTTAGCATGCCTTCCCTTAATTTAATGTATTGGATTTTGAGGCTGCCCAACTCCAAAAAGACTCTGGGCAGCTTGCAATATTTAAAAATACAGAAGAAGCATGACCACCCTGACAAAACCACCCCTAATAACATTTTTTTAATGTTGTGGACAGGGGTTCCACAAACACTATCCCCAGGCCTGCAAGTGAGAGCCCTGTGTATCTCTGGAGAGATGTTGTTCCAGAGGGCAGGGGCCATGACAGAGAAGGCATGCTTCCTCAGTCCCACAAGATGATGACATTTAATGGAAGAGACCTGGAGTGCATCCTCTCTCTCTGAGCATATCAGATTGGCAAAAACAACTGGAAACATGGCCCCTCAAATAACCAAGCCCTATGCCATGAAGGCTTTATGGATAACAACCAGTACCTGGAAGCCAACTGTTAACCAGTGCTACTCATGCAGCAGCAGTGGGACATGGACATAACAAGAAGCACCTGTTAACTGCCCTCACTGCTGCTTTTTGGAGCAGCTGTATTTTTCAGGTAGTCTTCAAGGGCAGCCTCATATAGAGTGCATTGCAATAGTCCAATCATGAGATGACTAGGACAAAAGTTGTCTGGAGGCCTTCTGGTCAAGGAAAGGGTGCAATTGGAGAACCTGTGCAAAGGCCTTCCTGGCCACACCTGCCACTTGCTACCTGCTCTAATCATTGTTAACTACATGATCTCTTGTAAGTTTCTCTTAGGTTTTAATTATACTAGTTCTTAAACATAGTTTTACTTTCTCCTTTGGATACATGTGGTTGTTGTTAGGTGCCATCGAGTTGTTTATGACTCATGGTGACCCTACGTATAACAGAACGAAATGCTGCTCAGTCTTGCACCATATGCCTGACTGTTCCAAAGTTTGCATCCATTGTTGCTGTAATTGTATCAATCCATCACACTGAAGGTCTTCCTCTTTTCTGCTGGCCCTCGACTTTACCAAACATGATGTCCTTTTCAAGTGATCGGTCTTTCCTGACAATGTGCCTGAAGTATGAGAGTCTAAGCCTAGTTATCTTCACCTCTAGGGAACACTCTGATTGTATTTCTTCTAAAACTGATTTGTTTGTTCCTCTGGCAGTCCATTATATTTTCAATAATCTTCGCCAACACCACAACTCAAATGCATCAATTCTTCTATCTTCCTTTTTTAATGTCCAACTTTCACAGGCATATGTGGCAATTGAGAAGACCATGGCGTGAGTCAGATGAACCTTTGTTTTTAAACTAACATCTTTACTTCTGAAAACTTTAGATAGGTCTTTGATGGCAGATTTTCCCAGTGCAATACATCGTTTGATTTCTTGATTGCTACTTCCCTTGGCATTGATTGTTGATCTGAGTAGAATGAAATCATTGACAACTTCAATTTCTTCTCCATTTATTGTGACAGAGTTTATTGGTCCATCTGTGAGAATCGTCTTCTTCACATTCAGGTGTAGTCCATACTGCTGACTACAATCTTTGATCTTCATCAGCAGGTACTTCAGGTCTTCTTCATTTCCAGCAAGCAAAGTTTTATCATTTGCATATCGCAGGTTGTTAATGAGTCTTCCACCAATTCTGATACTCCGTTCTTCGTACATTCCTGCTTCTTGAATTAATTTGTTCAGTGTACATATTGAATAAGTAGGGTGAAAGTATACAACCTTGCTGCACACCTTTTCCCATTTTGAACCACTTGGTGTCACCATTTTCTGTTCTAACAACTGCCTCTTGATCCGTGTACAGGTTCCACATGAATACAATTAAGTGCTCTGGAATTCCCATTCTTTGTAATATTAGCCATAACTTGTTATGGTCCACACAGTCAAACGCCTTTGTGTAATCAATGAAACAGAGGTAAACATCTTTCTGGTATTCTTTACATTCAGCCAAGATCCATCTGACATCAGCAATGATATCTCTCGTATCGTGTCCTCTTCTAAATCTAGCCTGGACTTCTAGTAGTTCTCTATCGATGTAAGGCTGCAAACGTTGTTGAATTATTTTCAGCAAAATTTTGCCGGCATGTGAAATTAGTGAAATTGTTCAATAATTTCCACATTCTGTTTGATCTCCTTTCTTGGGAATGGGTATGAATACAGATCTCTTCCAGTCAGTTGGTCAGGTCGTTGTCTTCCAAACTTCTTGACATAGAAGAGTAAGTGCTTCTACTGCTGCATCTGATTGTTGAAATATCTCAACTGGTAATCCATCAATTCCTGGAACCTTTTTCGCCAATGCCTTCAGTGCAGCTTGAATTCTTCCTTCAGTACCAATGGTTCTTGATCATATTCTACCTCCTGAAATTGCTGAACATCGAGTAATTCTTTTTTATGCAGTGATTCTGTATATTCTTTCCATCTTCTCTTAATACTACCTGCGTAATTTAATATATTGCCCATAGAATCTTTAAGGATAGCAACTTGGAGCCTGAATTTTCTCTTTAGCTCTTTCAGCTTGAGAAATACTGATTGTGTTCTTCCTCTTTGATTTTCTAGTTCTAGGTCTTTGCCGATACCCTTTAATACATTGTTGTTGTTTATTCATTTAGTCGCTTCAGACTCTTCGTGACTTCATGGACCAGCCCACGCCAGAGCTTCCTGTCGGTCGTCAATACCCCCAGCTCCCCCAGGGACGAGTCCGTTTAATACATACTGGCTTTGAAAAACTATTGAAGATTGGGAAGTGTGATCCCCCCACATACACACACAAATATCTTTAGATTAATGTGTTCCACGTGTTCAAGAGATAGTTTATAATATAATACGAAGTATTATAATACATTATAATACGAAGTATACATTAATGCCACTTTGAGGATTGTTTTGTCACAACATAAACATATCTTAAAGGGAGGGGGACTTAAATTTTGTGGTCTATTTTATTCTGGAGTAGCATTCTAATTAGCACATGTTAATTACATTTTTGGTTTCCATTAGAAGCCTAAAATTGCAGTATAAAAATTATTAAAGGAATCCAGCTCTCGGCTTTTTAGGTGAACTCAAAGGTGAAGGAAGCTTTCAAAGATACTCTTAACAAATTTCTGCTCAGAATCTCAGTATAAATCACAAAATTTACTTACAAAATATTAGATTCTACAACTTCTTTATTATTTGGGGATGCCTTCACAGCTGCATTTTATCATTTAGATTTTTTTTTCTACTCTTAAATCCTCTTAACTCTGCTTAGCTACCTTTCCTTCCAAAGGGGCTTATTTTTGGCATCACATAGAATAAAAATTTTAGAGATCATATTCTGTGTGACAGATTTGATTTGCATCTATTTTATATTACTATCAGTTTAAGACTTTGTTCTTTAAACAGTTATCTTTACTTTCACATTGTAACAGATATATTGAATTATGTATGTCTGAAAGGTACTTTAAGGAATCTTAACTTTAATCATTATTCTTCCCTTGTCAGAGGAACCTATTGTTTGGCAAGAAAAATAACCTTTCAATATTGAATTATTTTCTAATCAATTTCATATTTTCGTATCTTGTTTTTAGCTGGCATATAATGCTTGCCTTTACATTTACCTCTGCTGGATATATTTTAAACAGTATTATTACAAAGAAAGAAGTAAGAACTCCAAGAGAATTCTCAGTATAATAATGCAGTGCAGAAGGTACAATTGCTGTAACAGCAGCTTGCCTTATATTCAAAATCTAACTCACAGTTTGACAGAAAGTTCCTGCTGGGAAGAAATGTGGGGGAGCTGGCAAGAGTTTTACCACATCTGCTCCCTGCTGCTAATAAACTATAACCTGCTTTATTTTTATTATGCTTACTCTTCAGGTTGTTTGGCTTTCAAAATGATTTCTCTAGCTTTTAGTATATGTAAAATGTATTATGACATGGTTGTTTAAATATGAAGGACTTTCAGCAACTGAGATTGTAGCCCTTGATCGGTAAGATGGCATCTTATGCTTGTGTTCATGCACTAGAGGTTCAAAGAGGTTGGGAATAATCAGGGGTGTTGGGGGAGAGGGGGAAAAGAAAATCAATCTGACAGCCACAGTATTAAATCTCTGTCCCTTTTTACATATGTTGTGCATGCAACACATGTAAAAAAGTGGCTGGGATTTGATTGTACCACCATGTTGACTTTTTCAAACTCCCTCCCCTAATACATTACAATGCAGTTATTCCTCTACATGTTAGTGCTTTGAAGGTAGAAACATGTCCTACTTCAATTAGTGAAGGTTTAGTGACTATATAATATAGATACGTTCATTGGCTGAAACCCAGATAGGACATATTTTATGAAGCCAATCCACAGGGGGGAAGATCTATATTCTGTTCTAGTTTTGACTATTAAACCGGATTGTCCAAAGTCACTGTGCGTTCTTTAAAGTATCCCTTGAAATATGAAATACCTCTTGAATATCATGTACCAGATTGTTGCATATGAATAAACTAAAGTAAACTGAAATTCAGTTGCTGCTCTGTTCATTCATTCATTCATAGCATTTCTATGGCTATTCAATTCATAGTGACTCTGGGTGGCAATGAAAGTCAACAACAAATACATTAAAAACCAACTAAAACAATAAAATGATAGCCAGACTAAAATATAATGCAACTCAACCAATTGAGACCAACCAGCCATCTGAACCCAAAGGTCTGGGAAAAGAGCCAGGTCTTAACTTCTTTTATAAAGGCCTACAGGGTTGGGGCCAGCTGTACTGAGGAGAGATTATTCCAAAAGTCAAGGGCCACCACTGAGAAGGGATGCCTTCAAGGTCTCATAAGTGGCACTATCTTAATTAAGGCCCTGGAGTGAGCTCTCCCTATTGGAGCATATGGGATAGGCAGATGCCCTAGGGAGCAAGCAGTCTCACAAATAATGCAATTCTATGCTGTGTAGGGCTTTATAGATGATAATCAGCACCTTGTATTGCACCCAGAAGCTTATTTGAAGCCAGTGCAGCTCACAGAGTAGTGGTGTCACATAGGCATAGTAAGGAATGCCCATAACTACTAACACTGCTGCATTCTGGATCAATTGATGCTTCTGGATGATCTTCAGGGATCTCCCTAGTACAGTGCATTGCAATAATCCAATTGGGATGAGTAATGTGTGAGTGACCATGAGCAGGTCCCCCCAGTCCAGGAACAAATGTAATTGGCACCAAGACAAAGCCCACCCTGGCCACAGCTGCTGCCTGTAGGAGCTATGAGTCCAAGAAGACTCCTAAATTGTGCAGAGTGCAAATGGGGCAGTGCAACTCTGCTCAGAGACAAGATTGAAAGCTGGTTCCTGGATCCATGGGGCAAAAAGCCACACTTGGTCTTTGAAGGGTTGAGTCAAAGCCTGTTCTTCCACATCCAGACCCTTGCAGCCCCCAGACATTGGGACAGAACTTTGCAAGCTTCACTTGAACATACAGTGGCAGAGAAATACAATTGGATATCATCAGAATACTGAAAATACCACAGCCTGTGCTGATGGATGACCTCTCCAAGCATCTTCACGAATATATTAAAGAGATAATCATAGAACCCTGTGGTACTGTGCAAAGCAGAGGTCTAAGGGTAGACCTCTCCCCTCCTCAGCCAACACCAACAGGAACTGGTCCTGAAGGAAGGAGGAGGACCACTGTAAAACAGTTATCCCTACTCCCAAATCCAGAAGCTGGTCCAGAAGAGGTCAAGGATGGCCCACATCAGGTCATCCACAAGTGGAACCAAAGTTCTCTCAGTACAGTATCCTAGCCTGAAGCCTGACTGGAAGGAGTACAAATAATCTGCTTCTTCCAAGACCCGTTGGAACTATAGGCCAACTGCCTTTTCAACAACCTTTCCCAGAAAGACAGGGTTGGAGACTGGATGAAAATTATCCAGATCTATAGGATCTGGTAATAGTTTATTGAAGAATAGGTGGACTACCATCTCTTTCAGAATCAGCAGAATCACCCCAGTTCTCAAGGAGGCATTCACCACCTCATGGATACACCCACAGCACCAAGGACCCTGTCCACTTCCTCAGAACTAACAGGATCAAACTCATCCCAGGTAACATCATAGGACCAAGCCCCAGTCGACTTCATAGGACTTACCCAGCTGGAGTCCAAATAGGATCAAATCTGAGCAATTTTATTCAACAGGTGCCAAGAATAAATTTCACAGTGACACTGCACCTGCTCCTCCAGCCCCTCCTGATCCTGCAGAGATTGGGTTGCACTGAACAGGGCTACCAGATAACACGTGGATGCAATAAGAGTGGAGAAACAAGTTCTTATTGCCACAAGGCAGGCCTTAATAAAGGCCCTAACCTGGGACTGGTCGGTTTTGATAGAGATAAGTTTGAAGATACTTAGATCTTCTTGGACACACATTCCTATTTTTTCTAAGATCTCCATTATTGTGCAGTCCTTGCAGTGCAGCTTTAGCAACATATTAGAAGCTCCAGGCCTGAGGTTCTGTCTGTGTTATTGCACCAAGTTTCAAGTACGCCGTAATAACCTGATGTTAGTGATGGGGAGAAGTCTGTACTGTGAGGTGCTGTTTATAATGGCAGTATGGGGAATATTTAAAGTTTCCCAGACTTTTTGTTAAAAATGGTCCTGAGATTTTTCTGGCAGCCATAAAGGCATAATTACATTTCACTTACAGCTTGCGGCTATTTAATTTTGAGAGTATTATTCCCATTACCACAACATTTTTGTATAGTCTTCCTGTCTCTTTTGCAATCCCAAAAAATTGGGGATCCCTAATCCTTTCATTTCTTCCAAATTAAAGAAAATGATTACTGAATTGCTGTATATATGGCTTATGAAAGAAAAAGAAGACTCCCAAAACAGTTGTAGTTTTGAGCATCTTTACTGGCAGGTTTTATTATGAAAGTGTCAGGATTAATGATATTATAAATTATACATTTGAAGGCTTCCTCCTGCTGTGTGCATGAACGAGTGCATCAGTTTAAGCTTCAGAACAAAGTAGCCTACCAGGAAAAACTTTGTTACTTTTTATGTGGATATTCCATTAGGAAAACTGCAGAGAAAAGGTCATTCTCTCACAAAAGAGAACTGAGAGACTTCATAGTTATATCAGTGGGCCATATAGGTCTCTTGAGTATCTCCAGTGGATGAATCTGTCTGATAGTAGTATCTGCCAAACTTGTATTGTGAGTAGCATAAAATATTATCCTATGATTGTTACACACTATCTGCAATATTCATTCAAATATTCAACTTTCATTCACTCATTCAAAAGTATTCTGGAAGTTCGTAGCCTTTAAAATCAGATGTCGTCTTGTTATCAACATGAACAACAGACTAAGTTCAGAAGTAATATTTTTATATCAAATTCCAATTGCAAATTTAAAAAGCAATAGTCCCAGCATTTTTAAACTGATTTCACTGATACCTTCTGGATTTGGCAGCTGATCAGAATAGTGCAAGACAAATAAAATGGAAGAGATGGAGATAGTATTTTTGTTATTTGTTTTATACATTTGACAGATTTTCTATAAATTACTTTATGCTATCTTTGTGCAGATGTTTTCAGTAATAAAAAAAATCACCAGTTATTGCACATATTGCAGTGGATCCTAAAGAGCAAGTATTCCATGAAACTTCCTTTAGTTCATAGCCTTTACAATCAGATGTCATGTTGCTGACATGGAAGTTTGTAAAGTTCAATTGCTAAATGTCCAGCTTGTTTCCTTAGTTTAGTTTAGTTTCCATGTCTAACTATTATATTCTGAGGTGGTTTGTTGAAATAAGAGTCTTAGTTGGTGCTGCAATTTGGGCTTTTTCTGTTAAACAATTGAACATTTTACTCTAACTTTTGCTGTGGAATTTCAAACAATAGATGAGACTGCCATTATGTACAAAAGAAAAACGGTTGAACAGCTGTATCGCTGGAAAAGAAGAGGAAGGAAGCAGGAGATAATGGTTGGCTAAAAGCAGGGTTTGTCATGGGAACAGCCATCCTGTATCAACTGAAGCAAAGAAACAAATAAGGAAAAGAAATAATGCTAGCATTTCTTGGCACTTTAGACCACTATGACTTAGACTCACATCTGTAGAAAGGCTAAGTAATTGAAAAAAAAATCAGATTAGAAATTCAGGGGAACCTGTAAAAAATGAGATTTCACTGTAGATTCAAAAGATAATGGAGCTCAGAGTGGTATGAGAAACTTGTAACAGGAGATACACATTCAAATTAAATACTAGAACTCTAACACTTTCCTGCCTTTTAAGTATCCTGTATTAAAATTGTGGCTGCATTTACTGAGCTTGTAGTTCAACACATGTGAAGGATACCAGCCAAAGAAAAGTGAATCTATGCAGTAACATCATGTATACTTTGAAGAGGAAACAAGGAAATTATTCTAATTCTAACATACCCACCAGGGAGATCTTAGATCTCCTGAGAGATGTCCCTAGTCGTTCAGTAGTATCCTCAGGTACAACAAATAGGTCTGGTACTTACAACAGTAACATTAGTGACATTGACTTAACAATTTCTGAGTGATATCCTTCTATGGAATGGCTTGAATTCTTTATATGTTGAAGCAAAGGTATTCCGCTTTAAAGAAAAGTGAATTAACAATCTTTTCAAAATTGTCAAGCATTTCTGTCTCCTGCAAAGCAGACTTCTTGGTCTCTATTATTATTATTATTATTATTTTAACTAAGTTTCAAGTGGGGGCGGGGGTGGAATCCTGGAAGCTCCCTCATAAAAACACATCTTTTAAAGGTTGAAGCATCTAAAATGTGAGGTTAAGTGAATATGTGGATGCATGGTGCATAGTCTTTCACTTGGAATGATGATCATTTGTTAACTTTGAAATTGTAATTTTGTCTTGGCCTTTTATTCTTTCCCTTATTCTAAATGGGAGTTGAAGGCAGACAGAAATACAGAGTAATTGATTTAACAGCCTAAGACAAGTACAAGAAAATAGGAAAGTTTGGTCTCAATGCTTGACTTGATCTGAGGCAGCTCTTTTCCAACCTTACCTCAGCACCTTGGGCCAACCAAGTGGCCTTTAAGCCTGAATGAGCATGACTTTTTTCTACCATAAAGCTTCAGTATTCTGCTTTTCAAACTGTTTTGTAGCATTGGAAACAGAATTATATTGACAAGGTTAGAATTCATCTCCTGGAGGGGGACTACTATGCTATACTTTAAGTGCTAATATAACAGTTATGTGGTGGTACCTTAATAATAACCCCAGCTTGCCTAATGAAAATACTGAAAGCAAACAGTACTCAGTAAGATTTTATTATGACTGAAGTGACTGCAATTTGAGGCAAATTATCCCTACTTTTGTTCTGATATCAAGCACAGGCATGCTAAAGAAATTGCTGTAAGTTTTGATGTAGAATTAAACTTCACTATTGTTAATATAGATGTAAGTGCATTTTTCTTGTAAACAGCTCACAAGGGTCAAGCAGCAGAGACTCTTTTTGTGTGAGGCTAAAAATGATTGTCAATAACTTTGTGAGTGAATTTTGAAATAAAGTGCCTATAACCTGTCATTATTCCTTCCTCTCGAAGTGAAGACAGAGTGGATGAAAATTTAGCATGTGAATTGAAGGCAGAGAGAATGTTATGGCCTTATCGACCTCAGATAAAATTACTATTTTAACTTGTAATTATTTTTCCATTCAAAGGTCAGCCGGCATATAGTATTTACTATTCTGAACTGCAGTGTAAGCAAATTGCTATATAAGAAGTTGTTACCAGTAGAGGCATAGGCGAAGAAAGCTTCAGTCACTAATATTAGCATTGCTTATTATCAAGCAATGGTTTATCAAGAAGCAGGAGGAGGAAATATTTTGAAATAAAATACTTAAATGAAAGATATTGTACTATAAATTTAAGCGAAGGTCCATTGTTAGTAGAGATGTTAAAGCATATTTTCTTAAATCCTGAAGATGAACCCGTGGGTGATCACAAGTCTTTTTTAAAAAAAATTGAAACAGTACTTGTTTGACTTACTGACACGCTCTTTCTTTCAGGTAACCATCATATTTGAACCTAGTATATCTCTCATCTTGAGAAAAGCACTGAAAAGAATGCCATCATAAATCTAATTCTAGGATAAAAAAAAACATGCATCATTCGTCAGTGGTTCTAGGTCAGGACAGTCTAGGTTTTGAAATATCTCCTCTGGGCTATCTAATATAATAATTTGATGATGTCTACTTCATTAAATTTATGGAATATTGTGAATTGTAAATATACAATGAACTGGGAATTAACTATTAAGTTGACAGAAATGAAGTACAGCAAGTATAGATGCTGATAATAAAACAATCCATAAAACAATGACAAAGACACCCCTAAATTACTCATTTGATTAATACATTAATACATATTATTGTTTTAATGTCCCTGCTTTAGTCAAAGAAGACATTGTTGAAAATCATGATGACATGTAATTCAGCTGTTTTCCACTGAAATTTTGTCTGAGATTCCTTTAAAATCTTTTGCTGTTTGGGTTTTTTTTAATGCATCTCTGATAGTATCTAATACAGGACTTCTTTATATATATATTTTTCTCTTTCTTTACTATATTCTTTTCTTTCTTTTCTCTACATTTTTCTTTTCCTTTGTACTTGTTACTCTTTCTTTCTACTCTTCTCTCTCTCTTTTTTAGTTTGTATTATATTAGTTTTTACTATTTTTTTCAAGTAAGTTTATTAAATATTATGATTACAATAGTAAAAACTGATACAAACTAAAAGAAAAATAGAAAAGTAGAAATGAGGAGTAAAAGGCGCAAAGGGGAAAAATAGGAAAGACAAAAAGAATATAAAGAAAAAAAAGAAAGAAAAAAGAATATAGTAAAAAGAAAAAAATATATAAAGAAGTAACTCCCAACTTTCATCACAATAAGTATAAACAATTTTAGTAACTTTTCACCTCCTTTTAAACTACAGCAAACTTCTTCCCATATCCCATGTCTTAACTATAAACAAATCCATAAAGCATTGTCATTTCAGTCTTGGTGTCAGCAAAAATCCATTAAGGGTTACCAGAAATAACAACATATCTATTTTAACCTTGATCAAATAAACCAACTTTATATTCCTTCCTTTTACTTCTAACAATCTTAATCTTTAATCCATTCCAATAATGTTGTAGAACTTGATTTTTTTTTCATTTCTTCTTTCTCCCTTCTCACGAGATTCTTCAGAACTTTAACAAGTCTCTTTTGTAAGTCCAATATAGAAAAACTATCCAGGTCACTCTCTTGGTTTATTGTTTGCATGTCCCTTTAATTATTAAAACATCGGCCAATTTCTTTTGTATGTCCAGTGTAACATCTTTTTCCATTTCATTTTTATAGCCTGTCATTTATAAGTCCAGCCTCTGTCTTGTCAGGTAAAACTTGTTCCTCTTCCATAACATCTTTTAGACACAATCTATCCATAGAGGCAGATATCACTGCTGACATTGTTATATTAATTTCTGACTAATTTTTTTCAAAAGTATCCTTCAATATTTCCAGTGTTAGAATATTTTGCCCCATTAGGTAACTTTTAGTCAAGTTTATGTGTTCTTTTCCTTTAACTGAAATCTTTAGTTCCCTCTAGTGTCCAATTTTTAAAATCTTACCTATTTTTTTTTTAAAAAATTCAAAACAAAAGCACTTTCCCACTGGAAAGATTCTTTATAATAAATTCCAAAATCTTATTTCAAATTTATCTGGAACCTTCATCCCTTTGTAGCTTTCTAAAATCAAAGTTTTAATCAACTTTTGCTGTTTATTTTTTAAAAATGTTTTAAGTTCTTAAGCTTGTAGTCAAATTTTTATTTTATTAGAGATGGAAGGCAGACTCACGTGGTGTTTTCAGACTTGTCAATCCAAAGGTTTCTAATAGCTAAAAAGTAGTTAATAAGCAATTTCTGAATGTGATTAGAAAAGGAAGTATGTGAACTTAGTGTCCTTTCAAAGGTGCTGACTGCAGTTTGAGCAAGATGACTATTCCCTAGTCTCCCAGTGCTCAAAGCCCACTGGAGTCTGCTGTCTTGTGGTCTCCTCACAAGGAGCAACTGTCTGGAGCACTTTTGGGCAATCTCTGGTCCTCTCCTTTATCTGGAGAGGTTTGAAGAGCCAATCTATGCTCTGGCTCTTCATTCTTCACCACGGTCATCGGCTCTGCTTTTCACAGAGCATCTTCAGTCTGCCATTTCTTTCTCCAGAAGTCCTGTATTAGTACAACATCTATCTATCTATCTATCTATCTATCTATCTATCTATCTATCTATCTATCTATCTATCTATCTATGAAATGTATATGGCCATCCAATTTAAGTGAATAACAACAATACAAAAATCAATATAAAAACAGAACAAAAATACAATTCTATACATTCTATAGAATTTTGATATTCAAAATGCCCATCTTCTTTGAACTAGCTATGTAAACATGCTGGCTTTAGTTTCTTTGATATTGCAGTTCTATAATTCCCTTGTTCATAAACATTTTGTACCATTTCTAACATTAGTTTTTCTTTAGCTGTATGCCTTATTTTTCCTGTGTATATTTGAGCATCACTAGCCTCCCTTTCTGCTTGAAATAAGATTGTGTGAAACACAGAACCTGAGAATTGCAATTGTTCTACTTGGAAAACTTCTACCTGAAAAACAAGGTTTTATGTGACATTGTGTGTTATTTGATATGTAGGATGAAATGTGTGGCTTGCCAGTCCTTATGTGTTAAACCTTTATAACATTTTTCCTCTTTATATATGTATGTACATATATACTCCTACATACACATATGTACATTCACATGTATATATACCTTTTAAAAAATAATGTTTTCTAATGTTCAAAGTTGTCTGCTTAATTTCCAGGGAGAAGATGAAGACATGAATAATGATGTGCCTGCAGTACATGGAGAACTAGTTGTGGCTGTGGTACCTTTTCTTCCAAAAGCTGCTTCCATTGAGTGGCACGTCATTGCGGTAGTAGACAAACAACAGCAAAGGCAAAAACTTACACAGACAAGGTCACTGGAGAACTGCCAAATTAGATGTGAAGCTGTGCAGTCCTATCCAACACATACTACAGCTGTTGCCACATCTTTAACTCTGACTTCATCTTCAGCTTCTACAATCAATTTAGATGGAGTCCTGCATGATATGGTGGAAATGTTTAAGCAAGTTGTAGAGAAGATTTCAAAATACGGTGATATAACTCCATTAAGTTTTAGAACATTCTTCCGAACAAATATTGTTGAAAGGGAAGCACTGAAAACAGGTAAGTCTGTCATATATATCTTTAAGTACCCTGGAAAAATGTCAAGGTTCACCAAATAATGAAGTGGTTTTGCCTTTGTTTTGTGGTGTGTCTCTACCTGAGACCTCCCAATAATCTCAGTCGTTTCTCATAGAACATTAAACTCTAAACAATCAAAACCCAATATTGAACTAGACTTTTTCATGGTTTTCATGGTTTAGTTACAGAGCTGTATTCCATTTCAGGGAATGAGAAAGCATCCCTCTTAAACTGAACTTTAAAAGCCTAACATTTAATTTTCCAAGTTCTTCAAATAACACATTTAACAAGTTCTTTTGGATGTTGCTAAAACATAGTGTGTCAAAGGATTATAGCCCTATTCAGGTTAGCATTTACCATATGACCCCTCTCAATAATCTCCACCTTCCCATCAGTGTTACTCAAAGAATGTTAGGATCCTGACATGTTCTGTGTGCTCTGGATTGGTATGTCTCGGAGGAAAGACTTTGCATGTACAATAATATTGTACTGACTTCCATATGAGCCAGTATCCTTATGCAACAAAATTCATGCTCAGTGGAATCCAACACATGTATACATCTATGAAGGCTATCCTTTGCTAATATCTGCACTGAATGTGGTTCAGATGATTTGATGGGGACAGAGCTTAATGGGAGTAATGTGTTACTACTTTTGATTTTATAGTATCTACTGTAAATAGGGTTATGTAACTCCAAATTCTGGTTAATAATATAGTTCTGTAAGATCTTTAGGTGCTATAATTCATTTTACCTGTATAATAATTAGACATGATCCAAAAAAAAAGCGTAATGTCCAGAAAACTGCAGTCCTTCCTCCCATGTACTTGTCTTCAGCAAAGAACGGGGTTCTGCTTAGTTCCCAGAAGTTAGTACAAGTAAACAATGTCAGTGTGTCATTCGACATGTGCACATGCAACATCTCATTGGATCATAATAATTGATTTTCATTGGTTTGTGTGGCAAATGAAAAAAAAATAGAAAGAATAGGAATTAGTATTATGTGTATTATAATATTAAGTAAATAGAGCTTCTGGTGGGCCAGAGAACCTACTTCTGTGTGTAGAATTTGTGTAGATTTACCAGTCTTTCCCAGCTTCGGCATCCTCCAAATATATGGACTTCAGTTCCAAGATTTCCCAGCCAGTCTAGCCACTGCTGATCATTTTGGAACTTGAAGTCTATATAACTGGAAGGCGCCCAGGCCAATGTAGGCAGAATCCTTTAAAATTGTCTGTACCTCAGGATATAATGCATATACAGTGCCATAGATTGCACAGACATGTACTTTTGTATGGAAAGCATATTTCTGAATGAACCTATGACTTCAGGCTTGGGAGATTAGGAATATAATATAACACAGACTTACTATATGCTTGAATATATGGTTCAAACCAGCATGGCACTGGGAATCCCCTTGTATCCAAGTTCTCTGCAGAAAAAGAATTGCAGCTTTTGCTCTCTTGTCTTACAAATGTCTATAGAGTGTTGACTATGTGGGTATAGTTCAGGCACTGATAATTCCCAAATGTGCAAACATGAAAAAGAGATAGATGTAAAGCTCAACTATCCATATTAATTAACTGACATAAATGTTACCCCTCAAAGATTGTACTGTCCTATTTTTATATCTAACCTGCAGCATTATTCAGGGAAGATTCAAGTTGACATTGCTTAATAGATTTAAAATATAAAACAGGATGGAGTAAACTTGTGACATGGAATGAACACAGCTAGTGCATGGCAGAAGAATTAAGATATAACCTGACAGGTCATTATTTATTGCACAATACTTTGTTATAAAAATAAATAGAATATGCTTTCAGATTGAATTGTTTATTCTCTTCTTCTAAGTCTTTGAAGAGGTGTACAAGAGTTCTTATGATTTGATTTATGTTTAAATTTACGGGCTTTGGTCCACTAATTTTATATATCTCAGTCTTAGAAGCAGGAAAATTTGGGGGAATTTCTATATCCGGCATTGTCAATTAAAGCCCACATAATTCTGTGTCAGCCACTGAGATCCATTTTTATTGCAGAGGGGTAGAAATATGTTAAACAAACAAACAAACAAATAACACAGAGGGCCTTCTGCCAGTTTTGCTTGGTTAACCATTCTATGATTGTTCCAGCACAGGGATTATTCTGTCACAGTGATGCATGCCTTGGTAATCTTCTCTTCTCTTCTACTAATAATCTTTCAATATTGTAGAGTGCTGAATATGGGGCTGGCCTTGAAGATAACTAGCAATTTCAATGGATGCAAATGCAGTTGCCACAATTCTAATTGGCACTGACAACTGGATTTGTTGGCTACTTTTTTTTTTCCAACTCAAACAACTGAAGGAATACCTCTCCATATACTAACCTGTACATGCTTTAACCTTTTCAAAGGAGAAATTGAGCGCTTTGTTGGAAAGGAACATAAGAGAAGGTCTTTGCAGCAATTGTGCCTTCATTTATGTGACTATGGTGCTGGCGCCATTAAAACTTGTTTATTTACCCAGGCATTTAATAGTTTTACAGCAGATTTATACATAATCTGTTCTGCTGTCTCTCTCATTTATTTATATGAGTATATTTTACAATTCTGTTGTGTTTATGTTATATTTTAGTCTTTTGTGATTAACGGGGGGTGATTTAGAAGAATCAGAAATGTGTTTAACAGTTAGCAGGTCAAATGTTATGACAGCCAAACCCATTCATAGCAAAACAGGAAAATCCACATCAATTATCCAATATCTCATCATTTAGTCGTCTTAGAAAATATTAAGAACATATCTAGTAGATCTTTAGATGTTTGATGTAGATCACAAAGGGTTCCTGCTTCATAATAATTTAACAATAGTGACAGCAAAATCTTGTAAATCTTCCTGAGCCACTATTTTGCACCCAGCTTCAGGTGGCTGATAAACAAGAACAAACATTTGAGTAACTCACCATATTTGATCAGAATTATAGCAAATGATTTGGTTCCACAGACAGAGAAATAAACATGGGATGAGTGAGACAAATGTTATAAACAAAACTTTTTTTCTTAAATAGAGAGATGGTGTTTAAAATCACGTTTACAATATATTCAATTTATCCATTGAAAGCTTCCTTACACCAAAATATCTGATGATCATTTATTGAAAGGTCTCTGGTTTATATTAGATTTATTTTAATAATAGGAATGAAAATATACAAATATATCTTTATTTAGCTTAGAACCAAATTCATCCTTGCAGGTGTTTGTTAGCAGATTTCTAGGAAAGCCAGGAGAGATCAGAAAAGTCACACACCAGGCATTTCTATAAAAATAATTTTATTTACAGAAAACAAACATATTTAAAGGCTGTTTGCTGAGAGGAGAGATTTCTCTCAGCTGCATATTCTCTGCAAGCCTACACAGAAGGGAAACTGAAACTAAAACAAGTCCAGGCAAGTTTTCCCCCCCAGGTGCAAAAATTAACTGAAAAGGGGACAATTAAATTCAACCTCTTCACCCGGCCAAAATGATTAGTTACCATAGTAACCTTAATCTGTAGTAGAAAACATATTTACACTCCCCTTTTTATACTACAGAATAAGATGCAAACCCATTTGCTTTGTTAACTCTTTGTGTCTTGGTCCAGCAAGAGGTTTGGTTAAAATATCAGCAATCATGTCTTTTGATTCACAATATTTCAACATTATTTCTCCTTTGCTTATCATATCTTTGATATATTGATATCTAATATCGATATGTTTTGTCCTACTTTTGCAGGCTTCAGATTTTGCCATAGCAATGCAAGCTTGATTATCCTCATAAACAGTTATAGGCTGGTTCACTTCCATGCCTGTGTCGTTTAACAAATGTTTAAACCATATAACCTCATTACAGGTTTGTGTTAGAGAATAAAACGCTGCTTCTGCAGTGGAAAGAGCAACAAGTGTTTGCTTTCTAGAATGCCAGCCTAAGCTAGACCCAGCAAATTTAATTAAAATCCCAGAAGTGGATTTCCTCTCACTGACATCTGCTCCCCAGTCAGAATCGGCAAAAGCCTGCAATTTCTCGGTTCCAGAGACATTTAGCTTCAGGCAATAATTCTTTGTTCCTTGCAAATACCTCATTAACCTCTTCAATGCTGCTTTTCCAGTAGATGTAGGCTTCTCTGCCTTTCTACTTAAAATGGCCACAGAATTTGAGATAACTGGGCAAGAGTGATTTGTGACTTATAGTAAACTTCCAATTGCAGATCTATATTTCGCTGTCTCAGTTAATTGAGTTTCTCCTATATCTTTCTGAAAATCTGTTATCGGAGTAGAGACTGGTTTACAGTCTTGCTTATTAAAATCCTCTAGGAGCTTTTGAATTTTACTACGTTGGTTCAACAGAAAGCTACCATCCTTCTCCCTGTGTATTTCCAAACCTGGGTAATTTGTTACAGTTCCAAGGCTTTTTAATGTGAAATGGCTTTTCATGCAGGCTTCAAAATCAAGCCTTTGTTTTTCTGTTGATGTGAACAGCAGCAAATCATCAACATAAATGCACAGATACATACAGCCTTGTTTGTCTTTCTTCATATATACACATGGATCTGCTTTTCCTTTTTCAAAACCAAAATTCTGCAGTTTTTCATCTACTTTTTGGTTCCAGGATCTAGCAGCTTGTTTTAACCCGTAGATTGACTTCTGCAGTTCACAGACTAGATTCTCCCCTTTATCATAGCCAGGGGGTTGCTACATGTATAATTTGTGGTCTAAATCACCATAGAGAAATGCAGTTTGAATGTCATAGTGGTGAACTGACATTCCTTTGAATGCAGCAATTTTTAACAGGAATCTAATTGATTCACCTTTAATAACTGGTGCAAAAGTCTTGTCAAAGTCTAAATCTTTCCTTTGAGCGAACCCTTTTGCAACTAACCTTGCTTTGACTCCTAACACTTTCCTGAGAAGCATCTGTCTCATCAGATAGATCTTCAGTTTGCTTTTCTGGTTGAATGTCCTCATCAGGCAAAAGATCACCATCAGCAAGTCCTTGCTGTTCTCTTGTGGTGGTCAGATCAACTGGTGAGCTAGAATTTAATCTCCCCCAGTTTTGTTCAGCAAAAGAAGCACTTTTGCTAATTATCAATTTCTCTCCCATTATGAACCTGTAGCTCCTTTGGCTTTGTTCATAGCCAACAAAGGTAGCTTTCTTTGTTATGGGGCCTCCTTTCCTTCTCTGTTGTTTTGGAATATGAACCCATGCAGTGCTACCAAACACTCTAAGATGGTTTACCTTTGGTTGCATACCATAAAACAAATGAAATGGAGTGTCCTGAATCACAGTTATACAATCTGTTTTGTACATTACAGGCAGTAGATATTGCCTCTCCCCAATACTTAAAAGATAAATGTGAATCTGTAAGCATGCATTCCATTGCATTTTGCAAGGTTCTGCCCTTTCTTTCAGCAACACCATTTTGCTGAGGGGTGTAAGGGTTAGAAAGAATTTGTTCTATTCCCTTTTCCACTAGGAACCTTTTGAATTTTGAAAAAAAGGTACTCTCCTCCTCTATCACATTGGAGTGCAGATACAGGCCTAGGGAATTTTCTATTTGCCCATGTCACAAAACCTTTAAATTTCTCAAATGCCTCATCTTTATGTTTTAAGATGTAGATAAATGTGTATCTTGAGAATTCATCAGTGATGGCCATTGCGTACCTTGCTTGTCCAAGACTTGGAGCAAAAGGACCAATAATGTCAGAGTGTACAATTTCCAAAGGTCTAGTTGTAACTCTGTCACTGTGCTTATTCACAGGAGCTTTTAGTGTTTTGCATTCTTTGCAAACTATACAGTCTAAGTATTTACCACAGGGTTTTATCTTTAGGTCAGCACACAGCTGTGGCATTTGTGCTATATACTTGAAATTAGCATGACCAAATCTCCTGTGCATCAGGTGTACACATTGGTCATGATATGGCGTGTTGCCAACTGCGGCCTTGCAGCTTGGCTTCCTTGCATTTTGCACCATGTACAAGGAGTCTTTTAACATACCAGTAGCACACAATTTCCCATTTTTACTTATCTCACAACCATTTTTCTTAAATGTTATGACATAGCCTGTTGCAGCCAATTGTGCCACAGATAAAAGGTTTGATTGTAAATTTGGCACATACAACACACTTTTACAGTTTCTCCCAAGCAGGATAAATACAAGTTACCTTGTCCCATAATTTTGGTCACAGACCCATCAGCCAAAGATACACTTTGTCTTTCAGTTTTAGACAGTGACACAAAAGAGCTTTTACAATTACATAAATGACAATTGGCCCCAGAATCTAACACCCATACATCAGAATTACCCTTCTCAGCAACCTGTGCAATTTGGGTTGTCTGAAGAGCCTTCTTCTGTGTTGCCCTTGTGTTCTTCTTCTCTGTCTTTCTACTCTTGGGTCTCAAGGCACAGTCTTTCTGCAAATGTCCAGCTGAACCACAAGTGAAGCATCCCTGGCTGGCTAGTGCTGTGGCCTCAGCTTCCTTTCCCTTCCTTTCTGGTACTGCAGCTTTCCAGAAGAGATGGGGGGGGATCTTTCCTCTCTCTTCTCCCATTCAGCGAGTAAGTGCTGTGTAACATACGATGGAGTGAGGTCTCCTTCAGGCATAGTCTCCAGGGTACAAATCAGCGTGTCCCACGTTTCATTCAGTGAGGACAGGAGGATATATGATTTTGTGAGAGGTGTAAATTCCATTCCTCTCTCCTGCAACTCAACAAACAGCTGCTGAATATGATGCAGGTGCTCAGGAAGGCTATCTCCTTCTGCAAGGTAGGCTTTGTACAGCTTTTTTGTCATGGTAACTTTACTCCCTGCTGTTGCCTTTACATACAAGTCTCTCAAAGCATCCCAAAGTTGTTTTGCTGACTGCATGCCTCGCACGTGGACTAGCTGATTGTCCTCAACTCCCAGGATAATGGTGGCTCTAGACCTCTCATCCTGTCTAAGCCATTCAGCACTGGGATTTTGGGGGGTTTGCTCACCAATTGGCAGCCAAAGATTCTCTCTGCGAAGATACATCTCCATCTTCACAGTCCAATTCAAATAGTTGGTCTCTGATAGGCTCTCCAGAGGCATCGCTGAGGGTTGGGAGGTAGCCATGGCTTCTTCCTTCTTTTGCAAGTCACCTCAGCTGGCTTCTTTGTCCTGTAGACCAGCAGTTTCTGGAAAATCTCCAGGCAGCTCCAAAAACATCTTCACAGGTCTTTGCTACCTGCCTTTAAATTGTGCATGAGGTGTGGAGCTGATCTCTCTATTCTCTCTGGGTTTTACTGGGCTTACTGGGTTTACTGGGCTGCTTACTGGGCCCATAACCTGTTAGCAGATTGCTAGGAAAGCCTTTGGCCCAGGAGAGATCAGAAAAGTCATACACCAGGCATTTTTATAAAGATTATTTTATTTACAGAAAACAAACATATTTAAAGGCTGTTTGCTGAGAGGAGAGATTTCTCTCAGCTGCATATTCTCTGCAAGCCTACACAGAAGGGAAACTGAAACTAAAACAAGTCCAGGCAAGTTCTTCCCCCCAGGTGCAAAAATTAACAACTGAAAAGGGGACAATTAAATTCAACCTCTTCACCCCGCCAAAATGATTAGTTACCATAGTAACCTTAATCTGTAGTAGAAAACATATTAACAGTGTTAAATGAATTCCAGTGGTCCATTCTTTTCACCGCATACATGAGCTGGAATTAACAGTTTGCTAAGTAGAACTGGAAGTTATTGAGGATGAAAGAAAAAAGAAATTCTGTTGCAAATCCCAAATGAGTTGCTAATTAAAAGCATGTATTTTCCCTCTTTTGCCAAAAAGTATTTCAGCTTTCATTTAGCCAAGAATGAGTAAATCAGAACAGCCCATTGCAACTGACAAAGATGAAAACTGAAAATATGGATTCGCTGTGTATTGCAACAGATTACATTTTAGCTAATGTTGTTGATGTTAGAAAAGGTAAAGATTAATGCTGCAAACATGAGAAAGATAGCTCGCTGTCAGCCAAGATGAAATGTAAAGTTTTATTGAAGCAAGTGTCCTGATAGTGAACTTCTCTGTAACAATCCCACCTACCAAATGAGGGCATTACAGGCTTTGTGTTGAAAGCACAGGGTATGTTAAATGCTGGGGGATTAGATTAAGCTGACATATATACTTAGTACAATACTCTAATGCCTCTAGAAGGCTTTAGCATAAATTATGACTATTTATTTCCATATTCATTTACAAGTTCATTAATATAAATCAAAATTATTTCCGTATGTCATCCAGGCAAATTAGGTTATTTCTCAGCATGTGAACCTTCTCACTACTAGGGCTTTAGCAAGCCTTGTTTATACACATTATACAGAATTATAGAAAAATATAAATTACTAATCCTATTCTTTGTAGAGAAATCAATACAATAGGAGGCAACTTGATAAAATACTTGCTTAATCTCTGATGTGGTTTGTATCTCTGAACTGCTGTGAAATCTTCTGCAGGACAAACTGTTACAAGGAACATAACAAACAATTCCATAAAGTGGTATAAAGCAAATGAAAACTGAAGCAAGAAAACTTTAATCCTATCCATAGAGAGAATGTCACATAATAAAAAGATTACTGGATTCACAGATTGGAGTGGATCCAGAAACCTGCCATAAATTAAAGGGCAGTCACTAGCAAAGTTTCTGCATTTGCTATCTCAACTGAATGAATAGATAGAAAAGTTCATAAAGCATTCCAGTGCCATGCTCATGATCTTGCTTAGTCATGGAAGATACCTGGACTGTGATCCAATTTAGATCTCACTCCAATCCTCAATTGTGCTTAAAAACAGTATCTGAACTGAGTAGTCAGAGGTGGACCAGGTGACCTCTGGGGTACCTTTCAACTCTAGGATTCTATGATTGTTTGAAATAATTTTTCCAGTAATTTTTAGTGCCAGTTGTGTTTGACACATTATTCTGGAAAATTAAGTAATGGCTTGACAATTAAAAAAACCCACCTTGATATGTATTAAGAAGTCTGTTTACTTAATTTCCAAATTGAAATAATACTGTAACACGTTTTTTTAAATCCCCAAATGGTCTGGACATTTCAATCTCTGAATGGATTTAGCCTACATGAGTGAGTAGTAAGGATTTTGATTGTTGATCAAAATTCTTACTCAAGACCTTCTGAATCCTACTTTTCATTCTCTTGCTGTTCATCAGTGTTCCTGTTTTATCCCTTTCACACCAATTTATGACATGAGATTTTAGTTTCACTAGAATGTTATTTGCATAAGGATTTCCATCAAAAACCCCTTCATAGAGAGCCTTGCCACAGTTTCTGTCAGTAGAAGAGACTGAAGTATTGGAGATCTCTCCAATTCATGTATGTAAATAATGTGTTGATAATTTTGGACACATTATTATTATGATTATGATAGGCCTTGTTCAAGGACTACCTCTTAGTAGTTCATATATCCCTTATAATCTTGAGAGTTAAAGATAGGGGATCTTTCAGAAGAATTAGAGAATTCTGATTACAAGAGATCCACACTTACGTCAGAAACTACTCTCCTCTCATTTTTGATGGCTCTCCTCTCCCAAAATGGGGATTTGAGATGGCTCAGCAGATCTTTGACCAAACGATACTTTAAAAAAAAGAGGGGCAGGGTGCTGAAGTTGACATGTATCAGCAAGCAAGGCTACCATATCTTCATGTTCTAATATGGGAAAGGCACAAAAAATTTCCTAAGGTTCTGCTATGAAAATCATAGCATGGAATCTTTGGTGTGGGATGCCTTTGGCCTCTTAGGTGTTCACAAAAATATTAGTAATGACTAATGACTCACTTGCAAATCAGGGATTTCTTTTTCTCTCATTTAATATGAATGTGTTAACAATGCTTAATCAGAATCCAGATTAGCCAGGGCTAATAGAAGAGAACCTGGTGAACTGCAAAATCAGTGCCTTGAGGTCACCTCAGTACTGAGAGCCAGTTTGGTCTAGTGGTTAAGGTTCTGGGCTAGAAACCAGGAGTCTGTGAGTTCTAGTCCTGCCTTAGGCATGAAATCCAGCTGGGTGACCTTGGGCCAGTCACTTTGTTTCGGCCCAACTCGGTGCAATGTAGACTAGCCTCCTCGTGGTGCACCTCGGGCAACGTGACTTGTCATGGCTAAATAGTCTACACATCTGGCTGCTGGACCTCACAAGGATTTCCCAGCAAAAAAAGCAGCATGAACACCAAACTGCTATGCCATACGAGAGAAAAAAAAAAAAAAACCTCAATACTTGGAATATTTCGGAGTCATTCTAGTCCATGCAGAGTTTTACTGACCCAGGAACGTATTGAGAAGAAAGTATAGGACTTGGTCATCTACTATCAGCCCCAATAAGTAGACCTGTACCAGAAAACCAGGAATTCAAAATCAGGAAAATCAATTTGCCTGAGTTGCTTCCAGATATTATTTCTCAGGACTTAAAGAACTTTCAGCCCACTTTGCCTAAATAATGGTTCTTACATATTTCTATCATGGTGGAACTTGCCATGCTAGGTATGCTAATTTTCAGTTAGAATTTGGTCCCTGGTCATTATTCTGTTCTGAGGGGCTCTAGAGGCTGTTCTTGCCTTTTTAGGACCTCACTGACCTCCAGACATATGGAGGGGTTCTAGTGTCAGAACCAGTCTTAATAGAATTAAGTGTCAGAAGCTAATGCCAGGCAGGCTGTTGGAAGGGGTCAACATGGAATATTAGATGGGATTTCCATAGTCACAGGAGACAGTTTGTGGACAGCCCATCTTAAGACCATGATGGCTGAGGGAGAATGATGCTGGAAAGAAAACGAACAGTACTCCAAGCAGTCTTTCTGGCACTGAAAATCCCCCAGACACCTTCACAGGAGAAATATGTTCTGATAAGGATAGTGTTTTTGTCAACGCTTATCTGAACAAGCAAAGATTAATACATCTAAGTGTCTCTCAATAGGAGAGTAAGCAGTTACTTCTGTGGGGAAAGGCAGCCTTGCAATGAATAAAGGCAGAGCACCTGGTGGGACTCTACAACAGAGTAGTCAGTTGGCTCAGCAAGAGATAACATCTCTTGGACCTTTGAGGCTTTCATTCACTGGAAATCTAATAAATAGTGCTACAAAAGAATGACTCTATTTTATTGATACCTTAGTTGCTATTGTGTGCACACATGAATATGTCATATTTCAGTGTACTTTGCTTCTTAATGGAATCATTGTCTATCAGCATGTCCTTTTTAAATGAATGCTTGTGTTATAATTATTGGAATCAGAACGTTAACAGTCCTGTGCCATTTAAAATGGGCTATTTAAAAAAAAATCAGACTCCAGAGCCAGCAATCGTGAGAATGAACTGAAAATTCTTAAAAATAAAGATATTGATAAAATATTTTTATCTATACTATATATCTGAACTATAAATAATTTAATAACTGTTAACATTTGGACTTGATCATAAAGTTATCTTAAATTTATCTTATCTCTATTCTTGCTTTATTAATTTGGTAATGTTTAAAGTGGCTTAGAACTTTTTGTTTGTCTGTGAATCTCCATACAATACTTTTAATAATTAGTGCTAGTTTTGTATCTAGACTTAATTCTTTAAAAATCCTGGAATAATGTAATTTACTAAGCACGATCCAAAGAACAACTCTTTTTTGTTGTTGTTTTCTACCTTTTTTTTCATGGAAAACATATCTCAGATGAAGTTTTGAAAAGTGATTTTTTAAAGCATTGACTTTCTGTTTGAGAGCTAGGCAAAAGCTCCCACTGTGTCATGAGTGCCGTTGAGCTAAAGTCATCAGCGCAATGGCACACATGACAATGACAAGGAAATAGGTGAAGGGGTACAAGATAAGTAGCCATCAACCCACAACGACTAACGGCCAACAAACAATAGCTAAACGGATCACGGAGCCACCCAAGCCATCAGCGGCAATACCACGGGGATCGCCCAGCTGAAAGCAATCAGCAGAGGAATGGGAAACCTGATGATGGGTGATCCCGGAAACCCTCACCCACCGGCAGGGCAACGTATTGGACAAAGGGGGGTGACGTGACCGTGAGCGAGGGGGCGCTGACCGGCGCGGGGTATTTAAACCCCGCACCGGCGCGCTCCTGTCACTCTCAGCTTTTTTCTACCAACGCTGTACCTGCCCTGCAAATAAACCAGAGCCTGATCTGCGAACCAGTGTCTGAGTGTTATTCAGAGGTAGGCAGCGCATGACATAAAGCTGAGAGTCATAAACTCAGCCTCGCCGAGCCCCACCGGACGACAACGAGCCGCGGGAGGAGTAGACGGCGAGAAGACCAGCAAGATGAGGCCGGAGCGGCGCGGGCAAGGAGGGCGAGCCGCGCGGCAAGAGACAGAGGAGGACCGACCAAGGCCAGAGGCACCGCGGACTCCCGGAGCCATGGACGCCCACCCCACCCGACCCGAGCCTCAGCTCCAACCCCAAGGGGAGATGGCGACGGAGGCAACCCGACCGCGGGAGGGAGCAGCACGACTTCCGAAACCAGCGGAGGACCCCGCGCCCCACATCGCACCCCAGCAACGGGCGTGGAGCGACAGCCCCACGGCGGTCAACACGGAGGAGGACGACGGAGACACCCATCAGACGGCGGAGGAAGCGGACCCGCGGCAGAGGGACGATGAACCCCGCCGGCAACCCACCCCCGAGGACGCGCCAACGGAACCGGCCCCAGCGGCGGCGCGGGCTGTGGACGAGGAGGCACGAGCCGAACTCGCGGCCATGCGGGCTCAACTGACGGAACTCCGGACCATGCTCCAGGCGCTTATGCCCCCCGCGCCACCCAACGACGTCCCCGCACAAGCCCACACCCCGAGCGAAGCACCGAACCCACACGGGCCAGCGGAGGGTCAGCAGATGGCACAGGCGGCCGACACCACACCCCGGGAAGCGAGAGGCGGGGCCGCACAAAACGCCCGGGCCCCAAAGGACTTCCCCATCTTCGATGGGACCCCCACAAAACTCTCGTTTTTCGTGACCAACGCTAGGGAGTTCATGGGGAGGCACGGACACTCCTATGACTCCGAGGCCGACAAGATCGCCGCCGTGGCGATCAAACTCCAAGACAGGGCGGCGGACTGGTACGTCCAACTGTACGAGTCCAGCTCCCCCGCCCTCGCCACCTTCCCTGCTTTCATCAATGAGATGAAAAACTACTTCGAAGACCCCCTAGCCAAAGTAAGGGCGAAAAGCGCACTCCAAAGACTTAAACAGGGCACACGCACGGTCCCTGACTACGCCCTGGAGTTCAAAGCCCTCGCGGGGAAGGTCAGCGACTGGTCCGAGACCACCCTGCTGGAAATGTTCAAAAGGGGGCTCAACCGCGACGTTCTCCAATGGGCCCTCTACCGCGACGACCCAGAAACGTTACACGGGTGGATCCACCTCGCGGGGAAAGCCGAACATGCGCACCGCACCTTCCTCATGACAACCACGGAAGACACAAACTATGCCGGGAAAAAGGTACCCGCACCACACGGGGGGATGGCCGGCCCCATATACCCAAAAAAGAAGTTCAACCGGGAGCCCTGCGGGAGGTGTGGCAAATTAGGGCACAAGACGGCGGATTGCTTCGCCAACCGACCGCCGACCAGCGCGCCCAAACCCACTCCGAAAATTAGCCCCAAACCACCCAACCCGGGGCCGCCCCCTCACCGCCGAATGACCGTGGCCACAGCGACACCAGAAGAGGGCTGGGACGCTTACTGGGGGGAAGAGGACAATACAGACCCCGACCAGCCGGCGGGAAATGCTCCCCGCTTGCCCTGAGACGCGTGGCGAGGCAGGCGGTGGGACAGCAACGCGGACCACCTCAACGAAACGACGAAAGCCCCGTAATATTGGCAGCAATTCAACTCTCTGCCGGCAACGGAGCCACCACGGCCGCGGCACTAGTGGACTCGGGGTGCTCAAAAAACCTCATCCACCCCGACCTAGTCGCCAAACTCGACCTCCGCTGCTTCCCCCTCCCCACGCCGCTGGCATTCCACCAGCTGGACGGCTCTACAGCGGGAGGGAAACCAGCCACGCTACAAACCGAGCCGGTCACCCTGCAAATGGGCACTCACACCGAGCGCACATCGTTCATAGTCACGCACATCGGACGGCCCATTGCAGTCCTGGGGATGCCATGGCTCGCGACAAACAACCCGCGGATCAACTGGGAGACCCGCACCTTCACATTCGGCGACGGCGAGTATCGAGCACCAGTTCCAGCGGGCAGAAGCAACCCCACGGTAGGACGAGCGGAGGCGACCACACAAGACAACGCCGCTACCACAGCAGACCTACCAGAACAATACGCCGACTTCTCCGAGGTCTTCGGAGAGGCAGAAGCTGACCAACTACCCCCCCACCGCAAGACGGATTGCCGGATCGACCTACTGCCCGACGTCCCCTTACCTAGACCAAAGATCTATTCGATGACCCCGAAGGAGATGGCAACCCTCCGGGAGTTCATCGATAAAAACCTAGACAGGGGATTCATAGAGCCAGCATGCTCACCGGTCGGAGCCCCCGTCTTATTCCGGGAGAAGAAAGACAGGACCCTACGGCTCTGCACCGACTACCGGGGCCTAAACGCGGCTTCCCTGTCCAACAAATACCCCTTACCCCTGGTGAAGGACATGCTCGCCCACCTGTCCACGGGCAAAGTCTTTTCCAAATTGGACCTTCGCGAGGCGTACTATCGCATCCGAATCAGGGAGGGGGACGAATGGAAGACGGCGTTTAACTGCCCCCTAGGCGCTTTCCAGTACAAGGTACTGCCCTTCGGACTCGCGGGGGCCCCTGGGGTGTTCATGCAGCTCATCAATGAGGTACTGCATGAACATCTGTTCAAAGGGGTCCTGGTCTACATCGACGACGTCCTTATTTACACAAAAACGCACGAGGAACATGTAACCCTAGTCAGGCAAGTCCTCGACAAGCTCAGAAGGGCGCAGCTCTATGCAAAGCCTACAAAGTGCGAGTTTCACAAAGAGCGCCTAGACTATCTGGGGTACCGAATCTCCGGGGACGGCATCGAAATGGACCCCGCAAAAGTCGAAGCGGTGCTAAACTGGGAGCGGCCCCGCAACAGACGGCAACTACAGAGCTTCCTCGGATTCGCGAATTTCTATAGGTCATTCGCCCGGGGGTTCGCTGAGATAGCCCTCCCCTTAACGGACCTCCTCAAAACCAAAGGGGTGGGGGACACCCGACGCGCCAAGAACCCAGGCACAGTGCTGAATTGGACTCCCGCGTGCCAGACCGCATTCAACAAGCTGAAAGCGCTGTTCACTACGGAGCCAATCCTCGCGCACCCGGACCCAGAACGGCCATTCGTGGTCCAAGCCGACGCCTCAGACTTCTCCCTGGGAGCCATCCTGCTACAGAAAGACCCCACGGGACTCCTGAAACCATGCGCCTACCTGTCAAGGAAGTTCTCCGAGACAGAGAGGCGATGGCACGTCTGGGAGAAAGAAGCCTTCGCGGTGAAATCGGCACTAGAGACATGGCGACACCTACTCGAGGGAGCCACCCAACCATTCGAGGTCTGGACTGACCACCGGAACCTCGAGGCCCTACGAACGCCTAGACGCCTTAGCCCAAAACAGGTCCGATGGGCCCAATTCTTCAGCCGCTTTGATTTCCAGCTGAAGTTCATGCCGGGCAAGAAGAACTTCCTGGCCGACGCCCTCTCCCGACTGCCCCAAGACGAAGAGCCCGCCCCAGACACCATTGGGACGGTCCTATCCGCCTCGCAACTGGGGATGGCCGTGACCACCCGAAGCGGCGCACGGAGGCAGCTCGACTCTACGGCGCAGCCGACGGCGGGACAACCGGCGACGGAAAGAAGCCAACCGCAACTACCAGGGGGAATGCGCACGGACCTCGCCGCCGCCCTCAAAACCGACCCCTGGTTCCTGGCAAACCCCGACAAGGTAACGATGGCACAAGACCTGGCATGGGGGGAAGGCAGAATCTACGTCCCGGACTCGCAACGCCAGGCGATCTTGCATAGGTCACACGACGCCAAGCAAGCGGGACACTTTGGGTTCCTCAAGACCCTACACCTAACACGGCGTCAATTCTGGTGGCCCGCGCTCAGGCGAGACGTAAAAACCTACGTGGCGTCCTGCCCAACGTGCGCTAGGGCCAAACGGGCACCAGGCAAACCCGCGGGGCTATTGCAACGGGTGGCAGAACCCTCCCGCCCATGGGAGGAAATCTCTATGGATTTTATAGTGGACCTCCCACCCAGCCAGAAGAAAACGGCCATTTGGGTGGTGAAGGACTACTTCTCAAAGCAGGCCCACTTCATCCCCTGCACGTCGGTCCCATCCTCACAACAGCTAGCCAAACTCTTCCTCATCCACGTGTACAGGCTACACGGATGTCCCGCACGTGTGGTGACCGACAGGGGCACACAGTTCACCTCCAAATTCTGGCGGGCCTTCCTGAAGCTGACGGGGACCCAACAGGCCCTATCTACGGCTTGGCACCCTCAGACGGACGGAGCCACTGAGGTTCTTAATGCCACCTTAGAGCAATTTATACGATCATATACTAACTACCACCAAGACGACTGGGCTGAACTGCTCCCGTTCGCCGAAGTCGCATACAACAACGCCGTCCACACGAGCACGGGGAAAACTCCGTTCGAAGTAGTCTCGGGGCGCGACTTCGTCCCCATACCGGAGCTACCTCAACCCCCGGAACCCCAGGTGGACGCTAGCGACTGGGGACGGAAGATCGCGGAAGCATGGCCAGTAATCACGGCGGCGCTGAAGGATGCACAGGCTGCCTACAAAGAGCAGGCCGACAAGCACCGGCGCCAACAACCGACGTTCCAGGCGGGGGATATGGCCTATCTATCCACCAAGTTCCTAAAGTCAACCCAACCCTCGAAAAAACTGGGGCCTAAGTACATCGGGCCGTTCCGAGTCACGCAAATAGTGAACCCGGTAGCAATACGCTTGGACCTGCCACACAACCTCCGGAGACTCCACCCGGTGTTCCACACCAGCCTCCTGAAACCGGCAACCACCTCCAGATGGCACCCAAGCACGCCACAGCCCGCACCGGTAATGATCGACGGGCAACACCACTTCGAGATAAGGGACATTCTCGACTCCCGCAAGCAACGAGGAACTCTACACTATCTGGTCAGGTGGAAACACTTCCCCCACCCGGAATGGGTGGCGGCGCACAACGTTAACGCGCCTGACCTGACCAGAGCATTTCACCGGGCATACCCCGACAAACCGCAACCAAGGTCAGCAAAACCAAACCCACCCCCCCGCAGCCCCCCCGTCTCCCGTGCCCCAAGGGAAAGGGCCCCCCCCAAGCCCGCGACTTGGGTGGACCTTCCCCCCCCCGGGACTCACTCCCCCCGCCCCGGGCCCACGGGGTGGTGACAAACGTTCGCCAGCACCCTCCCCCCGCCCCCCGGCCGCGGGGGAGTGGCAAGCAAGTCAACAGGGCAACCTGGGGGCAACGCCCAGGAGACACAACAAAGGCGACGCACTTTAAATAAGAAAAAGAAGGGCCCTACCTGGAGCTGAGAAGCACCCGACCAGCCACGCCTCTCTCCTCGCCGAACTGAGCCAAACAAACAGGGTGTGGCTGGAGCATGCGCACGCCAGGTCAGGACCCGAGCATGCGTACCATGGACACACCCTGGGAAGGCACGTGGTAGAGGGAGGAGCAAAGGGAGGGGCGACAACTACTCCGGCGGGAACTTTGAAAAAAAAAAAAAAAATGTGGCGTTTTGACAGCTCCACGGGGAAAACCCAGAAAACCGGGGGAGAACACTATTCGAAAAGGGGGCAGTATGTCATGAGTGCCGTTGAGCTAAAGTCATCAGCGCAATGGCACACATGACAATGACAAGGAAATAGGTGAAGGGGTACAAGATAAGTAGCCATCAACCCACAACGACTAACGGCCAACAAACAATAGCTAAACGGATCACGGAGCCACCCAAGCCATCAGCGGCAATACCACGGGGATCGCCCAGCTGAAAGCAATCAGCAGAGGAATGGGAAACCTGATGATGGGCGATCCCGGAAACCCTCACCCACCGGCAGGGCAACGTATTGGACAAAGGGGGGTGACGTGACCGTGAGCGAGGGGGCGCTGACCGGCGCGGGGTAACTAAACCCCGCACCGGCGCGCTCCTGTCACTCTCAGCTTTTTTCTACCAACGCTGTACCTGCCCTGCAAATAAACCAGAGCCTGATCCGCGAACCAGTGTCTGAGTGTTATTCAGAGGTAGGCAGCGCATGACACACTGTCTGCTTCTAAAATACTCTAAATTTGTGGTCTTTGTGGAATACACCATATTAATGTATCTGATTGCAAGTGTAATGCTGAATTATTAACATAATTGGGAGGGGGTTTTTTTTCATTATTGTTGATGGAATGTGAATTTCCCTAATTATAGTCTGCTGGGAATCTGTTTTGATATGATGCCTATTATTCCAGATGACTAACTTCCAAAGCAAACATTTAGAAAATATATTTTTCTTTTCCAGAATCGTTCACAAATAACAACTTCTACTACTACTTCTTGTTGTTGTTGTTATAGTAATTAGCATAGAAAGCATGAATGACTTTACCAAATGCTGAAGAGATATGTAAGATGTCCTATGTTAGGTGTGTGTAAGCAGTTGAGCATCCATGCTAGTAACAGTATATCAATATCTCAAGCAACCAGATCTAAAAAAGTCAAAACAGGGTCCAGAGCCAATTTAAGAGTTAAAAATTAACATTTCAGGGAAGAACAGGAGCACGTAATGGCCAGAAGCTGGTAAACACATTGACTGGGGTCATATCAATATATATTTAATATGTAGTTCTCTACCCCGAGTCCTTTGGGATTAGAGCATATTATAAATTTAAATAAATAAATAAATGCCACTAAACCATAATGTAGTTGATTTGGGTTTCACTTATGTCAAGCCCCTAATAGCCACTTACAACCGAGAAGGCTGGATTTTCAGTCTCATAAGTCAGATTTATTTAACGGATAGGTTAGTCGTACAATCTTGAAAACTGGATATGTGTACTTTAGCATCTGATTTATCTGTAAGTACTGAACATTACGGCAAAGTCTCTTTGGTCCCTCTGATCTTCTTTCTAGCTGCCTCTTGGTGCAGGGGAAATGTTGCTACCTCTTTGCCTGATACAGAAGGAATGTACGGATGTGCCAGCCCTGCAGTATTTTGCAAACCACCATTCCCATTCCCCATATTGTGAGAAAGTCCCTTTTCCTTCATCATTCTCCCAATCATACATTTTCATTCTTTCCATTAGTGTAACTCCACACACAGGTAACACTCTGTGATATAAATATTTTCACTCTGTTTCAAGCAACTTCCACATCCTCTTCCTTAACACACATCACATTCATTCTGTTGGGAGATACTTTTAAAATTGAGTGACTTTGGGTTTTTTGCCTCCCTGAGTCTGTTAATGCATTATCTTTGACTCCCAAAGGGGTAGCTTTCCCAGATAGGGCTGATACACAATTTGGAGGTCCTCCTGGACTCATGGCTCCTGCTCAAGGAGCAGGTGGCAGCCATGGCTAGGGGGCCTTTGCACAAATACGTATTGTGTGCCAGTTACACCCATTCCTGGATCAGGAGGCCTTGCTCACAGTCACACCCTGGTCACTTCCCAGTTGGGCTATAGCAGTGAGACCTATATGGGGCTGCCTTTGAAGACCACTTGGAACTTACAACTGGTCCAGAATGTGACAATTCACACAGTGCTGGGTACACCTCAGTGTGCTCATGTTACCTTGCTCCTGCATGAGTTTCACTGGCTCCTTTTTTCTTTCTAGGTGTCACCTTTTAAACCCTACAAGGAAAGGGCAGGTTTGTTTGTTTGTTTATTAAATTTATATAGCCACCCATCTCATGCTTGTGACCCTGGGTGGCACACACAATTAAAACAACAAAAACCAAACAATCACTTACCAATCACACAAACTAAAACTATAATAACACACAGACGGGAGAGTGCATTCTGAGCTTACACACAATATAACCATTTAACAGGCTCCACGCTTCCATGGGATCCTCAGGCCCGATGGCAGAACCAGGTTTTAAGGGCCTTCTGGAAGGCCAATAAGGTTGGGGCCAATCTCACTTCGGGGGAATGATGTTCCAGAGGACAGGTGCCACAGCAGAAAAGGCTCTCCTCCTGGGTCCTGCCAAACACAGCTCTTTGCCCGACAGGACCCACGACATGCCCCTTCTGCTGGATCTAATGGGATATGTTGATGTAACCAGGGAGGGACAGTCCCTCAGATGACCCGGCCCCTTGCCATGTAGGGCTTTAAAGGTCATAACCAGCACCTTGAATTGCACCCAGAAGCCAGCTGGCAACCAATGCAGTTCAGAGAGCAGAGATGCAATATTGCAGTCCTAGGAGCACACATAACTGCCCACACCACTGCATTTTGCACCAGCTGAAGCTTCCAGATACCCTTCAAGAACAGCCTTAGTTGAAAGGCTGCCTCTCCCTAGGGATAGTCCTGTGGTTAAGGTGCTGGGCTAGAAACCAGGAGACTGTGACTTCTAGTCCCACCTTAGGCATGAAAGCCAGCTGAGTGACCTTGGAGCAGTCATTCTCTCTCAGCCCAACCCACCTCACAGGGTTGCTGTTGTGGGGAAAATAGGAGGAGGAAGGAGTATTAGGTATGTTCACTGCCTTGAGTTATTTATAAAAAAAATAATAAAGGCGGGATAAAAAATAAATAAATAGTTACCCACTCCACTAGGCTAGATAGGGTGTGTACGCTCCAGGTCCTGTCTCTTAGGTGTTGTCATCTAGTGGGATCTAGGAAGCTTGCTTTTTCCTTAGAGGCCATGCCCTGTGGAACACCCTTCCCTGGGATCCAGCAGGGCCCCACCATTTTAGCCTTCTGGAAAGCTTTAAAGGGCTGAGTTTTCCCCCAGGCACTGAGATAGGGTAAAATTTGAGCCAAGGATTGTGTAGATTGGAGATGGTGGGTCAGATGCCTGGTTTTCTTGTTGTTGTTTTTTCTTGTTTTTTGTTTTATTATTGTTGTGATGGGTGGCCATATACGTCTTAAACAAATATATAAATAAAATACAGTAATCTAAATCCTTTTTTTCTTTTGTGACATTAATTTGATAAATGAGACTCTAGGTGAACACCTTCATTGCATGCTGCTCTTTGGGGCTTGACACCCTGGTATCCTTTACTAATTTTCTTTCATCATAAACAATGAGATCAGTCATGTTTTCAGATTTATATTCACTCCTCTGCCATGTGTACATATGTATAGGCTTCGCTTAAACCATGTATTTGAAACAAACAGATTGTTTTCTAGCACTTATTCATCAAACAGACACCATTCATATTCAATCTAGGGTCTCCAGTGGGTCAATCAGTTTTTCAGTACTTTCTTGTCCCATTTCCTTCCCTCTGTTCACATCAGCCAGAACAGTGTTTTTTCAACTCTGTCAGCATGCTGGCTGGGGAATTATGGGAGTTGAAGTCCACACATCTTAAAGTTGCCAAGGTTGAAAAACACTGACCTAGAAAAATAACTTTTTCCCCTAGGTTGCATTCATTCAGAATGTTGCAAAGGTTCTGGTTCTTCCATTCTCACCATTCACTGGCATGTAACATGCAACTCTTAGCAATGAAAGGATTCCTACTTTCATCTGCATCTACAATACACATTCTCTCTCTCTCTCTCTCTCCTTATCTGTCTTAAACTCACAAACCTGAACTTCAGACTATACATATACAGACATATGTATTGCTTGCTGTGCTCACTCTCCAGAAGTTGCTCATTCTCCTTATCCTTGTCAAAGCAATGGGCTAAGTTAAGTTAAGTCAGTGGGCTAGAAACCAGGAGACTGGGAGTTCTAGTCCCACCTGAGGCATGAAAGCCGGCTGGGTGACCTTGGGCCAGTCACTCTCTCTCAGCCCAACTCACCTCACAGGGTTGTTGTTGTGGGGAAAATAGGAGGAGGAAGGAATATTTGGTATGTTCGCCGCCAAATATCCCAAATAAAGGCGAGATACAAAATAAATGAAAATGAATAAACCAATTTGCAAAATTATTATTCAAGAAATTATATTACTATCAAGATCTTTCTCTTTTCCTTTTCTAACAGCATGCATTCATTTTTCTGCTTATTAATATGTCTATGTACATATTACAGGGTCACATGAAACACAAAATCAATGCAGACTCTACAGTTGTTCACCTTTTGATACTGCTAATGATTTTCTCTGTTTAGTACAATCTTTAGTTATTTATTCCTTTTTATTTTTTTCTTACCTTTATAATCAAGCTTTTCTTGTCTCTATCAATTTTATTTTCCTTCAGTAATTTTTTTATTCCACCTTTTGATGTTAGTCACCACTTCTGCACAGATTATATTCTGTAAAATTTGACTTATACTGAGACTTCATTGTTTGGACTGCACAAGGGCCTCCTTTATTCAAAAGATCGTGCTATCTTATCAGTCAGCCATCACAATTTTGTAATATGTAATCGTTGAAGTAGGGGAGCTGATCCTGGAGACCAATCTGCCCTTAGATGTAAATAGGATTTAAAGGCTTTTCTCAGATCATGCAGGTTAAATATTAACATCATCTGGTTCATGTGTGATGTGTAGTATCTACAGGAAATCAGAATATATTATAAAACGATCCTTCACTTGCATGCTTCATACACATCTCTGCAATGTGTACATATGTGCCTGCCAATCTAATATTGGAATTATGTCACATTGGGCTTTACATTTATCCATTGTAATGACAGGGAAAGAGAAGGATCATGAGATCAATGCATACAATGATCACAGTAGAAATGATCTTGTTGGACTGGGCTTTTTGAAACAATATATAAGCAGATTTCATAACCTTTAATCTAAATAAATAACATGATTTTATTCATGATAAGAAGAGCAATCTAAGAGAAGAGGTAAGCCATTTTTAAAAAGCAATTTTAAGAGATAAAATATTTTCAGAAGAGTGAGCCTCTTTAAGAAACACAACATCACAGTAGAGTTGAACAGTTATACCTATCTAAGGGCTACATGTTCTGCTTGTTTGATATTAATTGCATCTACTTCATTAATTTTTCATAAGGCCTGCAGGGCAACTAGATTATTGTTGCTTAACCCAATTTTAAAGGTTCATTATTAGTTAAATCTCCAGGTCCATCTCATGGTTATAAACCAGAAATTTGAACAACTTTAAAGCTGCTTGCTTGTTTACTTTATAGACAATATGTTGAAAAATCAAATAATGGCAGGTCTCTATAACAAATGAAATCTTCACACCTTAATTTAAAAAACAAAACAAACAAGTTTTGGATTCTTCTCTCAATGCCCTTTGGTTATGTAAAACATGCATAATCGGCCTCATAATGGTGAAATGTGGCAAATTCCCCACAGCAAGGTTTGCAATAGGGCCTGAAACCATTTAACTTTCCTTTTGTATGATTTTACCTGTTTCATTACCTTTGCGCTTAAACTGAGCTTTCCCTTCCACTGCTTAATAGCCTGTAGAAACGGGAGATGAGAATGCAGTGAAACGTAGAACACAAAAAGGAAATGTGGGTGGTGAAATGAGACAATCTGTATCAAATGGCAACCAATTATTCAATTTAAAATTACATGTTAATAGTTAAAAATGGTCTACTGGTATGTTTTAATTGCTTGAATTAGCTGAGGACAAAGTTAAGAAAATTCCACAGAGCAAATTTGCCAGGCAGCTTCACAAATGTCATCCTCCCTTTACTATATATTGGTAATATATTGCATAACGAAGCTCACAAGGGCAATTGCTTTCCTAAATTAATCATTTTCCAAAGCCATCTGCTTGCCAAGCATTTCAGTCACTCGGCTTCACAGAAGTCTTGGTGCTGCTTTTAGCAGGAGTGGTTCCATCCGGCTGCTACAAGGAATACATGAGAGAATCTGGACTGGCAGGGGCCTGAATTAGCCATGGGAAATAAGAAATACTTATGGAGAAGCGCAAATGATTTTCAGCATGTGGGAAAAAAAATAAAATGAAAGAAGAGTAATAGTTTGGAATGAACCTAATGTATACTGTCCAGTTCCTTGCACCATTGTGTGTGAACAGTTGGAAGAAGAAGAATTTTCACATAAATTCAAGGGGGTTATTTTGTCTTAATACCTACAAAAGAGTATGGAAAAAAGAGGTGGATGGACTGGAAAGGTAAAAATGCTGGGAATCAAAGAGGGAAGAGATGCATGCAGAATATTGATTTGAAATAAACAGTACAAATTTTTGCTATATTAGTTTTTTTCTAATCTTTTAGAAAGATCTTTTTGTGTATTAGTTGAACTACATCTATATATTTAAGAATGTGATCCTTCTGGTTACTTCATCTGTGTTTGCAATTACAGTTCAATCTTTGTAGCCCCTTCCAAATGATGAGCCTAGTGGAAGTGAGAGACAGTCCAGCAAAGCTGGAGATGTTGGAGCTGACTATGTCAAATATTAAAAGGGTGTGTGTGTGTGTGTGTGTTTTTGGCTTAATATATTTGGGCATTTATAACATGTCTCATTTTGCTTTTCATTTCCAGTGTGTTAGGATGAAGAATTAATGAGAATATTTATCATAACAGAAAAATCCATCTATGTTAGGAAAATCATAAACTGCTCTAGACCAGAATTGCTGTCCCTGATTGACAGAAGAACTCCAGGGTTTCAGGCAGAAAAACTTCAGGGTTTCTTTTCCCAGCTCTACCTGGAGATGGCTTGGATTGAAACTAGATATCCTACATGCAAAGCTCCACTACTGAGCTAAGGTTGCCCTATAAATGCTGAAGATCCTATTAATACAGTTGCCCAAACTTGGATTAGTTTGAGGCAGGAAACACATGAAAACTGTAGGGTCAGCTACTACAAAACTGCATTTCTGAAGAACCACGGGAGAAAAGCATATCTCCAGTGATCATTGTTCCACTCATTGTGGGCTGTGATCTTCCAAAAAAACATTAAATGCATTCATTGGTCACAAAAAGATTGCCAATCACTGGTTTAGGAACTCTCGCATAATAAGATAGAGTGAGGGCAGATTATTTTGGTCAGAACAAACAACCTAGCAATTTATCTGTATTTTGAACAAAACTGCACTGAATTTTCTTAGTATAGCTAGGTTTAATTGTGTTTATTTCCCCATGTCTTTGACACAGGAAGATCCACCTACTGTTTTAAGATCTCAATTAATATCTCTTGTCAAAGGATAATATGTGAAAATATGCAGTCTCCTTAAGATTGTACATCTCTTGAATACTTTAAATGAGAATTGTTGTTCTTCATCTAAATTAGAATTAACTTTGGCGTTTAATGAATATGATAGATAGAAATTGTCCATTAAGTTGTTGGGAAATCTTTAAGATTAAATAAATAAAGCAAGAATTTAGACTATAAAGATATTTTTTATTTTATTATCCTTGGTATGCTGAATATAACATGTATTTCCAAGTACAGAACATACTGTGTTGCAAAATAAGTATTAGTTACTTATGGACTAAAAGCTGCAGTCTCTGCTCAGAAAATATTTAGTATATGTAAGGTAATTAAAATAATTCACAGCAATAATTCCACTCTGTTCCAGCAAAGCACCCTGGGAAGCTGTGGTCTTGCAATAGGGAGATGTTTATGTATTGTTTAATTTATTACCCTCTTGCAGTTCAAGGGAAGCTGGGGCCAGAAGTAGGCCTTTTCCATAGCTGCCCCTGGAGACCTATAAAGCCTCGATACTCCTCTAATTTCAGAGAGAAACTGAGGCCTGGTTCTTGAAAGGTCTGTGGGGTTTAAAAGCAATGCACAAGGTTGGTTTAAAATCCTTATTTTTGTAATGTCATATTTGAGCTGATATTATTATTATACACAACAACATGAAATCACAGCTGCTAGTTCTTTAGCTGGCGTTGGCCATCATTCGCACTGAGCTCTTCCCAAGAACTAGGATGCCGTAATGTATCAGCACAGTATATGTGCTGATCCAAGCAGTGTAGCATTTGTAATTGGCAGATGGAAATTTTGTCAGTGCGCAAATTTTCTAAGTGCTATCCAAGGCTTTTTGGTATGGTACCCAGTGGGTACCCAGTGTGCTGATAACTACTGGGACCACCACTGTCGATTTATGCCATAATCTTATCTTTCTATTATTATTATTACTACTACTACTACTACTATTATTATTATTATTATTATTTTATTCAACAGTTTTTATGTTTTTATATCTGATGTTAGAGAGCCAGATTGGTGTAGTGGTTTAAAGCATCAAGCTAGAAACCAGGAGTCCATGAATTCTAGTCCCGCCTTAGGCACAAAGCCAGCTGAGTAACTTTGGGCCAGTCACTCTCTCTCAGCCCTAGGAAAAAGGCAATGGCAAACCACTTCTGAAGAACCTTGCCAAGAAAACTGCAGGGACTAGTCCAGGCAGTCTCTGAAAATTGGACATGATTGAACAGATTTAAAAAAAAAATCTGATGTTAGCCACTTGGAATCTTTGGAGCAGAGTGGAATATCAAGGTTAATATATATAAAAATCAAATACAATTATGAAATGTATTGATCACCATATGACAACCATTTCAAAAGAAGCAATCATGTTAAAGCAGCTGAAACTTTAAAAATAGATTTAAAAGATTAGTTAAAACAACATATTGCAGTAGAAGTGCAGAAAATTAAAACTGATTTAAAAGCCTAGGAGAATGAAAAGGTGGCATTCTCAAAAATGCTACCTGTTCACATGCAGAGATAGTCAGATAGGCAGCATTCAGGGGTTTCAGTGTATGAATGAAACAGTGATGCTAGGAGGAATGGTTCAGATTTATTAGGATAAATTCTGAGACCAGTCAGGCCTGTACAGAAGGAACTTGAACAGCAATGGAACCCAGGCTGCTGGCACTTGACATTAAAAAAAAAATCACAGGGAAGCTTTTAAACTGGCCCCAAGGGGAAAGCCAACAAGACATGGACATCCTCTGGTGCAGGAACATTCATCCCTTTGTGATCAAGGGAGGTTTTTCAGTGCGTGCTCTATGAGACAGAACAATCCACTATCAAGAGAACAACAGGTGTGTTGGCAGATGCTGGGAAAGCCTTTAGCCCAGGAGAGGTCAAAAAAGTCACACACCAAGCATTTCTATAAAAATAATTTATTTACAGAAAGCAAAAACAAAAACAAAACATTTAAAGGACTTAGCTCCCTTTGGAGCAAGCCTTGCTGAGCTACATTTCCAGCAGAGAGAAAAAAAAGTGAGAACAAGTCCGGGCAGGATTCCTCCCACCCCCCAGGCTATTTGCATGAAGCACGTGAGAGGAGACAATCACTTGTAACCTTTTCACCAGGCCAAAATGACTAGGCACATATAGCAGTCTTAATCTGTTAGTAGGAAAACCTCAACACTCCCCTTTTTACACTACAGATTAAGATGCAAACCAATCTTCTCTGACTTTATATGTCTTTCCATTCACATTACCATTATCTCCCCTTTGGTTTAACAGAAAGTTACCATTTTTCTTCCTGTGTTTTTCCAAACCTAGGTAATTGGTCACAACTCCAAGGCTTTTTAATATGAAATGGCTTTTCATGCAGGCTTCAAAATCAAGCCTTTGTTTTTCTGTTGATGTGAATAGCAGCAAATCATCAACATAAATGCACAGATACATACAGCCTTGTTTGTCCTTCTTCATATATACACAGGGATCTGCTTTTCCTTTTTCAAAACCAAAATTCTGCAGTTTTTCATCTACTTTTTGGTTCCAGGATCTAGCAGCTTGTTTTAACCCATAGATTGACTTCTGCAGTTCACAGACTAGATTCTCCCCTTTTTCATAGCCAGGGGGTTGCTGCATGTATAATCTGTGGTCTAAATCACCATAGAGAAATGCAGTTTGAATGTCATAGTGGTTAACTGACATTCCCTTGAGTGCAGCAACTTTTAACAGTAATCTAATTGATTCACCTTTAGTAACTGGTGCAAAAGTCTTGTCAAAGTCTAAATCTTTCCTTTGAGTGAACCCTTTTGCAACCAACCTTGCTTTATATTTTTGAATTTTGCCATCAGCATCCCTTTTCAGTTTGAAAACCCACCTACAACTCAGACAGCGTTCATTGGGAGGTAGATTTACCAGTTTCCATGTTTTATTTTCTTTCAAGGATGCTAATTCCTGTTGCATGGCAGAATGCCAATTTTGTGCAATCTCAGGTGGTAAAGCATTCACTTGTTCTAAAGACTCAGGTTCTGTAAATATGTGAAAAGCCTTTACTGTTTCAGCCTGAAAACGTGATGGAGGAACGCCTTTATTACTCCTCTGAGATCTGCGAGGTAATACAGGGCTTAAATTTTGACTCCTATCACTTTCCTGAGAAGCATCTGTCTCATCAGACAGATCTTCAGTTTGCTTTTCTGGTTTAATGTCCTCATCAGGCAAAAGATCATCAGCAAGTCCTTGCTGTTCTCTTGTGGTGGTCAGATCAACTGGAGAGCTAGAATTTAATCTCCCCCAGTTTTGTTCAGCAAAAGAAGCGCTTTTGCTAATTATTAATTTCTCTTCCATTATGAACCTGTAGCTCCTCTGGCTTTGTTCATAGCCAACAAAGATGGCTTTCTTTGTTGTGGGGCCTCCTTTCCTTCTCTGCTGTTTTGGAATGTGAACCCATGCAGTGCTACCAAACACTCTAAGATGGCTTACCTTTGGTTTCACACCATAAAACAAATGGAATGGAGTGTCCTGAATCATAGAGTTATACAACCTGTTCTGAACATAAGTGGCAGTCGATATTGCCTCTCCCCAGAACTTAAAACATAATCGTGAATCTTTTAACATGCATTCCATCGCATTTTGCAAGGTTCTGCCCTTTCTTTCAGCAACACCATTTTGCTGAGGGGTGTACGGGTTAGAAAGAATTTGTTCTATCCCCTTTTCCACTAGGAACCTTCTGAATTTGTGAGAAAGGTATTCTCCTCCTCTATCACATTGGAGTGCAGATACAGGCCTAGGGAATTGTCCATTTGCCCATGTCACAAAACTTTTAAATTTCTCAAATGCCTCATCTTTATGTTTTAAGATGTAGATAAAAGTGTATCTTGAGAAATCATCAATGATGGTCATTGCATACCTTGCTTGTCCAAGACTTGGAGCAAAAGGACCAATAATGTCAGAGTGTACAATTTCCAAAGGTCTAGTTGTAACTCTGTCACTGTGCTTACTCACAGGAGCTTTTAGTGTTTTGCATTCTTTGCAAACTACACAGTCTAAGTACTTATTACAGGGTTTTATCTTTAGGTCAGCACACAGCTGTGGCATTTGTGCTATATACTTGAAATTAGCATGACCAAATCTCCTGTGCATCAGGTGTACACATTGGTCATGATATGGTGTGTTGCCAACTGCAGCCTTGCAGCTTGGCTTCCTTGCATTTTGCACAATGTACAAGGAGTCTTTTAACATACCAGTAGCACACAGTTTCCCATTTTTACGTATCTCACAACCATTTTTCTTAAATGTTATGATATACCCTGTTGCAGCCAATTGTGCCACAGATAAAAGGTTTGATTGTAAATTTGGCACATACAACACACCTTTTACAGTTTCTCCCAAGCAGGATAAATACAAGTCACCTTGTCCCATAATTTTGGTGACAGACCCATAAGCCAAAGATACACTTTGTCTTTCAGTTTTAGACAGTGACACAAAAGAGCTTTTACAATTACATAAATGACAACTGGCCCCAGAATCTAACACCCATACATCAGAATTACCCTTCTCAGCAACCTGTGCAATTTGGGTTGTCTGAAGAGCCTTCTTCTGTGTTGCCCTTGTGTTCTTCTGCTCTGTCTTTCTACCCTTGGGTCTCATGGCACAGTCTCTTTGCAAATGTCCAGCTGAACCACAAGTGAAGCATCGCTGGCTTGCTAGCGCTGTGGCCTCAGGTTCCTTTCCCTTCTTTTCCCTCATTTTCTGGTCTTGCAGCTTTCCAGAAGAGATGGGGGGGATCTTTCTTCTCTCTTCTCCCATTCAGCGAGTAAGCGCTGTGTAACATACGATGGGGTGAGGTCTGCTTCAGGCATAGCCTCCAGGGTACAAATCAGCGTGTCCCATGTTTCATTTAGTGAGGACAGGAGGATATAGGATTTTGTGAGAGGTGTAAATTCCATTCCTCTCTCCTGCAACTCAACAAACAGCTGCTGAATATAATGCAGGTGCTCAGGAAGGCTTTCTCCTTCTGCAAGGTAGGCTCTGTACAGCTTTTTCGTCAGAGTAACTTTACTCCCTGCTGTTGCCTTTACATATAAGTCTCTCAAAGCGTCCCAAAGTTGCTTTGCAGACTGCATGCCTCGCACGTGGACTAGCTGATTGTCCTCAACTCCCAAGATAATGGTGGCTCTAGCCCGCTCATCCTGTCTCAGCCATTCAGCACTGGGATTTTGGGGGGTTTGCTCACCAATTGGCAGCCAAAGGTCCTCTCTGCAAAGATACATTTCCATCTTCAGGGCCCAATTCAAATAGTTGGTCTCTGATAGGCGCTCCAGAGGCATCGCTGAGGGCTGGGAGGTAGCCATGGCTTCTTCCTTCTTTTGCAAGTCACCTCAGCTAGCTTCTAAGTCCTGCAGACCGGCAGTTGCTGGAAAATCTCCAGGTGGCTCCAAAGAAAATCTTCACAAGTCTTTGCTACCTTCCTTTAAATTGTGCACGAGGTGTGGAGCTGACCTCTCTTTTCTCTCTGGGTTTTACTGCGTTGTTTACTGGGCACATAACCTGTTGGCAGATGCTGGGAAAGCCTTTAGCCCAGGAGAGGTCAAAAAAGTCACACACCAAGCATTTCTATAAAAATAATTTATTTACAGAAAGCAAAAACAAAAACAAAACATTTAAAGGACTTAGCTCCCTTTGGAGCAAGCCTTGCTGAGCTACATTTCCAGCAGAGAGAAAAAAAAGTGAGAACAAGTCCGGGCAGGATTCCTCCCACCCCCCAGGCTATTTGCATGAAGCACGTGAGAGGAGACAATCACTTGCAACCTTTTCACCAGGCCAAAATGACTAGGCACATATAGCAGTCTTAATCTGTTAGTAGGAAAACCTCAACAAGGTGGACCTAGCAAAAGTAACTTGGGGAAAGGCACAATGTGAGTAATGCCCAGGACCTCATAAGCATTGTGAGTGTGTGGGAGGCTGACAGTGTGGTAGACTTCATGGGAAAAATTAGCCATGGTTCAGTGATATGCAATGTATATGCAAGTGGAACATTTTTAATGAAGTCCTGTACTGAAATTCTAGACTTCAGGAAGTGAAACCTCCCAAAACCAAGGAGGACAAAAGTTAACAAGATCTAATGGTTTCAAAGTGCATGGAAGTTTTTGAAAATAGCAACACGGGAAGCCCAGGCAGAATGTATACCTCAGCACAGAAGAGATAAAACGTCCTGGATGATACTCCTGTAGCTGACAAGAAGGCTGTTAAGACAGAAGAAGAATTTCTTCAGGAAATAAAAGCCTTGGCAAACTGAGGAGGCCAAAAGAAAACATAAGCACTGCATTGCTCCCCCTCCAAAAGTAAGAGAGTAATGAAGAAGAAAAAAAGGGTTTGAAAAGCATGTAGCTAGAAACGTATAACCCGGTGTTTCTCAACCTTAGCAACTTTAAGGCGTGTGGACTTCAACTCCCAGAATTGGTGGCTGGGGAATTCAGGGAGTTGAAGTTCACACATCTTAAAGTTGCTAAGGTTGAGAAGTGCTGATATAAGCCAATAAAAGAGGTCTTCAGCTACAGAAGGAAGGAAACTGACCAGAGAAACTATTGGCCTGCTAGATGATGAGGCAGTGAAAGGGACACTCAAAGAGCTGTATGATAAACTGTCAGGGCAGCCTCGCCTCGAATAAAACACGGACTCACTTAGGGGGTCTAAGGATTTCCGGCTTTATTGAAACGGAATGCATGCAGAGAAAAAGACAGGAATGCGTGAAGGGTGGCAGGGCATCCTGTTTATACCCCGGCGGCGGACCTTGTCCCCCTCCACCCCCTATTGTCCCCCCAAGACAGGTCCGGATGGGGGATTAGCGTGGTAATGGGTTCGGTGATGGGTGATTCGGGCGATCTCCGACGATCCTCTTTGTCTTCTTGCCTTCGTCCGGTGCAGGTGCGTCCCCCCGGGGTAATGGGTGGGAGTTCCTCCAATCTGCTGATGGTCTCCAGGTCCGGTCTGAGGTGCCCTTCTATCGTCCTGGTGATTTACTTGTGGGTTTGTGTGCTTAAGGGATGATGTGTGTGTTTAAGGGATTATGGTTCTCCCTTCCTCTTTCCTGATGTGCATGTTCCCCGTTGTGATACACTTATGCCTTGCAACGGGGAACATGACATAAACTGTATGAGTTCTTTGCACGTGCTTTAGGAGGACACAAGACAAGTATGAATGCCTGAGTGAATGTTTTCAAGGAGGGAGTCTGGGCAGTTGAGGCTAAAAGATGTAAAAGAGAAAATGTTCCAAAACATATTGAAAAATGGTGGGGTGGGGTGGGGTGGGGTGGGGTGGGGAACAATCACCTGGGCCAGACGGCATCTGTTTAAAGATCTCCAAGGAACTCAAGAATGTGATTGTTGATTTCCTGGCAAAAATACATAACTTGTCCTTAAAGTCTGGCCTTCTGCTTCAGGATTGGAAGGTAGCCAATGTAACTCTAATTTATAAAAAGAGATTCAGGCGGATCCTGTTTAGTTTAAAGTTTGTTCCAGGTAAACTGGCAGCTTAATCAAAGATAAAATTGTGAACCATGTAAATGAGCAAGTGTTGTCGAGAAAGGGCATGCCCTACTGATCTGTTTCAGTTCTTTGAAGGTATCCAAAACACCTGGATGGAGGTGATCCTACTGATATTGGCTGCTAGTTTTGATGGCTTTAAAAGGGGCCCACTAGAAATTCCTAGAGGAAAGGTATATCAGTACTACCTGCAGGCATGGGGGTAGTCCACCTCTACATATTAAGTGCACAGGAGCAACAAGGGGAAAGGAAGACTGTCTTAATCTCCTATTTCTGAGCTTCTTAAATGCATTGGTGGACCACTATAAGAGATGGAATGCTGACAAGAATATTCTCTTGTTACTATGTTTTCATGCTTTATGCTGAAAAGACAATAGAATAGATAATCAGGTGTGCTTTCCTGGGGAAGCTTGGTTTAGTTACTTATTTACCTTCTTCAAGAAGCTCTAAGATTATATTTCAGACCCCCAAACAATATTCCATCAGTCTGAAATATGTTTAGAATTACCAATGCAATAGTTTCCTATACCCTTAGGTCATTAAAGTGTTATATTCCTTTGTGTATGACTGCATTATATGAACTGAACCTTAATCACTGTCAAGTAATAAACTCACTTTATCTGATCTTGAAAAGGCTAAACATGGTAATTAGGACTGGGTTGTACTTGGATGGGAGACTATAAAGAGATCTCAACACTGTAGGGTAGACTGGGAAGGAAAACTAAAATCCTGGAAGAAGGCACTAACAAATTACTTCCAAGTTGTTGTCAAGAAAACAATCTGGATGTGTCCATGTAGCCATCTTGAGTCAAGCTTGACTCAAGGGAAATGTTACTTTTAATGTGCAGCAGGGATTGGGTGAGCAGCTATCATATTGGACACTCCACCTGAGAATTACAACTGTATTTTATCCAGAACAATAATTGTAATATATTAGTTATCAAGTTGGACATTAATGTTCATTATTTTGGTTAAATTAACCTAGGCAGAGTCTTATTTATGTCTAAAACATTCTAAGTTTTCCATATCATATTACAGATAGCCTTTTGCATTTTATACACAGAATCTATATACTACTAAAACTCTCATTGTGTTTACCTGTTTGTCTGTTTGTAGCCTCAAGTTAGCCCAAATGGTGCATTATACCACAACAATTTTTGAATCAAGGTACCTAAAATCCGCTAACTTAAAGAATGTGTAAAAAATCCGGGACCCATTACTCCTATGGAATTGAAATTTCCACGATGTTCAAACTAGTTTTATTCACAAAGTTGTGGCAGTTGCAGTGTCCCCACAATCACGTGATCGTGATTTCTGACGCTCCCTGCCAGCTTCCCACAAGCAAAGTTAATGGGGAAGCTGGCAGGACGTCAGAAGTCACTCCCGCTCCCACTGCTTTTTTGCCTGCCCATGGTCATTCTGATTATCTGTTTAGGTAAGTAAATATTGACTTATTATTGAAGTTCATTTGCCACTATGATTAGTTTACTATTTATGATATATACTCTTCTTAGATGATCATGGGACTGTCCAGCATTGGGGTAAAAAAAATATGGTCAGCCTAAAATTTAATGTTCATTCTGGTCGCCTCAGACTGCACTACCTTTCTCTCAAAGAATGACCCAATGGGTCACAGGGTTGTCTAGTAAATATTTAAACTTGGACTGGGTGTAAGAAAACCAACTCTATGACAAATGTTTCATTACTTTCATAAAGTCATTTTTTTTCCAGACTTAAAGAGATCAGCCATGCAGCTTTTTCCCCCATAGGCCAATTAACTATTTTGACTGTTTTACGTTCTACTTACAAAATTCCATGAAGAATAAAATTGTATTAGGGACTAATTGGCTGCCAGATGGTATTATTATAACTGAAGCAGTGTCTGTTATAATGAAACAGTGTTCTGCACTGTGATTTTAACTATTTCAGGCAACAGGTGATGAGTAATAATATTGCTTTAATGTATTTTTTTTTCCTTTTTAACATATAAAATACTCTAAAGGCAAGACAATCCCATTCAAAAGACTTCAAGTTTTAATCCCTTGATTGGTAAACTAAACCGTTAATCAAAATTTGCCTTAACCAAGCACTATATAGTACTACTGTACTCCATTTAGGATTTCTTTGGAGTAGTCCTACTGATCCTGCAACCTGAATTTTCAGTTTCATATGATTATATGTAAATATTATCATTCAACCCATAACTAGGTCAACTGTAACTGCTATAAGTATTCTTTATGTGTTTCAATTGTTTGCTCTTTTATCTAAAAAATTTGTGATAGGAAAAACAATTCCAAAGGTATTTCCTTATAAAAATTATCTATTCCAGATCAATTTTGACTTGTAAGATACGGTGGAAAGCTTCTTCCCCCCACCTACATTTCCTTTGGAGCCATCTATTCAGAGTTTCCAGAGTTTCCAGACCAAAAGTGTGCAAGGCATTCTGTCCCCATCTGGAGTGGGCTCATAGGGGACCAATTGTTCTGGTTTGATGTCAGAACGGAACACTTGCCGACATAGATGTCCACAGATAACCAGAATGCTCCTTAGTTTCTGAACTAGCAGATATATCAGTTTATTAAACTTGTGAGAAAGATTGTGTGTCTAGCTGGCCCTGACAGGTCACAGCTGATATTTTTGTGACCAAAGTGGTATTACCGATGGACAGGAGGAAAATTATTAATAGGCTTAGGAAAACCCCAAAACTACAAGGAAGTGGTATACTGTATAACTGCAAGAGCTATAAGGCTCCAAAATACTACTAGGGGCCAAGCCATTAGATATTTCTTCCCACAAAAGAGCCTTCTAACTTAACTAGGAAGTTTCTTTTTCCAATTAAGATAAAAGTTCTAAAATCTTTCACTATTCACCTTTCTGTGGTTTCATCTAGTTAGCTTTTTGCCTGCCTGCCTGCCTGCCTGACATGCTGGTCTATTTACATTGTAATTCTGTGAGTAGAACCTTTCACATCACAATGTTCCATTGTGCAGAGATGCATACTATGACAAAGTGAAGAAATCTCACACAAATGGTATCTATTCTGAATAATTTTGTTAGGATTGGATCCTAGTAAGTCTGCAGTTTTATCTGTGTATGTTTCATACTTACAATGAAAAACATTAAAATTAATGGAAGTACTTAATAGAATCTTGGGATTGAAAGGAGCCATTAAAGCCATCAAATCCAATCTACTGCTCAGTGCAAGGATCCAGGTTAAAACGTCTCTGACAGATGGCTGTCCAGCCTCTGCGTGAAGGCATCACTCCCCATTTCTTTTGGTTTGCTAATTCAGACCATTGTTGAATGGCTGTTACCATCAAAAGGTTCCTCAATCATTGTTTCTCAGGGCTGAACATACCCAGTTTCCTGATCGTTCTCATTACCTTCCTTTGCACCTGTTTCAGTTTCTCTGCATCTTTTTTAAAAGTACAGGACAAAGTACTTAAAGTAATCATTTGACCAATGTAAAATATAGTGAAACTATTACACCTCAAGATTTGGAAACTTATATTAATACAAACTAAAGTTGCATTTGCTATTTGGCAGTGACATCACACTTCCAATTTGCACTCAGCAATTCCAAGTTCCTTTTCAAATATTAGGTATCCCTCAATTTGATCTGCATTTTGTTTTTTTCTGAGTAAAGAATTTTCATTTCTTTTGATTAAATGTCCTCCTATCTATTAAATTTCCTCTCAACCCAATTTTGTGACCTATCAAGTTTTTTTTAATCTTGCTTCTGTCCTCATCTCACTTATATTTTAATCTGTAGATTTGTGAAATATTCACTCCCATCTCTTTTCAAAACCATTAATTAACATTTTGAAGAGTGCCAGTCTCAGGACTGAACCCTTTGCCCCCTCCCCAACTGATATGTCACTCTAATTTGATGAGGAACTATTAAAATTAACCATCACTCTCTGAATACAGTTTACAGTCCAGCTGTGATCCCACCCATATTTAACTAGCTTGCTAATCAAAATATCATGCAGTATTTTATCAAATGCTTGGCTAAATCAAGATACATTTCTGTCCAGAGCATTTCCACACTCAATCTATTAAAGATGTTACTCAATCAAAACGTGACATAAGATCTGTTCTTTGTTCTTAATAAATCCCTACTGATTCCTTTCTAATCACTGCATGGTTTCAAGATCCTTACAAATGGTCACTTAGTCATCTGCTATGGAATCTTCCCAGATATTGATGTCAAATTAACTGGTCAATAGTGGATAAAGGGTAAAAAAAAAATCACTGTCTTCTTTTGATTAAATGTCCTCCTATCTATTAAATTTCCTTTCAACCCAATTTTGTGACCTATCAAGTTTTTTTTTAATCTTGCTTCTGTCCTCATCTCACTTGTAAACCCTAAGGATTTACCTGATAGAATAATCTGCATTTCTAAGGAAAATGTAAGAAGCAAAACTAGAACACTTCTTTTTATTTTTTAAAAAACAGTATCCTCAATTTCCCTATCCATTGGCTTTCTCAGTTGGATATATTATTGTGCAGTCTTAATCTAATAATGGCTAATTATGCAGTTGTTTATCATCTGGTATTTCACCCATTCTCAAAACAGGAGAAACGGGATTTCTCAAAAGTTAGATGCTCCCTCAAGCCATTGGCAAGTTTCACTTCATTTGTGTAATGGTTGCCTATTCTAAAACACTATCAGACTCATGAGCAGGAATTCAAAGATATCTGATTTATTAAAGAATAGTATGCAGGATCACAGAGAAAGCTGAGAATGATGAAAGTGCGCCAAATTCAAACTAAAAACCCTCGGTGCAAGTGAAATCCCTCCCCCTGTAGAATCTTCTCAAGTTCACAATCCCAGGTGCTCCTAACGGTTTCTGATGGTCTGTGAGAAAAGGCCTTGAACAGATAACATAATCCAAACACATTCCATTGTAATGAATGCAGATACAGAGCTTGGTACAAGGTTTCGCAGCAGTTGCCTCCCAAACAGAAACCTGCGTCAGCGCCATGGCATGTGAAACGTTACGATGTATAAACTACATGGAAACAGTGAACGTGGCAATTTGGCTGTGGACTTTTGAACACATTCAAGATCAGGAGGTACCATCTTTTTGTGGTACTTGCTACAAGTAGAGAGGAAAAAATGTCTGTGTTTGAAAGAGGGACATTATTCTTCAACTGCAGTTTCATATACCAAATCAATTCTATTATATACCATGCCTAAAAGGCCCCAAGCTTTTTTTTATAACAGAATTTAGGATTTCATGTTTAACAATTGTTTGCTTTCTTTCACTCTTCTCAGAATTACAAGAAAATATGTAACAAATTATTTCAGAAATAGGACTTAAAATTAAGAGATGATAAGCAAATATAGGCCAAAAGGTAGAAAGTCTGTTGGCTGTAATGAGAATCTCTGTTTGCACATATGCCTGTGCAGTGAATCTATATTGCAATTGAAAGAGATAGATGATGGGCAAGGGTTGCAATCTAATAACTTTAGTGTATAGGCTCTATTCAGCCCATAAACTCCTCATTATTCATACAGGAAGCATGTGTTTAATGATTAAGACCCTAAGGGTTTACCTGATAGAATAATCTGCATTTCTAAGGAAAATGTAAGAAGCAAAACTAGAACACTTTTTATTTTTTTTAAAAAAGTATCCTCAATTTCCCTATCCATTGGCTTTCTCAGTTGGATATATTATTGTGCAGTCTTAATCTAATAATGGCTAATTATGCAGTTGTTTATCAGCTTGTTTGAAACATTCGGAAATTCAGTCTAGCTCAGCAAATTGCTTGTGCTTAAGGCATTTCCACATTCAGAAATTATAATATCCCCAGAAGGTAAAGAATTAATAATAAAAATCCTCTCTTGTAAAAGATTATCATCTCAGACCAAATGGAGCACATCCCTTTGCTGGTGCATTTAATACCTTTTTTTTTTTTCCTCCATGAAATTCCACAGAAAGACTGAATAAAGATAGCAGTTTTTATTCACCTGTTAGGAAGTACTTTTAATAAACCAGGACAATCTCTTGCCATTCCTGTTATTTCTATTGCAAACTTTCAATATTGGAAGTGGACAAAAAAGGCATATAACCCAAACATTAATTATACACAATTATGGAAAGAACACAGTAGGTGCCATTGACAGGTCATTATTAGCTCCACTTCCATCAGATGCTGATCTGAAGGCCAAGTAGGTGGCCAAAAATGTCTGCATTTTTCTTGCCAGATCTTACAATTAAAGATAAATGGTTTTAGTGAAGTTTGAGTAGCCAAGGTATGAGTGGGTGAATATCCTTTTTTTAATAGTACAATTATCTCTCCAGCAGCCTGCAGTTTCCCTTGACTTCCCATTAAATCCAACGGCTGGTATCATGAAGTACCATGCCTCCCATTATTTTTTTTTCCCTAGATTGGGATGTCTGCACAGCCAGGGAAACTGCAGAGTAATGGAAACACCAGCAATAGAATGCTTCACATCTGCAATAATAAAATAAGCTAAAAAATGCCATTAAGAAAACTTCAAAGGAGCTTTTCAAACACTATGAGTATAAGGTAGAAAATTTATGTTTGTTTGGGAGTTGGGGCAGAACAAATAGCTTTTGAAAAAGCGTAAAGCAAATTTCAGCACAAATCTACCACCAGTAGTATCTACCACCAAAAATGTGACTTAATACACATTCTTGCCATAGTTGTCCCCAACCAGGTGTCTTCCAGATGGAGTGGTATACAGATATATTTGATTACCAGGTGTCCTCTATCATTCAAAGTCAGCATCGCTAAGATAGAAGGCATGTTAGACATTTGGAGGGCCAGAAGAAGCAGCTGTATGAGGCCCTTGTTTCCCAAATATAAGTGGAATGGTGTACCATTTTTATTGGTACATCTTTGCACTCCTTAAATTTAGTTCCAAAGGAATCTATTCCTTTATTGTTATTTAGCCCCTTTCTTCTTTACTGTGTGAATCTGATTCTCAACAGATAACTAATAGGGCTACGTAGCCCTTCCAAAATGATGGTGCAGATCATGTGGGGACATGAACCTAGCACCTGTCTGCATCTCTTTAAGGAAACTGCATCTTTTCTTGAGATCCCACTGCAACTGCAAGGCAGTTCAAAAGATCTTATTTCCAGATAAAGATACATAGAACTACAATCTTGGTGTCTTGAAAAGGGCTAGTCAATTGCAGGTGGATTGCATTCTGCATTTACAACATTGGAGCTACAATTCTAATCTTAAGGAACATTTTCTTTGGTTGGGTACATGGTCCTCCTGCAGGTGGCTGTGGGACCTCAGTGCTTGACTATAGGTATGATTTGTATTGGGTATGGATATAAGTTGTATAGGGTTTGTCTAAGAAGCAATTCCCATATGTTTTAATAAGGCTTGCTCAAGAAAGGTTCCTGCTGGATTATACGCAAGTTCCCTGGTACCAACCTTTTTATTCTTGTTGACTAGAGTAGCCTACTATGCTACATTATGAGCTGTCTGAAATATGAATACCTTTTTGTTTATAATATATACTTAGAGAAGTAATGGATGTGAACTGAACACCAAGGAGCAGGCAGTTCATTTGGAAGACCCATCTAGAGTGTGCAAGTGAAGCAAAAGCCATTTATAATGTCTTCAGAACTTCTAGCCTGAATTATAGTTTTAGTAATCAGTAGCTACTCAGCTCCTCTGTCATTTTTTGGTTAATATACTGCTTGGAAGAGACTTATAGCACAAGTTTTATAAGCCTGCAATAAAAATATAACAACTGTTGTATTAAATTATTTAAGTTGTAAACCATTGTAAAAAGGAGAGAAAGTTTTATTGACTTGGCGGCAGAAAAAAATATTATGATAAAGTGTAAAATGTATTGTTGCTGATTACTAGAGCATTTTTTCCTGGTTTAGCATATTATAAATCTTTAGCTTACCTTCAGAATACAACATTTGATGAGAAGGGGCTCCTTTAAATAAAATACTGGTCCTTGTTAAGGATGAACCTACAATACAATTTATAATTTGCAAACAAATCTTCAGTATTTGACTGGCAAAAAAACTATCTTGGAGGCCAAGAAGGCAGATACTGAAAGTGTGAAGGATCAATGGATTTAAAACTTGAAGATTTCCCCAGAGAGAAATGGAGTGTAGGAAAATAAATGAGTGCTGTATTTTCAATAAAAAGTTTACTGCTTTAATATTTGCTTTATAGTTCATAGCACAAGGAAGCAATAATTTGAAATCAAGACACAGAGCTCAGTACTATTTGGAAATACAGCTTTTACTTAAATTAGTTGCTAAACTTTAAACAAGACATTAAAACGAAGGTTTATTCTTCACAAAGTCAGTTTAGACTAGGGTTTCTCAACCTTGGCCAGTTTAAGATGTGTGGACTTCAACTCCCAGAATTCCCCAGCCAGCCACACTGGCTGGGGAATTCTGGGAGTTGAAGGCCACACATCTTAAACTGGCCAAGGTTGAGAAACACTGGTTTAGACATTACGTATTATAGCCATATGGTTTTCTTTTTCTCTCTCTCCAGTTCTTGAACAATAACATACCTAAATGAGCATATTTTCATTAAGGACATGTTTGAACTGATTTAGTTTGGTGATTGTTTTAAAAAATCCTTTGAATTTATATAACATATTTATAGGTTTAACCTATATTGTGTTTGGGATCTCAGGTACCTATGGCCCTGTAGGATGAATCAGGAGGATTATCTCTCAATTATATTTGCAAGGGTTTTCAAAAGTTGAGTTCCAAGGTGTTTATTTATTTATTTATCAAATTTGTCACCGCCCATCTCCTCTGAATGGAGGGACTCTGGGCAGTTTACAACATAAAACAATAACTATATAATAAAATTCCAATATAAAATATAGAATAAAACAATTTTAAAAACTACCAAATATAATAAAATCCTGATGGCTATGGTCTCATTCAGTCATTGCGTAGGAGGGGCACTTCAAGGCACTAGCCAACCCCAAGTATGACTATTCTCCTCCCTGCCCCAAGCCTGATGGCAGAGCCAGGTCTTCAATTCCCTCCAGAAGGCTAGGAGTGATGGGGCTAATTTCACCTTTGGGGGCAAGACATTCTAAAGGCCGGGCGCCACTGCAGAGAAGGCCTGTCTCCTGGACCCCACCAGATGGAATTCTCTTGAAGACAGGGTCTGCGGCATGCCCTCTCTGCATGACCAGGTGGGACAGGCTGATGCAGCGGGGAAGAGGTGGTCCCTCAGGTAACCTGGTCCCATGCCATGTAGGGCTTTAAAGGTGATAACCAACACCTTGAATTGGACCAGGAAGCAAACTGGTATCCAGTGCAGCTCGTGAAGCAAAGGTGTTATATGTGCCCTTCTAGGGGCACCAAAAATAGCCCACACGGCCGCATTCTGGACCAGCTGAAGCTTCTGGATACTCTTCAAGGGTAGCCCCATGTAGAGCGCATTGCAATAGTCTATATGGCAGATAACAAGGGCATGAGTGACTGTCCGAAGGGCCTCCCAATCCAGGAAAGGGCGTAACTGGCACATAACACGAAGCTGTGCAAAGGCCCTTCCAGCCACGGCTGCCACCTGCTCTTCGAGCAGGAGCTGTGAGTCCACGAGGACCCGCAAGTTACGCACCAGGTCTGTCTGGGGCAGTGCAACCCCATCCAGAACCAAAGATGACAAAGTCCCGGATACAGCAGAGCCCTTAACCCACAGCCACTCCGTCTTACCATGGTTCAGCCAAAGCCTGTTGTTCCCCACCCAAACCCCTAGAGCCCCCAGGCACCTGGAAAGGGCAGCTACGGCATCACTTACTTCACCAGGGATGGAGATATACAACTGAGTATCATCAGCATACTGATGATACCTCATCCCATGATGACGGATGATCTTGGCCAGCGGTTTCATGTAGATGTTAAAAAGGAGAGGGGAGAGTACTGATCCCTGCGGCACCCCACAGAGAAGGGGCTGTGGGGCCAACCTCTCCTCCCCTAATACCACCGACTGGGACCGGCCCTGGAGGAAGGAGGTGAAACTGCGCAGAACTACGCCACCCACCTCCAGCTCCCTGAACCTACCCAAAAGGATACCATGGTCGATGGTATCGAAAGCCGCTGAGAGATCAAGAAGAGCAAGGATGGATGCACTACCCCCATCCCGCTCCTGCCAAAGATCATCCATAAGTGCGACCAATGCCGTTTCTGTCCCAAATCCAGGCCTGAAACCTGACTGAAAGGGTTCTAGATAATCCGTTTCCTCCAGAACCCTCTGGAGCTGTAATGCCACCACTTTCTCAACCACCTTCCCCAAAAAGGAGAGGTGGAAGACTGGACGAAAATTATCCAGTACAGTAGGGTCCAGCAATGGTTACTTGAGGAGGGGTTGTATCAGCGCTTCCTTAAAGGCAGTTGGGAACAACCCCTCCCTCAAGGATGTATTGACCATTGCCTGGACCCAGCCACATGTCACCTCCCGAGCTGCCTTCACCATCCAGGAGGGACATGGATCTAGATGACAAGTGGTGGCATTTACTGTTCAGAGGATCCTGTCCACTTCCTCAGGTCCAACAGGATCAAACTGTTCCTAGATAACTTTACTCATTGTTTACTCATTGTAAAAGTATATAGGACTGCAGACCACAATTTTAAGTAAAATAGAATTAAAGATTGAAGAAATAAATGTGAAGCAATTTCCTTGTTTTATTTATTGCCAGAAAATCATTATTTTTCTCTTTCCATGTGTACATTTCTGAAAGCCGGTACCACTAAGGTTGGTTAAGAATCCTAGCAGCATTGATGCACCCTAAAAGAGGCTTTAATCAAATTACAAATTACTCTGTGTTTGTTTGTTTTTCATCCAGGGACATTCATGATCTTCCCAGAAAAGATTTTGGAACCTCCAATAGACTCTTGCCATCCTTATTGATTTATTCTTGAAAGAAGAATCATTTGTCATGATATTTATTGACAAATTAGTGCCTGTGGCTTAAAATATCAGTGATTACCATAGATAGGAGTGGGAAATGGGCATTTTGCTTCATTTTGAAACTGACATCTCTTATTGGATGCTTTATTTCTCTCCAGTAGAGCTGCCACATTATTAAAACTAGACTCTCTGGTCATGGGTCATGGTTGTTGTTTTTCCTCCTGAAACAGGTACAAGAATAAATCAAACTAGTGTTCCAGTGTGCCTTGCATTTTGGCCTTCTATTTATGGTGAAAGCTTCCTTGCCAAGATAAAGGTCAGCTCTTCATCACTAGCCTGCATGCTTCCCAACAGTGATTAGAATGTCATATTAGTTTCTATTCTCAGCATCTTTTGTTTCATAAATCCAGTATTGACTAGAACCAACATTCACTTCTAGCCTTTGCCAGAAATGTGGTTGAAAGCTTTGGGAATCTGAGCTGCTATTTCCCATGGTGAACAAAAAAGCTGATAGTATTGTGCTAAATAGTTATTGATTCTTATGAAAGTTGTGTCACAGATGCCAAACCATGAAATGTAAGCAGAAATAACCTGAGGGCTGAGAGGGGAGACAACCTCTGGCATCTCCAGATAGGGCAAGAGAAATGCCTAGCAAAACTCTGGAGAACTGGTTCCAGTCAATATCAGCTATAATGGTTAGATGGGTCAGTAATTTGACTCAACATTAAGCATATCTGTTTCTTTGCTTAATCATTTGCCCTAATCTGTCTCACAAGTATTACTGCATTCTGTGCCTGACTGCCACTTACTCTCCTACTCTGCTAAAGAAACATTTAAAAAGTGTTCCCAGGAGATTTAGATGTTTATCACTGATGGAGTCCTATATTCCACAGACTTTAAATATGATGTTCTACCCACATTGTATCTTCATGCAAGCCCAACCATAAACATACAAAGTTGTGGCTTAAGAAATCAACGCTAGTTCCCCGGACTCCTTGTAGGGCATATAACTAACTCTTGACTAGCTTGTGAGGCTTTTTTTTTTCATTCCAGGTATGTTCTGTCAAAAAAACCATGATGGTTTAACTATGGGGTATCTGATTTCTTCCACAGTCTTTGCCAGATGTTGATGCAGCTGTATTAGAAGATGTCTGTTCTACCTAGTAATCTTCTGTTTGGCCCCCAAGCATATTTAATGAGCATATTTGGATGCCGTAGTTTATCATGCCTTTAGTACTGATTATTTCTCCACTGTTTAGGGAATGTATATGAACAGTACAGTCATGTATACCATTTCTCACAGGTGACTGGGATGAAATTTCTCTCATTTTGTTTTTCACATAAGTCACCAGATACAGCAATAACAACTTCTAATAATTACTGAACTGGTTGTGGGATTAAACCAGTGACTTAAGAATGGGTTGCTGTGTATTCCAGAGGCAAACCCCAGAGCTATCTCTTACCCTCTTCCAGGCAGCCGTGATTAAAATGTTCTGAGAAGTCAACACTGGATCAATAGAAATGATCTACAATGAACAAATCATATACTTAGTGTGCTCAGTGTGGTGATGGCTGCCTTTGTCACTGAATGTGGCTTATAGTCTTGGTGAAGACTCAATTTAATCTCTAAATCTAGAGTTTTAATCTTACTATAATGCATTGGCAAAATCATGAATATGAAATGCAGAATATGAAAGGCTCATAGCCTGCTTCTAATACTGTTGTTGACAAGTTGTCATTTAGGTTCATGACAGCTTTTTTTTTTTGGCAAGTCAGATATTCACTTTATTTATTATGCTTTTTATTTATATCCTACCTTTTCGATTAGAGAGCAATAAAACACATAATGAAATGGTTCTTCTCTTTTTGGAAACCCACAGAGTTTAACAAGAAGAATAAAACCATTCCATAATGTGTTCAACAAAACAGAAATCAAAATGGGCTCTATAATGCTTATTTTCAGGGGCACCACTAAAGAGACTTCAATGCCTATCAGTAATTATCGGGCATGTCTGAGAAGCATAACCAATGTCATCTTCAAAAGAATTTGGCATCCATTCTGAGATCTTGTGTATTCCTCTCTAAACTGCTATCCTTACATATCTTTAAAGGAGGCATATGATGCCATTCCCAATGTATGATCGATCAGTCTACCAATGTATGATCCTTCCTCCATTCAAAACATTTCCTTTCCTTTTTTCTTTTTCAAATCTTTGCAACACTATTTAGTCAGTTTTCCACATTCCAATAGCTTTCCCACCATGTTTCTTTATCATTCACAGTGAAATTCTAGAGGCTAGAGTAAGATCAAATGTATATTGTAGCACTGCCTTCAAATGGGCTTTGATATGTAACTTTCTAAAAATATCATTTGCTGGAAGAATTAGGAGACTGGGATTACAGAAGCTGCAAAAGGAAATTTATTTATTTCTTCCCCTACTGATATCCTAAGGAAAACTTTAGCTAAATGGGGCATTATGTCCCAGAGAAAATTCTTACTTTGGAGGACAGAACTTTCTTCATAACCATAAAAATGGTAAGAAATTGTCCTCCATGTATCTTGGAATCTTTTTAACGAACACTTATCCCAGCTGATACTCTTTAAAAACCAGAAACCTGCAACAAATGTCATGTGCAGTTGCCTCAACGGCTCTGAGCCAGAAATTCTGTTTTTCTTCTGAAAATGGGTCACATATAAGAAGAATGAGACAATAATCTGAGAATTTATATTGTGTTTTCTTGAGTGTTCAAAGTACTTTGCATACATTATCTTGAATGCTCAAAGTACTTTGCATATATTATCTTAGTAATCATCCAAACCACTCTGGAAAATATACCAGTATTATTATGCTGTATTGCACTTGAGACAACGAAGTAGACAGAATAGCTTGTTTAAGACCAGTTGGTTAGTTTATTACTGAACTGAATATGAACCTGGGATTTCAGTGCAGACTTTAGACATACACTATAATAATTTCCATGTATTAGATAAGGATTTTTTTTCTATATTTAATTAAAAACATGATGCCGTCAGTCAAATAACATGAAGGTAGCCATACATAATTAAAAATAACCCAATACATAAAATGGTGAAATGAACAAGACAATTAAAACAACCAAAAAGGCATTCCACTCAACTGGACCCAAACATTTGGGGGTAATCCAGGTTGCCACCATTTTCTAATGGCAAGCAGAATTGCGGCCTGTCATATATGTGGTGGGGGGATGTTCTTGGCATCCTGTGCTAGCCTTAAGTTAGTCTTGTTAACAGCATCTCTGTAAATGTGGGCTACCTGTATATAGCTACCTGTATGCCAGGAATTTTCAGCTTTGAAACTACTTGGCCAAGAGTATAATGAAACCTAGCAAATGTTAAATTTATTACTTTTTTTAAAACCATCCTGGGATATTATATCACATAATAGGCACTGTTAGAGCAGAGTCCATGTGTAGCCACTAAAGGACATATTTGCTTCAGTGTGTCTCATGGCAGCTACGTCTGGGGGAAAAAAGGAAAGAAAGTGAATTCAACACTTAGGAGGGGTACCAGATTGATGGCCCTACCTTAGAGTAAAAACAGTGATTTATAGGGGGCACAAAAGAAGCTTTCTAAACATTGCTCTAGCAAAGTTCCCAGCTCTCATCTAAAAGCTTTACTTCCCACCTTTCAGATTTTGCAAATTGTCTTAGGTGATCTCAGTACTAGCCAAGGTTGGGACTGTGTACAATTATCAATAGTTACACATCTGTCAACAGCAATGGTTTGTGGCTCCTCTACCTGTGTGGCTCAAGATGATACAACTATACTGCAGCATGGGCATGCACACGTTCATTGGAGAAAAAAAAAATCTGCATTGCAGCACTGCATAATTAATTCCAGGCATAAACCAACACAATGAGGCATCTGTGACAATGTATACATAGCAGGATATGATAGAACATATAGCATTTGAGAAAATTGGAGTAAAATCTATGTTCAGTGGAATTCAAGATAAATGCAGTACAGTATGTCTAAGGTGAATTAAACAGATAATGAGGATGCCTCACTAAGTATATTGTGGTTGACATGTAAAGGAGAATGCATTGCAAACTATTGGTTCATGTCTGTGCTACACCATTTATACGACATCATTTGGGGGGCAGCATGTGGATCATTCTTTTGTCACAACAGAAATGTGTGAAAGCTCATTAATTGAGGGACAGATACAATGCACCTATGATCTATTTCATTTGGATAAGTTTGGTGACTTTTAGATCCGATTTATTGCACAAGGATACCTATTAAAGAGATACATTTTTCACAAGAATCATGGGGAGACAGCCGTTTTCTGCACCAACTCTATCCCAGACGATCCCACCTTTTTAAAAAAAAAAACTTTCAAATTATAGAACTCTCTGAAAACACATCCTCTACAATGATGGCTGCTGTTCCTAAGTGGTATGATACAAATTTTGGATATCCAAAAAGAGAAGGAGTTGTTCCTGAGTTGTTTCTGATTTAGTCAGAACCGAGTCATTGTGGAAAGAAGGGCTGGTGTGTTCCCACTCCTTTTGCTTTGAATTACAGGGTTTAGTGTGCACAAATCCTGTAGAGTCCACAAAGCTCTAATTAACACCCACAGTGAAATATCTTTTGTTAAACTGGTCATTAAGCACACTTTTAACTTTGCTGTAGAAAAAAAACATGCTAGCCTCTGATGAAGGGATATACTGCCAATGCTGACAGGCCCATAATTGAACTAACTCTAAATATAACGTATGTGCCTTTACCTTTTTTTTTTCCTCCAGGCCTTGAAAAATATATTAATAATTAACTATATACTTTGCTTTAAGAGAAATTCAAGAGAGTTTCACTCCCTGAATAAATGACTTGACTCTCAGAAAGCTTCATACTATATGTATTGGCTTCATCTTTGCTTGTTATAGTGCCCTTTGCCTCTTGCTCACCTCTCATAGAAACTTGCCTGCCAGGTAAGATTAGCTTCGCAGAGATGCCCTCTGGGGGCATCTCTCCATTAGAATTAGGTGAGTGGCAACTAGAGGAAAAACAATACCTCCCCACAAGAGATTTCCATTCACCGTTGTTGTAGCTTAGATGCCAACAGCGTCTTGATGTCAAGCTTGTAATGTTTATAATATGGTGATAAAATGATTGAATGTCTTTGTTGCCCCCAGAATGGAGCAGGCAAAGAGCATTTCTCAGTGGCCTGGCCTGGCCTGGCCTGGCCTCCCTGGTTTCAGCAGTACAGCTCTGGTTTTTGAAACTATGCCAGTGCGAACGGGGTGGGTGGGAATCATCTTATAGCCCTTCACACTGAATACAAAAATGAAAGACATTTTTCTTCTCTAACTTAGCACCATTCTACATCACCGCATGAGTTATTAGGATTGGCTGCAGTTTGGTCAGTTCTCTGTGTATCTTGTTCATGTTGGCCAGGTTATATGAACAGTTTTGACTGGATAAAGTTCAGCTAGCCTATATATATATTATTGGCCAGAGCTTGCCAGCTGATTGTAAGGAATTCATGCACATTATGCATAGCCTTTAATAAGCTTAATTTTTGTCCGATAAAAATAGTTTTATTAAGTGTGACCCACGAAGATTCCAAGAAATTTTCAAGTGATCTGCATTTTTTTAAAGAAAATTATTACTGTTGTTATAGAAGACAGGCAAAGCTGTGAACAGAATGCAGATTCTGCAGAAAAAGCAAGAATGTGAAGTTTCTCTTCCTACCCAAGAGTAGGAAGATGCTGTCTTTATTTCTAAAAAAAGTTAATGATTGGTGTAGAAAATGCAAAGAGAAGGTTGAAAGAATGTCTCTTACGTGTCATGACTCATTTTATTTATTTATTTATTTATTGGATTTCTACCCACTGCAATCTTAGATTCTTGGCGGTTTACAAATAAGATAAAACAATACATTGAAAACTAAAGCAAGAAAATATAACCAAAGAACATAAAACATATAAACCCAAATATAAACCCAAATAATCTGTCATTGCAACCCAAATGCCCTCTGGAAGAGCTTTGTCTTCAGCTTCTTCTGGAAGATAGCCAAGGGAGCAGCTAATCTCATCTCAAGTGGAATGCCACTTCAGAGGACCAGGGTTGCCACTGAAAAACAGTACCCTTGAATGTCAGCTTCCTTAGTATCCAGAAATGGAGAAAATCAGCTGTTTATTCCAATACAACAGCAACAGTCATCCCAGTTTTATTTATTTATATATCAAATTTAGTCACTGCCCATCTCACTCACAGAGCGATTCTGGGCGGTTCCAGTGGAAAGATGCAGTCCTGTGGGTAACCTTGTGCCAAGCCATAAAGGACTTTATAGGTGAACACCAGAACTTTAAATTGCACCCAGAAGCCAACAGGCAACCAGTGCAGGACCTGCAATATGGGTGTCACATGCTCCCAATAGCCTGTGACAACCTGGGTTGCTGCAATTTGAACCAGCTGAAACTTCTGGATGGTTTGTAAAAATAGTCTCCAGTAGAGCATGTTGCAGTTGTCTCCACTTGCACTATCATTTTCCAAATTGCTTCTTGTTGTCTCTATGAACCTTAAGTATTATTTTTTCCAAATTCCTGGCATAATTGTGAACACATATCTCTATTCCCTCTGCCCAGCACATCTGTTCATTCATTTATTCATTCTTTCTTTATCCTGCCTTTCTGCACAAATGTCCAAGACTACAGCTGAAATATAGAATATCAGAAGGTTAAAAACCTATCTTAAATTTAATACTAAAATTAAACTAAAAATAAACTAATCAAGTATCTGTATTGATTTTCTAAAAGCAAGGAGAGAGTTGGGGCAGATGCAGCTCCTGAAGACAGCATTCTGTAGTCTAGGGAAATGACAGGAGAAGTCTCTGTTTGCCAACCTAGACACATAGACCCAGAAGAGGGAAGCACCTTGAGAAGGGTCTCTCCTGAAGTTCTTAATGGTAGAAGAGCTGCCTCAGTCAGATCCTAATCCTTTTCTCATAGCCTTCTCTTAACCTAATTCCTTCTTTCTTCAAATTCTCAGTCTCCTATTTGTCTTCTGTTATGCTTTCCGAGTTCTCTAATAAGACCCCTCATTTCTGGGCCAAACAATATAATTTATTTAAAATTGGGATGGCAGCAGTTAAAAGTGAGCTGAGTCTAGGCAATCGTAGAGTTTATGTCTTTCTCCAGTTTTACAATAGAATCCACACATGCAGGAGGATACAGTACAGATGCCCAGTTGATCTTCCTCCCCTGTGTTGCTGACCCCTCCATTCTAAGCCCCCTCCTTCCTCCTGGAGAGTATACAGCTCACCTTCTGCTTCCCAATGCACCCACACACCCAAACCCATAGATATAACACAAGGGGAGAGCAGAAGCATGAACACTTGTGTAGCACAGATGCACCCACTCTGGTTATACCCCTTCACACATAGAGGCAGCTGTCAAACTCTTGACCTCTGCCTCAGACTGAAAGTAACCTTTGCCAAGCACAATTCTCATAGTCTCTTTAGCAAGGTCTATTAACAAGAAAGAGGTAGCCTATAACAGTTCCAGGCACTGAACTATTTTCCTGACATGCTGCCAATATATCCCTAGCATACATTAGGATGGAGTCTTCATTTTTTTTCTTTTTCTACCTTTCTGCGAACCAGTAAACCAGCAGGTTTCTTCACTGTTGAAGGAGCTTGCAGGTGGCTTTATATAAAAGTCTCCTGAAACTTTATTAGTCTGGAACCTGAGCATCACAGCAATGCATAATCACTCACCCACACTGCCTGATTAATCCCTGGGAAAAAGCTACACACACAGATGTGTCCTGTGGTCAGTGCTGGTAAACAGATTGGAAAGAATTCCAGAAGGCCTGCTCTCTCTTTTTCCATTTACAGTGCCTTCGGTATGCAGTGGCTGTATGGCTCAAAGCTGGTCAGTTCCACTCCTTTGAGGCACCATTTCTATGACTGCTTGAGCATCATAGTATAATGATACGTTGGTATCTGAAAGAATCACCTCTAAAACATTTTACTTAGTATCAGCCTATTTTATTACTAACAATCATTATTTCTTCATTTATATCCCATTTTTTAAAATGCAAATCCTCTTAAGGTATATTCAGGTAAAATGAAAATACAGTAATGAAATCAGAAGGCAATATATAATATGCTAGTATTCTTATTACAGTTCAGGTGGAGCAGCTATGAAGTCAATTTCATCTGCTTCTCTTATACTCTAATGTGTAGTCATGAAGTGCAGACTTAGATGTAGATCCCAGCTTCCCTGATGTGAATGAAATGGTTCATGTTCACAGAGCAGAATTTTCCTGTGTCCTGCTTCTCTCAGCAGCCTTCTGAAAATCTCTTAACAGTTAAGGGACCCCTTAAAAATAGTGTGGAATATGGTGTGAGTGATTGAAATAAAGGAAAGGAGTGCGAAATAAACTTGCTTCCACAAATATAGGCAGAGTCTTGGTCCGTGCCATGGAGCTGAGCTGCTTTTGCACTGCAAACTCCCTCAGATCTGAAAGTAAGTTTGAATACAAATGGACATTTAGAGGATTGCACTGTTAAAACCTTTTTACTCTGAAACAGTTAATGTAGAGACAAATCTTTTGGCTTCCTTAAACAATTCAACTTCCAGAGAGAGAGATCTGGTTTCATTGTCCTGATATACTGCAAAAGAATAGTTAATTTTCCAGAATATACTCTCCTTCCTGCTATTGTTATTAACCACTAAGTCAATTAGGTGCTTTGTTTTGTTTTTTTCTTTAAAGGGCCCCAAGCCTTCCTCAGGTTTCACGTTTTCACTGCATAGCTGATCATTTAGGGAACAGGCTTGTTCCAGACAGCTTTAATTAAACTGTACTGCAAAACCAGATATAGATCAATGGAAATGATCCATAACAAGGGGCTAATCGTGTATTTAGCAGTGTTCAGTCCAGTTCAATCACCTTCTCTTGTTTCTGTGGCTTTACTTTCTTGTGGCAAAGGCTGAATGTGTGCGTGGTTGTGGGTTTTTTTCCCCTTTAATCCATCCCATTAGAGGCCATGTGCTTGGGCTTCAAGGGAGACAAGACCTGTCTGCAATCTGCCAGGGATTTAGAAACATCAATAATATGTGAACAGTCGTGTTGGTACTGGTCGAAGGGTTAAGTGCTCAGCGCACCAGGGGCACCTCTTTTGGGACTGGGACTCTTAGTTGACTGTTAGGAACTTGATCCACTGTGAAGCTTCCCTTTAAAGCACATGCAGCAATGAAGCTTTATTAGCTTTGGGATTTAAAGACACGTGCTAAATGATACTACAGTATATTTGATTTAAGTGCAGAGGATGTATCAGAGAAAGGAGCATAGTGATACCATGTGGGGAAAAAAGCCACATATTCTATCAACAGTCGTGCTTTCTCACTGCAACAATTAAATATCTTCTTCCTCAGCTAAGGGTATAGTTGCAACTAGTCCTCAGGCAGGAGCATTAGGTATGTTTGCCACCTGAGCTGACCAAATATATATTTTAAAAGGCGGAATAAAAATGTTATTATTGCTGTTATTGTTGTTATTGCTCTGCTCTGTCTGGGAAATAAGAGTCTTATTCCTAAAGTATGTATAGGTTTTATATAAATTTGTGCACACTCTGGCTAACAATCTGATCAAGTCAAATACGTTCATTGATTTTCCTTTCAAGTATGGAACACTCAGTGCAGCTCCTTTTGTGATTTAATAGACAATTGCAAAGTTTAAAATTTAAAAGCTACATTGCCTACCACAAAATGTCACGTTGAATGGTTCATTCTCTTTGATAGCTGTTCTCTTTGAAAATAAGATGTGTTATCATTTTTATCCTGTGATTTTGTTATTTGCTTCATTATATGTTTAAGAAACCTTCTTAAATAATTTGAGGAAAATAGCAGTCCTTTAGAAAATTTGATGTGTATAACACATGTTAGTGAATAGCTCCCATCCAGTAACAGTTATGGCCAAGATCCAGTGAAAATATATAGTGAAAGTACAAGGGATTTCACTGAAGTGAAGGCAATTTTTGCTAAATGTGGCCTTTCTGCCTCATAATCATTTGACAAATATATAAGAATTGTAAGTGCAGGTACATTTCCAGTTACCTCATTGTTGCAATACCGCTTAGTTAATGAGAATATTGATGGAATACATAAAATGAGTAGTTGCTTTGAACATGGAACATGAAGTCCTTTTGACCTCTGTGGTGAATATTGATCTTGGGTCTAGCTTTGTCAATATTCACCTCTGCCATCAACCATTTCCATCTGTTAACAGCTTTCTAGCATTGTGACATCTGCATGGGAAGACATTGGGCAATGATCTGACTGCCCTATTTTTTACAAAGACAAAATCAGTGTGAGGATTCTGCACAAATTGTTCACAACCTATAATAATGGGAGAAAATAATCTTTTTGCCTTTTGAATCCAGTGGTACTTACTTCAAAGTAGACCTTTCTTGATAGCATTGTGGAAAACAGGAGAGGAAAATGTTTGAATGTTGTCTCTTCTTTTTAACTTAAGGCTGCTTAAATTTACAGTCTTATAAGACACTGGTCTTATAAGCACTCTGAGAGTGACATGTAGCCCGAAGTAGTCAATCTCTGCCCCCCAAGTCCCATTTTTGCCACTTCAGGTTCTGTTACTGTGTCCCTGGAAGCCCCTCTGCCTTTGAGATGGGGGAAACACATAGAAAACTAGTGTGCTGTAGTGATTATGCTGTTGACTGGCCCTGGGAAGACCAAATCCATCATCAGCCAAAGACATTCAGTAGGTGACTTTGGACTATTCTTTTTCTCAGCCTAACCTTCCTCACAGGATAGTTGTGATGGAGAAATATGTGAGGAGGGAGCACTCTGTATACTGCCTTGAGCTCCTGAATGAAAAGCAAGATATAAACCTAAGAAAATAAAATAAATACCATAGTGTAAATAATAAATATATATTAACCTAGTTCAAACAAGCTAACAAAGAAAATTCCCAAATGTAGGACATGAATGATATAGCCCTATCCACACTGAGTCACTGCTCCACCTGCTGCATCCTCTTGACTACAAAAGTCATCCACTCCTGCATATACAATAGTTCTTATTTGAGAAAAAGCCTTATTGAACTCAGTGAGGCTTCTGACTAGGTGATGATAGGATTTGCTCTAAAAATACAAAACTAATGCACCATGGATATACAGGTAGTCCTCATTTAGGAACTGCCTTGTACAGTGATCATTAGCAGTTATGACAGTGATGAAAAGTAACTCTGTGACCAGTCCTTGCGTTTATGACCTTCAAAGGTCTGTAAAGCAAAGGAAAGCTGAAGTAAGATTGTAAGCACAGTCACGGTTTCACTTGGTGACCACTTCACTTAACAACTGAGTTGCTGGTCCCAATGTTGGTCGCTAAATGAGGACTACCTAAACAATACAGTATCTCAGCAGAATGCAAACATAATAAATAGTTACATAGTTTAAAGCTACTTTGCTATTCATTGGGATGTTTGAGGAAGACGAAGAAGGTTCTCGGCCTTTTTTTTCTTCTTCTTCAAATGATTCCAAGTTTTGCAAATCACAAGGTTCTCCAGAATTCTCTAATAACTTCCTCTTGATTATGGATATTGCTGTATTGGCTTCATCAATTAGGCACCCTCCCTATATCATTAACTTAATATAAATATATCTAAATATATCTAAATACATCTATCTATCTATCTATCTATCTATCTATCTATCTATCTATATGTATATATGTATGTATGTGTGTGTATGTATGTATGTGTATATATATATATATATATATATTTAGTGCCCATATTATCAGAGAGAAGCTTTTGTTGCTGCTTCATATGAATTAATATTAAGCTAATAAATAGAAACAACAAAATAATGCCTCCCCCCCAAAAAAAACCTACAGTGTCCACAAGATTCCACTTTGTCTCTGTAACAGAATGGACAAGGGAAACACTGTCTTCCATCCTGTCATATGACCTTGAAAACATGCAAAACTCACTTCTAGGTGATCAAATTAGATCAGAAGAGAATCAGATGAGAGACAGTCACATAGAGGGGGAAAGTTGAAGTAGACTAAGAAGCTGGCAGGAGGGAGTTGTAGAAAAGATTTGGAGAGAAAGAGAAAGAAGGATAACAGCTAGTAAGAAAAAAAAAAGTTGGAATTAGGGAGTCTCAGGCTGCTGTAGAGAGGCATGGTCCAATATGACTCAGAACCACTGAAGAGGAATTGGCAAAGGGTCTCTGTGTAAGGACAATGTCACTTGCGGGACCTATTATAGAGAGTCAGGGAAATGACCTTGACAGAAATATGCAAGAACCTTTACCTAGGCAAAAGGGGCTGAAACATTATTTAAGTCCTGAGAAGCATAACAGTATTCATAAGCAACTTAGCCAGGGTATAAGGAGAGTAGGTAAAGGCTTGCAAGATTGATATCTACATACGTAGACCAGACCAGAAAAGCAACTCAACACTCAAAGGCTACTGGAGTTGGGCAGCTAATACATTTAAATAAATAGATAAATAAAGAATAATATCTCCACAGGAAGAGAAGAACTATACTTTATTGAGATAGGCTATAATAACAGAATCTTGCAAGCCTGATTGTAATTATAGAAGAGGTTTGGAAGTAAAGAGAAGAAGAGGATAATGAAGTGCAGCAAGGTGGATGGACTCAGTTTCAGTGGCGATGGGTGCTCTCTTGGAAGACTTGAAAGACTAGTTAGGGACACATCATCAATAGAGAAAATCTATGTGGTCGCTAGGAGTCAACACTGACTTGATGGTACATAATCGTTTATTTATGCATTAATGACAACTGAACTGAGTTCTAGCTGCAGTTTATTTTATTTTACTGAAATTATTGAAAAGTATATCCCATTCTCTAAACACTGATCAGGGCATTTCCATAGAAATCAACTTAATAATCAAGTTCTAAGGCGAACAAATCATATATGACATTACAAACTTCCATGTCTTCAGATTACAATCTGAAACATCTGCAGAAAAACAAAAATTTTGATTATCATTTTCTTTCTTTGCATTCTGCCTGTCAGAGGGCAGAAGCAAGAGCAGAGGACAATAGCCTACCTCAGTGTTTCTCAGCCTCAGCAACTTTAAGATGTGTGGACTTCAGCTGGCTGGGGAATTCTGGGAGCTAAAATCCACACATCTTAAAGTTGCTGAGGCTGAGAAACACTGGCCTACCTGACTATTGTTCCCCAACCATTTACATTCAGAGGCAGCAAATAACCCCACAATTGGGAATATCTAGGAACAGCTCAAGACCCAGAGGTAGACCCAACAGCATGAGCCAGCCTCCTAGATCCTGAACTACTAAGCTTATTTTCATAAACAACTATCTTGTCACCATTTATTACATGAGTTTACTTACATGCTTTCTGGACTTATGCCGGTCTAATCAGAACCAGGTCTCACTGAATTGGATGGGTTGTATTCATGGATAAAGCTGCAGTCTTAGTTAATTGAAATTCTGTTGTGGGGGTTAATGTATTGAGTAGGAAACACAACTTAAAATCAAGCATCCCAGCTTCTGTATTTTAACAGTATATTCTTGTTCCACAGTTACGGCATAACCATTGGCTGAATTTTAATCAGGTTATTTTTCATTTCTGTCAGGAAATTTTGTTCCTTTATAATATGTTAATTTTTTATAATAGTGATATGTTGAAAGCTTGAATGAATAGCGAAGTATCATCACATCTCTTTCTTTATATTACAGGACTCCAAGGATGCCTTGAAGAACAAATGGGCAAAAAAGCACCAGTTTTAATTATGGTACCTGTAGTGGATTTGCCAGGAAACAAAATTATTCACATAGCATCTTGGCTCAGCCAGTAGCGAAGGATCTATTATTTCAGCGTATATTCCATCATGAACAAGAAAATATCAATAACAGAGTTATTGATGAAGTTATTACTAAGCACGCTATGTATTATCCAATATTAATAAGCACATTTAAACCTGGAATATTTGTCAACTATTAATTCTTTTTCCTACCTGTCTTCTGACAGAGAATTCAGAAATAATGTCCATAATTCCAAAATCCTCTAGAATTCTTGTATTTTTCATATTAAAATCAGAATTGTGCTTCATTGCTTTAATGTGGTTTTCACTCATCAGATGAAGTTTTTGGAAGTGTCTTATTTCCTTATATATTGCAGTAATTTAGGGGCAAAAGCTCAACATGTTTCCAATACGTAGCTGAAAATTATATTCGTTTAGTAATTCCATGAAATATATGCAAAGTGTTTTCTTAAAATGAAGTTCACCTTCCATTTAATGAATCAAATATAAGTGAATTGTGGCTTAAGCCATCATTATCTTTTGGCACTTACAGTGAATTATCCTGGGCAGGATTCTATGTATTTGTTTCAAAGAGACCGTCTCTCTTGTTTTTTAATTAACTTCTGCAAATGTTTGCCAAATTAAAGACTTATTTTGTAATTTTTGGAACTGGGCTTCAAAGTATGCTTTATTAAACTTTCTGTTCTATAGGTACCCTTTCCTCATGCATACTTGGGTTACACTTCTGTCTGGAAGAGCTTTGCAAATAAATACAGCTTGGCTCCTACCAAAACCTGTTTTAATATGATGTGGCTTAGACATGTATAAAGAGTTTGGCCTTTCCTACCACATGTCTCTTTGTAAAAAGAAAATATGTCCCTTTTCAAAGCAGATTAAACCATTAGTTAGAATCATTTGTTGAAGGAGAAGTTTGGAGGCTGCTTAAAATAGGGACAAGATAGCCTTAGTTATTAATGAATTAATAAAAAGAAGATCAGACAAATGACAACAGCAGGTACAGCAACCAGCCTTAGAATTGGGAATGATGATACTGAAGTGGTAGATAGTTTCTGTTTTTTAGGATTGACTATCAACAGTAAATGGACCAGCAGTAAATAAATACACTACAGAGTAGTATTTAGTAAGGCAACAATGAAGACTTTTGGAAAGTTATTCAGATGCCATGATATAGCTATACCTACAAAGACTGGAATCATGCAAACAGTGGTTTTCTCTGTCACACTCTATGGAAGCAAAAGTTGGACTTTGAAAAAGCAGGATAGAAAGCATATTGATGCTTTTGAATTTTTTGATTTTTTTTTTTTAATCTGGAGAGCCAGTTTGGTCTAGTGTTTAAGGCACCAGGCTAGAAACCAGGAGACTATGAGTTCTAGTCCCGCCTTAGCCATGGAAGCCGGCTGGGTGTCCTGTTCAGACTATGAGGCGGCCAGACAAACTCTTTATTTAAAACAACTATTTACAACAGTTGAGTCCTCGTGAATAAATAAAGCAAAGCAATTCCAATCAAGACCACCAATGATGAACAGACAAGGCTGTAAGATCTGACTGTGGCAGAACAGCAAGGCAGAATTCAGGTAACTCTCTGATCGAAGCTGTCAGACCTGGTGAAGCTAGAGTGCATGGCAAGGCAGAAGCTGGAGGCAAGGTTCCCTGAACTGGCACACAGATAGGACTGGGCTGACACATGGAGGCTAGGCGAGACTGGACTGGAACCTCTAGGCAAGGATTGGCTCTGGAGGCTAAGCTGGGCTAGACTGGAGAGTCTAGGCAAAGCTGAGATCTGGAAGCAAGGCTGAACTGGACTGGAGAGTCCAGGCAAGGCTTGAATCTGGGAGCACACCTGGATCGAGCTTTACAGGAAGGACTTGAAGAATCAAGACTGAGAAGTGACTCAGCAGAGCGGGAGAAATTGCAGTCGCTGATTGGACAAACTCCAGAGGGAGATTTGAAACCTCCAATCAGTGCTTGAGAGAGGAGAGCAGAGAAGCGCACAAAAGAGAAAGAAGCCCGATTGGCTGCTAAAGGAAAATGGTGCGAGAAGGAGAATAAAAAGGCAGGCACACCAGGAGCAAGCTGCCAGAGACAACTGATCCTTCGAGCTCAGAGCACCTGTGGAAGAGTCCTTACCAGCATCAGAAGCCTTGCCTGTAGCCAGCATGGAACCAGAGCCAGCGCCTTCTGCCATCATGGACTTGCTTCCTGTACCAGTTGCTCCAGTCAAGCCTCTCCTTGCCTTCCCTGCTCAGCACAGCCTTGCATCCAGCTCCAAGCCTCACCGCATCATTTCAGCATTATCCAGGTGTTCCTCCAGATCTCAGCCTTGCCTAGACGCTTCAGTCCAGCCCAGCCCAGCCTTGTCTCCAGATTCAAGCCTTGCTTAGACGCTCCAGTCCAGTCCAGCTTTGTCTTCAGATCCGAGCCTTGCCTAGATGCTCCAGTCCAGTCCAGTCTTGCCTCCAGAGCTGAGCCTTGCTGGTATGCTCCAGTCTAGTCTGACCTTGTCTCCAGATCTGAGCCTTGCCTAGACCCTCCAGCCCAGTCCAGTCTTGTCTCCAGAACCAAGCCTTGCCTAGATACCTCAGCCCAGTCTTGTCTAGCCTCCATTTACCAGCCTGATCCAGCCTGTGTGCCAGGGCGCAAATCTGAGTGTCCAGACTCTCCTCTGCCATGCACTCTAGCTCCTTCCAGTCTTGCAGCTTCAATCAGAGGATTGGCCAAGTTCTGCCTTGCTGTCTTGCCACGGTCTGACCCTGCAGTGTTGTCTGAGTGTCCCTTGCCATCTGGGTGGCCTTGATTGTTTATACAGTCTAATCTATTGCAAGAACTTTTGCTATTGTAAATAGTTAATTCAGTAAAGAATTTGATTAGTCATTCTGCCTGGCCATCTCATAGTCTGAACAGGACTACTATAGCCAGTCTAAATAAAAGTAGTAGTCAGTGTTCCAGGGAGTGTATTTCTTCATCTGGTCTTCCTTGTAGGGGTAACAGTGGGCTCCAATCAACATGAAGTTTGCCCACATCCTCAGGCTACACAAACAAGTACGGGCATGTGAGAGAAACATTTTAATCCAGTAAAGGCCTAGAGGAGACTAAGGTTTGCATACGGTGTCATCTTTCTGGAGCCCTCAAGCCAATAAGGCCAGTTAGTTAGGGCAATCCTCCTTCCAGAGCTAGAATCAGTTTTTCTGATAGACAGCTAAGCAGAAGAGATTTCTCAGGGATGGTGGAAATGGAGATGTAGGTAGAATCCCCTCTTCATTTAAGACTACTGGAACATACCACTAAAGTAGAATGTGACATTTATCAAGCTGCTTCCAACTTTCTCAAGCCATGACATCCAAATAATTAATATGAGTGATTTTACATGTAAGGGTGTCAGTCAGTGTTACAATATTGGGCTGCTATTATATGTATGGATGTACCATATGTATGTATGCAGTACGTAGATAAATTTGGATATGGCAAAAATGGGGTTCTTTGCAAACCTGTAGGTGTTGTCTACTATTTAAGTTTCAGTCTCTTCTAAGAATTTTTATTGTACACTAGTATGTTCTACTGGTTCAGAAGTAATAAACAGTCAATGCAATAGTCCAAGAAGATAACAGACGTGTTAGACTACAAGCCTATTGTAATGAATGCCTATTCTAAAACACTATCAGACTCATGAGCAGGAGTTCAGAGATATCTGATTTATTAAAGAATAGTATGCAGGATCACAAGGAAAGCTGAGAATGATAAAAGCGCGCCAAATGCAAACTAAAAACCCTTGGTGCAAATGAGATCCCTCCCCCCGTAGAATCTTCTCAAGTTCACAATCCCAGGTGCTCCTAACAGCTTCTGATGGTCTGTGGGAGAAGTCCTTGAACAGAGAACATAACCCAAAGACATTCCATTGTAATGAACACAGATACAGAGCTTGGTACAAGGTTTCACAGCAGCTCCCTCCCAAACAGAAACGTGTGTCACCGCCATGGCATGTGAAACGTTACGATGTACAGTGTACATTGAAACAGTGAACATGACATACTGCCCCCCAAAAGAAAGAAAACACTAAGCAGCAGGCTTCAAAGGGTAAGCCAAGTGGAAATGGCAAACTAAATCAGGAGCATTAACGTGGCGAGCAGAAACCCATTCAGGATGAGGAAAGTGTTTCCATCAGACCAAATACTGGAGGGTGCCTCGAAGCTTGCAAGAATCAACAACCTCCTTGACCTCAAAGTGCTGTTGGCCGTCAATCATGATCGGAGCAGGAGCAGGAGGTTGGGGATGCCAGCGGGAGGAGTGGTGGACAGGCTTGAGCAAGCTGCAATGGAAAACAGGGTGCAAGCGTTTCAAATTGTGAGGCAGGTCCAATTTAACAGTAACTGGATTGATAAGACCAACAATAGGGGAAGGACCAATGAACTTGGGAGCAAGTTTTTTAGAGGGTTGTGGTGACTTGATAAATTTGGTAGATAGATACACCTGATCCCCAATCTTGAAGTTGTGTTGCAAGGAACGATGCTTATCGGCTTGAAACTTGTAAGCAGCCTGGGCGTCAGCCAAAGCCTGTTGAATCACTGGCCAGGAATCAGCCAGCTTAACAGCCCAGTCAGAGGCAGAACATGTTTGGGAAGGGGGTTGTGGCAGTTCAGGGATGGGAGCAAAGTCGTGACCAGAAACCACACAAAAGGGGGTTTGCCCGGTACTTTGATGGACAGCATTGTTGTAAGCCACTTCAGCAAAAGGCAGTAACTCCACCCAATTGTCCTGATGGTAGTTAATGTATGCTCTAAGAAATTGTTCAAGAGTGGAGTTTAAAATCTCAATAGATCCATCAGTCTCAGGATGGGAAGAAGTGGACAGCACTTGTTTGGTGCCAATCAATTTTAAAAATGATTTCCAAAACTGGGAAGTAAACTGTGTCCCACGGTCGCTGACCAAACGGGAGGGGCTACCGTGGAGACGGTAGATGTGGATGAGAAATAGGCGCACCAATTGCGAGGCTGACGGGATGGATGCACATGGAATGAAATGTGCCTGTTTGGAGAAAAAATCTTTTACAACCCAAATGACAGTTTTCTTCTGACTGGGAGGAAGATCCACAATAAAATCCATAGAAATCTCATCCCAGGGACGGGAGGGGCTGGCCACAGGCTGTAGAAGCCCCTGTGGTTTCCCCACCCCCCCCTTACGTTTTGACATTGCAGGACAGGAAGCCACATAGTCTTTTACATTGCGTCTCAAGGTAGGCCACCAGAATTGATGACAAACCAAATGTAACGTTTTAACAAAACCAAAATGCCCAGCAAGTTTATCATCATGGGAACGCTGTAAAATGTCAGGTCTTAAAGTTTCGGGTACATAAAGGCGGTGTTGCACCCATGCCAGACCGTTTTCAAAAGAAACAGTGTCTTTATTAGCTAGCAACCAAGTGTCAGATTTCAGCGCCTGGAGAAAGTCTTTCTGTAACTGGCAAGGAGGTAAACGTGCCAAAGCATTGGCCAGAAAGTTTTTCTTTCCCAGAATAAATTTTAACTGGAAGTTAAAGTGACTGAAAAATTGAGCCCAGCATATTTGTTTAGGACTGAGATGCTGGGGGGTGTGGAGGGCTTCCAAATTCCTGTGATCGGTCCAAACCTCGAAAGGGCATATGGCACCTTCCAGGAGGTGACGCCAGGCTTCCAAAGCGGCTTTTACAGCAAACGCCTCCTTTTCCCAAACATGCCACTGGCGTTCAGTTTCAGAAAATTTTCTGGACAGATATATGCAGGGTTTTAAGTGATTTGCTGAATCTCTCTGTAACAATATAGCCCCACCTGAGGAGTCAGAAGCATCAACTTGGACCACAAAGGGGCGTTCAGGATCAGGGTGCTGTAGAATAGGCTCAGCAGTGAAGAGGGTTTTTAACTTCTCAAATGCTGCCTGGCATTCAGGCATCCAATTCAGCACTGCCCCAGGGTTTTTTACTTTGCGTGTCTCCCCCAAACCCTTGGTACGGAGTAAATCAGTGAGGGGCAAAGCAATCTCAGCGAACCCCTGGATAAATCGGTGATAGTAATTACTGAACCCGAGGAAACTTTGCAATTGCCTCCAGGTGCGGGGACGTTCCCAACTTAAAATCGCCTGAATTTTTGCAGGGTCCATTTCAATGCCCTTGTCAGACACCCTATAGCCCAGATAGTCAAGTTGGATTTTGTGAAACTCACATTTGGAAAGTTTGGCATAGAGTTTGGCATCTCTAAGCTTGCTTAACACCTGTTTGAGGAGGCGTTCGTGTTCTTCCTCAGTTTCAGTGTAAATGAGAACATCATCTAAATAAACCAGGACCCCTTTAAACAAATGATCATGTAATACTTCATTAATCAATTGCATGAAGATTCCAGGCACCCCTGCCAACCCAAAAGGGAGGACTTTGTACTGAAATGAACCCAGTGGGCAATTAAAAGCGGTTTTCCACTCATATCCAGCTCATATGCGGATGCGGAAATAGGCTTCACAAAGATCGAGCTTGGAGAAAATCTTGCCCTTAGACAAGTGAGCTAACATGTCCATCATGAGCGGAAGAGGGTACTTGTTGCAAATTGAGATGGAATTTAACCCTCAATAGTCCGTACAGAGTCGAAGCGTGCCATCTTTCTTTTCCCAGAATAGTACAGGGGCCCCAACTGGGGAATTTGCAGGTTCAATAAACCCCCTTGACAGATTATTGTCAATAAAGTCCCATAATGCCTCAAGCTCCTTCTGAGTCATTGGATAAATTTTTGGCTTGGGCAATTGAGCATTGGGAACCAACTCTATTGCACAGTCGGTTTTCCGATGGGGGGGGGGGTAGCTGATCTGCTTCCATTTCCCAAAAAACATCTGCAAAGTCTTGGTATCGATTGTGCAAGACTTCTAAATGTGCCAAGTTAGGGCGCGGTATGGCGATCGCAGCCCTTCGAACCCCTGCACATGCAGCTCTCTCCGCTGTAGGAGCTTGGTAAAACCCATGTTTAAAAGTCACAGTTCTGTGTTCCCAGTTTATATAGGGGCTTCGATAGGTCAACCAGCGGATCCCCAGAATTACCAAGGGATTACCAACAGGTGCTACTACGAATTTTAAAGCCTCATGGTGGCTGCCCATTTGCATTGTGACAGTTCCAGTGAAATGGGTTGCCGCCCCCCCCCCACCGTTGAACCATCCAACTGTGTGAAGATCAAAGGCTGCTGGAGGAGGAAGCTAGGCAGGTCCAAAGCAGCAACCAGATCAGGGTGAATTAGACACCTGGAACACCCAGAGTCAAATAAAGCCCAGACCTCTATAGTTTTTGTGCGGGAGCCCAATTTCACTTTTACTGCTAAAGTGGGACAGTTAGCACTCACCATAGGATCCTTGCGCCCATCCTCCTCCACCTGCCTGCAGGCGCTCTTCATGGCAGGTGGCTGGCATTTCCCGCTGGCTCCTTAGAGTCATCTTCAGCCTCTCCCAAGAAGTAGAATACTTCCTCAGCATTGGTTGCACCCTTGGCTGCTGTCATCCACCACGAGGGGGGGGCAAACAGCTGCTCGATGCCCTTTCTTTCCTCATCGGAGACACTGACCCCTCGCATAGTGCTGATCTCTCTCCTCTTCCCAGGCTCTATAGCCTGGCTGGGCAGCAGTTGCAGCACTTCGGGGTCCCCTCATGGTGGCAGGTGGTTTTTCAGGTCATCTGGTTTGCATGAAGGTATACTGGGCATGCTCAGCCTTGCCAGCCAGACAGATCCATTCATACAATGACTCTGGGTCATCCCTACACAACGCCCACCGTAGGACGTCCTGGTTGAGTCCCTCTTTAAACCATTCTATTAAGGTTGACTGAGACCAGTTGGGGATTTTCTCAGCTAAAGCCTTAAACTCCAGGGCATAATCAGCTACAGACAGTTGGCCCTGTGTAAGATCCTTCAGCACCTTCTTAGCTCTTGCCTTGGCCAGAGGATCCTCAAAATGCAGCTTTAACGCCCACATGAAGTCCTCAAAATACTCAAGTTCAGGGGGCTCAGCCTCACTTAATTGAACATACCAGTCAGCCGCTCGACCCTTCAACTTGGTGGCAATGGCAGTTATCTTAGCCTCTTCAGAAGGGAAGTATGCTCCAAACTGCCTCATGTAACTTTTAGCATTGGTTAGAAAGAAAGATAACTTGGTTGGATCCCCATCAAACTTGACAGAAAAGTCTCTCATCCCCACTCCGGTTGGAGCAGAATCGGCGACTGCTTGAGTGGTTGGGCCCCAAGTTATAGTAGCTCTCCCTCTTCAGGGTGGGGACACTGGTGGTCGAGCTCTGCGGGGTGGAGATTCATCCCGGAGCCGTCTCCGGCCCCGCTCTGCCAGTGGTCTGGTTGGGAGGATGGGGGATGGTTGCGTGAAGCTGGGATCTCCTTTGCGCCTCTCCTGCCCCCCCAATGACAGAGACGGGTTTCTTAATATGTACTCCATCGATTCTATTTTGGCCTCCAGCACTCTTAGCTTTTCAGGGGGTTGAGATTCCTCCCTCCCTCCTCATTAGGCTGTCTCTCTGTTGATACCGTGGTAGATTCTATGTCTGGAGTCAGTGGGAACCGATACTTCCAGGACGCCTGGGATGTCCCTGGCTGGGGTTCTCCCATTTCATCCCAGGTGATCAACTCTGCAGGTGATTCTCTGGGTGCCAGTTGCTCTGGTTCTCCCCCATCGTCAGATTCCTCCACCTCAGGTCTGGAACTCGATTTCTGCCAGAAATCTGAAGGTTCTGGGGTGAGGCTCAGTTCTCCGCTCTTGACCATCGACTCGGGCATCAAGCTAGCCGGCTCCTCAAGTCCCCCGGTTGTGAGCTTGGACTCGGCCATCGGTAACTATTTTCCCTCACAAGAAACTAATCTTGGTAGGAGCTAACGGTACAACTTTGGTGATTCTCAGCTTTATGTAATGGTTGCATATTCTAAAACACTATCAGATTCATGAGCAGGAATTCAAAGATATCTGATTTATTAAAGAATAGTATGCAGGATCACAAAGAAAGCTGAGAATGATAAAAGTGCACCAAATGCAAACTAAAAACCCTCGGTGCAAATGAGATCCCTCCCCCCATAGAATCTTCTCACGTTCACAATCCCAGGTGCTCCTAACGGCTTCTGATGGTCTGCGGGAAAAGTCCTTGAACAGAGAACATAACCCAAACACATTCCATTGTAAGGAACACAGATACAGAGCTTGGCACAAGATTTCAAAGCAGCTGCCTCCCAAACAGAAACCCGCGTCAGCGCCATGGCATGTGAAATGTTACGATGTACAGTATACATTGAAACAGTGAACATGACACCTATACACACTTCCCTGCAAGTGAGTCTGATTGATTTCAGTTCTGAATAAGTATACATTGATTTGCACAGCTTCACTGCTTTTACCTACCACTCCCTTTAGTAAGTTGAAAGAATATATCTTTTGATATATCAAAAGTCATGTTCTTTTTGAAAAGTTTATAGCACTATGTTTCGCTTTGAAACTCTTCACAGATGTTCCCTGTAATATATCAGCCAGGCTTACTGAGTTTTTAAATAGAAACAAGCAATTTGTTCAATAGTGCTATGAAAGTAGGTGCAGCTTCACATAGAAATCCAAGTCTTACATAATAGAAGGGAATAATTTAACATTTCTTTTGAGGAAACTTTCATTACAGTTATCCCAGTTGCCTGTGGTAGAAAGGTTTATCCAGTCACTTTTTCAATCTCTTTGTAATCAGCTGCGTGTATAGTGATGTAAAAAAAAAAGTAATAAAAGTTCAGTATTTGAAATGTTTTGAATATTTTGCCCCCCCCCCCAAAAAGACAGTAAAATAGAATTTATCTATAGAGAGGTTTTGATCTGAGGAGTGTAAATACCTATGCCACAATATAACATGAATTGTGAATACAGTACTTCTTAAAATAGATAATGCAAACAATGTTTTGTTCCAGTTTCTTTGATTTTATACACCCTCAGGAAAATTTGCAGTAATTCATATCAGGAGCTACAGATAAAGATTTCCAGGTTGTACTGCAAGCATTGAGGAAAGAATAGTTTGTAACTTGATTTGTTTTTTTAGTCTGTGTTCTTCTCTCCTTTCATTTTGCAATATCTCAAGAGAGGGAAATTAAGTAAAGATCATCTTAATGTTATGTGGGGATGAATTAATGTAATAATGAACAGGCCCAAATAAACTCCCTCTAACTTTGAAGTGTTCTCTCACGGTATTTAAACCTACATTCCTGTGCATGCTTAGCTGGAAGTAAATCCCATGGAACTCCTTGAAGATGACTTCTAATTAGGCACGCATAAGTCTGCAGAATAAATCTGTAATTGCAACAAAGGAGGTTAAATAAAACGAGGAAAGTTAAGAGGATTTAACTTCATGTTTTGCTCATTCGGCCACAGTGATAGCTTCTGCGCTACCAAACCCTATAACGTCCACATACCTATGATGCCATGAAGCCGTCAGAGCCAGTATTCCTATACAGGATAAAAGAAAGCACCATAGTATTTGAAGCAAGGATTTGTTTATCTCCTGCCTTCCCTCCAGATTTTTAGAGAAGCACATCAAAATCTGATTTGATGTACCAGATATCACTGAGGCAGCTTTCTTTCCAAGCTTTGGATGGCTTGCAGGTACCAGCAGCAGACTATCTCCTGGGTGGGAGAAGTGAACTGAAGCAAGCTCAAGGATGCTTCCCTCAACCCACTATTTCACTGGTGTGCCAGAATCTATCAAAATGTCATGACTGAATTATCTCAAATAAATGAATGCACTGATTTAATAAAGGCTTCTACTTTGCAATTTATAGTTCCCTGGATGAATACTGGCACTTTGAGAGGTGGAAGATGTACTAGTGTCCAATGGCCTGCTCTCTCAGACTGAGGTTACTTCCCTAAACCTAGTTAAATGGAAATCGTTCTGCACTTTCTGATAAGAATTTGGCATTTATTTTTAGGTAACCTATTCTTACTATTGTAACTATGTCTGGCACTTGGAATTCAGATTAAGAAGAGTTGACAATTTACTAATTTATGTTGTCTTTCCTTATATTTTAGTGGTTTTTGGCAGGCTAGCCAGTGTTGATGTATTGCTTAAGCATTCAAACTACAGACTGAGCTCGTGAAAGCTTTTATAGAAAACTTTTTTTTTCATCTGAACACTGAATATTTTTGACATATTTTAAAATTTAATTTATAAAAACAAACCAAATACCTGAGAAATGAGCCCTTCTGTTAGTTGCAAATGCCCCATTTTTAATGACACACTCCTCTGAATGATTGCTCCCTCCCCTGCCTGTGTGTGTGGATGGATGTTTATTGTTTGTTTCATGCCATTCTTTCTTCTTTTTAGTTAGCTTTTTGAGAGCTATTTCTTCTATACATAAATACTTAATGGGCAGTTCCACAGTATTTTCATTTAAAGATCTTTTTCAGTAATGACCATGGTACCAAGTACTTTATCACACACACACTGTCTCTGTATAATATTAGATATCTGTACTGTATATCCTACATACACACACACACACATACACGTACACACTTGTATCTTTTATTTGACCAATGGATTTGAGACCTTGTTTTTGTCATTCCTTTGCCAGTATTGCTTTTTATTTGTTTCCCTTCCTGTTCCTTATAATCCATCATTTAAACATTGCTTAAATTCAGGATTTCATAGGTTTAAGATATTTAAGACAGCCAGTTTGGTGTAGTGGTGAAAGTGCTGGGCTCCCTTAGGCATGAAAGCTGGCTAGGTGACTTTGGACCAGTCGCTCTCTCTCAACTCAACCCACCTCACAGGGTTGTTGCTGTGGGGAAAATAGGAGGCAGGAGTATTAGGTATGTTCACCGCCTTGAGTTATATATATAAAAAGGTGGGATAAAATGGGACAACATCAACGTTTTAAATGAATGTGACAGTCATCTTCCTGTTTTTGGACATAAAATAGGCCACCATTGTACAGATGGAACAATCCCTTAGACTAGATATTGTCAGTGGTGAAACTAGGTAATTTCAGATCCTGGATTTTAATCATCCTAAGGGGCTCCCCTTGAGATAACCTTGTGAATTTCTCATTTGTGGAGAACACAACTAACATTTATTCCTCTGCCTGTCCCCCTGCCGTTGCCCACAACTATCATTGAATGTTTTACTGGGTGTGGGGCTGGGGGATTTGCTGACTGAGAAAGAAAGAGGGGTCTTGAGCAGGGACATTTTTGTATTTTAACTTAAACTGTAACATCATGATGACTACTGAACTAAAATGGGAATGCAAGCTGTTTTGTAACCGAAGAGGAGTTTTAAGTAGTAAAACAACATCTGTAACCTACACCAATCCAGCCAGCCACATTTCTATAAGCTTTTATTAATTTATAATAACGTTACCCCATTTTCCTTTAAAAATAAAAAAGTCTGTAGTAATGAATAGCATCAACTTCGGTGTCCATGCTAGGTGCTGCAAGTTTACTCTCTGAATGGACATTTAACCTCCCATGCTGTAGAGCACTAGAGCAGGATCCATCTGTAACAGCTTTGGGTGTTGCCACCCTATTCCCAAATGTATGGGAAGCTTCATATTTAAGAATGAGTTTATTTCACTAGATTTCCACATGTTGTTTGAATGTAATTCAGTTTTATATCTTTGCTATATGTAAAAAGTAAACATACCTAATACTCCTTCCTCCTCCTATTTTCCCCACCAGAACAACCCTGTGAGGTGGGTTGGGCTGAGAGAGAGTGACTGGCCCAAGGTCACCCAGCTGGCTTTCATGCCTAAGGAGGGACTAGAACTCTCAGTCTCCTGGTTTCTAGCCCAGCACCTTAACCACTAGACCAAACTGGCTAAACAAACAAACAAACAAACAAACTGGCTAAACAGAAGTAATGAGAGACATCTCAAACAAGTCACTGGAGGATTTCCTACTTTTCAATAACTGTTTCAATAATGTTGATTGGTTTACTAGATAAAAGACCGGATTAAATGAGATCATTAATAGCAGCATGGCAATCTCTAAAGAAAATCTATGACAGAATCCCTTTCTTTGATATAGGAATAAAGCATAGTGCCTTTGAAACCCAAGAATGTAGTCTCAAGATGTACGTATATGTGTATGTATATGTAGACACATATCTCAATAGCAAAAGTAGCTACCCATCGCTGGTGTTTAGTTTCCACAGTGCAAGATGTGACTCTTTCACAGCAATCCCCAGTGTAGACAAAAAGCTTTCCTGGGGTTGAGATCCTGCCATTCATATAATTATTTAGAAACAGACAGCTCCATTACTTCAGTGTCTGTTCTTCAGATGAGGAATGAAAACATTAAGTTTTTTTTTAATGTAGTATACACAATCATTTTTTATTATTAAAATCAGAGCTAATGTTAAATAAGTAAAACTTTGCCTCCAGGCTTCTGCAAACTAATGTTTTATTTTGACAGTGTTGCGGCTTTTCCCTTCTTATTTCTGAAAGCATTGTGAGAGGTAACTTAGATTTTTGCTCTGTGCTTCCTTTCTTTTCATCATCAGGTTTTTTTTTTTTTTTTGCTTTGCTTTGCTTTGCTTTGCTGCTTCTCCCAAGTTCTTGCACAGACTTTCAGCACTCTTTATTTATCAGCTGTTGAACAGAATTAAATAAGAGCTACATGTGCATAACTTCTCAGGGATATGAATATCTATGCCACTGGGAAAAGATCAGAAGCAGCAGCTACAGTTACTCTTCCTTGGAAGTAGTGGAACAAGAAAATCTGTAAGATTTTTTCCACTGCCCAGACAACCCAAGCCTGCCTTCCAATATTCAATCAGATTAGTTCTGCTTTAGCGCCAACAAAGTTCACAAACCAAATTTCACTACTTGCAGGGATTAAGTTATGCAGATTTTTTTATTAAAAAGGAATGATACATATTTTACAAAGAAGACAATATCTAAGAGTCATTTATGATTTGGAACAATTGTATGCACAGCTGGCATTTGCCTAAAGAACTCCAACATACAAGTCAATATATCTAAAGCCTAGTACATAATAACTGCTAATTTGAAAAAAACTGAAATTCTAATGTCTATACTCCTTCAACCTTCCTCAAAATTTGCATAGATTATATTCTCAAACTTAAGGTGAAGACTTAACTTAAGGTGTCTTAGCCATTGAACTAGGTCTCTAAATCCTTGCTATCTGGCAAACTCAAATGAAGTGGTAAGGTAGTAACGGGTTATTGTAGAAAAATACCATCTTTGCAAGACAATGAGGTTAGTGGCAATTATGAATGTGTTTACAAACTATTGACTATATTTTAGTTTGGCATGTTGGACAAGCTCACCTTAGTGATTAATTCAATGTGCTGTACAAAGTCAGAAAATTGATTTGAGTAAGCCCGTTACTCATGAGTATGTGTGCTGTGCAAACACAGTTGTCTGTGAGTAAGGAAGTGGTGAGTGCCTGAAAAGCAAAAACTGAAAACATGTTCTCATGTCAAGCCCAATCCAGCCAAGTCAGGATAAAGCTTCCCTTCACAAGCAGAGAACAGTATGATGTGATTTCAGAATGATGCTCAACTCCTGAGACAACCAGTTGACTGAGGAAGCTCAGATAAGGGTGCCCAGAAACATCTGTTAGCCAAGGCAAGCAAGACAGTCTATCAATTATACTGTAAATACCGTAATATTCAAACTCCTTGTGTTGCTACAGAATGTAGCTTGGGAACAACAGCATGGGGATCGTGCTTGTTCCTTTTTCTTCTTTTAGGAAAGAAATCATGATCCTTCCAATTTAGGGTCTTCTGGATTCAACTAGTCAGTAGCTGATTTTTCACTATTTGCATCATATTTTAACTGCTTACATTTTAATATTTATGGTTAACCACCTTGAATGTTCTCAGAAATACAAATCAAATAAATGATACCTGTATTTTACAAATGTTATGGGTTTTTTTTATTATTATTATTGAAAGGGCAGTTTGGTGGAGAAGGGGTGGGGCCTAAACCATGTAGACCTTACACACATTCCTTTAAATGTGCTGAGACAACCCCTTGCAATTTTGTGATTGAATTTTTAGAAAGCTTTTTTTTAATTATTATTATTACAAAACCGCAACACGTTAAGCAACATATGCATCAGAAAACAGATTTCACTTGTCATGAAAAGGCAGCAAATGCTTTGTTGTTTAATCTGTGATTGTTTCACATTTACATTCAGAAATGGAGAAAGGTGCTTGTGTGATACACGAAAATAATTCATTCACCTTGACTTGAATGGGCAGACTAGAGGCCTATTGACTGCTCTGCCTCAGCAGCAGCATAGCATACCTTGGGCCAGCTCTGAATCTGTCTGTGGAGCGCTACACAGTTTGCCACACCTGTTTAAACAATTCCCAGAACTGCTTGCATCCTAGAATGCTATTGGCACTTTTTCTGTGACTTCCTAAAATTGCAAGCTTGAAGGCATGTTAAGGATGGAAGAGATAAGCCATGGAAAGTGATCTTCACTACAGTTATATCCCTTTTGGCCAATTCCTATATTTACATAGGTTTCCAACTGGCTTTCATTCTCTTCTGTATCTCATCCTCTTAGCTTTATTCAGAAGCACCATTGTTGATCTTTTGCTGAAGCATTTGCTGGGCAATCCTGCCTCCCAGCGTTTGAGGGAAAGAAAGACTACATTTAATACTTGCTTAGAAAATGTCAACTTGGAAGGATTTTAAAATAATTGCTTCTAAGGGCCATGTGCTTTGGTTTCTGCTTCTGTTTTCCTTTTTAGATCCTTAGCTTTTGTTCTGGTAACAAAATGCATTACACACTCCCATCATCAGAAGAGATCCAGTAGTACTTTTTCAGACTAACACATTTTATTAAAAGTCATAAGCTCACGTCAGCAAATCATGGAGTGGCAAAACTGATGTGGGGTTTAAACTGGAATGTGGGGGGATGGAAAGGAGGGGAAGGCAGAAGACAGGTTAGTTATGCAGGTGCAGGCTGCATAGCAATTACAGTGTGCTAAAAACCTATTGTGTTTGTTGAGAGCTTCTGAGATAATCAGAAACCTTTTGACGTTAGTGAGTTCGGCAATGTCTCACTAAGTTGTGCTGCTATTTATTTTACAAAATGGCTACTTTCATTCTGATTATTGGCTACCATAGAATAACATAGCTCTCCCACAACATTCCCACAATGCCCCCTTATTATGTAAAAAACCTTAGCCATAAATCACTGAGACCTGCAATCTTAGGTACAAACCTGCAGAGAAGGCCCACTAAACTCAACAAATCTACATCTACATAGAATGGTACTACCAAAACATATGAAATGTAACATCTCTCTCTATCTCTCACTGGGATTTTATTTATATTTTAATGTATTTGAAAAAGACTGAACTGCCATAGGCAGAGCAGGAAAGAGCAGTATATGCAACATTTTATTTGAAGCATTAGATACAGGGGCAATTTATATTATCTTATACCTATTTTGTTACTTTTCCTTACTACATAGCTTTCTTCTGGATGCATATGTAGCTGGTTCAGTTTTTTCTATAGGAAAACAATTACATGTTACTGCATAACATACTAAATGCATCGGTAGCTTGGTGCATGGGACTATTAAAAATATGGAATTATTGGGATTTTGTGGGGGGTGTAGGGGAATCACAGCAGGATTGGGAATTAACATCCATTCACAGCCTTGGTTCCAATGAACATTGTATCAGTTATAGGATTTCCCCATTCCACCCGCTGTGATCTCAAAAGCCTCCCCCACCAACTCTTGTTGTTCATTTATTTTCTACTTAAATTTATATTAGACTTTTCCACTAAATGTGTTGTTAGGTGGATTGCTATTAATTAGAAAATGAACAGCAGATGGGCTTTCTAATGATGTGTGGATTTTGGCTCTGTATCCTATGCTCTCATTGCTTTTACAAGCCCAACCATTTCTCTGTTGATAGTTATCAGAAATTAAATCAGAACTTTGAATCTCTTTTCCTGCCCCTTTGCTTCTCTCAGGTTTTGTATAGGTCAAAAAGTAGGAGTAGCTTGAAATTAAAATTAAAAGAAACAAGTATATGTTGTATTAAATGAGAATTTGTAGCATATTTCTGGGGGCTGGGTGAGGAAAGGACTTTGCCATGAAATGAATTAGATTGGCAGCAGTTTTTCAGCTTCTATACTCTGCTGATATTTATGTGGGGAAAACATGCAAAACTTAGAGTTATATGAAATAAAAAGGGTGGAATGAAAGATTAATCCTTAGGAGTGAATCTGTGTTGTGTGCAGTTCTAATAATTAAAGGTACAAGGCTGTTACTGGGAGTGGATTTGAAATTACTTGAGTAACTTATCCAAATGAGTATGCACCCCCTAAAGGGGGAAAATAGGCTACTTAAGAGAATTGTTTCAAACATATAATCCATATCTGAAAGCCACTAGTAGAATGGTTAGGAGAACCTGTAGTGCATCTAAACCCCTTATGGACTTGCATAAACTTGCAATGTTATATTCTTGAAAATGAAATATGCTTTCATGTAGCTTTTAGAATGCTGGAGCACAAAGCAGAGATACTTCATGTAATGTGGTGAGTTGTTGACAAACATTATCACTACTTCACAGAGCACGGCCAAGTAGAAGTGTGTTTGATGGCACTCACAGAGGGGATCTTAAAAATTGACTAGTTGTAAATTAGATTAATTTCTAAAAGATTCAGATATTCAGAAATAGCCATAAATATGGACTTGTCAGGAAAACAGAATGGCAAAGAAAACCAACACTTTTGCAACAGACAGAAAGAAGAGGTACAGATCAGCAAAGAAACACATTTTTGTATGTTCTGTTCAGAAGCCACTGGAGAACACAGTTTGCGATCCAGGTTACTGAACAGTAGCATATAAATAAGAGCAGCAAAAAAGGACAGCCAAAAGTAAAACAAGACAGAGTATCTACCAGTTTTCTAAAACAAGGAGAGGCAGTTAAACAGCCCTGAAGGCCCAGTGCTGAGGTAAAATGCATTCCCTCCAAATAATTTAGTGAGCTAAAAAATGACATTTCCTGCTAAGGAGTCTTCGTCGTTCTTGCTAGGCCAAAACAAACAAACAAGAGTAAAAAATATTCATTTTAAAACTTCTTCCAAACCACGCAAAAAATTAATCAGATGGCTTTCCAGAAACTGCCCTGAACCAAGTGGGCTGCTAAAAAATGGAAGTCATTTTCACATAAACAAGTTGATGTTTTCTTGGTTTTTATGCTTTTTGAAATTTCAGCAGCCATTCTGTTTTTCCAGAAGGCAACATGCATTCTGTTCCATGCCCAGAGAAAGGAGTGTGTTGGAACCATACTCCCTAAAGCCTTAGATTGCTACAAGCCAGAAAGGGTGCATGCTGCTGATTTTAGCATTTTTTTTTAATGCAACCCTCTGTAGCCCTCTGAACTGGTTTCAAACTTTGCTGCATAAATTCTGTGGAGGATAAGCAAGAACATTGCTTTCCTTTTTTATGTGCATGTGTGTGCTTGAGGATGCATGATTAATAGGTTATGAAGCTGTGCCCCCTTTTCTTCAGCCACTTTCATTCCCTGCTGGATTCCCATAGCTTTTGGAGTGCAGTTAATCGCTTGCACAGGAAAAGGGGCTTCATAAATCACAAAGGCAAACAGTCAAGGATTTTTCATGCATTCCTTTCCTATGTAAATGATCTGTAACTTTTTTTGTGTATCAGACCCATCAATTCTCTCACTTTGCCCTCACCCTCTCCTTCCCTGACTCCCTCCCCGCCCCTGGATTCTTGGAATGGCAATTTAAATGACCCTGAAAGATTTGAAGACAATTCAAGTTTAGCTTTGCGTATCAGTGACCTACCAGCAATTCCCACTAAGGCTCTGATGTATATACTACATTTGATCTGTGGCTACATGACTCAGAAAGAAGTGATTCCAGAAGTGCTTTCTTCCGCCATATAGTGCTAGAAAAATACCCTCTAGAGACACAACATAATAGCAGCTATTTCCGATGAGCATCCTAGAAGCCTCTGACATTCCAGCAAGCGACCAGCTAGTGACTTTTGGCTTCCTTCCTGCTTCATGCAATGCATAAATCATCAGCACTGATTTCTTCTTTCTTGTTAGCAAGATGGAAGAAGCTGAATAAAATTCATTTGGCAGGTTACAATATTGCTTCTCTTATAGCAAGCTGCAATACTTTTTGAACAGAAAAAGTGTAACCTCTAGTTCTCCTGCAAGACAGCAGAGATTTATAACAAGATCTTCTTTGCATTGTTTCCTTAGCTTGTATTAATTGGGAAATTTTACCAAATCCAAAAGATACATGGCTCTTTAAAAAAAATCATGGTTTCTCTCAGGGAGCTTATGCCAAGTGAGAGTCACAAATTTCTTGAAGGCATTCTATGCTGAGACACAGTAAATTATATTACAGAATTTTTTATGGTTGGAATAATGCAGGTATGTTGAATCCTGCATATGAAATGTGGTTGCTCTAAAATAAACACATATTTGTATACCGCTTCCCATAAAATATTTCAAAGCAGTTTACAATCAAATTTAAGATAGTAATAAAGCAGAGAAGTTAAAATAGTCACTTTTAAAAATGCATTAAAATGGATGGAAGAGGGAGAAATTAATAAATAGTCTGCCTCACTAGAGTGAAGGACTCAGTTAAACAAAATAGTCTGCCTCAGTATGGTGAAGGCCTCCGTTGGCTTCTAAACAAAATAATAGAAGAAGCCACGTGAATATAAAGGGGGAAAGTATTCCAAATATAGGTACAAATACAGAGTCACTGGTTTGAGATGGGCGGCTATATAAATTGAATAAAATAAATACTATCACTGAGTAGGTGCAAGAAGGCAGTCCACTATTTATAGCTAGCACCTACAATAGGATCTCCTTCAATGATCTTAATGATTGAGCAGATATAACAGAGATGGTGATACAGTAAATTTTCTAGTCCCAGACATTGGGGGGCAGGAACTATATGCTAATAATAAAACCTTGAACTTGGCCTAGGAGCATGTAATATGCTTGTGAATGCCAAGCTGCCCCACTCAAGAACCAAACCACCTCATTCTTACCAGCTACAATTTCCAGACTAGATCAAAGGGTAGCTGCCTACAGCCCTATTACAGCAACCCAATTGTGAGGCTACTAGCAAATGGGGATTGCTAATACTCTGGCAAAAGCTGGCAATAGGCATTTCTAGCCAGAGAGGTCACTTCTTCTTCTAGAGACAAGAATAAATGTTAGAGCACCATCAAAGTGCATACCTGTTCTTTTTGAGCATACCTGTTCTGAGGCATACCTATTCTGAGGACCTACTCAGAACAGGCAAGGTCCTATTCCCCTAGCTGGGAATTTATAATATAAATTCCCAGCTATCTTCCCATATATCTACCTTGTCAGAATTCAGCCTGAATGTATTAGCCTTCATCAACTCATTACTGCCATCTAGGTACTTTCAAGGACACACATAACTTCCCCGGCTTTATATGTTTTGGAGAAGTGGAACCTACTGTCAGTATATTAATAGCATTCAGCCCAAATGCATGCCACCCACACATACCCTATCATAATGGTGTTGATGCTGAGGATCTTGGATACAAGTATAATTGGTAGGGTGGCAAGACATAATCTGTAGAAGCGTACGCAGAGGCTGGGAAAGGAATGAAATGGAGAGGAGACATAGACAAGAAACAAAAAGTGAGTCAGTTGGCAGCTTAGCTCATAACTGGAATTTAGCCCAGGTGGCTGGAAACCTGGGAAGAAGCATTTTAAAATATTCAGAGAGACTCTGTCTTAATTAGCTTATTATAAATGAGAGTAGGAAATTCCTCTTGCAGTTTCCAAGATTCTGTATTTTCCCCAGTTTAGCATTAAAGATACCTTACTAAAATAAGTGTAGTTCTTGCATCTTTGATCTTGTTTAGCTGCATGGGGCTTGACCTAATCCTCTCTGAAACTATCCATGTAAGTATAAGTGGAATCACGCTGCAATAGTGTCTCCAACCCCCATCTCATGGAGATAATACATAATGCCAACATGGTCAACAGTATCAAAAGCTACTGAGAAATCCAGCAGGATTCACAGAGTCATACTGTTTCTTTCCTGCAACTGGTCATCCATCAAGGCAACCAAGGCTAATTAGCATCAGAATGGCCTGAACCCAAACTGAAATGGTTCAAGGAAATTGGTTTCTTCCAAAAATGTCTGCAGCTGTACAGATACTGTAATCTCCAACAACTCAGCCTGAAAAGGGGCATTCATAAAACACGCCGCTTAGTCTGGTTCTTTCAACTGTTCATTGACTAGTGACACCCTCTGTCAGGGGGAGATGGACGGTGGCAAAATTTGATAAATAAATAAATGTTTATTTGTATTCACCCCCTCCTGATTTCACTCAGTCATCGAGTCAAATGGAGATGGATATGCCGACAAGCGGACCCTGCCATAGCGCAGGAATAACATTAGGAAAAAGAATCTCCCTTTAGCTAGCTCAAACAAACACATTCTAAACTAAGCAGCTTCGAGTGTCTTCTCCACCTTTTTGGCCTTTAATATTTACTATTCCCACATAACTGAATCAGACAATGCATTGGATATTTCACAAGAAGCCATGTCGAAAGAGTGTGCAAGGCATTCAGGACATTGTGGAAAATATGAGGTCTGAAATGTGTTATCTGGTTGGGGATGTCGTGGATGAAACTGAGGAATTTAACAGAGACAGAAATGTCTCTTCTAAGAGTGAGATCGGGATTTCTATTGAAATGCTGGATGAAGATCGGATAGTCGAGTTGGAGAAATTTAAGGGAGAGATTGAGTTGCAAGCCATAAGTGAAATTGATCTTCTGATGGAACACCATGGAAAAGAAGGGGTTATTGTGTATGGGAGCTCTCCTGAAGAGAAGTCGGAGTTTTTGAGGGGGGCAGTTGGGCTGTTTGATTTTTTCAAGACAAAAGCTCTGCGTGCATTGTGGGGATATGTAAATGTTCTGGTTTATTTTGAAGTGGAATAAGGGTTTAAGAGTATTTATCTGGATTGTTTTTAGGGTTTGGCTGATTTCATTTATCTTTAATGATTTGGATTAAGGTTATTAAGGTATAATAAAATAATAACAATAAATGCCTGTTTGGATGATTTGAGGTTTAAAATTATTAAGATTATTAAAATTGTTGTATTATCAAGTACAATGGCAGTCAATTTATATGTTTTTTAGTTTGATCTTTATTATAGTAGACAGGAATGTATAGAATAGTAGTAGGAAGGGAATAATTAAATATGTGTTATCTTTTCAGGGGGAAGTTGATTAGGAGGTCTGTACATTTTTTTTTCTTTTAATATAAGGGGAGGGAGTAATGACTTTTATAATGTGCCAATGGAATGATTTATAGAAATAATGTGATTTTGGTTTAATATAGAGTAAGGGATTGATTATGGAAAAATTTTGTATATCCTTGCTGTTAAAAGTCAGAAGTCCTCTTTTGGTAATTTTGAAAAAAATTCTCTTGTGTTTCTACACTTTTTTAGTTTTCTCTTTTTTTCTTTGTACTCTTTTGCTTTTCTGTAGTTTTTATCTTTGCTTGAAACTTAATAAAGTTCCTATTTAAAAAAATGTGTCCAGTTGGTTTGACAATATGTGTTGCACTACTTTCACTCTAGCTTTATCCTGGCCTGTTTTGTCATCAAAAGCTCCCCAGCAGCAAAGGAAAAGCTTAGTGCAACAATACTTTAGAGGGCACATGGAAGCGATTATGTCAATGGTGTCTTACTGTTCCATAGTTCAGTCAATAGGATCATCAGTTCTGGTCAAAGGAAACTCTCCTTGAGTATTCAAGAATCCATCAGTTTCCGCAGGTTTCTGGTACTGCACCATCTTAGTGTGTCTCCCTCCTTTTCAATGAGGGTATACTACAGCTAAATCAAACTTCATCAGATGGTAGTCTGATTATGACAAAAGGTAACCTTTACTCACAGATTATCTAGGGCACCTTTTTCATTATCCTAGGTGAAAGCTAAGTTGAATGTTTGGCTTGTCCTATATATTGACAATGGTTGTTTGGAAGACCATGAAATCTCAAGCCAGACCTATGGCATCTTCAATATTCAGCTGAGTATCAAGAAATCAGAGTTCTGTGGTTCTCCAATCCCCCGTTAGAGACCATCTCAGTACAGTCAGAGATGCTTTTGAGCAGCAGTATGGGTAGTATATGAACTGCAATCCTCTATGTCTCATTGCTCATCAGAAAATCCCTCTGAATAGCAAAGTGATATTTATATAAACCATAATGACATCCCCAACCCCCTGCCCAAATTAGTGCTGCACTGAAAAACTGGATGGGCAAAGCTGAATCAAATCTACTCCTCCCAGTTCACCAACCATTCCCAGAATGTATGATGGGTCAGCTCTCACTCTACAGTCAAATTATGGAGAACTGTGGTATCATTATGAACTGATCTGGGAATTAGAAAATCTGGAAATCTGGAAATTAGCAGCAAAATTACTAAGTCTCCCTGGTGTTGTCTAGGGTACTATAAGTTTGGGGTGGGGTGGGAGGAAGAGACCAGGGAATTTGATGGTCATAACTACCTAGGTCCTCCAGTATCCTTGACTTGTGAATGTCATCATTCTACAGCCCCTCATCTTTCCAATCCAGACACAGTCCTGTATACGCTCTTCCCATTCATATCCACAGATTTTTTTTAAAAAAAGAGTTAAAGTAAAATTTCATATTTTGGGAGCAACAATACACTCAAGAAAAAGTTCACACCCACCAAACTCATGAGGTATATATTCAAAGATGGGGCTTGCTGTTATCTGGGACAGTGTCCATTAGCTGAACATGCACCAAGCAAGGGGTAGAGAATAACACTTCTCCACCATTTGAAAAACTCTCAGCTCTTATCTTGGAGTATCTGACCCAATCAGTGTACACTCCTTCAATTAAAGCCAAAGGACAATGCCTTTGCAGCCTTGCAGCTTCCCCATAGGGGTGATCTCTTTTGAAATCACCCCCTTAGACTCAACATCTCTTAAATGCAATTCCTCAAAGGGGAAACAGCCAATCGCTGGATGGTAAGGAAACTTCAAGCAGAACACGAGCCTATCCTTTATTAAACTTAAAGCACACTTTTGCCAATATTTGAATGGGATTTATGACCTGTTATTGAAAAGGAGAAGTTTTTCCCCAGCGAACAAACTCCAAGTTGTTTTTTTTTAAAACAAACAAATGTGTTGCCAGAGAAATGTAGGCAGGAAAACACCTGCAACTGAATGAAAACAGAATGAAAACACAAGAGTCCTGGAAAAAGCTCCGTATAAATAGCTTGCATTGATTTTTCTGAGAAGCTACGTGCACCTAGAGCTGAGCCAACAAAAGGCCCTTTTGTGTTGACTGACCCATGCATGTATTCTTTAGCTTCCAAGGCTGGGGCCATGAACAATGCAATCATAAGAAAGCAATTGTTAAAACCTTTTACAGAAGCGTTGATCATGCAAAATGGCAGCAAGGATCTGTACTATGAAATGACTGCAAATGAAGCAGAGGCTGAATTCGCAAAACACACTGAGCCACAAACTAACAGCCACATTTCAGTCAGGCATACAGTATGTGCTCAGTGTATGGCTCAATGTATTGTGCAGATCCATAAACGTATTAATTCAGTAAACCATGATTCAGTTAACCATGCATTAATGTAATGTACAAACATAGCCAGAGCTTGTCAGGAAAAAGATCACGCAGAGTCATGCTTATTCATCGCTCTCCAAAAACCCCAACATTCTTTGGGGTGTATGGAGGAAGATATCCATAATCTCATTCTCATACAATAGTTAAGTCAAATATTATACCAATTGGCAAGAAGGTTCTAAAGCTTGTAAGGAAATAAAGTTTTGCATATTGTCCAGAATATACAATATACCAATACGTGGGGATTACTATCCCTAGGAAAATACCTAGTTTAGTGGATATGATCATTTAAAAAGTTATCACCCAAATGAAAGCAGATGTTAAGAAGTGGATGAAAACAGCTTTTCATCCATCTCATAATATCTTAGTGGGGAAGAATTAATGTTCTGAAAGGAAATCTTGCACCAAGACAGAGAGAAAGACCATAAATACAAAGACAATGACTATGTTTGTTCCCTTAAAACATTTTCAACAGACTGATAAGTTACTATTGAACTTATATGTTAACCTTAATAACAAGCAGAGGTTGGAACTGAAACAATACTGACTACTTATATTATGGGCTTAGCTTGATAATTATTAATTAGCACCCATGCAGTCTTAACAAGTTCTTGGTTCTAATCCCAGTAGGAATTTAGTTACTTTTCCAGCTATTGGGCAGAAAAATTAAATTAGATTTTTCCTTTCATGAGAAATGAACAGTTTGGAACATTTTTTATTTAGAAATGGTTGGAAATGGGTTTTGGAGGTTTGGGGGAAAACATGGACTCATAATGGGATCATTACTCTTAGCTAATTATTGATTAATGAGACTTCTAAAACTTTTGAGACTTTACTGAAGGAATACAATTTACCCCAAAAGACTGAAATACATACAGTTAAAATATTTGTTTTATACATGGTTTGGGCCCAGGGTAATTGTAGTTTCTGAAACTGCAGAGGTACTGGGTATTTTGTAGGTCTTTACTGAAATGAAATTGACCACCACCACCCCTGAAAAACCCAGTAATAAATGTGGACAATGTCATATCCCCCGTTGCAAGGCATATGTGCATCACAACGGGGAACATGCCTATCAGGAAGGAGGAAGGGATAACCATTATCCTTTAAGCACACAAATGCCTAAAACAATCACCAGCACAATAGAGGCACATCTCTGCCCGGACCTAAGAACCATTAACAGACCGGGGGAACTTCCACACATTACCCCGGGGGACGCACCTGCACCTGCACCGGACAAGGATGAGAAGACAAAGGAGACCAGCGGAGATCACCCAAATCACCCATCGACAGACTCATACCGCTGCAGATCGCCCATCCGGATCCAGCTTGTGGGACAATGGGGGGTGGAGGAGGACAAGGTCCACCACGCGGGTATAAACGGGGTACCCCGCTACCACGCCCGCATTCCCATCTTTTTTCTACGTATGCAATCTGCTTTCAATAAACCGGAAATCCTTAGACCCTCTAAGTGAGTCTGTGTCTTATTGGGAGTAAGGCTACCCTGACATAAAGATGGGAATCGAAAATTTTTTTTTCCACTAGCACCATTCCAGATCCAATCTGTGAGGGAACCAAGCTAGTAATGGCAGAACTCATCCCACGATGAGGCGGCTACCCAGCGACCAGCAACGGAACACCCAACCCCACGAACGGCAGATACCCGATGTCCCGATGGCGCGAGGTCCAGGAGAGCTCGGGATCGAGCTCGGAGGGAGAAGTGACGGCAAACGCCACCCATGAATCCCAAGGCACGTGGGTCACCATCGACCGGACAGAGGAATCCTCACCCAGATCACCTGGAGCCTCGGAGGAACCGCGAGACGTCCCATCACCCACGGCGTCGGGAAGCGAAGGGGAGCGGTGAGGCAACCGCACCAAGAAGGGTTTGCGAATGGCGGCAAGGCTGAGCGCAGTCGAGGACAAGCTGGAGGCAATGCAGCAGCTGCTCCTGAGGTTAGCAGAGGCGTATGAATCCCACAGTTGGGGTGCGGAGGAGCCAGGCACCAGAAGCCCAACACCCCTTACCCCCCCCTCAGAGACGCGCCAGCCAGAGAGAGGGAGGAGACATCCGGAAGACGACACAGCGCCAGGCAGAGTCCACTTCCAAGAACCCGCCAGATGAGCTACTCCCCCCCTCCCACCCCGATGGCGAGACAGCTGGAACGATGCTGGAGCCGGCATGAGATGGGACCAACACCACCCGAAGCCCGGCGGAGGGAATCCCCACGTCGAGACCAAAGAGCCCCGACTGTCCGAAGCACACCTAGACACCCAGATGCGGCTTGGAGCCCACTGAGACCGGCGATAAAGGACTTCGGGGTCAAGTTCGACGGGGACCCCACAAATCTCTCCTTTTTCCTCACAAACGCGAAGAACTATATGGAGGAATGGGGTCCCTGCTTCTGAATGGAAAAGGGCAAAATAAATGCCATCGCAATCAAATTAAAAGGACGGGCGGCTGACTGGTATGTCCAGTTATGCCAGGCAGGTGCCCCAGAACCCGAGAACTGCGACGAGTTCCTCTGGGCAATAGACCTGCACTTCAGGGACCCCCTGGAAAGGGAGAGGGCAAAAAGAGCCCTGAAAAGCCTCAAACAAGGACAGCGCTCCGTGGCAGATTATGCCATAGAGTTCCAAGCCCTGGCCGGGAAGGTCGAAGTCTGGTCGCAATCCACCCTCATTGAACGGTTCAAGGAGGGTCTAAACCTGAACGTCCTAAGGTGGGCATTGTGCAGGAGCAACCCCAACACTCTGGTGGAGTGGATCCTGCTGGCCGGAGAGGCAGAAGACGCCCAGGACACCTTCCTCCAGGCAAAGAGGGAGGCGCAGCATGCAGAGTTGATGAGAGGACCCCGAACAGCAGCAGGACCGGCAAGGTCGAGACCCCAGCCCTGGAAAGAAGAAAGGGAGCGACGGTTCGCCAAGGGTCAGTGCCTTCGGTGTGGGAAGGAGGACCACAAGGTGGCGGCTTGCCCGACAGCGAAGGCGAGGGACAGCTCGTGGAAGGCGCCAACCAAGCCAACCCCAGCACCCAGGAAAATGCCAGTCACAATGGGTGAAACCGCAGCAAAGGACTTCCCTTACTCCATCGAAGAAGAGGAAAGCGACCAAGAAGAACCGGCGGGAAATGCCAGCCACCTGCCCTGAGGAGCGCCAGAGGACAGGTGGAAGAAAACAAGGGGTGCGACAACTTAGGGGTGAGTGCTAATTGTCCCACCCTGTACATGAAAGTCACCCTAACCCACGGTGGAGAATCGGCAGAAGTTTGGGCTCTAATTGACTCCGGCTGCTCCAAGTGCCTGATGCACCCGGATCTGGCGGCCACTTTAAACCTCCGCTGCTATCCACTTCAGCACCACATTGTGTTTACACAATTGGATGGATCAGCAGCGGGAGGGGGCCCGGTCACCCAATACACTGACAAAGTTGCGCTGCAGCTCAGCAGCCACAGAGAAAGACTGCCGTTCGTTGTGGCACTGGTGGGCCAACCCCTAATCATCCTGAGGATCCCATGGCTAGTACAACACAACCCACAAATAAACTGGAAAACCAGGGAAATTACGTTTTCGGATGGGCGCTATCGAGCACCCACAGGGGATCGGGTTCCCTGTGCTGCAATGGGGAGGGCGGCGACTACATCGATGCATCTGGAGGCAGCAACCCTGGATGGCTTGCCAGCCAGATATGCAGAGTTTGCCGATGTGTTTGGTGAAACAGAGGCAGACAAACTCCCACCCCACAGAAAAATGGACTGCGCTATAGAACTGGTCCCCAACACACCCCTACCAAAGCCCAAAATTTATGCGATGACCCAGAAGGAGCTGGCAGCATTATGGGAGTTCATAGACAAAAATTTAGCATGGGGCTTTTATCGAGCCCGCAAACTCACCAGTCGGAGCCCCAGTCCTCTTTAGGGAAAAAAAGGACAGGTCACTGAGGCTCTGTACAGACTACCATGGTTTGAATGCCACTTCCCTCTCAAATAAATGCCCCTTACCCTTAATCAAGGACATACTCGCACACCTGGCGAAGGGCAAGATATTTTCAAAGCTGGACCTGAGGGAAGCCTATTTCTGAATACGAATACGGGAGGGGGATGAGTGGAAGACGGCTTTCAATTGCCCGCTGGGGTCATTTCAATATAAAGTTTTACCATTTGGGTTGGCGGGTGCACCAGGAGTGTTTATGCAGTTAATTAATGAGGTCTTGCACGACCACTTATTCAAGGGGGTACTTGTCTACCTAGATGATGTTTTAATATATTCAGAGATGGAAGAAGAGCATGAACACTTAGTGAAGCAAGTGCTCAGGAAACTCCGCAAGGCAGAGCTATTCGCCAAGCTCTCCAAGTGCGAGTTTCATAAATCACAAATTGACTACCTGGGTTACAGAATCTCAGCGAGGGGCATTGGGATGGACCCAAGTAAGGTCCAAGCCATCCTGGCATGGGAGCGCCCATGCACGAGGAGGCAACTACAAAGTTTCCTCAGTTTTACGAATTTTTACAGGGGTTTTATCCAGGGGCTGGCGGAAATTGTGTTGCCTCTAACTAACCTCTTCAGCAAAGGATCGTTACCTTGTCGTGGTGCTGGAGCTTGAGCACCTCAATGATGCCATGAGCTAAACCGTGAAGGGCCACCCAAGACGGGAAGGTCATGACAGAGAGGTCAGACAAAATGCGATCCCTGGGGAAGGTAATGGCAACCCACCCCAGTATTCTTGCCGTGAAAACTAAATGGATCAGTACAACCAGAGATATGTCGGTATACCATCGGAAGATGAGACCCCCAGGTCGGAAGATGGTCAAAATGCTACTGGGGAGGAACAGAGGATGAGCTCAACTAGCCCCAGAAGTGATGACGCAGCTAGCTCAAAGCCGAAAGGACGGCTAGCAGCCGACGGTGCTGGTGGTGAACGGCGAATCCGATGTTCTAAGGATCAACACACCATTGGAACCTGGAATGTAAGATCTATGAGCCAGGGCAAACTGGATGTGGTTATTGGTGAGATGACAAGATTAAAGATAGACATTCTGGGCGTCAGCGAACTGAAATGGACTGGAATGGGCCACTTCACATCAAATGACCACCAGATCTACTACTGTGGACAAGAGGACCACAGAAGAAATGGAGTAGCCTTCATAATTAATAGTAAAGTGGCTAAAGCAGTGCTTGGATACAACCCAAAAAACGATAGAATGATCTCAATTCGAATTCAGGGCAAGCCATGTAACATCACAGTGATCCAAATATACGCCCCAACCACAAATGCTGAAGAAGCTGAAGTAGAGCAGTTCTATGAGGATCTGCAGCACCTACTGGACAACACGCCTAAAAGAGATGTTATTTTCATCACAGGAGACTGGAATGCTAAGGTGGGCAGTCAAATGACACCTCGAATTACAGGTAAGTATGGCCTGGGAGAACAAAATGAAGCAGGACATAGGCTGATAGAATTTTGCCAAGACAATTCACTCTGCATAACAAACACTCTCTTCCAACAACCTAAGAGACGGCTTTATACATGGACTTCACCAGATGGACAACACCGAAATCAGATTGACTACATCCTTTGCAGCCAAAGGTGGCGGACATCTGTACAGTCGGTAAAAACAAGGCCTGGAGCTGACTGTAGTTCCGATCACGAACTTCTTCTTGCACAATTTAGGATCAGACTAAAGAGATTAGGGAAGACCCACAGATCAGCTAGATATGAGCTCACTAATATTCCTAAGGAATATGCAGTGGAGGTGAAGAATAGATTTAAGGGACTGGACTTAGTAGATAGGGTCCCGGAAGAACTCTGGACAGAAGTTGGCAGCATTGTTCAGGAGGCGGCAACAAAATACATCCCAAAGACAGGGAAAACCAAGAAGGCAAAATGGCTGTCTGCTGAGACACTAGAAGTAGCCCAAGAAAGAAGGAAAGCAAAAGGCAACAGTGATAGGGGGAGATATGCCCAATTAAATGCAAAATTCCAGAGGTTAGCCAGAAGAGATAAGGAATTATTTTTAAACAAGCAATGCGCGGAAGTGGAAGAAGACAATAGAATAGGAAGGACAAGAGACCTCTTCCAGAAAATTAGAAACATCGGAGGTAAATTCCAGGCCAAAATGGGTATGATCAAAAACAAAGATGGCAAGGACCTAACAGAAGAAGAAGAGATCAAGAAAAGGTGGCAAGAATATACAGAAGACCTGTATAGGAAGGATAACAATATCGGGGCTAGCTTTGACGGTGTGGTCAGTGAGCTATAGCCAGACATCCTAAAGAGTGAGGTTGAGTGGGCCTTAAGAAGCATTGCTAATAACAAGGCAGCAGGAGACGACGGCATCCCAGCTGAACTGTTCAAAATCTTGCAAGATGATGCTGTCAAGGTAATGCATGCTATATGCCAGCAAATTTGGAAAACACAAGAATGGCCATCAGATTGGAAAAAATCAACTTATATCCCCATACCAAAAAAGGGAAACACTAAAGAATGTTCAAACTATCGAACAGTGGCACTCATTTCACATGCCAGTAAGGTAATGCTCAAGATCCTGCAAGGTAGACTTCAGCAATTCATGGAGCGAGAATTGCCAGATGTACAAGCTGGGTTTAGAAAAGGCAGAGGAACTAGGGACCAAATTGCCAATATCCGCTGGATAATGGAAAAAGCCAGGGAGTTTCAGAAAAACATCTATTTCTGTTTTATTGACTATTCTAAAGCCTTTGACTGTGTGGACCATAACAAACTGTGGCAAGTTCTTAGCGGTATGGGGATACCAAGTCATCTTGTATGCCTCCTGAAGAATCTGTATAACGACCAAGTAGCAACAGTAAGAACAGACCACGGAACAACGGACTGGTTTAAGATTGGGAAAGGAGTACGGCAGGGCTGTATACTCTCACCCTACCTATTCAACTTGTATGCAGAACACATCATGCGACAAGCTGGCCTTGAGGAATCCAAGGCTGGAGTTAAAATCTCTGGAAGAAACATTAACAATCTCAGATATGCAGATGATACCACTTTGATGGCTGAAAGTGAAGAGGAACTGAGGAGCCTTATGATGAAGGTGAAAGAAGAAAGTGCAAAAGCTGGCTTGCAGCTAAACCTCAAAAAAACCAAGATTATGGCAACCAGCTTGATTGATAACTGGCAAATAGAGGGAGAAAATGTAGAAGCAGTGAAAGACTTTGTATTCCTAGGTGCAAAGATTACTGCAGATGCTGACTGCAGTCAGGAAATCAGAAGATGCTTAATCCTTGGGAGAAGAGCAATGACCAATCTCGATAAAATAGTTAAGAGCAGAGACATCACACTGACAACAAAGGCCCGCATAGTTAAAGCAATGGTGTTCCCTGTAGTAACATATGGCTGCGAGAGCTGGACCATAAGGAAGGCTGAGCGAAGGAAGATCGATGCTTTTTAACTGTGGTGTTGGAGGAAAATTCTGAGAGTGCCTTGGACTGCAAGAAGATCAAACCAGTCCATCCTCCAGGAAATAAAGCCAGACTGCTCACTTGAGGGAATGATATTAAAGGCAAAACTGAAATACTTTGGCCACATAATGAGAAGACAGGACACCCTGGAGAAGATGCTGATGCTAGGGAGAGTGGAAGGCAAAAGGAAGAGGGGCCGACCAAGGGCAAGATGGATGGATGATATTCTAGAGGTGACGGACTCGTCCCTGGGGGAGCTGGGGGTGTTGACGACCGACAGGAAGCTCTGGCGTGGGCTGGTCCATGAAGTCACGAAGAGTCGGAAGCGACTAAACGAATAAACAACAACTAACTAACCTACTCCATACAAAGGGCTTGGGAGACACACGAAGGTCACGGAACCCGGGAGCGCTCCTGAACTGGACTACTGACTGTCAAAGGGCTTTTGATCACCTCAAAAGCCTCTTTACAGCAGAGCCAGTGCTGCAACACCCCGACCCCACCAAGCCTTCCGTCGTACAAGTCGACGCATCCAACTTCTCCATTGGGGCACTCCTGCTTCAGCGGGATTCTGACAATCAGCTGAAGCCCTGCGTGTACCTTTCCCGCAAGTTCTCTGAAACGGAACAGAGATGGCACATGTGGGAAAAGGAGGCGTTCGCAGTCAAAGCCGCCCTAGACACATGGAGGCACCTCCTGGAAGGGGCCACCCGCCCCTTTGAGGTCTGGACAGACCACAAAAACCTAGAGGCTCTCAGCACTCCAAAACACCTCAGCCCCAAGCAAGTACGCTGGGCGCAGTTCTTCAGCCGATTTAACTTTAAATTAAAGTTCATACTGGGGAGGAAGAACTTCCTAGCAGATGCTCTTTCCAGGCGGCCTCAGGATGCCAGTCAGGCATCGGACATTGTGGGTACTGTGTGGACCAACACACAGCTGGACTGCCCTGCCGCCACGCACAGCCAAACAAGAACCCAATGTACCCCAGCACAAACACCCGCGGATGGAGGGAGACTCATGTCAATTTCACCAAACTTGCAACAACAGTTCGTTCAAGCCATCAAAACAGACACATGGTTACAAAATAACCTACACAATGTATCTTTTACAAACAGCCTAGCTTGGAAACAGAATAACTTGTATATGCCAGAACAGTTGCGAGCGGAAGTTCTGAGCAGGTCACACGATGACAAGACGGCTGGGCACTTTGGGTTTGTCAAAACGCTGCATTTAATCAGGCGACAATTCTGGTGGTCTACTCTTAGGAAGGACATTAAAGAATATGTTGCTGCTTGCCCCACATGTGCCATGTCAAAACGAAAAGTGGGGAAGCCCCAAGGACTGTTGCAGCCAGTAGCAAACCCCTCCCGCCCCTGGGAGGAAATCTCAATGGACTTTATTGTAGATCTACCACCCAGCCAAAGAAAAACAGTCATCTGGGTGGTAAAAGACTATTTCTCCAAGCAGGCACACTTTATACCCTGCGTTTCCATCCCCTCCGTGCAACAGCTGGCACGCCTCTTTTTAAATCACATCTATAAACTCCACGGCGCCCCCTCCCGTTTGGTGACGGATAGGGGCACACAATTTACCTCCAGATTCTGGAAGGCATTTTTAAAACTAATTGGTACCCACAGCTTGGCACCCCCACACAGATGGCTCTACGGAGATTCTTAACTCCACCCTAGAGCAATTCCTACAATCATTTATAAACTATCAACAGGACAACTGGGTAGACCTGCTACCCTTTGCCGAGGTGGCCTACAACAATGCAGTGCACCAGAGCACAGGTCACATCCCATTCAAAGTGGTTTACGGTAGAGACTTTGTTCCGATCCTGGAACTGCCCCAGCCGGACACCCCGCCCTATTCCCCAGATGACTGGGTGGCGCAACTGGCTACGGTTTGGCCCGTCATCCAGCTGGGTCTCTCAGACGCTCAAGCAACATACAAAAAGTTCGCAGACAACCACAGGGCGGCGCAGCCAAACTTCAAAGTGGGAGATAGGGTCTACCTCTCCACTAAGTTCATCAAGTCCCCACAGCCCTCGAAGAAACTGGCACCCAAATTCATTGGTCCGTTCCCAATCATGGAAATCATCAACCCAGTGACTTTCAAGTTGGAGCTACCACACAACTTGAGGCGCATACACCCAGTGTTCCATTGTGCCCTACTAAAACCAGTCACCCCTTCAAAATGGCACAATGAACCCCCCCCGCCCCCACCCATCATGATAGATGGACAACAACAATTTGAAATTAAGGAGGTACTAGACTCCAGGAGGCTAAGGGGCACCTTACAGTACCTCATCAGATGGAAACATTTTCCCCACCCTGAGTGGGTACAAGTGCAAGAGGTGTTAGCAAAGCGGCTTGTCAAACGCTTCCATGAAGCATACCCAGACAAACCGGCACCTTAGAGTTTTCTTGGGGGGGCAGTATGTCATGTCCCCCATTGCAAGGCATATGTGCATCACAACGGGGAACATGCCTATCAGGAAGGAGGAAGGGATAACCATTATCCTTTAAGCACACAAATGCCTAAAACAATCACCAGCACAATAGAGGCACATCTCTGCCCAGACCTAAGAACCATTAACAGACCGGGGGAACTTCCACACATTACCCCGGGGGACGCACCTGCACCGGACAAGGATGAGAAGACAAAGGAGACCAGCGGAGATCACCCAAATCGCCCATCGACAGACTCATACCGCTGCAGATCGCCCATCCAGATCCAGCTTGTGGGACAATGGGGGGTGGAGGAGGACAAGGTCCACCACGCGGGTATAAATGGGGTACCCCGCTACCACGCCCGCATTCCCGTCTTTTTTCTACGTATGCAATCTGCTTTCAATAAACTGGAAATCCTTAGACCCTCTAAGTGAGTCCGTGTCTTATTGGGAGTAAGGCTACCCTGACAGACAATAAGCAAGACATTGGAGCAGAGAATTGGAATTCCATATAATCCAATCGATGGCTTCAGGTTTTAAGCAATATTAGATCTTTCTTATAACCTAAATGTTCATTTAGTTCAGCAACAAATTATCTTAATATCTATCAAACCCCTCAAATAATATTTTAAACATGCTGGCTCTCATCTTTTCTATACTGAAGATGTACAGTAATACATTTGAAGAAACTTTGTTACATATTTTATGACTCTTATAACACATTTATTTAATGTTACTTGTTAATTTTGACAATTAAAAAATCCCTAAATGATATAGCACTGAGGACAGATTGGTAAATGACATCCCTTCAGAACTCAGCTAGATCTCAAAGAAATTGGCACAGCTTTTTGGCCTTAATGTTTTTAGTAGAATTGGGCAATATATGGCTCTCCTGATGCTGAATTACTATTGTCACCATACCTCATCATTTGTCATGCTGGTGAGGCTACTGGCAATTATGGTTCAGTAGCATCTGGAGAGACTTAGGCTGCCTACCCCTTTTACAAAATTCAAGGGTACACAACAGATCTTAACAATCTTCTGCCACTGCTATGCTGAGCAGCTCCCTAGGTAGCTACAACAAAGCTACAGATTCAGAAGAACCAATGTATGCTGATTAGCCTTGGGTCAAGACTTACCAAGATTACTCCTAGGGCTCAAGGATGAGTTGGAAGTGCATCCAAGCATAGATATCTGCATGGGGAAGAGAAGAAGGTGACAAAACATGTGTTGTAATATGATGACACAAACCACATAACTTACATACTTACATCTGACATCAGAGTTACAAGTGCTAGTCAGGCAGCCATATAACTTGATAAAATAAATAAATCAGGATGCAAGTACAAAAGTATTGCATTGTGACACAAGCAAAGCCATTTTCTCTCAACCTGGTTTGCAGTGGACACCTATGCATCCAAGCAGATATTCAGGACCATCTGTGTGATAGCACAAGGTCTGCCACGATTAATTCCTTTGTGAGTACAAAGAGAGGAAGATTGGCTGCATACTCTAGTTCAGGGCTTTGATGACATAAAGGGATGGGCAGCTGAACTCACCAATGCCCTAATTTTAAATAATCCTGCTGGATAGCTCCTTAAACATCTTGACTGGACATCTCTCGTAAGGTTGTCTTTGAATCACAGAGCAATAGTAAGAGAAATGATGTACCATCTTCAAAGTTCGGAGGAAGGAAGGAAGGAAAGACAGAAAGAAGGAAAGAAGGGTGGAGAGTTTCCATATCATAGCTTGTATTTGTTATGATCCAGACCCCAAAATGTGCACTTTCCCTTTACTCTCCTCTGTCAGAGATTTCAATATACTTTCTACTTGTCCTTTGGAATGTTATTGCTTTGGACATTTCCCAACAGTGCTGGTTGCTGAAGCATTCATGTCATTCATGATTAACCATCCTTTTTGCATTCTTGGTGCTAGTAGGTGTAAACAAACCTATGTCTGTCAAGATACTACTGTGTAGGTTAGATGAAGAGCTACAGCAGTCTGACAAATAGAATTATCCCTAAGTCATCTTCCTCTCCTGAAGACTGAAGCCCTCGTTTCCTAAGGAGACAGGGATACTTCATGCACTTAGGAGTGTTTGTGAGATCAGAATGACAAAACCTGGCATGAGCAAGCGGCTTTCTTCTTTTGCTCTTAAGAAACTGCTTGATACATGCTTTAGAGATTCTATAATAGGAAGCTTAGCTTTCCCTATTTTTGAAGGACGCATGCAGAACAAAACTTTGTTCAACACCAGCAATGCAGAGAAATCATAAGCATCTGCTGGGGGGAAGGGGGCAAGTAATGAAAGGATGGAGCTTGCGTTGTGATAATGTGACTCACAATTCATCATTTGGCATCATCATGTTAGTAACTGACATCTCTGACAGAAATGACTTTGTTTTGTCTGTTTGAGGCCAGGAGGTTTTTTCACCTGCAATTTGCAAGGAACATGGAATAAACTTCCAATGCTCTGTCAGTTATGAAGATGTCAGAGGAAGAAATCCAAGAGTTTGTTTTTTTCAGAAGCCAACTTATTTTGAAATATCACTGTTTGAGTTGGAACCAAACTGGGCATGAATGGAAGTCTACAGCTGCAATGTGACCTCTCTCATTCCTCTTCCCCACATGCAGCCTTGAAATCTTCTATAAAAATTAGGAATTTCTTGAGAGCAGATTCTGGCATGAAGTTGTCAAGGGGGGCAGGAATTGCCTTACTGTAGATGCAGCTCCCCAAATATATTATCAGACTTTTCCCTAGGCAAAAATTGATTCAGTGTACAGGCGCTACCTAATGAAACTTCACTGGTATATACATGCCAGAAAACAATGGCAAAACACATGGGAGTACCAGCAAATGTTATTCTTTTAAAGTGCTCTAATTCTAGAGATATCATTACTTGACTGCTAAAACTAAAGATATAACTTGATATCTCTTCCTGGACTAAGAACTAATCAATCTCAGGGACAGAACTCAAGAGAACAGACTTATGAGGAACACCTTCCATGCCATTCACCTCTCCATGCAGGAGAAGAAGGGAAGCTATAAATGAATTCTGGACTAACCAGGCCTTTGTTTCAATTTATTCACCATAGTTCTAAAAAAATAGTCAGTTAATCCTTTTAACTGCTTCATATTATTCTCTTCCCCTCCAACAAACATTATATGTTTTCTGTGAAAAACACACCTTATAGAATTACGTAAGCTACAGAAACAATTCCTGTCTCAAAAAGCTTATAAGCAAAAAAAAAAAAAATGATCCTAGGGAAAATAACAAAGGAGAGGAAGGTAGGAGAAAAAGTGTCCTGGACAAGTGTCTCCCTGCCTTATACCATCCCATCTGAATCAGATCTGATTCATTACTGTTGCTATCACATCACTGCAGAGCAGAAGCAAATGTAAGCAGGAAACACATGATTAACAGGGGTACAGGTTCTATTCCAAGCCAGTGTTGCTCCTCCATATGAAGTCCCTGGCATTGTCATGAGAAGTAACCATGTGATCCAGACCATCCACAGGTTCCCCTTGCCCTTTGCTAGAGCTACTGTAGAGATTGCAATGCTGTCTTATGGAGAGCATTTCAAGGAGCAGGCTTTCTTCTGATATGAATCAGGTCAAAAGAGGTTGTGAGAATCTGTGACAGAGAAATGATTTCAACAAAACAACCCCCTCGTTGCATGACCAGTTTGGACTTGTTACGTCATCCAAAAATACCTCTCTGTTACTAGCAGCTCTGTATTTTGCTCCTCCAGGCCAGTTCTTGTAGCTGTTTCAACTTAGAAAAGGCACTTAAACTAGTGATACTGATTGTGACTAACTCAGGATGTTCAAGACTACTGAAAGAGATTCCTTCAGCATGTACCATTTATCAAAAATGTCTATTTGGGGGAAGCCACCTATTAAAAGTATTTTACTAAAACTTGCTTTCTGCTTGTGGTCTCTCTCTGCTGGTTAATATCATCAAGGGAGTCATTCCCTGGCAGAATGTAATTTAGGCTCTATTAAAATGATTACTTGGCCTTGAAAATGATAGATACTGACCAGAATTATCATATCGCTTTACAGAAGAAAGGTTCCTTGCACAGTCTTTTCTTATGGGCATAAAATAAAGCCCAGAAAAATTCCCAATGGAATTGGGTCACTTATGGGTTACATTTACAAATAAAAGAATTGATTTTCATATTTTAAAGTTGTTTACTACATTGAGAAGGGTGATGTGGTAAGTATGTAGACAGATCTATCATGCCTGGAAATTGATTGGCATATCTGCAATGTTTCACTTGGCCCTGGAGTAAAGGGCATTTAATTTTAGGGTGAACACATCCTAAAGTTTCTTTCATTTCTCTGTCTCTCTCTCTGTATATCCATATCCTGCTGAAGCTGATTATACCTCTAGAGATCATTTGTCTGATTCCCACACGTGCTGACCATTGCCTTATTTTTCCATTAAATTCTTTTTTCTCACAATATATGTGTGTTTATTCTGTGAAACTGTAATATAGTGCCTTGATTTTTTTTTCTTGGACTATTTTTAATGTTGATGTTGATTCCTTTTTAATATTGGGGCAGAGTCATTTGTATGTTTGGTGGGTTTTTTAAAATTTTATTTTGATTGTTTGCCACCCAGAATTATGTATTTAATATGGGAGGCCATCTGAATTTTCTGAAAAAATAAATAAGAACTCAGAACAATTATTGAAGAAAAAGCATTGTTGGGGACGTTTTAAAAAGTCAAGATGGCAGGCCCAACTGTGTGATCAAAGCCCTGCCATCTTTAACTTGTGTTGCTTAAATGTAAAAAAGGGACAAAGCTTATAAGTCATGTGATTTTTTTAAAAGATCCCAAGGATGTCCCTGAATTGAAGTACAGGAAGTTTTAAGACTGATAAAAAATATATGTTGTTGTTAAAAACACTACATTATTAAACCACAGAATTCACTGCCCCCAGTGATGGTAGTGGCCATCAATTTTCAGAGTTTACCAAAAATTTGGTAAACTCTGAATTTAGGGCTATCCATAGCTATTTACCTTAAAAACTGTGTTAAACAACAGTAGATAAGGGCTGCCTCATCTAGACCTATTTGCTGCCTTTCTGGCTGGTCAATGTGTGACTAGTGAAGCCTTTCATTTAATCTAGCAGGATAACTCTTATATTCCTGTCATTGGATGGACTATCTGATGCTGTTGCAGATATCTGGTCCATAACAAGTTCAGTATCCTCCAGTAATTCTGTTTCCACTCTGACAGCTGTATTCCACTTTTATAATATAGTGGCATCTTCTGTTATCTCAATTCTCTATGTTGAGGGATCTTGCCCAAGCTTTCCTTAGATTCTTCCAATCTCTTTCTTTCCCAGGCTGACCACAATTTTCTGCCCAACGCTGTAAACTCCTGGTGAGGTTAGCAAAGGATTCAGCTGCTGAGGGCCTTACATGAACATTTGGGTGAATAACAGTATCCCATAGCTAAGTAAAGACTTTAGAGGCACTTTTGTACAAAATACTCTCAAGCAGCTTTCAGATTTTAATGTATATCCTATTTGCTTCATAATAAACCACCCATGAATTTAAGAAAGTGTATTTTTATTGAGCCATTGGTTTGCATTAACAATGTGCTTCTTAAATTGGAATAACATCAGTAATCATAATAATGTACTATGCAGTGATTCAGGACTGCATAACTTGAAGATTCCAGATTCCCACTTTTATGGAACCCCATTCAGAAGTAAGTTACATATAGTCAGTGTTATCACCATGCCATGCCTATTGAGGCATTATAATATCAGTTTAGCTAAATGCGTGAACCAGTCAATTATATAGTTCTGATCTTAACATTACCAGGCATATAATATAGGCAACATTTCCCCAAGCAACTGTAAATAGCCACATATGCTGCGTGTATACATGTAAAGAACACTTTCACCTACAAAACTGTCTGCTTTGTATATGGAGGGAGGCTATAGAATGTGCATAACACCAGAGGTGGAGCTATCAGATGCATCTGCAATCAGTGGGGCATGGAACCAAAATGGTGAGCACAATCCCAGGTTGAAGCCCCACACCTTGGTACATGCATATGATGTTGACCCATGTAGGGTGTCAATCCTTAATGCACCAGCCATTTTGGCCTCCTTGGTCTGCCTGATGCAGATACCTCCGTGTCTTACCCTTCACTGATATATTCAGTGATACAGATAACACTCTTGAATAGTGCTATTGTTGTTTGGCCACTGAATAGTTTAAACATAGAAATGAGATATGGTGTAATATGTATGTAGGAAACATAGCCTAAAAGTATCTCAAAAACAATTGTTTGGATGGGATGGAGTACATCTGCATTGAAATGTCAGCTGGAAAAGTTGCACGTTTTTCACTGGAATGCCAGCTTTCAGAAAGTATGCAGGGTATGTTTGCTCTTTGTTACTTCTTCTCAAAGTCAAGGGGTAATTAGAACTAAAAGCAATTCAGGGCCACATTTTCCTTCCTTAAGGAGGTTCTCAGTTGAAAAAGGTGAGTTGCTCTCTATCTTTATACCGGCTATAGGAAAAAACAATAGAAATGAACTTCGTAAGGAATGTAATAATACTCCTTGTGGGCTTCTATCAGTTCAATCTGCAGAAATCCAATTATTCAGAAGAGTGCTCTCTCTTATTCCATTTACCTGCTTTTGATTGTGACAAACCTGCTTTTGATTGTAACAAAGCTCATTCTGGTTCAGAAATAGATTTTTCACAAACGCAACATCCAATTACAAAGATCATCACGCCATCAATGAACTCCTCTTTTGAATTCACCTGGCTTTGGAAAAACTGCCCCAAATTAATTTGCAGAGGTGTTACAGTAAAAGAGGTGGCAGCACTTAAATGACATTGACTGTTCTTGGAAGCTAAGCAGGATGAGTCATGGCTAGGACATGGAAAGGGAAACTACCTGAGAATTCCAGGGCTATTGGCTAGCCTGGGAGGTAAACAAGCAAACACAAAAGACTGGCTAATCAGTTTTGTAAAGTTGCGAAGAAAGTGAGCAGTCTTGACTAGCACTTGCAACAGTTGTCTAAGTAAAGGAAAGCAATGGCACATGCATAAAAACCTCTTCCAGGGCAGACAAATGCATATGGAGTTGAACTGTGGCTGCTGTATTTCACTCTGCCGTGTTGCTTCACTAAGCAGTTTTGATGGGAAGCTTGGCTGAAACCTTCATCAAAAACAAAGCTTTCCCTTAAAGATCTGCACAGCTTATCCAATATGGGCAAACCACATAATCTAAACCAGCAACAGTATGAACTATCCATTTATAACACAATTAGAACTTTCATTGTAATATCATATACACCTAGCTATGTGGGCAGCTTTGCAGCATTTTCTACAAAGCCCAACTCAGGGGTGTCTGCAGAAGGCAGGATAGTGGCTGAGACTTCATGGTCATACCATCTTGATGTACTTCATTTACCAGGGATCAACTCAGCATTGTCTCATAAGCATAAGGGGGTCGCTCCAGAAAATCGCATCTCTATTGTGCTTGTGGGATGTCATGTGGGTCACCTGACTTCCTCTTCCTCTTCCTTCTTGGGCTTGGGGAATTAACAGTCTCCTTACCTCATGGGCAGACATGCAAGCAGGGGGATGCAGAATGCTGCTCCTTGCCCTTTCTATTCCACATAGAAAGTGTTTTACAAAGAACCAGTGATGATTAAGTGCTATCTACTATGAATCTAAGTGGGACGCGGTGGCGCTGCGGGTTAAACCACTGAGCTGCTGAGCTTGCTGATCGGAAGGTCGGCAGTTCAAATCCATGTGACGGGGTGAGCTCCCGTTGCTAGTCTCAGCTCCTGCCAACCTAGCAGTTTGAAAACATGCAAATGTGAGTATATTAATAGGTATCACTTCGGCGGGCAGGTAACAGCGTTCCGTGTAGTCATGCTGGCCACATGACCATGGAAGTGTCTACGGACAAACGCCGGCTCTTCGGCCTTGAAACGGGGATGAGCACCGCCCCCTAGAGTCGGACATGACTGGACTTAATGTCAAGGGAAACCTTTACCTTTACATATGAATCTACTTGTATCCAGATCTACTGAATAAAAGTAAGCTACCTCCATTTTTCTTCATCTAACTACAGTGTGAAGACTGAATTTATTTCTGAACATAATTAAGTATAATGTGCAAGTTCTCTTTTGGTTCATGCTTCTACACTGCAAGATTGCTTTTGGCTGCTTGGAGTTCTTTTATTAACCTTTCAAAACTCCATCACTTCACCCCCTCCCCTGGCCAGTTGGTTTGTCATTTTTTTTAAAACAATGTTCCAATTTGTTTATTTCTTTAATGGACTCCAACTAATAAATAACCACAATGATATGCCATAAATTAGCTTTCCTCAACTGGCTGCTCTTCATATGTATTGGACTAGAGAAAGCTACCATAAATGCATGACTTAAAAAAAAAGTTCACTTTGTAATATAATACATATTAGAGCATAAGTAGAATAAAACTTATAAACACTAAGGAACTGAGACAAAAGCACATCAACCAGCATGAAAGTCCTGACAAACAAACTAGTCAGAAGTGAGTGATGAGGCAGAAAACCTCATGAAACTGGGAGTCTGGCAGCATATAAATTTCATTATTAAGAAATTAATCTGAGGAATTCTTCAAATCAAGTAAGTAAAACAATCTTCCATTCCAAAGCATTAGCTATTCTGATCAGGGAGGCATCTTTGTGTAACCTGCACTAGTAGCCATCATATGAACATTAGCAACTAAAGCAAGGAAGGAGAACTTGCAGCTCTCCAAAGTTTGCTGATCAGGAACTCTGAGCATCCTTTGTATTGGCCATGCTCATTCAGAGAAAACCAGAAGTCAGAATTAAGCAGCTTGGTGAGCTACATGTTCCCAGTCATTAAACTAATGGCTTGAGAACCATAACTATACCCACCTGTTAGCCTCAACATACCCAAAGATGTATGCACAGACCAGACAGAAAGAGGTTTTTTAGGCCTGTGCCTGATTAAGATACTGGAAACTAAAATACAACAGTCAGTGATAATTTTCCACTGAAATATTGATTTCATGGCCAGACAGAGCATTTTTACATGGTCTATCCCCAGTGACTGTACCAAAGGACAGACAACTTCAGGTTCTCTACAACAGTTGCCAGCACTGTCCAAGGGGGAAAAAAAAAACCTTTCTCCTTACATTTCTCAGAGTTTTGATTAGACTCAATGGCTTGGTATATAAATATATAAAGTATCATAGTAAGCCATGGTTTATTTAACCGTGACTTACTGAAAAACCCCTAGTGGACTGATTCACATTATGCTAAGCTATAAAGTATGTTTTGCAAACTACAATAGTTGGCTTTACAAATCACACAGTCACACTGTGGCTTAATGTAATGTGTGAAGCCAGCCAAGAAAAGCACAAGCTCAGAAGTAAAAGACACATTGCTATCCAACCAAGGAGGGTGCAACGTTCCATCACATTGATTTATCTGCATATATGGCATTTGCAGAATAAATTCTTAAAAATAAAAAAGTCAGTGTTAGTCTGAATGTTTGATAGGTTTTTTTTTAATACACTTATACCAAAGAGAAGTAACTGTATATAAATGAAGATGATATGGTATTGTAATTTAAATAAAACATATAGATTTATATGTAGTTAGAAGTATCATAGATATCTGTATATCCAGATTTATGTGTGCTACATTTTCCTTAGACTAGATCTTGACTACTGAGATTGAGTTTTATATTAGTAACATGAATCTCAAATAGCAACTTGGGAGACAACCTTGTTATTTCAGATATGAAGATAGTAACTGAATTTAGAAACAGTCTCTATTAACTCACTAAGCGGATTGTGTTACTCTGCTACAATAAAAAATATTTGATTGGTTAAGAATATATGTACATGGCTAACGGTGTATACATATATTCTTAACTAAACTGGTAGTATGTTTTATATTGTATTGCTAAAGCGAAGTATAATGGAAATACCTTTAAAGCTGAATCATTTTTTATGTTTTTCTATATGATCTTAGAAAGTGAGGTAGTCATCTTCTAAATTTAAACTGAAATATTTTAAATCACAGTTGTGTTTCTGAAAAAGGAACATGTCTTCCCATATCTATTTGATATGTTTACCTTATGTCTTTTTCAAAAGTCCTCTTCCAAATGACATGGTGGTGAATCCAAGAGAAAGTCTTTTCGGTGATGGCACCCATCTGTGGAATTATCTTTCTAGAGAGGCTCATCTGTCACCAATTTGTCCATCTGGTGCCAGATAAAGAGCCTTTGCTGCTCTCCGTTTTTAAACTGTGCTGCTAAAATTAACTCTCTTTCGTTGCTTGAAATTAATCTGTTGAGATTAATCTGAGTCACACACATATGTGTTGTGGAAACCTAGTCATATGGTTTGTAAACCACTATGGTTAAGCAAATCATGGCTTGGTGCAATGTGTGAACCCGATGAAGTGATGGAAGAGAGTCAGGATAAGGAGCAGACCATTTGAGAAATCTACAGCAAGGAACCGGATCGAATTAGTTGACAGAAGTACTAGTAATAGTGCTGATAGGTACTGTTGAAATGTAATTCTCTTTTAGGTTACTTCAGGAACATGGGAAACAAGTAAAATGCTGAAGCAAATCAAACTGTAGTATGATGGAAATGTCATGTAATGATTCGCATTAATAATAATAAAACGAAAATGCATGTTTACAGAGAAGTTCACATAAATTTGAGTCTGGTAGGATAACCATTATTTCACTGGCTTTTATGTTATTGCTATCATGCCTAATTGTTTGTCTTCTATTATGGTAGCCACCTTAAGAGAGATTTAACCATTATGGCTTGCCTAACATTATTTTAAAGTAGAAAATAAACTGTGGTTATTGATGTAGGTCATAAATAAAGGCCCACATATTTTTCATTGACGAATTCGTCTCATTAGTATGTAAGAGTGGAAATGATTACATGCATGGCAAAAACAAACAAATTTCTCCAGCCTGAGTTTGGACAGCAATTCCCAGAATTCTCAGCTAGCATGGTTTTGGGGGATTCTGGGCCTGGCACTCCCAACAGATCCAGAAGACACCACATTGGGGACGTTTCTTTTCAAAAATGGAAGGAATATGATTATTAGAGCAGCTTAATTTTTGTAACAGTTCACCTTACATCTACTCCACTGATTAGTTTGTTGCCTGAGACTTTAATATTCCTTCTCCAGTTGATTGATATTGGTTTGGTCAACAGAAAGACTGGTATCAGATATATTATTTGTGCTTTCAAGACACCCTTGACTCCTGGAGACTGCCTAGACTAGTCCCTGCAATATTCTGAAATGGTTTGCCATTGCCTTCTTCCTAGGGCTGAGAGTGAGTGACTGGCCCAAGGTCACCCAGCTGGCTTTGTGTCTAAGCTAGGATGAGAACTCACGGTCTCCCAGTTTCTAGCCTGGTGGCTTTAACCACTATGCCAAACTGGAGCTTATATCAGGTATTAGGATTTCTTAATTCATAGAAAGCAATTCTTCATAGAAAATGCATAACCTAATTCATTTTGTTCTTGCAATTCCCCATCATAAATTTGCAGGCTCATGGTATTTTCATAAGCAACTATATTAAAACAGGGAAGATTTAGCTCCAGAGTGGCTTAGCAGGGAGCGCCTTCAACCACCTTGGCCTAGCAGATTAGCCATTTTCTGATATACACAGTTATTGTCATACTTTCTGCCTAAGTGAATATTTATTATTTAGTCCCTATTACACCAGACACTTTTGCTGAAATTGTGCATAGGTGCTGAGTGACATAACACCTACGCTTTGTCAAGCAAAATATAAGAATAGAATTCTTCAACAAGCAAAACTCATTCAGGCATTGCTTACATTATAGGATGGTTTCTCTTAGAGAAAGGGATTATCAATGGATCCCTTCCAACTCAGTTTGGGGACCACCATAATATCCTGATTTGTTTTAAGTGAAAACAATGAGCCTAGGAGGAAAGTGAGACTTCGTTCATTTACTGATAGTGGGAGATTAATTAATATACTCATTACATTTAAAAGCCTGGATGTACCTGTCTTCCCACTGAGATACACACAGAGCAATCAGTGGTAATTTAAAAATCAATTTCTCTTCCATAGTAATTAAATGTGTCCATTTAAGCAGATATAATTGATAGTGCCTGCAACTAATTTCAGACAAGGGCTGCTCAGGGATTCTATAGAAGATTACCAGATATGGGCTCTGCTTTTGCTTTCAAGAACCAAAAGGCATGAATGGCAACTAAATTGCTGGTTCTGTGCTACTGTTTGAACTGTATGTGATCGACGCCACACATCCAAGAGCATCAGATACACTGAAGGTTGAAGCATTCTATCTCTGTGTGAGAGCATTCCCAAGAGTGGGAATCCAACCCAGGCAAGGGTTAGGGAAGCATTCACTGCTTCAGTGATCCTTGTATGTACATACTGTAGCTCTGTTTATAGCTGTACAAGAAATTAGACCACTGGACAGCCTGGCTTATTGTGCATCCTAGAACTGCAGCTGTATGAGGATTCAGAGGTCCACTTCAACTTGAGTGACTTTTCCAGGAGCCAGTGGTGAACTTATCCTACTTACAATAGCCATGGTTGCATCATAGCAATGAAAAGGATACTTCTCTAGCACCAGACTGAGTTGAGCAGCCCCTAGTCTAAGGTTGAATGCCACCAAAAGCCACTTTTTCTGTCCCTTTGAGCCCCCTCTAATTGCTATTGCTCTAATAGCTATATTGCTATTGTTGAAAATCATGAATCATGAAAACTGGGGTGTAAGACCTAAAGAACTAATATAGTTCTTTAAAAGACAAAAATTTCCGATTGCAACCCCACCCCCCACCCCCAAACCAAGGAATACTCCAGGGGCATCCACATGAGGGGCTCAAAAAAGTCAAGATGGTAGCCACGGATGCACTATCAAAACCCGGTCTCTTTTTACATGTGTCACACATGTGACACATGATAAAAGGGGCAGCACTTCAGTCATGAGGGCACGGCCACCATCTTGAGCTTTTGTCCCCCCAGTTGATATGTCTGAACATTTATTTATTTATTTGTTTAACTTGATTTATAGGCTGCCCAACTTCTGGGCAGCTTACAAATGAAGAAAGATAAACCCAACATATAAAGAATGCAATCAGCTGGAAGAGCAAAAATGCCAGAGCAAACCCAAAGCAAACCCAAAGGGGGCTCCACAGTCACCCTGTCCCAAGGCCTGGGGAAGCAGCCAGTCTTCAGTGATTTCCTGAACAACATGAGGATGGGAATATGACTTCAGTCCACTCACTTTGCCTCATGATTCTGCCCACTGCAGCCATTAATTTTCACAGAAATGTCATGCACCCCCAGCAATGAAAAGCTTGCCCACCCTGCAAGACAAAAAATAGGTAAGGGTCCTTATGCATCAGCCTTTGGTTTGTTCCTGTGTCCCCAAACACAGTTCTGTCTGTGTTGCAACAGTAACTGCATTAAAGTCTCTTAACAAAATATACCAGGATTAAGTTATATGAGAATTTATTATGCTTTTCGACATGACAGCTTGAAGTTAATTTTTTTAAAAAAACATCACATTATAATATGAGCATTTTTTTGTGGCAACCCTACAAGAGTCTTTGTAGAGCTGGCAGTAAATAAATCAATCTTACCCCAACTCTGATACTAGTGGTACTTCTATATCTCCTCTGTTGAGGCATTAATTGGAAAAAATGCTACATAAGTATGTTTAAGATCTGAATCATGCAGTTTATTTATGCAAAATGCCTGTGTGCCCTAGGATTCATTAAACAGCCATATTTCCCCTTGGCAAATAATTATCATGCAGCAGAAATTTCCAATTAAAAAGGGGATGGAAACATTGCAAAGATACACAACACCTCAAACGATGTAAAATTTGCAAGCCTTCGATGGATCAGGAATCTACACAAAATAAAGAAAAACAATACTAACAGGATAATGCAGTCATTCAGGACAGATGACATATCTCTGTTTGCACAAGACTAAGCCATGGTTTGATTTACTTAACAAGCCACAAATGTCTGATTCATACTATACATTAAGCCCTGGTTTCCAAGAAATGTTGGCTGAGTTCATGTAACATGCTAAGTCCAAACGAGGCTAGGCACATTTGGACTTAGGGCATTGTGTCAACATAATCATTGTATATGAAAACATTGTTGAATCTCTTTAGAGACAATTGACACAATTCTTGTTAAGAATTTGTATGCCATTAATTCTCAAGGCCACAGAGAATAATTTACCAATCATTAATGTTGTATAATATCCTTTCAAGGAGCAGGCAAGTGATTCTTGTGATTTTGTGGAGTGGGGGGAAAAAAAAAAGGAAAGAAGCAATAATATGTACGGTAGTAGTAATTCTAGCCATCATCAAGAATTCTGGGAGTTGATATCCAACATACTGGGAAGGTGTCCTGATTGGGGAGGATTGCTGTAGAGGTGCCACATGATTCCTCTTACTCTTGTGTTTTAGAAACCTAAATCTAAATTCATTACATTATGAATTCACTAGATCAAATTGCCAAACGAAATCCTAGGTGGGGTGTCTATTCCTCTGCAGCAATTGTTTGCATATATGGATACTGAGCCACAAACACATTAACTACATTTCAGCCTAGCCTGCTCTTCAGTGATAACTCTGAGTATCGTGTAAATCCAACATAAAAGTTTTGAAGCAGGGAGATGTTTGCTGATCCAATTCATCTGTGGTAAGGTGCAGTACAAGTTACATCAGTGGTTAGACAATGCAGTGTTAACCATGGACAACATTCTATCTAAGATTCAGAGGTGATAAGCTGGCATTGCAATCAAGGGAACAGTATAAAGCTAAGAATATGAGTGCTAACATGTTCGTGAGCTGTAGTTATATTTACTCAGCACGTTGAATCAGAAGCTTGCCAACTACTTTTTAGCCTAGCATATTGTACAAACCCAGGCTTCATGGTGTCATGTTCACTGTTTCAGTGTGCAATGTACATCGTAACGTTTCACATGCCATGGCGCTGACGTGCGTTTCTGTTTGGGAGGGAGCTGCTGTGAAACCTTGTGCCAAGCTCTGTATCTGTGTTCATTACAATGGAATGTGTTTGGGTTATGTGCTCTGCTCAAGGACTTTTCCCGCAGACCATCAGAAGCCGTTAGGAGCACCTGGGATTGTGAGCTTGGGAAGGTTCTACAGGGGGAGGGATCTCATTTGCACCAAGGGTTTTTAGTTTGCATTTGGCGCGCTTTTTCCATTCTCAGCTTTCTTTGTGATCCTGCATACTATTCTTTAATAAATCAGATATCTTTGCATTCCTGCTCATGAGTCTGAGAGTGTTTTAGAATAGGCAATCATTACACATGGGTTTATGGTTCAGTTTATCATGCAAACTCCGAGTCACTTTTATAAATCATGATTCAGTTAACCAAAGGTAAACAAGTCATACAAACACAAGCATATGATCACTCAATACACATTTCCCCTCCTCACATGCTGTTACTGAAGTAAATTTTCTCAAACAACTTTAACTCCTCATGCCCAATCTTCTTAAAAGGGATGGTCTGGATTAGAATGATCCACATTATTACAGCAGTGACCAAACTCCTTACAGGACAATCCCCAGATGTATCACATAGTTATCCCCATCAACCTTTTACCAGAGGTTTATGTAAGTCTCCTGAATGACTTTTTCTAGTCAAGTTGCAGAGGAACCTATTCTTTCACTGTTTTGACAGGTCTTCTAGTTCTCCTGTTTTTGTTTTTTCTTTTAATCCCAATGCCCTTTGCCCACCAAAATAAGTAAAGAAATGCTCCCGGTATTTAAAGTGCCCATAAATATTTTTAGCTGTTTTTCCCTTGCTAATTTAAATTCCTCTACAAATAAACTCGGGATGGCAATGGTACCTTGTGATATATGTTCAGCTACCTTGAACAAGCCATTATTCAGAATCTCTGCAAACAAGGAGTTTTGACTTGATTTCCAGCATTGTCAAGTGAAGAATAGTGAGTTTGCACAGGCAGTAAATTCTGTGCCTTGCAAACACGTGCTAAGGACGGTCCTCAGGAGATGGGATTTCTGAATTTTTTCAATATGATTATCATATGCTTAGGCTTGTAAATCACACCTATAGATTTTTTTGCTATCTTTGCTATTATGAATTCTCACATCCAAGCTGTAATGCTAACAGCACATTTGTGATCTCTCAAGAATAAGGCAGGCATAACCGGGTTGCTTTTTATATATTTTGTATCTATCTACTCTATCTTTGTTACAAGAGCCCTTGCAATCTCTGGATGCCGTTTTCTTATTGATGGTTAGCATAGGTTAATGGACATCATCCCCTGCATTGCTTTTCATTGTTTAATCATCTGCTGCTGGATAAAGTATTAGTTATCTAATACTTATTTCAGATGGCTGGTGCTCTCAAGAAGAGAAGCACTGTTTCACTTCTTCTACTGAGAGAGAGGCTAGATTCACATAGCATATAATGCCACAATGTGGCTTGTTTTGTCTTGGCTTAGCATGTGAAGTGAATCCAGACACTTTGATTAACAAAACATAGTTTGGCTTAGTATATTATGTGACTCCAGCCAATTATAGTTTACTCAACAAACTACAGTTAAGCAAACCACAGCTAAGAGCCATACATTCTGCTTCTCTGTTCTTCTGTAAGGAAATTCCAACTGAAAGCAAGGTTTCTGAAAGTAATCTCAGCTCAGGTCTCCAATAAATTGAATAATATCAGGTTAAAAAAATCTATCAGATTAAAACAAAAAAGCAAACGTAAGCATTTTAGTCATTAGGGGGAAAAATCCCCAATGCGTATTAGAGTACTACCAGCCAGGCCAATTCAAGTTCATAAAACTCTGTGCAAGTTTTTAAACCTTCCAAAACTCTCACCCTGCTAAATGCTAAAGAAACAAAGGATGGTAGGAGGAGAATGGCATCTAGTCTGATTCTTGTATAATCTTAAATGGAATGTAGGAGTTCACTGCAGACAGACATTCAAATTATGCTCTATCAGATGCTGAAATGGTTTCTGGTTGCTTCTAAGGGAGAAGAGAGGAATAAACAATTATTTATCTGACATTTGTGAAAATATAATATCTATCTGCCATTCAGAATCATCCTCAACCTGAGATGAAAGACATCAATTCCTCAATAAGTAGAAAACCATGTTTTTTTATTAATAAAACTTAAGAGAAAATGAGATGAAGTACACTTTAAAAAAAAATCAACAAAAATGACTTTGAGTGAACTTGTCTTGTAGTCTGATAGGCTGTATCCTCAGGATATAACATCCCAGCTTCAGGTAGTAGGTCTTTTTCCTCCACTATAAGATCCCATTGCTGAAGGTCTAATTTCAGTATCCTGAAAAAGAAATATTTTAGGGGGGAAAAGGGGTACATCTAAGACAGAACTTTTCAGGCGGTGAGATTTGCCTGTTCATCCCATCCCTCAGCCCTCAAGCTTCTCACAATGGAGGAGAGCCTGTACCTACATCTCTCCCAGCTATGATCCCAGAGCATGAACTAATGATGTACCAAACCATTGGCTGCTTTTTAAGAAAGAAAGCATTAGGGCCAGGTAAAGATTTTTCCCCACAAGCTAATAATGGCTGTTCTGAAGAATGAATTGTAATATAAAAGTAATTAAAATTCTTGGACACCCAAATGTATCCTTTATAAAAGTAAACAATCATAATTTTAAGTATAATTCAAGAAATGCTTATTAATTGTTTATAGAGGGAGATATAAATATAGATACTGAATTATCTCCTCAGTACTGTTTTAGGTATAATGTGATTCTAGTATCAGGTAGTCCCCGGGTTAAGAACACCTGGTTTACAGATGACCCATAGTTAAGAACAGAGCCTATTGTAGCAAAATTCAGGTTACATACATAAAGGTTCAAGTTAAATACACAATGGTTTGAGTTAATTACACAATACTACTTATACAGTATTATACAATAATACTTTCTGGCTTACGTACAAATTTGACGTAAGGACAGACCTTGGGAATGGAACTCGTTCTTCAGCTGGGGACTACGTATAGTAAGCAAACATATTTGAGAATGAGGTCTGCTGAGCATAGTGGATGAATTTGTACATTGTGTTAAACCATGGTTTGTTTTATCATGATTTATTATATACTAGTCATCCCCAGATTACACAAACTACAACTTGCACAATCTTAACTTTAAGCAAGGGATCCAGCCACCATGTTGTGCATGTGCAAAAATGGTGAGCAACATTTTGTACAAGCGCAAAATGGCAGTTGTTGTTTTACACATGGGTGGTCCATGATCAAATGTGTGCAAAAATCAGCTTATGCATGGGCTCTTGGATAGGAACCCTTGCATAAACTGGAGCTGCTTGTAAGCATGATTGGCTTAGTTAGATTGGCTTAGTTCACATAGCATGTGGCATATTACAAAGTATGGCCTACTGTAATGGCCTGTGAGAATAACCCTGGGAGAGAGGAGGAGGAGGAGCCACAGCCTAGACCATGGTCAGACAAGAGATATCTCAGCCCACAAAAGGAATGGGGACATGGGAACCTTCCCTAGTTCTCTAGAAAGAAAAAAAATGGAGGGAAGAAGTGCCTTCAGACTTGCAAGGGTCTGTGACTGTAACCTTACAATACAGGGAATGCTAGTACTCATGGTTTTGGTTTCTCATCTGGACTACCTCAACGGGCTGACACATACAAACCTCAAAGACTGATTCATACAATAGGCTAAATCAAAACCAAACAAGCTTTATTATGGCTGAGTGCTATGTGCAAAGCCTAAATAAAGCTCTCTGCACCACTAAATCTGTTGACCATTAGAGATAATAGAAGCAGGACTGATCTGCACGACCAGCTTGCCCCAGCATGAGTATGGCCACTGTCCAATTCTCAAGGGCAGGAATGCGTGACATTCCTGTTCTCTGACTGCCCTGAACCCTAGCCCACCAGCCCCCTGACCACCAAAAAGTCAACCGCCTCCTATTTTGCTGCTAAGCATCCAAAGTAGTATTTCCTACTGAAGTGGTGCTGCCCATTTTATTGGATACATCATCTCCCTTCAGTGTCTAAAAGACTTACATCGCATGTCTCCACATAACATGCCCCTATTCAAAGCCTTTGTTGTTGTTGTTGTTAGTTGCCATCAAGTCATTTACGACTCATGGCGACCCTATGTATAACAGAACGAAATGCTGTTTGGTCTTGTGCCATATGCCTGACTGTTCCAATGTTTGCATCCATTGTTGCTGTAACTGTATCAATCCATCACATTGAAAGTCTTCCTCTTTTCCACTGGTCCTCGACTGTACCAAACATGATGTCCTTTTCAAGCGATCGGTCTTTCCTGATGATGTGCCCAAAGTATGAGAGTCTAAGCCTAGTTATTTTCACCTCTAGGGAACATTCTGGTTGTATTTCTTCTCAAACTGATTTGTTTGTTCTTCTGGCAGTCCATGGTACTTTCAATAATCTTTGTCAACACCACAATTCAAATGCATCAATTCTTCTTCTGTCTTCCTTTTTTAATGTCCAACTTTCACAGGCATATGTGGCAATTGAGAAGACCATGGCATGAGTCAGATGCACCTTTGTTTTTAAACTGACATCTTTACTTCTGAAAACTTTAGAAAATCTGCCATCTGTCTTTGATGGCAGATTTTCCCACTGCGATACGTCGTTTGATTTATTGATTACTACTTCCCTTGTAATTGATCATTGATCCAAGTAGAGTGAAATCATTGATGACTTCAATTTCTTCTCCATTTATTGTGATATTTTTTATTGGTCCATGTGTGAGAATGTTTGGCTTCTTCACATTCAGGTGTAGCCGTATTGCTGACTACAATCTTTGATCTTCATCAGCAGGTACTTCAAGTCTTCTTCATTTCCAGCAAGCAAAGTTGTATCATCTGCATATCGCAGGTTGTTAATGAGTCTTCCACCAATTCTGATACCCTGTTCTTCGTACATTCCTGCTTCTTAAATTATTTGTTCAGCGTACACATTGAATAAGTAGGGTGAAAGTATACAACCTTGCCACACACCTTTTCCAATTTTGAACCACTTGGTGTCACCATTTTCTGTTCTAACGACTGCCTCTTGATCCGTGTACAGGTTCCACGTGAGTACAATTAAGTGCTCTGGAATTCCCATTCTTCGTAATATTAGCCATAACTTGTTATGGTCCACACAGTCAAACACCTTTGTGTAATCAATGAAACAGAGGTAAACATCTTTCTGGTATTCTTTACATTCAGCCAAGATCCATCTGACATCAGCAATGATATCTCTCATACCGCGTCCTCTTCTAAATCCAGCCTGAACTTCTGGTAGTTCTCTATCCATGTAAGGCTGAAAACATTGTTGAATTATTTTCAGCAAAATTTTGCTAGCATGGGAAATCAACGAAATTGTCACTTTGAATCTGACAATCTTATGGTATACTATGCTGAGCTGGATTGGATGATTTTAAAGAAAAGAGATGAGACTAACCCGCTCCTTGTAGGCTTGTTGTTTATTCGTTTAGTCGCTTCCGACTCTTCGTGACTTCATGGACCAGCCCACGCCAGAGCTTCCTGTCGGTCGTCAACACCCCCAGCTCCCCCAGGGACGAGTCCGTCACCTCTAGAATATCATCCATCCATCTTGCCCTTGGTCGGCCCCTCTTCCTTTTGCCTTCCACTCTCCCTAGCATCAGCATCTTCTCCAGGGTGTCCTGTCTTCTCATTATGTGGCCAAAGTATTTCAGTTTTGCCTTTAATATCATTCCCTCAAGTGAGCAGTCTGGCTTTATTTCCTGGAGGATGGACTGGTTTGATCTTCTTGCAGTCCAAGGCACTCTCAGAATTTTCCTCCAACACCACAGTTCAAAAGCATCGATCTTCCTTCGCTCAGCCTTCCTTATGGTCCAGCTCTCGCAGCCATATGTTACTACAGGGAACACCATTGCTTTAACTATGCGGGCCTTTGTTGTCAGTGTGATGTCTCTGCTCTTAACTATTTTATCGAGATTTGTCATTGCTCTTCTTCCAAGGATTAAGCGTCTTCTGATTTCCTGACTGCAGTCAGCATCTGCAGTAATCTTTGCACCTAGGAATACAAAGTCTTTCACTGCTTCTACATTTTCTCCCTCTATTTGCCAGTTATCAATCAAGCTGGTTGCCATAATCTTGGTTTTTTTGAGGTTTAGCTGCAAACCAGCTTTTGCACTTTCTTCTTTCACCTTCATCATAAGGCTCCTCAGTTCCTCTTCACTTTCAGCCATCAAGGTGGTATCATCTGCATATCTGAGATTGTTAATGTTTCTTCCAGAGATTTTAACTCCAGCCTTGGATTCCTCAAGCCCAGCTTGTCGCATGATGTGTTCTGCATACAAGTTGAATAGGTAGGGTGAGAGTATACAGCCCTGCCGTACTCCTTTCCCAATCTTAAACCAGTCTGTTGTTCCGTGGTCTGTTCTTACTGTTGCTACTTGGTCGTTATACAGATTCTTCAGGAGGCATACAAGATGACTTGGTATCCCCATGCCACTAAGAACTTGCCACAATTTGTTATGGTCCACACAGTCAAAGGCTTTAGAATAGTCAATAAAACAGAAATAGATGTTTTTCTGAAACTCCCTGGCTTTTTCCATTATCCAGCGGATATTGGCAATTTGGTCTCTAGTTCCTCTGCCTTTTCTAAACCCAGCTTGTACATCTGGCAATTCTCGCTCCATGAACTGCTGAAGTCTACCTTGCAGGATCTTGAGCATTACCTTACTGGCATGTGAAATGAGTGCCACTGTTCGATAGTTTGAACATTCTTTAGTGTTTCCCTTTTTTGGTATGGGGATATAAGTTGATTTTTTCCAGTCTGATGGCCATTCTTGTGTTTTCCAAATTTGCTGGCATATAGCATGCATTACCTTGACAGCATCATCTTGCAAGATTTTGAACAGTTCAGCTGGGATGCCGTCGTCTCCTGTTGCCTTGTTATTAGCAATGCTTCTTAAGGCCCACTCAACCTCACTCTTCAGGATGTCTGGCTCTAGCTCACCGACCACACCGTCAAAGTTATCCCCGATATTGTTATCCTTCCTATACAGGTTTTCTGTATATTCTTGCCACCTTTTCTTGATCTCTTCTTCTTCTGTTAGGTCCTTGCCATCTTTGTTTTTGATCATACCCATTTTGGCCTGGAATTTACCTCCAATGTTTCTAATTTTCTGGAAGAGGTCTCTTGTCCTTCCTATTCTATTGTCTTCTTCCACTTCCGCGCATTGCTTGTTTAAAAATAATTCCTTATCTCTTCTGGCTAACCTCTGGAATTTTGCATTTAATTGGGCATATCTGCCCCTATCACTGTTGCCTTTTGCTTTCCTTCTTTCTTGGGCTACTTCTAGTGTCTCAGCAGACAGCCATTTTGCCTTCTTGGTTTTCTCTTTCTTTGGGATGTATTTTGTTGCCGCCTCCTGAACAATGCTGCCAACTTCTGTCCAGAGTTCTTCCGGGACCCTATCTACTAAGTCCAGTCCCTTAAATCTATTCTTCACCTCCACTGCATATTCCTTAGGAATATTAGTGAGCTCATATCTAGCTGATCTGTGGGTCTTCCCTAATCTCTTTAGTCTGATCCTAAATTGTGCAAGAAGAAGTTCGTGATCTGAACTACAGTCAGCTCCAGGCCTTGTTTTTACCGACTGTACAGATGTCCGCCACCTTTGGCTGCAAAGGATGTAATCAATCTGATTTCGGTGTGGTCCATCTGGTGAAGTCCATGTATAAAGCCGTCTCTTAGGTTGTTGGAAGAGAGTGTTTGTTATGCAGAGTGAATTGTCTTGGCAAAATTCTATCAGCCTGTGTCCTGCTTCGTTTTGTTCTCCCAGGCCATACTTACCTGTAATTCGAGGTGTCATTTGACTGCCCACCTTAGCATTCCAGTCTCCTGTGATGAAAATAACATCTCTTTTAGGCGTGTTGTCCAGTAGGTGCTGCAGATCCTCATAGAACTGCTCTACTTCAGCTTCTTCAGCATTTGTGGTTGGGGCGTATATTTGGATCACTGTGATGTTAGATGGCTTGCCCTGAATTCGAATTGAGATCATTCTGTCGTTTTTTGGGTTGTATCCAAGCACTGCTTTAGCCACTTTACTATTAATTATGAAGGCTACTCCATTTCTTCTGTGGTCCTCTTGTCCGCAGTAGTAGATCTGGTGGTCATTTGATGTGAAGTGGCCCAGTCCAGTCCATTTCAGTTCACTGATGCCCAGAATGTCTATCTTTAATCTTGACATCTCACCAATAACCACATCCAATTTGCCCTGGCTCATAGATCTTACATTCCAGGTTCCGATGGTGTGTTGATCCTTAGAACATCGGATTCGCCGTTCACCACCAGCACCGTCGGCCGCTAGCCGTCCTTTCGGCTTTGAGCTAGCTGCGTCATCACGTCTGGGGCTAGTTGAGCTCATCCTCTGTTCCTCCCCAGTAGCATTTTGACCATCTTCCGACCTGGGGGTCTCATCTTCCGATGGTATACCGACATATCTCTGGTTGTACTGATCCATTTAGTTTTCACGGCAAGAATACTGAGGTGGGTTGCCATTACCTTCCCCAGGGATCGCATTTAGTCTGACCTCTCTGTCATGACCTTCCCGTCTTGGGTGGCCCTTCACGGTTTAGCTCATGGCATCATTGAGGTGCTCAAGCTCCAGCACCACGACAAGGTAACGATCCTTTGCTGAAGCCTTGTAGGCTATCATAAGGTTATTATAAACTGAGCTTTTCTGGACAGTGTTTCAGTGATTCTCACCTACTATGTCATCTTTTATTTTTATTTTTATGGTATATGTGGTTGTCAAGTTATTTCTTATTTTTATTCTCTCTGTAATGTTGTTTGCATTTTGATTTTCCTGTAGATACTTTAATTTTTTTCTTCTCATCTTGTATAGCACTGAGAGTCACAAGAGTGTGTCAGAATATAATTTAAATAAATAGACTCCAAACATTTTATAGTACAAAAATAAAAAAACCACAAAGGTGAAATTATTACAGTAGACAAAATTCAGCAACTATTGTTATAGATAAGATTCAAAATGGCAGACTGCTCATCAGTCAGGACTTACATAAATCTCTCATTTGAAAAAATGAATTGCTTCTATGAGGCAGGGCTTGATCTGAAAACATCCTGGCAGTGATGAAATTTGTGTGTGTGTGTGTGCCCCGGAGTCAGTGTTGACTCCTGGCAACTGCCTGGACTAGTCCCTGCAGTTTTCTTGGCAAGATTTTTCAGAAGTGGTTTGCCCTTGCCTTCTTCCTAGGGCTGAGAGAAAGTGACTGGCTCAAGGTCACCCAGCTGGCTTTGTGCCTATAGTGGGACTAGAACTCACAATCTCCTGGTTTCTAGCCTGATGCCTTAACCACTACACCAAACTGGCTCTCACTGATTAAATAGGGGAATAATTACATCCACAAACAAGAGGGCAGGGCAACCAGGAAAGAGTTACCTTTAGTGCTCAGGCATGTAGGGGTGAAGAAAGCTGTGGAGTTGGAAAATGAAGAAAAAAGCAATATTTTGCTTGGTGTGGTTTAAGAAGCTTCCGTCTTCCTGACATTTTGCTGATTTGCTTGTTTGTATTTAGACCATCACTCTTAGTTACTCTTAGACTAAAATATTGTTCTGTCACAGTTCAGCAGTAGAACAAGAGATTGCATTTTCCAACACTGGGATATTGTGACCTTTGAAAGCCATAAAGAGGGTGGAGTTTGTGAAGATAAGAATCCTAAGGATCTCAAAAATCCCCAAAGCCCTTGTCTCATCTCCATGTTTTGGCCCAGGTGTAGAGTCCCAACGTCTGAAGTACCTTTACTTCCCAATGTAGACACTTCAGACAACATGTATTTAACTTCAACAACAGTTTATTTGATTAAAAAAACGGCTGGGTGTTCAATACAGGCTTCATTTGGGAAACCGCATGACACACACACGGTGGAGGTATTGGGAGCTTTTATACGTGCCTGAGACATGACGCATGTCCCCTGAGGGGTGGCATGGTCCAATCACAAAGCTACCCTCAGGTCTTTGCCCCTGTCTCCTCTGTCCCCAGTGCAAAAGCGAGATAACAATAGTTAGACTGGCTCTTCACAGGTAAGAATGTATAACAAAGGTTTAGCTGGATTAAATACTTCCCTTCCTATTTGGCAGTGATGGTCTCCTACTGCTGAAAAATTCAACAAATTTTATCCAAACCAGCTATTACTGGCATTTTTTGAAAAAAAAAAAAGCTTTTAATAAATGTAGCTCAAAAGATCTTGCTCTGATTTCCATATGCAGCCTATTTTATATTTCCATCAAGTTCAGATTGGCAGCTAGGATGTTGTTCTGTAGTAAAAAGTGCAACTACCTATGCTTCTTTCATGGTAGATGATGAGTCAGAGTTCCATGTCATGACGTTTGCACCAGACTGAACAACGTGAGATGGTCAGACCATTTCCTCTGGGTTGGGCCCCCAAAATGAATGCTGTAGAATGAGCATAGTTTGATGAACTAATTTTTGATCCTTATCCATTTCTGTTCCTATTCTGGGCTATAGATACATTGGTGGAGTGAAGGAATAACCCAGCCTGACAGAAATATACTTCAACTAAATTAAAAGGTGCCTTCCTCCTGTCATCCACATATCTCCGTTTCATTGATTACAGAAGCAGCACCTGGATTAATCCTGGAGGAAGACTGTGCATATATGCAATTTGTGGAAATGTAAACAAAATGGGATAATAACTTTATTACACTACTAACAACTTCAGTGTTGCATTTGGAGTAATGTGGGTGGCTGAAAAACATTGAATGTGCAATAAACTCAGAAGAAATTTTAACAAAATAATGCAATGCTTGCTTTTACATCCAATGTCCAGCAGAGGGGAGCAGCTATCATCTCAGTTTATCATTTCACCATAAACATTTGAAGGTTGATCAGATGTAGTTAAAGAAAATAACAGCTGTAACAAACCCTACATTTCCAGTACAGATTGAACAACTGTTTTGGTCAAAATACTCTTAAGAGTACAACTCTGTATATGTTTATTCAGATGTTAGAGCCACTGCATTCTATTGCATTTATTGACCTCCTTTAAGCTTGTGCTGACTGACAATTCTAGGAGTTCTAACTACAATAATATAATAATATAGCCACATCTCCCTCTATATGAGCTCGATTCTTGGTGACTGCACAGCTATGTAGTTGTTTTGGCAGCAACCTGGAAGTGGTACGCTCTGCCTTCTTTCAGATTTTGTCTGACTTCTCATTTTAAGTTACAGCCATAGGATTTTCTGATGCTACAAAGAATTGCAAGTACTGATCAGCTGTGATCTTGTTTACCTTTTTCAACAGCAGCCAAGGTTCCTCTAGTGTTGCCGCTTAGGCATATCTGGAAGATAAGGAGAAACCTGTCCTATGTTTTATTTATTTATTTATTTTATTTATCAAATTTTATCACCGCCCATCTCCCCCCAAAAGGAGGGACTCTGGGCGGTTTACAATGCTTTTTTGCTTTGCAACTTTCCCTTGCTTTGTCATGCTTTGCAATTTGCCCTTGAAAACCTTTTATTCTTTTGGATTCTAGCTTTGATTATAAGTATCAACCGGGAAACTCAAAATTGTTTTCTGTAGCAGTCTAAACACACAATGATTTTGAAACACTAATCCTTCATCTCAAACTCTGTATGAAAGAAGTCATGTTTCTTCATATTACTGCAACACTATCAAATTAATATCTGCATATCCTTTTAAACTAAGGTAAATAGGGACTGAAGCTATATTATTTTTTAATGTATAACAGCCTTCCTCAAACAGATACTCTCTGGTTGGACTGTTTTTTCACAGTATTGTCAGTTTGCCTGAGACTATGATCTATTCTAACCTATCTGGAGTATATTCGTTTACTATCCAAATTAATCTGGATTCTCAAACCTTCCTTTTAAAGCATAGGATTATCTAACCTTTGGTTCATTAATTGTATACAAATAAATGCAAGATTTGCTCTTGGTATATGGACATAAGAGAACCAGTTTGGTGTAGTGGTTAAGGCATCAGGCTAGAGACCAGGAGACTGTGAGCTCTAGTTCTGCCTTAGGCACAAAGCCAGCCAGGTGACCATGGGCCAGTCACTCTCTCTCAGTCCTAGGAAGAAAAAAGCAATGGCAAATCACTTCTGAAAAACCTTGCCAAAAAAACTAAAGGGACTTGTCCAGGCAGTCTCCGAGAACAGATTAAATACACACACACTCATTAGCATTATATGGAAGCAGTTTGCCATTGTCTTAATTTTTTTTTTTTTAATTCCCCAGTCTAATTTGTAACCCTGAGATTTCTTGGTGGTTTCCCATCCACGTACTATCCAGCTCCCACCCTGTTTAGTTTTGTGAGATCAGCCAAGGTCTACTAGGCCGGTGTTTCTCAACCTCAGCCAATTTAAGATGTGTGGACTTCAATTCCCAGAATTCCTCAGCCAGCATCCCCTGAAGCAGGCTGGATAGGGAATTCTGGGAGTTGAAGTCCACACATCTTAAAGTGGCTAAGGTTGCGAAACACTGGCCTAGGAGATGCCATCTAACTGGGATGTAGTAAAGGAAAATCTAGTTACATCCCCTCATATCGCTCTCCTCCTTTTACTTGAACAAAGTCGCGTTACGTTAGTGGAGAGCCAGGAATCAATAGAAAAATACTACTCTTTCTTTCCCTCTCCTTCCGTTTTTTACTGGTGGGAAGTGCCCTATAAGGCTCTGCGAGGAGGGGCTAGTAAAAGACAGGAAGTAATACTGCCGCGTGGGGGAATGACGGGCAATGCCACTTGATAAGGGGAGAGGGGGCGGGCCTAAGTGAAGGCCCGAGAGGATGGGGTGGGGAAAACCTATCGTGATCCCGGAAGGGGCTGGGTGACTGACTTGAGCGGGGGTTTTCATGCGGGAGCAACATGGCTGCCCTGGTAGCGTCTACTCTGCAGCAACCGGAGTCTCTCCCTCCGCCCAAGAAGATTGTCGCTCCCACCGTGTCTCAGATTAACGCCGAGTTCGTGACGCAGGTGAAGCGGAGCGGCCGGGGAGGAGGCTGTACTGGAGCCCCGGAGGGGGCGGGGGATTGGGAAGGAGGGGTGTAGTTTCGCTTCGGTCGGGGCTTCCTGGAAAGCTCTTCCTCCTGGCTTCTCTCATGTCTGTGGAAGGAGGTTAAGCTGGCTGTCGCGGGCCCTGGTGCTGAGCCAGTGGTCTACGGAGGTCTCGTCGACCAGCTTTCCTCCACGCGGGGCCCTCCAGGTTGGTTGTCCGACCAAAGCCAACTTCTACAGCCCAGGTTATGGGAGATGTATTTGGACACTTCCAAGGCATGAAATCGGAGATGGCTGTTTTAAAACCAGACTTCTGATGTCTCGTGGGGATGTCTTTAGATCAGTGTTTCTCAGCCTTGGCAACTTTAAGATGTGTGGACTTCAACTCCCACAATTTCTGGCTGGGAAATTGTGGGAGTTGAAGTCCACACATCTTAAAGTTGCCAAGGTTGAGAAACACTGTTTTAGATAGTCCTGTATTATTTTGTTTGAAAAGCATGCAATTCATAGGTTTTTTCCCCTTCTCATGTTTTTCAGCTGCATCCATATTTCTAATAAGCTTACAGCAAACCAAAACATTGCTTCATTATAATTTTTTTTAAAGATATTCTAAGGGTTCACTTCTGCACAATGTATATTATTGCTTACCTTGAGAAGATATGATGTTTGTGTGTGTGTTCCATGTAATAAGCTTTATCTGGTTTACACAACAAAGGCTGAAATGATGTTGGGTACTTAAGGGCTCACTGTAACATCTGAGCATAACCAGTGTGATTAGTTTATGGCTTAGTGTGCTTTATGAAAACAAAACTATCAGCTAACTAATCTTGAATTATTCCTAACTGGTTGTGTGAATTATTCCTAATTGGTTGAATACAATACAAAAAACAATTACTACATTAATATTTCTTGGCTTAAGTTTTCCCATAGAGCTTTCCCTTCTCTTCATAATTTATCCTTACAACAATTTTACAAATCCAGCAAATTGTAGCTTTTTCAACAAACTTTAACCTAGTAATTATTGTTTAGTGCAGTGCGTTTGCTCAAGTATAGACTGAGCTAACCCATGCTGTATGAAACAGAATAACTACGTTCATATATAGCACCACACCATAAACAGAAAATCTGTGTTATAGCTTAACATAGTGTGTGAATTCAGCCAGAAATTGGCATAAATTTCATGGCTCAGTGGTGACTTGAACCTGATTCTTTCTGGTCTTAATACCTACCATACTATTCCATTTCTAGGTAAGCAACATTATGCAAACCAAGAGGAGGAATAAAAAACAGCCAATGAAAATAAAGCCATGAGATGCAATACAAACATAGCTCAATGTAGTTTATACCAACACTATTTTTCTACCTTTGCAAACCACGTTTGCAAATTCTACCATATTCATATAATACTTCATACATTGTCATTTGTTGTTTAAATATTGATTTCCATCTTTCTGAGGACCTCATCAATTCCATCCAACGATATCTCTCTCAATGTTCCTTTCAATCCATTCATTCTGCCTTCATATATTTGTTTTGTGATTCAGTTTCCTCCATCTGATCAACAGCCTTAACCTACTTCTTTCATACTGGTCACTCCCATTCCAATTGCATTCAACTTTTATGTTTTTCCTGACATTCTTGAATAATAAAGGAGCAAAAACTTGCTCTTACAGCTATTTTTGCTTCTATTGAGAAATAGACATTCATAGATTATATACTCCAACTCCCTGCCCAATACTGGAATTCCCCATTCCTGAGAGGTGGCCTCACGGGTGAAAGAGAGTCCACGACCTCTTAATCTGTTTCAAGCAGAAAACAATACCCTAATCAAGGAACTACCGAGGAGACAAACAATCAAGCAGAAAACAAGACCCTAATCAAAGAACTACCAAGGAGGAGAAAACACCCCCACCAATACTAGCAGGGCAAGCTACTGTATATAAACAGGGAGTAAATCCCACACTCGCTAGCACTGTTGATATTACCTAGCTGGATAATGAAATCTCTGCAAGCAAACAACCAAGCTCAGGACTCCACAGTCTGCTTCACTGTTTGAAGCTCTCACTGTTAGGAAATTATTTCTGGTTCTAATTTAAACCCATTGTTTCTTACATCTTTTGGAACAAATAAGACAATTCTGCCCTATCTTGGCATGACAGCCCTTTGAATACCTGAGAAGAGCTTTCATATCTCTCCTCCAGCTGTCATGCCAAACTACCTAATGAGAGACCTCTGTGCCCCCAAAGGCTAAACGCAAACTAACCGAAGAAGGAATTACTAGATTAAACTATCCAGTATGTCTTCATTTTGCTAATACACTTTTAGCCACAATACAGTATACAATTGACGTTGTAAAATACAGTATTTACAGTGTATCTGAATGGTATAATTGAATGATGTGTCCTTTTATTTTGCAGCTGGCAAATAAATACTGGGCACCGCATGTTAAGAAAAAGCTGCCTTTTGAGAGAAAGGTAACCGTTTAAATATAACATAACAATATAACAAGGCCCCCCTCATATGTGACTTGATCACTGAGGAGGGGGCAGACCTGGCATGTATTACTGAGACCTGGCTTGGCCCTGAAGGGGGGGTGCCCCTTTTGGAAATGTGCCCAGCTGGGTTTACGGTATGGCACCAGCTGAGATCCCAGGGCAGGGGAGGAGGGGTGGCTGTTGTCATCCGAGAGTCTCTTGTGCTTTCAGGGGCGCTGCTCCGTGAGTGACTGGTTGTGAGACCCTGTTTTTCAAGTTGGGTTCCGGAGAACAGTTGGGAGTATCACTACTGTACCAACCTCCCTGCTGCGTGGCAACCTCCCTGCCTGAGCTGCTCCAGGCTGTCTCAGGGCTGGCGGTGGAGTTCCCCAGGCTCATGGTTCTGGGGGACTTCAACCTGCCATCCCTGGGGTGTGCCTCGGAGGTGGCTCGGGAGTTCATGGCTACCATGGCCATGGGCCTGTCCCAGATGATTCAGGACCCGACTTGAGACAGTGGCCTCACCCCAGACTTGGTTTTCTGAGGGGAGAGTTACAGCTGTCCCCTTTGTCATGGTCAGATCATGCCCTGGTGGCCCTGAGATTCTTTTATGCCACCCCCCTCCGCAGGGAGGCAGGACCCATTTGATTGGTCTGCCCCCGGTGACTGATGGACCCGGCAGGGTTTCAGAGGGAACTGGGGGTTATGCCCGGTGATATGCTGCACGCCTGGGATAGGGAGGCGGCTGGGGCCTTGGACAGGATCGCGCCTGTGTGGCCTCTCTTGTCCCAGTGAATCCGTCACTCCCCGTGGTTTACAGAGGAGTTGAGGGTTCTGAAGAGGATTAAGAGATGCCTAGAGCTCCACTGGAGAAAGACAAAGACTGAATTCGACCGAACACAGGTAAGAGCCGCTATTAAGGCCTACCTTGTGGCGATAAAAGTGGCGAAACGTCAATATTTCTCTGCTCTTATTGCGTCCGCAGAATGCCGCCCGACGGCCCTGTTTAAGGTCACTTGATCCCTATTGGGGAAGGTGGGCTCAGTGACCCACCTACAGGGCCATGCAGAGGAATTTGCTGAGCACCTGCAGGACAAAATCGCTCAGATCTGCTCCAAGTTAGACTCCAGGCATGAGGCTTGGTCTGGAGAGATACCAGGGGAATGGGCTTACCCAGTTATCTGAGAGCGGTTTGATCCTGTTGAACCTGAGGAAGTGGACAGGATCCTACAGACAGTAAATGCCACCACATGCCATCTAGACCCGTGCCCCTCCTGGCTAGTAAAAGCAGCCCGGGAGGTGACATGTGGTTGGGTCCATGCGATGGTTAATACATCTTTGGGAGAGGGGGTGTTCCCGGCTACCTTTAAAGAGGCGTTGGTGCACCCCCTCCTCAAGAAGCCATTGCTGGACCCTACTGTTCTGGACAACTTTCGTCCAGTCTCTCACCTTCCCTTTTTGGGGAAGGTGGTTGAGAAAGTGGTGGCTTTGCAGCTCCAGAGGGTCCTGGAGGAAACGGATTATCTAGACCCCTTTCAGTCAGGTTTCAGGCCCAGTTATGGGACAGAAACGGCATTGGTCGCACTTATGGATGATCTCTGGCTGGAGCAGGTTGGTGGCAGTGCATCCATCCTCGCTCTCCTTGATCTCTCAGCGGCTTTCAATACCATCAACCATGGTATCCTTTTGGGCGGCTCAGGGAGTTGGGGGTGGGTGGCATATTTTTATGCTGGTTCACCTCCTTCCTCCAGGGCCAGTCCCAATTGGTGTTGATAGGGGAGGAGAGATTGGCCCCACAGCCCCTTCTTTGTGGGGTGCCGCAGGGATTAGTACTCTCCCCTCTCCTTTTTAACATCTCCATGAAACCACTGGATGCCGTGACTACCCTCTCCGAGTGTCTGGGGGCTGTGGGGGCCTGGATGGGGAACAACAGGCTTCAACTGAACCCAGGTAAGACCGAGTGGCTGTGGGTTAATGGTTCTTCTGTATCTGGGACATTAACATCTCTGGTTCTGGATGGGGTTGCACTGCCCCAGACAGACCCGGTGCATAACTTGTGGGTCCTTCTGGACTCAAGGCTCCTTGAAGAGCCGGTGGCAGCCGTGGCCAGGAGAGCCTTTGTGCAGCTACGCGCTGTGCACCAGTTACGCCCCTTCCTGGATCGGGAGGCCCTTCGAACAGTCACTCATACCCTTCTTATCTCTCATATAGACTATTGCAATGCACTCTACATGGGGCTACCCTTGAAAAGTATCCGGAAGCTTCAGCTGGTCCAGAATGCAGCTGTGCGAGCTGTTTTTGGTGCCCCCAGAAGGGCACATGTAACACCGCTGCTGTGCGAGCTGCATTGGGTACCAGTTTGCTTCCGGGTCCAATTCAAGGTGCCAGTTATTACCTTTAAAGCCCTACATGGCATGGGGCCAGGTTACCTGAGGGACCGCCTCTTCCCCATTACATCAACCCGTCCCTCCCAATCGTGCAGAGAGGACATGCTGCGGACCCCATCTTTAAGACAACTCCATTTGGCGGGGTCCAGGAAGCAGGCCTTCTCTGCAGTAGCTCCTGCCCTGTGGAACATGCTGCCCCCCGAGGTGAGATTGGCCCCATCACTCCTGGCCTTTTGGAGGAGTCTGAAGACCTGGTTCTGCCGCCTCGCTTGGGGTGGAGAGGGAATAGATCTACATGGGGATGGCTGCTATAGACCACTCCTCCCACACTTGGACTGTTTTTAGATTCTTTCGCCACTTGGACTTTTTATCTTTACTCTTATTTATATTATTTATTATTGTGATTTTATAATGTATATTTTATTATTGTTGTTTTAATTGATTGTTGTAAACCGCCCAGAGTCCCCCAATGAGAGGAGATGGGTGGGGACAAATTGGATAAATAAATAAAATACTATTCAATAATTCTATTTTCACTCGATAATAGATACTAGAAATAAAAGAAATGGTTTTTCTTACTTAATTGGATACAGAGCAATAACAGTATCAATTTAATATAGTTTATATCTTTAGTTTTAAGCAACACTCATTTCACTCTTAAAATTATGTTATATTAAATATAACTAGCTTTGATTTCTGAAAGTCTTTTTTAATCACTCTTTTATATTCTAAATACATCCTTACTCTTAGCAAGACATTTGTAAAACTACTACAATATTAACTTTAATTGTAATTACAGTGTTAGGCCTATTGCTCACTTAGTTACTGGCAAATACATATTACTGAGGAAAGGGAACTGAATTACATGAAATAATCATTTTACTGTATATCTTTTTTTTCTTGTTTTGTAGGTTATTGAAGATGTTTATGAAAAAGAAATTGTTAGGTCAAAGTATGTACTGAATACTGCATCTTCTGTATAACTGAGTGAAGACACATCCAGATTTGTTTTTAAGTTTTTCTCCTAAATTAAAGAATAATTGAGACAGTAGCCCTGGTGCTTTATGTTGTCAAACTGCTTAATATGAGTTATATCACAGATATATATTTTATGCATTTTAAGTAATGAAGGCATAATAAAATAATTACGATGTGAGCTTGTTTCTTCTATAAATTGTATTGCACAGACAGTTTTATTCACTGGAATAAATGAAAGTTACAATCCAAATCAGGCCTTTATGCAGCATGTTTGTCTAGGAAATCTGTTAAAAGTCATTTAGCCACCAGAAATAGGAAGAGAGTTAAAAGTTTACTTCCTAGTATTAATGTTAATAAACTGCAAGCAGAAACAGTGGAAAGTTTAGGCATATAACCTATATGCAAGATATCTATCTGTCCAGGGTCTGTCCTTAAAAGCTATCATAGTGTTCAAGATAGTGTAACAGCTATGTTGTAAGGAGTTTTTCAGGTTCAGGATAGAGGTGTCAGCCTTCTGAGCAAAAATTGTGTACACCACCCAGAGTCTCATGCAAGCGAGATGGGTGGCAATATAAATTCAATAAATAAATTTTCCTTCCCACCCAATGTTGCTGATACTACAGTTCCAGACAGCATAGCTTATTTAATTTTTTTTTTTCTTTTCATTGATTTCAGATTTGCTATTAGAAAAATAATGCTTCTAGAATTTAGGTAAGTAATTTGTTTTTACAGAAAATGCATTTAAAGTATGAACTGATTATAGAATGAGTTGATACTAGCTCCAAATCTGATTACAGGTGATCTGATATAGCACAATAGTTTGTTACGAATTCCTGAGTCAAAACTTTCTTAAGCTATTTACTCTTCAGCACAGCAAGGAGGTTTGCATTAGGGGAATGAAAGTGATACAGATTTGATTCCAAAATGATGCTTCAGAGTTTGCAAACTTAACACTTCCCAGTAACTCTTTAAAGCAGCCGCATCTTTTCCTGGTCTCACGAAGCAACTGTGGAAGAACTGGATCTGAAGTGCTGCACAGTTGTAATGTGTATAATACATTTCTGTTCTGATATCAGCATTAGTTGTTAAAAATACCTATCATATCTGTTACTTTGCATTTACCTATTGTTTTAAAGACAGATGTGCTTCTGAATATAATTATGGGACCACCTTAAGTTGAAGTGTCCATAACTTCTCAATATGGTCCCTTTTTTGGATCTGCATTATGGAGTCAAGGAGTGTTTTTGATATATGTGCTGTTTTGTTTGTTTATGATTAAATTTTCATAATATGACTTTCATAAAGCTTTTTTGTCTGTTATTGAGACAGCGGGCATTTCTTTTAGCTCTAACAAGTTGGAGGTGCGCATGTTTTCTTCTTGCTATACAGTCAACTTGAAGTAATGGTCAAACTCATATATTGTTTGTACCAGTATATGTAAAATGTCTCTATTCATTTAATGAATGGAGATTTCAAGACGACAAATGCCTCTGCCTTGCATTCTTCAACTACTCCAGTTGGCAGTAATAGGTTTACTGCAATGAGCTGTGTTGGAAGGTAACACGGAAAGCTACTTACAAAGCTTATAGATGGGTTCTTCATAAAAAACTACACTGCTGATCCCCTGATCAGTGACATACAAGACTGATGGTCACTCTTGTGTTTTTTCCTTCATTGCAGTCAGTACCTTGAAAATTACTTATGGGTGAATTATGCTCCTGAATTGTCCAGCAAGGCTTATTTGATGTCCATCTGTTGTATGGTGAATGAAAAGTTCAGAGAAAATGTTCCAGCTTGGGAGGTAATAAACACTGTTATAACAAGCAGAAACATTGATTCTTAATTTCCATGTTTCTCATTAACCACTTAGAGAGTTATCAAATGTGACAGCGATCATTCCTTATCTATAGCCACTTGCCACTATATTTTACTTTGCTATGCGCTCCTATTATACAATATCAGTGGATAGTTGAAAAGGTTTGCAATGTCAAACAATGTCAAAAGAACTGTTTTGGTAGCTGAAGGCGTTTTCTCAGTATTGCTGCTCAACAAAAGCTAGAATTTAATGAAGATTTTATCCTGTCAAAAATAGTAATAGAATTTTTCATTTGTCTAGGGTTACTGTATGGCAAATTAAAAGATTCACCCTTGTTCAGCTTTATGTAATTGAACGGATGTGTGCTTCCATTTTGCTCACAGGGAAGTTCTTTTGAGTACCTGCAGGTGATCTGGGAAAGTCCTCAAATTGGCCTCACTTTAGAAGGACACAGCCACCTTGAGCTTTTGAGGAGGAGTACCTCATGTGGCATTGTCCTAAGTGAAGCCCTCCTTTGAAAGATCTGCACAGGACACAAAAAGAAAACAAAGAGATAACTGTTCAAATAAAGCTGCGTATGAGGAAAACGAGCAAAACATTTCTTGTTCCCAGCAGGTTGCTTCCCAGCTTTCCTTCCCCTGCAGCCTCATGGAATGGCTGTTGAAATGTGGCAGGGGAGGGAAAGGAAAAACATAGGGAGACTGGCCTTTCAGGGGAAATCCTGCTAGCTGTACTTTCCCTTTTTATTTGCTGCAGCCTGAGAAGATGCTTGTGGCCAGGTAACTTGAGGGCGGGGCCAACTCAGTGAGGTAAATGTCTTAGCTGAGTTGATTGTGGCCCTCCTCTCTTAATCTGCAGACTCATTGTTAAGTGCAGAGGTTAAGGGATTGGTCCCTTTTGCTGGGCCCGTTCTCTGTGCATTGCCCTTCCCTTGATCTACATGTTCAGCCCAAGTTAAGAATGTCCATTTAGGTGCAGTTGGGAGCTCTCCTTGTAACAGATTCCCAGCCGGCTATGCAGACCTTTACTTCAGCATATGAGAAGCATGTTCTCATCTTTCAGTGAAATAATAGAAGTTAGGAATAAGGTGTTGGCAGATTGCTGGGAAAGCCTTTGGCCCAGGAGAGATCAGAAAAATCACACACCAGGCATTTCTATAAAAATAATTTATTTACAGAAAGCAAAACATATTTAAAAGGCTTCTGCATTCTTGCAGGCTCTTAGAGCAGCTACATGCCTACACAGAAAGGAAACAGAAAACTAAAACAAGTCCAAGCAAGTTGTTCTTTCCCCCCAGGTGCAAAAATTAACATTCGAAAAGGGGACAGTTGAATTCAACCTCTGCACCCGGCCAAAATGTTTAGTTACCATAGTAACTTTAATCTGTAGTAGAAAACATTAACATAAGGTTCTTTGTATTCATATAGTATGTGAATTTGAAGGTGAGAAGAGAGCTTGTATCTCTCTCAAGGTTTTCCTTTTCCCCAAAAGATGTTCCATCTGAACTTCCTGACAATCTGCTTCTACTTCTGTTTTTTGGTTAGACATTCAAGAAGAAGCCAGAGCATTTTCCATTCTTTTTCAAACGTGTGCTGGCTGCTTCCTTGGCAAAGAATGGTAGTGAAATCACTCTGCAAGAGCAGACAATACTTTTGCTCTTCCTTGATCACTGCTTCAACAGTTTGGTAAGATTATTTTTCAAAGATTGTTGTAATTAATGATACTTTTAGCATACAGTGAAATAGTGCCTAATGATGACTATACAATGAAATAGTGCCTAATTCACCACAGCCTCATTCCTAGTTAGCATTGCTAGTCTGCTTTGTTGCTTCTTTGCACTCTATTATGCCAATATTTCTAAGCTCTTGTTAACTTCTCATTTTAACATCAGAAGGCAGCAAGGCTAAATAAAAACAACAAAAATCAACCTCTCCCTCCAAACTCTTGCACTACAGGGAAGCTTAAAGGAATATTTTAAGGCACTGAAAGTAAAGATGTTAGTAGAGTGGTCAAAGAGTGGTTGTGGAAATAATATAGAATCTACAGCTTGGAAGCAGGTCAGGAATTTATTTATTTTATTTATTCAATTTATATAGCCACCCATCTCAGACCAGTGACTCTGGGAGGCGAATAGTAATAAAAAACAGACAGTTAAAACAATACAAAAAATTAAATATAAATACAGCCAAGAGATACTAAAATCCGTCAGTGGCAGCACAGCCATGAAATGGGGCACTTCAAACACTCGGGGCCCCAAGCCGGGCACAAAGCGAGGTCTTCAAGGCTTTCCAAAAAGCCAAAAGGGTCAGGATTATCCTAATCTCAGGATGAAGGATGTTCCAGAGGAACATAACAGAAAATAGACTGAAATTCTTGAATATCTGTTCAGAATATTGACTTTTAACCATAATACATTTTTGGGACTTCTATTCATAAAATTGTGCTTTCCTACTTTCCCACTAAAAGCTATTCTTGTGAGTCAGAAATGTATCAGGTAATAGGTGCAGCAAGAAAGGGAATAGCCAAACTTCAGTAATACTGTGGTATCCTAGCCTATATAATGTATCTAAACCTGTATAAACTCCCAAATTCCTTTCTAATTTCTTGTGACAGGAAGTGGACTTGATCAGAGGGCAGATCCAGCAACTCATCTCCCTCCCAATGTGGATGGGGTTGCAGCCTGTAAGTTGTCTAAGATAAAGGATTCAAAGATCCCAGAACCTTGTGGTATAGATAGAAATGTTCATATCTATGATTACAATACAGATACAGATAGATAAACTTTCTGCTTTCAGTTTACATTGTCCTAAATGGTGATGTCTTAATTTTTATGGCAAGTATGCTATCAATCAACCTTTTATATACAAAGGACAGCAATGGTTATTGCATACGATATGGTTCTCGTTGCTCCTTTGTAGTTTATCCCCCTCGCTTCTCATGTATGCTGAGGAAGGCATACAAAACTGTAAATTTCATTGGCTGTGTCAACACACTGTATGTAACCATGGTTTGTTAAATAAGCTATAGTTGGTTTGTTCACACTCTGCTAAACCAAAGCCATGCTTACATTTCACATTGTCTTGGATTACCTTGTATTAGGGTGGGCAAACAAGTCCTTTTACTTATTTTTAAATGAAAATAGGAATATAGAAGTTAGGTAAATGTGAATGTTGCAGTACTGATATTCTGAAAAATTAAATACATCTCTCAATTCTAGGCTCGTCTAGAACTTGAATTGAAAAAGACACTAAAGCTTAGAAAATTTTGGAATTTGATCAAGAAGAATGATGAGAAAATGGATGAAAATACACGAATACTGTAAGTTTAACAGTAACCCCACCACTGTTCTCAAGCAGCTCTTGAGCTTGGATAGAAGCTCATTTTTAAACCATGCTGCAGAGAGAAATCAGGAGCTGGGCAGGTTATAACTCCACATCTGGCTAGGATTACAAGGTGAAAGCAGGTGCTCCATGGCCTGGCGCAGGCTTTCTCAACATGGGCCACTTTAAGATGTGTGGACTTCAACTCTCAGAATTGCCCAGCTAGCAAGGCCTAGCATCTTACAGCAAAGCCAGTCTAAAGAACATTTGATTTAGCTTCAGTCTTCATTTTCAGCCAAATGGCTCTGAGTCAATTGTAATTATCTGTTCTTGTATAATAGATAGTGTATCCATTCAGCAAAATATTTTTGCCTAAATAGTTATTCAGGATGTACATAGAAATATGTAATGATTTGGAACTTCTCTTGAGAAAGTGAGAAGGATGAACAGTGAGATTTTTCTCTCATTTGCCATTTCCCATCAAAATCAAAACAGAACAAAATTTTGAGAAAGCTTTGTCCTTGAGATGAACCTAATTTTTACATCCTCTTTTTTATGCTGAAAGATAAGATACAGCTGCCCATATACTGTGTATAACTCAGTGGTTTTGATTAATGTTGAACGTATTACACTGGACAGTTTATAAACTTACAGGAGTTTACCTATGAAAGAAGTTCCTTGCTGCATTTAATCTGATTAGTTTTGCAAAATAAAAATATTTTAGAATATTTAGAAAGGTAAACATTCAAGTTCTGGGGTCATGCTGTTCCTGGAGTGTAGGCACAGAGTGGAGAACGATCGTTACTTGTCTTGCCATAAACTGCATTTAGGGCAAAGCCATTGATGAGATAGGACTATGTCTAGTTCAAATGGCTGTTTATGCAGAGTTCCACTGGCTTTTCTTTCAACTTTATATTGCAGGACATATCAGGAAAGGAGATTCCTTTCACAACTTATCCAGAAATTTATCTGTGTATTAAAGTCGATACCCGTTTCTGGTATGTAATTGATATGTGTGAGACACCCTCTTTTCTTCTTTAATGTGTGGCTTAATGGGCAAAAGGGTAAGATTTAAAGAAATATTTTTCTAAGATCAGTTTGTGCCCATACATTCTTCAGCGGTGGAGAAAGAATCCCAAGCAATAAGAAAAAATGCTGAGGGGCTCCTGAGCCCCTCTTTCCCTAATCTCTTGTAGCTGCTCTCTCATCCAGTTTGGACCAAGCCAGTGGGGTAAACCATGGAATAGAGGATTGCTACAATCCCAGAGTTTTCTGGATACAATTTTAGCTCTTCAGAGTAGTTTTCCACTCTCCACATCTCTTGGGACTACAGCTTTAATAATTTTTAGCCAACATGGCTGAAAGCCTCTGGTGGGTCCCAGGAAAGGTTGGTGTATCCTGGGAAATGACTTCTCCAGATTTATCCTGCCAATCCTCACTTCATTGGCAGAACGAGAAGACAAGAGCTGTGTTCTTTTGCACACTGAACCAGAAACTAATCTGTGACATTTTAACTTTCTTGTTGAGAAAATCCAACTCATGTGGTAAGGCTGTGAATGCAGAAAACGGGGTTAATTTAAAACTGCCCAGAGTTGCTAGGAGAAGAAGAAGGATGGCTTCATGGTCAGGGGGCCTTGAGGAATATAATAATACAAAATATTAAACAAGGCAACACTTTGCAGAAAGCAAATGAAGAGTGAGCATTCTCAGTGACATCAAGAAGCTATTAAACAGTCTGTCCAGGATGTTCAATTTCCTTTTAAAAGTTTGTTTTGTGAGGATAAAATATTCTGTTAAAGTATGATAATGTACTTGGAGATTAGTATGAGCCATCTAAGATCTGCTTCTTCCCATTTTTCATTTTGGCCTTACGCTCTTTGCCAACCTTGTTACTCTAGGGTAGTTTTCTTCATGTTTACTATAGCAATATATAATCACAAATATAAAATTACATGGGCTTTCTAATGATCTCCCAATCCTATAGAATCATAGGGTTGGAAGGGACCTTGGAGATTTTATAATTTAACTGCCTGCCCAGTGCAGGAATCCTCATACCATCCTGGACAAACGGATCTCCATTTTTTTCTTGAAAGCCTGGAGGTATGGAGCACCTACAACTTTAGGAGCCAGGCTGTTCTACTGCTTAATAGCAATCACAGTCAGAAAATTCTTCTGTATTTCAAGTTTGGATCTCTGTTAAATTTCCACCCATTGGTTCTTGTCTTACCCTTGGGTGCTGTGGAGAATAAATCAACACCTTCTGCCCCTGTGACCTCCTTTCATGTATTGCTAGACTGCTATCATGCCTTCCCTTAGCATTCTTTTCTTCAGGCTAAACATACCAAATTCCATTAATTCTTCTTTGTAGGATTTAGCCTCCAACCCCTTCCCATCTTTGTTACTCTTCTTTATGGTCTTTCCCATTCATCAGTGTCCTTATACATAACATAATCCCATGATAAAATTCAGCTAAGTTTTTTTTTCAACTGTAGTCCAACAATACCCAACTAAGGTATGTTGGACTACAGCTCCCCTCATCCTTAGCAAGTGTGGCCATAGACCAGCATTTATGGGGAGGGGGGGAAAGAAGTTGGTAAAGGTTTGATATTACTTTGTCCACAAACTAACTTCGTAAGTATTTCCAAATGTAGCAATTTAGGAAATAAAGTTTTTTAATGGTAGAAAATAACATTTAAATGTAAGATTACTATCTATATTAAGTTAGGAGATAGTGTATAATTGTCTGTGTTTTCTTCTAGATGTTCTCTGTATGGATAAAGTGCACTATTGTGAAAGATTCATTGAATTCATGATAGATTTAGAGGTAAATCAATTATAGGACAAATGCCAACTCTTTTACAATGTCATCTAGATTTTATTAAGTGCCAACTTACTTACGGTCTTATTTGGGTCCACTCTTAATCATGGAATCTCACTGGGTGATTTTGGGCCAGTTATACTTTCTCTGGATTTTTAACGTGGAGAAAAATAAGAGGAGAGAGTACTATAAATGCCACCTTGAATTCCTGAAAGAAAGATGGGATAGAATTCTAACAAATAAATAGTTGAAGAGGGAAAGCTGCCTTTTGTAAGGGCACTGATTTATCTAGCTCAGCATTACCTATTCATTCACTGGCAGTAGCTTTGTGAATTTTAGGCAAAGTTCTTTCTGCCCCCCAGAACTAGAGTATATTTTGAATAGACTTTGTGCAATGCTCATTCTAATATTGTGAGAAGGAGAAAAAAAAATCTCAACTTATTATACAATATGTGTAGTTTCATAAAATTATAGCTTTTTTTTTGTAAATTACAGCATCATGAGCATATTTTATCATTTTGTTGTTTTCTTTTCTAATTCAGATATATTCTTTTTGAAATTCAGTAGCCAGAAGTGTGCATGCTGCTTTTAAAGATAAGTTAGGGATAAGAGAGACAGACACGCCCAGACAAACTACCCCCCCCCATGTAGCACATAATTTCATTGCATCTATTTCATGAAAAGAAAGAGAAAACTAAGGCAAAATGGCTGTCTGCTGAGACACTAGAAGTAGCCCAAGAAAGAAGGAAAGCAAAAGGCAACAGTGATAGGGGGAGATATGCCCAATTAAATGCAAAATTCCAGAGGTTAGCCAGAAGAGATAAGGAATTATTTTTAAACAAGCAATGCGTGGAAGTGGAAGAAGACAATAGAATAGGAAGGACAAGAGACCTCTTCCAGAAAATTAGAAACGTTGGAGGTAAATTCCAGGCCAAAATGGGTATGATCAAAAACAAAGATGGCAAGGACCTAACAGAAGAAGAAGAGATCAAGAAAAGGTGGCAAGAATATACGGAAGACCTGTATAGGAAGGATAACAATATCGGGGATAGCTTTGACGGTGTGGTCAGTGAGCTAGAGCCAGACATCCTGAAGAGTGAGGTTGAATGGGCCTTAAGAAGCATTGCTAATAACAAGGCAGCAGGAGACGACAGCATCCCAGCTGAACTGTTCAAAATCTTGCAAGATGATGCTGTCAAGGTAATGCATGCTATATGCCAGCAAATTTGGAAAACACAAGAATGGCCATCAGATTGGAAAATATCAACTTATATCCCCATACCAAAAGAGGGGAACACTAAAGAATGTTCAAACTATCGAACAGTGGCACTCATTTCACATGCCAGTAAGGTAATGCTCAAGATCCTGCAAGGTAGACTTCAGCAGTTCATGGAGCAAGAATTGCCCGATGTACAAGCTGGGTTTAGAAAAGGCAGAGGAACTAGAGACCAAATTGCCAATATCCGCTGGATAATGGAAAAAGCCAGGGAGTTTCAGAAAAATATCTATTTCTGTTTTATTGACTATTCTAAAGCCTTTGACTGTGTGGACCATAACAAATTGTGGCAAGTTCTTAGTGGTATGGGGATACCAAGTCATCTTGTCTGCCTCCTGAAGAATCTGTATAACAACCAAGTAGCAACAGTAAGAACAGACCACGCAACAACGGACTGGTTTAAGATTGGGAAAGGAGTACGGCAGGGCTGTATACTCTCACCCTACCTATTCAACTTGTATGCAGAACACATCATGCAACAAGCTGGCCTTGAGGAATCCAAGGCTGGAGTTAAAATCGCTGGAAGAAACATTAACAATCTCAGATATGCAGATGATACCAATTTGATGGCTGAAAGTGAAGAGGAACTGAGGAGCCTTATGATGAAGGTGAAAGAAGAAAGTGCAAAAGCTGGCTTGCAGTTAAACCTCAAAAAAACCCCAAGATTATGGCAACCAGCTTGATTGATAACTGGCAAATAGAGGGAGAAAATGCAGAAGCAGTGAAAGACTTTGTATTCCTAGGTGCAAAGATTACTGCAGATGCTGACTGCAGCCAGGAAATCAGAAGACGCTTAATCCTTGGGAGAAGAGCAATGACAAATCTCGATAAAATAGTTAAGAGCAGAGACATCACACTGACAACAAAGGCCCGCATAGTTAAAGCAATGGTGTTCCCCATAGTAACATATGGCTGTGAGAGCTGGACCATAAGGAAGGCTGAGCGAAGGAAGATCGATGCTTTTGAACTGTGGTGTTGGAGGAAAATTCTGAGAGTGCCTTGGACTGCAAGAAGATCAAACCAGTCCATCCTCCAGGAAATAAAGCCAGACTGCTCACTTGAGGGAATGATATTAAAGGCAAAACTGAAATACTTTGGCCACATAATGAGAAGACAGGACACCCTGGAGAAGATGCTGATGCTCGGGAGAGTGGAGGGCAAAAGGAAGAGGGGCCGACCAAGGGCAAGATGGATGGATGATATTCTAGAGGTGACGGACTCGTCCCTGGGGGAGCTGGGGGTGTTGACAACCGACAGGAAGCTCTGGCGTGGGCTGGTCCATGAAGTCACGAAGAGTCGGAAGCGACTAAATGAATAAACAACAAAATTTCATGAAAAAGAGTCTTAACATTAGTCTTAAATTATGATTGATATAAATGATAACATCTGCTACATTTTTCTTGGATTTCTTTACTATTGTTTTAAATGCTGAAATGGTTCATGCACTAATAATTACCAGAGATTATAAGGAACTGTAATTGCCTTCTTTTATTTTTAAAAACTTGAAATACTTTCAACATGAGAATAATAATAAAAATTATAAGAACAGCCATTATAGAAACAATTTGAAACTAGGCCTGTATGGTTCCCAGTGCTGTGTTGTAGTTTAATTCCCTCCCTTCTGGATTTATCCTCTTGTCTTTTTTTTTATATAGTCCATTTTTTGGAGACTGGTAACCTTATACTTCACTCAAAGACCTAGTATGACTCTTAGCCAAGAAAACAGGGCTTAAGATACCTCTTAGTTTAAATGGTATTCATTTTAGTTACAATCTTTGTCAAATAATATTAATTCAGCTTCTATTACACTTTTAGAAAGTCTGAATACTTAGTCAGTTTCTTACCTTTTATCTGTATAAATTAGCCCATTAGAAATGATTGAGCAGGACATTGTTTTTTATATCATCAGAGTAGATATTTATTTATTTATTAAATTTATATTACCCCCCATCTCCCCCAATGGGATACTCTGGGCGGTTTACAGTGGAATCCCAATCAATAGGGGGTGCTATGGCACCAACCACCCCCAGGTGGAGCTGTTACCCCCCCCCCCATCCCATGCAAGGTGGCAGAACCAGGTCTTCAGTTTCTTCTGGAAGGCCGGGAGCGAGGAAACACGTCTCAACTCCGGGGACATGATATTCCAAAGGGCGGGCGCCGCTGCAGAGAAGGCCCACCTCCTGGACCCCGCCAGATGTAATTCCTTTGTTGATGGGGGTCCGTAGATATTGCTAAGACTTGTGAGAACTAATCACCCTTTTTAATAAAAACTCAATCCTAACTAGTCTTCTAGAAATAAATGTGGTCAAACATTGACCTGCATAGCTTACTACAGTGTGATATTATCTATTTTAGGCTCTACTTCCAACACGGCGATGGTTTAACACCGTACTAGACGATTCCCACCTAGTTGTACATTGTTATTTATCCAGCCTAGCAAAAAGGGACAAAGAGGGACATCTGTTCTGCCAGGTGAGGCTTGCTTTTATTTTACTGAATTTCTTTGAACATCATGAAGGATTGCAGTATTGCAACTAAAAAGTGAGAACTGGATTTGATGGGAATTCAGCATGTGCAGCAGTTAGTGCCAAGCTTTCCTGCCTCTGATTGTTCTTATGATGATTATAGAGAGAGGGAGTAAGGTTTCCTTGCATTGTAATAATTTGTTTAAGGCTAATTGTTTTTGGATTTTTCCTATGATTACCAAATTTTAAGTTATACATCCATTTTAAAACTACTTCCATGCCCTAAAAATTTAAAATTTAATGTCAGAAAGTTTTCTAAATATTTTGCATTGCCACATTACTTTTGAAACATTACTTAAACATTACAAACTGTACCCTTAGTGAATATCTGAACAGGCAATAAACTGCACAGATATCAGAATGTAACTATCTTGATCTTACCGTGTTTTATTTGGCTTCACATATTATGTGATTTTTTTCAGCTTTTAGACATGCTCAAATTCTACACTGGATTTGAAATCAATGATCAGACTGGAAATGCTTTGACTGAAAATGAAATGACTACAATTCACTATGACAGAATTACTTCCCTTCAGGTAATTACGCCTTCAGATTTCTCCAAGATTTCTATCAGTTTGCTTTTTATTAAAGCTTTTTATAGCAATTACCAAACTTTTTCTATTGAGGACAAACTTAAATTTTATTTTATATATCATGGATTCTTAGATACATATGCTCAGATAAAAGGATATGAAATTGAAAGTATGGGTACATTTTGGGAAATACATTTTTGTAGTATTACGTTTCATAAGAAATGTATGTTGGTGCTTCTGTATAATCTGAATCATATCTAGGTACAGGCATACTCATAATGCAAATAGAGCCTGATCAAGCTGTTTTGAACTACATCTCAATTAAACACTCTGATTTATTTATTCTATTTTTATCCCACCACTGTCTCACAACTCTTAGCAGTTCCCGTGTCATAATAAAAGCAATAACAGTCCAAATCACAAAAGGAAAACCAAAGTTAGAGATAAAAATAGTAAGAATAAGGAGACACAGGTATTGTTCCTGAAAGGCTCTTTGAAAAAGTTCAGTTTTTAATAACTACCTAAAAGCTGGAGGGGAGGCAGCTAGTCTGATCTCAGTGGGGAACCCATTCCGTAGTATTGGCAGTGTTATGGAGAAGCAGCAACTTCTAGCGTTGGCTCCCCTGACATCCCATAAATGTGGGACAAGAAAAAGCCCTCCTTGCATAATGTAACAGGATGGGTCAAATCTGGTTGGAAGAGGCAGTCCTGTAGAGACCCAAGTGCTAAGCCATTAAGGGCTGTATAAGTTAACACCTGCACTTAAAATTATAATTGGAACTGAACCAGTAACTGGTTCAGGGCCTTCAATGTAGGTATAAATATTGAGAACCAGTTAAGAACCAAGACACCACATTCTGGACTAATTGCAATTTCCTGGCGGCCTTTAAAGGCAGCCCCATGCAGAAGTCTATGCAGACGAGAGTGTGATTTACTATCACTAGGTCCTCTTGCACCAGATAAAGACACAATTGGTGTACCAGCCAAAGCTGCGCAAAGGCCACTCTAGGCACAGCTTTCACCTGCTGTTCAAGGAGGAGCCACAAGTCCAGAAGCACTCCCAGATCAGAAACCTGCTCCTGCACAGTTAGTTCCTGCCTGTCTGTTTAGGGTTCACCCTGGAACCAAAGGAGAACCTTGTTGTACTAATAGCAACTTGGTTTGTCTGGGTTTAATTTGAGCCAATTCTCTCTCATCCAGACCCTAACAGCCTCCAGGTACCTGAGTAGAATATCAGTAGTGTTTGCCCCCCAGCCTGGAGTAGCAATACATAGTTGGGTATCATCAGCATACTGTACCCCAAATTGTTTGATGGCTTCCCCCAGTGGTTTCATATAGATGTTTAAAATGGGGGGGGCGGGCAAAGAGTGACCCCTGTGGTGCCCTATAAGTGAGGGATCACTGGGCCAACCTCTCCTCCCCCAGACTGAAGCTGCCCACAGAGAACACTGCAATAGACTGGAACTGTCTGCACAGAAAAGAGCAGGACAATGCCCCCAGTCCCCACCCCTATAGATGGTCCAGTAATTTACCATGGTTGATGGTATCAAAAGCCACTGGGAGGTTTAAAAGAACGTGGAGAGGTGCACTACCCCCATCCAGGTCCTTACACAGGTCATCAAGAGAGCAACCGTTGCCATCTTAGTCCCATACTCAGGCCTGAACCCAGACTGAAAAGGGTTCAGATAATCAGGTTCCTCTAGAGTGTCAGATCCATCATTACTGTCTTAACAATCTTCCTCCAAAAGAGATGGTTGGAGACTGGACAATAATTATTCAAAACCACAGGATTTAGAGATGGCCTTTTCAGCGAAGTCTACATTATGCCCTCCTTCAAGGCAGCTGGGAGCTGGTCCTCATGTGAGGAAGTGTTGAGAGTCTCATGGAGCCACATAGTCACTCCTCCGTCCACCTCTGATGGGATTACCATTTTGTTTTATTTCTGCTTCTGCTGTGAAAGGTGAAAGGTCCCCTGTGCAAGCACCGAGTCATGTCTGACCCTTTGGGGGGATGCTGCTTTCGCGATGTTTTCTTGGCAGACTATAGAGCAGGGTAGTTTGCCATTGCCTTCCCCAGTCGTCACCTTCCCCAGCAAGCTGGGTGCTCATTTTACCAACCTTGGAAGCATGGAAGGCTGAGTCGACCTGAGCCGGCTACCTGAGATCCCAGCATCTGCTGGGATCGAACTCTGGTCATAGGGAGAGTTTTGGTTGCAATACTGCCACCTACCACTCTGCGCCACACGAGGCTCTCTCCTGCTTCTGCTAGAACATAATATTAATCTTTTTATCTTACAGAAAAACAGTAAGATAAGATTTTTTTCTCTATATCATAAAGTACTTATTAAATAATTGTGATAATAGCATCTCATTAATTTCAATTTCAGTAATTTGATGATTTTTTAAAAATAATATATTATTATTATATTATAATAATATTATAATAATGATATTATAATAATATAATATCAAAATGTACATGCTGCTTCACAGATTTGAAGACGATGTTAATCTGCATTATATTTTAATATATTATTATATTTTGTTACTATAATACTTTATTAATTTGGATGTTGTATATCACCTAGAGCCATAGTTAGTTGGGGTGATATGTAAATCCAATAAATATATACTGTAAATAAAGATGAAAGTGGTAAAATTAGCAATAAACAGGCTTATAATAAGCATTGTTTTAGTTGATATTTAGCTAATTCTCAGAAATTTGCAGTTTCTGTTGAATTGCAAATATGTAGATGATAAGAATTTTTGATTCTAATCCTGGTTCTTGGTTGGTTTTCAGAGAGCTGCCTTTGCACATTTCCCAGAACTCTACAATTTTGCCCTCTCAAATGTATCCGCTGTAGATACACGTGATTCTCTGGTAAAGCTTTTTGGGCCTCTAAGGTACATCATCATTTTCATCATACTTTGGTTAAGGTTTTTTGTTTTTTTTTGTAGACATTTAATGGTAAATTCTTTGATTTTCATGATGATCAGGATTATTTAAGCAGTGACTGACCTTCTCTTTGAAGCAAAACCTGATTTTATTATATACAGAATTTTGGCTGAAATGGTTGCTTAAATGAAATGCTCTGTGACCCATATTTATGAGCCCCACTCTTCAGAATATAACTGAGTTCTTGTTTGTCGATTTAGGGCAGCAGTAAAGAAAGGGTGGAGAGTATATCTATAATTTCCAAAAAGCATATCCTGTGTAAATATTTCTATTATTTGCAATTCACAGCCCTAATGCTTGAGATTTTATATGCCGAAAAAGTAGTGTAATTTGTCTGCTGGTTTAAAAAGAATCTGCATGATAATGGTCTGGTATGCATATTATTCTTAGCCAAAATGTAGCATCTCACACAATGTGCATAGGCTGGAATATGCTCAAGTATATCTTCCCATGTCTTCAGTTGGTTGGAGGACTCCTACCACATTTAGTTTCACATTATACAAGATCTAGCTTGTCTTTACAATTGAACTAAAATGGTGGCTTAACTCTGGCCAGTTTCAAAACTAGCTGTATACACTGGATTCATTATTTCTATTTTGATTAACCAGCAATTGTTTAAACACACAACCTTCTGCTTGAGCATAATGGTAAACCAGTTTTGCAACAGGTAAATCTTAATTTGGGAGTCCTTCCCTGGCTTTGCATGAGTTTGCTCATGTACATAATACTAAATCTTAGCTTAGTACTATGCATAATAGGTTACTTTGTCATAGTATTCCGTAACTGAAAACTGGCAGTTTTGCTAAAATATAACTTTGCTAGCTCAAAATCTTGGACCAAGCAGATCATTCCTGGTCTCTTTTTTTTTTTTTGATAGAAGTAAATGAAAATAAAAATATTAAAATAAGCAGCCCATTTTTTTTCTCATAAAAGCTGAATGATTCTTAACACAATCTTTGTTGTTTAGTCCAGATATGCTCCACCAGGTGGCATCATATCTCTGCTTACTGCCAGCTCTACCTGAAGGAGAAAAGACAAGTTATGAAAACGATTTTCTGCTCGAACTACTGGTAAGTTAAAGTTAACCTTGCTTAAATGAATTCTTTGAGGTTTGTTTGTCTCGGTTTTGGGCAGTATGTCTCTTGATGACAGGCTGACAAATAGTGGTTGTTGTTCTTTTCTAGGTATCTATATCTATCTATCTATCTATCTATTTATAGCTATTAGCTATTAGCTATAGCTCTTTGGGCTATCTCAGATGGTCATTCAGAGACTCTGACCTTGGGGATGGGCAGACAGTGTAAATAATTTGTGGTAGGAAGAAAAAGTCCAAAAGGTTGTAGCGTCCACAAAAATACCATATGCTTATCATTATCAATATTTCTGCTATGTTTAATGAACACACTTATTACAACAGAATATAAAAAGTTAAGTTAAAATCTCAGCAGCATAAAGAATTGTCAGAATTATTTGAAAAATGTAGAAGCAATAGAATTCTATTTCATCAGTGTATATTTCAAGTGAAAGGAATCTGTATGCTTCAAATGAAAGAAATAATTCACCCGGCACAATTCAAATACAGAAATCATGTTCATAGGATATAGCTACCAATTTGGACAGCTTTTAATTATTGGCTACCTTCATTTTCAAAGGCAGTATGCATTGGGAGAGGACAACTGATTAACCATTTTGGAGACGAAATATGTTTCAGTAGATAGTGGTTTGGTAATGCTCTTCTTAGATTTTCAAGATAAACAAGCTGGTATGTAGACAAGTTGCCAGTATGCTATAGTTGAATTCACATTTTGTATTGCATGGAGGTCATGCTAAGTATTGTGTGACATTGTCACTACAAACAATTTCTTGTATTTGGTGTCAGCCAAATCTCTCTACAATGTTGCTAATGTGTTAGTGGACGTTTGCCATGTTCTCTGAAGCTGGCTCAGACCCTATTCAATGCTGTCATTCTTTAGCTTTTTTCAGTGAACTATTGAGAAATACATTTTTTAAAAGAACCCAGTTTCTTACCTTTTCCTTATAATAAATGTAGCCAAAACTGTTACTAGTAATTTTGGAGATACTCATCTCCAGTAAAGTGTATTGTGTGCATGTGTGTCAATATTTGATGTGTTTATCAAAAATATATCGCCTGTCTAGTCATTCATACAATTTGTATCCCACCTGTCTACTCAAACAAAAACTCAGGGCAGCTGACAAATGAGAAAATACAGACACATTCAAATCTTCAAAAAAAAAAAAAGCATAAATTAATATTTAAATTAACAACTAAAAGCTTGGCAAACAGATGCATCTTTATAGATTTTTTAAAAAGAGTGGTGCCAAATTATTCCTTAGCTTGGGAGTAATATAGCCAACATGCCAGAAAATTGAACCTCTGACAGCAGGGACATCTTCAGAAGGACCTCTTCTGCAGAAGTTAACACTGGGATAAGTTTGTGATAGGTGAGAGAGAGGCTAAATTGTTTAGTGCTTTCAAGCTAATTCCAGCACCTGAACATTTGCTCTGTTAGCAGTTGGCAAATATATCATAAAGATGTTTTCGTTTTCTAGGTCTCTCGGCACGAACGTAGAATTTCTCAAATTCAGCAGCTTAATCAGATGCCTCTGTATCCCACTGAGAAGATTATTTGGGATGAAAATATTGTCCCAACTGAATACTATTCTGGGGAAGGTAAACTTGCTGAAATAGATCTAGATTTCTAAATACAAGAAGGTACTTCATAAAAATGATTTTAAAAATTAGGTGAATCTCTGTCTATGGAAGGCATTCCATCCTATTTCCTTTGGTTAGCTGCCTTCCCTCATTTGTTGAGATACTTACCAAGTAGGCCTTTGAAGATTTAAAGCAGGAATAGAACTGGAATGTACTACTAATAATGTAATTCTACAAGTACATTAATTCTAGTGAAAGACACTTTGTGCTTGAAACAGTTGTAGTAATCTGCTCCACTTCTTTCAGTAAGAGCGTTTATGTGACCAGAGTCCTTTGTATGAATGATATGAATCCTTTCATATATGACAAAATAAGTTTAGATCTCTGCCTTGGATTTGTAATCCTCAGTATTTCACCTCAAAATAAATTTTGGCTGGGTGTGAGACCCTGTTTTTCAAGCTGGGTTCCTGAGAACAGTTGGGGGTGTTGCTATTCTACCAGCCTCCCTGCTGCGTAGCAACCGCCCTGGCTAAGCTGCTTGAGGCTGTCTCTGGGTTGGTGGTGGAGTTCCCCAGGCTTATGGTTCTGGGGGACTTCAATCTGCCATCCCTGGGGCGTGACTCAGAGGCAGCTTGGGAGTTCATGGCCATCATGGCGGCCATGGGCCTAATTCAGATTATTTGGGACCCAACTTGAGACAGCGGCCTCACACCAGATTTAGTTTTCTTGTTGGAGCAGTGGCAACGTGATCTGAGCGGAGAGTTACACCTATCCACCTTGTAATGGATCATGCTCTGGTGACCTTGAGATTCTCTTATGCTGTCCCCCTCCGCAGGGAGGCAGGACCCATTCGATTGGTCAACCCCCCGGCAACTGATGGACCCAGTAGGGTTTCAAGGGAGCTGGGGGTTATACCCAACGATCTGCTGCATGGTCCAGCGGAGGCCCTGGCTGCTGCCTGGAATAGGGAGGTGGCCGGGGCCTTGGTCAGGATCGCACCTGTGCAGCCTCTCTTGTTCCACCAAACCCAACATTCCCCATGGTTTGCGGAGGAGCTGAGAGTTCTGAAGAAGATTAAGAGCGCTGCTGAAGGAAGACTGAATCTGACCAAACACAAGTTAGAGCCGCTATTAAGGCCTACCTTGTGGTAAGAGCAGCGAAATGTCAGTATTTCTCCACTCTTACTGCATCTGCGGAATGCCGCCCAGAGACCCTGTTTAAGATCACCCAATCCCTTTTGGGGAAAGGGGGTTCAGAAATCCACCTACAGGGATGTGCTGAGTTTTTTGGGCATCTGCAGGATAAAATCGCTTGGATCCATTCCAAGTTGGACTCCAAGCATGAGACAGGGTCTGTGGAGATGCCTGGGGAACTTACCCAGTTATCTGGGAACAGTTTGATCCTGTTGGGCCTGAGGAAGTGGACAGGATCCTTCAGACTGTAATGCCACCACTTGTCAATTAGATCCATGTCTCTCCTGATGGTGAAGGTGGCATGGGAGGTGACATCTGGTTGGGTCCAGATGATGGTAAATACATCCTTGAGAGGGGGGGTGTTTCCGGCTGCCTTTAAAGAGGCACTGGTGTGCCTCCTCAAGAAACCATCACTGGACCCTAGTGTACTGGACAATTTTTGCCCAGTCTCCCACCTCCCTTTTTTGGAAAAGGTGGTTGAGAAAGTGGTAGCGCTGCAGCTCCAGAGGATTCTGGATGAAACGGTTTATCTAGTCCCCTTTTGGTCAGGTTTCAGGCCCGGATATGGGATGGAAACAGCATTGGTTGCACTTATGGATGATCTCTGGCAGGAGTGGGGTGGGGGCAGTGCATCCATCCTGGTTCTTCTTGACCTCTCAGAGGCTTTCGATACCATCGACCATGGTATCCTTTTGGGTTGGCTCAGGGAGTTGGGGGTGGGCAGCGTAGTTCTGCGCTTGTTCACCTCCTTCCTGCAGGGCTGGTCCCAATCAGTGGTGATAGGGAGCGAGAGATCCGACCCTTGACCCCTCCTTTGTGGGGTGCTGCAGGGCTTGGTACTCTCTCCGCTCCTTTTGAACATCTACATGAAACCACTGGGTGAGATCATCCATCACCACGGGATGAGATATCATCAATATCCTGATGATACTCAGTTATATATCTCTGTCCCAGGTGAGGTAAGTGATGCGGTGCCTGCCCTCTCTCAGTGCCTGGGGGCTGTGGGGGTCTGGATGGGGAGCAACAGGCTTCAGCTGAACCCTGGTAGGACGGAGTGGCTGTGGGTTGACGGCTCCTCTGTATCCGGGAAGTTATCATCTTTAGTTCTGGATGGGGCTGCACTGCCCCATTCAGACCTGGTGCGTAACTTGGGGGTCCTTCTGCAGGTGGCAGTTGTGGCCAGAAGGGCCTTTGCTCAACTTCATGTTGCGTGCCAGTTACGCCCTTTCCTGGACCGAGAAGCCCTTCGAACAGTCACTCATGCCCTTGTTATCTCCCATATAGACTACTGCAATGTACTCTACGTGGGGCTACCCTTGAAGAGTATCTGGAAGCTACAGCTGGTCTAGAATGCAGCCACATAGGCAATCTTGGGTGCCCAAAGTTCGGCACATGTAACACCTTTGCTGCACATACTGCACTGGGTTCCAGTTTGCTTCTGGGTCCAATTTAAGGTGTTGGTTATTACCTTTAAAGCCCTACACGGCATGGGGCCAGGTTACCTGAGGGACCATCTCATCCCCATCACATCAACGCATCCCACCTGGTCATGCAGAGAGGGCCTGTTACGGACCCCGTCTGTAAAAGAATTCCATCTGGTGGGGTCCAGGAAGCAGGCCTTCTCTGCAGTAGCTCCCGCCCTCTGGAACATTCTTCCCCTGGAGGTGAGACAAAGCCCCCTTGCTCCTGGACTTTTGAAAAAAAACTGAAAACCTGGTTCTGCCAGCATGCCTGGAGCAGGAAGGGGAATAGTTATTCCTGGTGATGGCTAGCCCCCTAGAATGGCCCTTTAGACTCACGGATTGATACAGAATTTCTCAGTCCATCTGGATTTTATCATATTTTATATTTTTATTGTTTATTTATATTTATATTTATTGTTTTTATAATTGTATCAAATTTTAACTTTGTTTTTATTGCAAACTGCCCAGAGTCCCTCCTTTGGGGGGAGATGGGCAGTGATAAAAAATTAATAAATAAATAAATTGTTCCTTTGAATGCAGTGAGGCTTGCTTGCTGGTAAATAGTATAGAGTTGCAGCTTCAGTATTTAATACAGAAATACAATTCCCAGAAGAAACAAGAGATAACTTCTTCCCCCATCTGTTTTTTCCACTAGGCTGTCTTGCCCTCCCAAAATTGAATTTACAGTTTCTGACACTTCATGATTATCTCCTGAGAAATTTCAACCTCTTTCGTCTGGAGTCTACTTATGAAATCAGACAAGACATTGAAGATAGTGTCAGTAGGATGAAACCATGGTAACTTACACAATGGTTATATTAAAGATATATACTAAAAAGGACATTCCATGCTGTGATGCTTTTTTTGTTTGTTTTTGTTTGTTTTGTTTGTTTTGAGCTATGAAAAATTAACTAAATTAGAAGAATGTTCGGTGGAGTTCAGTTTTGCTATTTTATTCTTATCTTCACATAGAAAGCTAATATTTCTGGACCAGATTATGGGAAAGGGTAATATTACTCAACTGGGTAGATTAGTTATGGGGTTGTTTGTATGGAAACATGCTTTGAAGGCCATGGATTCTTTCTAATTCTTTGTTTCTGTAGGAACTTCGATAACATGTTTGTAATGAGGGTTTTTTCTTTGTCTAAATGCAAAGTTTACAACCTCTTATTTCTGGTCTTGGTCATTAGGCAATCAGAATATGGTGGTGTTGTCTTTGGTGGATGGGCTCGAATGGCACAGCCCATTGTCTCTTTCACCATCATAGAGGTGGCAAAGCCAAACATAGGAGAAAATTGGCCCATGAGAGTCCGTGCAGATGTTACAGTTAACTTGAACATTAGAGACAACATCAAAGATGAATGGGAAGGTATGTCTGTGTAATTTCAAATCCCGAAGAGGCCATTAATTTATTTCAAATGAATGTTCAACTTGTAAAAAATCATTATACTAGATTCAGTAAAATATGTGCATGTTACAAATTGTCAAATGTTTAATCTGCTCTGATCATATTAAATTCTTCTGTTCAAATAGGGAACTCTAGTGTTCAAAGTCATGAATAGTTAATGATTTTTAACTCTGTTTACATATATTAGATCGCAAATCATATAAACATTACAGAATAATTAAAATTTTGTAAGCATAGCTAATTTCCAGATTTACAATCCTTGATCAAGGATCAATATCCACCTTCACAAGACAAATGTTTGAGTTATTGACACAGTAGTGATGAACAGATGTTATTTCTCTAAGTCACAAAACAGCTTATACCTATCTCCACTTGCTACACTTGTTCCTACTTTCCTGCACTGAATGGGACTATCATCTTAATACATGGTTTCTCATAATCCAGAATCTTGCTTTAACAGAATGGTGAGGAAGCCTTCAGGATAAAGAAGGCAGAACTGGAACATTCAAGAATGATGGGGACAGGACTGATGCCTTCCATATAATTTGGGATTTCCTGCTCAGTTATAATGGCTAAATAGGAGTGATATGTACTATTAATTCTGTGTCATGTTCCATTCTACTTTCTTGCATCTACTAAAAGGCAAATTAAATAGGAAAATAATGTGAACATATTTATTCATTTGCTAGATGGCCATAAACTAAAGACATATCCAAAATCAATGGAAACTGTAAAATAATTGGAAGGAAGGCATGTAGTACATTATTTTTTCTCCAAGAAAATGTGATTTCCAACTAATTTATTAATGCATAAATTAATGGGCATTGTTCTAATCTTGCTGAGCTAACATGGATCGTAGAAATGAAGGAAGTGACATTTTTATATGAAAACTCAAAGGAACATTGAAATAACTGTGCTTCTCTGTTAGAAGGACTTGCAAGGTGTGCTTCTTCATAATATATGTAATACATAGGTGTTGCCCTTGTTAACAAGCTCCATATTAAACCTAGATGTAGATATATACATTTTTTCAGGCAGGAGACCCCTACCAAAATCCAAATCATGTTTTTATGAATTTAAATCCAGAACAGCTTTTTGTGAATTTAAATAGATACCTTGCTGCCACAGAAAAAATTTAGTGTGATTATGATATATCTCATGCTATAGTAGGTATATATTTAATGTACTTCTATCCAGCTTTTCCTTAAGAATTCAAGGGAGCAAGAATTTTTTAAAAATGAAAAGAGCATTACAATGCCAGAGATAACAAATTGTAGCAAGTTAAAATCAGCATCCATTGCTATTTAAATATTTCAATTGATTTTTAGCACATAACAGCATGCCTTAGAAACCTTGAGAAAAATGTCTTTGATCGTTATGGGGCAAAGCATTACGTACTTTGGGGAAGAGTTGTAGTATCTAGATATGAACATCTGTAGCAGAAGACTAATGGGGAGGGGAGGAGAAAGGGAAACTATCCCAAGTAATTGATTGGCTGAGAACAGTAAACAAAATTCATAGATTCCTTTGTAAAGCTGCACATTTCTGGCTGAGACCTTTGGTTGGGAAGGGGTCTATAGATTTATATAAATAAAAGCACATGGCTGAAAGCCAAGATGAAAATAACATTTTATTGAGTAGCTACATAAATGTTATTTCAAAACTATTTTGACTTTGTTTTCATGGGCTTAAATCACATTCTTTTAAATCACATATTTAAAAATGTAGAAGATGAATTCTTTTTTTTTTTTCATTCAGGTTTGCGCAAACATGATGTCTGCTTTTTAATTACTGTCCGACCCACACAGCCTTATGGTACCAAGTTTGATAGAAGGCAGCCATTTGTGGAACAAACTGGCCTTGTTTATGTCAGGGGATGTGAAATCCAGGGCATGCTGGATGATAAGGGGCGTGTCATTGAAGAGGGTATGATAATAAACCTTTGGTTGAAATCTTTATTATGGTTGTGAAATTTCATCCTTAATCATATGGGTGAGGAAAACTGGAATCAGAATGATGCCATTTAATATGTGTTCCCTTTCCAATAGCAGCAGTCACACAATCCTTAATGAGGACTTCCAAATAAGCTAAAGAAGTACTCATCCTGAAGGGGTAGAGCTGAGTTGATTTTGTCAGCCCAGGCTTTCTTGACTTTGTTTTGTATTGCTGTTGCCATTGGTTGAGTTTTAAATTGGTTGCTTTTATACTTGGGATCAATGTCTGCTTAGTGGAAGAGGAAAAACATAACAAAAACTTGTGTTCTCTAAATATACTTTCCTAAAGTAAGGGAGTATACGGAGGAGCGGAATAAGGCTGTGAATGAAGTATTACCTTATCATTTGGGGATATATTGTCCGTTATATTCTTGGTGATGTTGAGACTCTGAAACTAACATTCCAAATTCATTATCTGGGCTCATGCAAACAATGATAGTGAGATATATCTAATGTAGAGATGTGGGATATGCAATACTGTTCAAACCAAACTGGGAGTGGTTCAGATTTAGAACACTTTTAGAATGGTTGGAACAACATCATAACATTTCTGAGGTCAGAACAATGCATTTTAACTCGATACATTTCAACAAAATATGTCTTTTGAGAGGAGTTATGCCAATAAGGCATGATCCAACGTCAAAAAAGGGTGCACTCTCAAATTCTGTCATGGTTTCTGAATACTATTAAAGGTGCTATTCCTTTCAGAAGGTTGATCATTGGCTGTGATAAAGAAAAGGAAATCATCTTATGCAGTATTAGAGAGAGCTGGGTATGGGGAAAAGAAACAGCAAAAGCTGGAATAAGTTGGAAAGGACTGGCTACAGCCTGAACTGATCTCTCAAGCACTTTTTATGATTTTTTTTAAAAAATGACCAATTTTAAACTTGATTTGTCTTTCCATGCAAGCAGGGCCGGAACCCAAACCAAGAATTAAAGGTGATTCAAGAACATTTAGAGTGTTCTTGGATCCTAATCAATATCAACAAGACATGGCCAGTACCATCCAAAGTGGAACAGAAGATGTGTATGAAACATTTAATATAATAATGAGAAGGAAACCAAAAGAAAACAATTTTAAAGTAAGTTGTAATATGCTTTCTTTTCCCAAGTAGTTTATGTTTCACCCTCCAGAATATTTGTTTAAGCACACATTAAAAGAAAGTTGTCCGAATTATTTCCTTGCACTGCAGTTGTCTCTGTTCAATCTGTGCTACCAACCGTGGAGAAAACATATCGTAGACCTAAATGTCTACTTCCAGTTAAATCTGTTTGGTAATGCGATGGTAGAATAATAAATGCTAAGTAAGCGTTGTTTAGTGATGGTGGAATTCCCAGACAGATAATCAAATATATCCCACAGAACCATCTGTTTCCATTGCTAGCACTGTAATAAATATGTTAAAATGGTATTTGCTTTTTCTAAGCGAGATGGCTTTAAACTGCCTCAAAGGCAAAAAAAAAGATTATTCAGACTTTTATTGTAGATGGTTTTCCTTTGAAGTTCTAAAAGACTATTTGCAATTTAGTTACAGTCAGACATCAAGTTAATGCAGAAATGGCTTGACAGTGCCTCTAGTTTCACATTTTTCTCATGTTTAAAATTAAACCAATTGATTAGATTCAGCTTTGTTATAGGATAGTTGCATCCTAGAGGATTGTTATCCTTTAGTCGATGAATGCCTCCTTACATAAGAGAAAATAAGATGAATTTCTCTCACTAATGACAAATGTTGAATAATTTATCAGGTAGATAGCAGAAGCATGATTCCTTTGCTTAGCCTGCTGGAAAAAAATGGTGTAAATCTTATGTTGACTGCTAGGGTAAAGAAGTATGACAACTGTGAAAGCACAGAGTCTCCATCATGTCAGGATTCAATATTGATTTACTGTATCGGCCCTCATCAAGTCCTTTATTGTGTCCAGGCACTGGCTTAGAGTATGTGCCAGCCGTCCTGAAAATGATAAACTAAAACTATTCATTTTATTTCACACCTTGTGCTTTCTCGATACTTTTTTATATAGTTCTCAGAGCAGAAATATCCATAAGATCAAAAGTATTAATAGCACATATGAAAACAGAAGTAAAATAAAATCCACAAAAGACTCAGTTTTATATGTATTCAGTAGCAAAATGATCAGCAAGAAGCTTTTTATGAGCTGATATCATCAGAAAATGTAATTTATTCAGCCAGGCTAAAGCCATATATCAGTGGCCAGAATAGGTCATGTACAGTTAAATATGACTGTATCTAAAACTGAATAAATCTATTACTTATGCATTCTATACATTATTACAGGCTGTTTTGGAGACTATAAGAAATTTGATGAACACAGACTGTGTTGTTCCTGATTGGCTGCATGACATTATCCTTGGTTATGGTGACCCAGGCAGTGCTCACTACTCAAAAATGCCAAATCAGATTGCCTGCTTGGATTTTAATGATACCTTCCTTTCCATTGATCACTTAAAAGCTAGCTTTCCTGGATATAATATTAAAGTAACTGTGGAAGACCAGGCATTGCAGATTCCTCCATTCAGGTGAGACATTCTTCTTTGTACAAATGTGGATGTCTTTATATAAGCATGTCGTTCATTAAAATAATGGCACTGTTAGCATTTTATCTGTTGGTGAAATATGCAAGTATTATATTCGTGGAAGATGTAGCTCTGTGATCTCTTTGAGACCATTTTGTGGGGCACCATCTTGATTTTAGCTCAATTCAGTAATGCAGTAGGCAAGTACAGCAGCTTACAATTTGCAAGTGCAGAACAATTTCATCAGAACATAAGCAGTGCCCTGTTGGATCAGTCCCCTGGCTCACGTAGTCCAGAAGTCTGTTCTCACATGGCCATCCAACTGCACTTGGAAGCCCACTAGTCTCCTAGCATTTCTGCCTCTGGAGATTCCAAGCAGCAGCTTTTGTGCCCATTGAAAAGAGCTCAATAATGCAGGCTCTCTTCTATGATTGTAAAGCACTTGTTTCCCTTAATTTCCACTTTATTAGTAAGAAGTGTCAGCTTTTAATTGCTTTCCCTATTTTGGTCTCCCCTAAAAAATTGTTTATCTTGTGTTGCTATTGACTCCAGCAATTCTTTTCTTGTATGTAGAACTGTTTCTTGATTCAAGTCTCTTTCCTTAGAACCAATTATTTTTTTTAAAAAAATGTGCTCTCTTGATCTTCAGTCATTCCAGAACAGTTTCCCTGTATCATACTGCCTTCTGCATTTTTCCTACAAATAGCAATATGGTTCTGAGTATTCAAGGAGGGCTATTCTGTGTCTAAAATGGTCTTTTAACAATCAAGCAGCATTTAAAGCTGAAGGACTGTGATTTTTTTCCAATAGGATAACATTTCCAGTCAGAAGTGAGACAGGAAAGAAACGGAAAGAAAGTGATGAAGAAAATATTGAAAGTGGTAAAACACTAATTGTTGAGCCACATGTCATCCCTAACAGAGGACCTTACCCATACAATCAACCCAAGCGGTAATATTGCAGTAGCTTTTTGTGGAAGAATATACGTGACAGTCAAGTGGTTGAGTCAAGCAGAGGGCATGTTTGTTAGAGTAATGCTGTCCTTAATTTAAAAACACGGATCCATGTTTACATGGGCTGGTGTTACCCTTGTAATATGATTTGAGATGACGTTATTTAATTGCAGTAAATCTGCTGATACACAGTCATTTTGTTTTGCTGGCAGTCAAAGTGTTGTCTGTGCATACATGAGCAAACAGTTGGAGTCAGCTTTCAAAGCAGCTGTGTGAGCCTTGCAAAAGATGCAGCTGCTTTAATGATTTGAAAAAAAGATCTTTTGTTCTTGGTAATCTCTTCAAATGCTTTGTATAACTTTAATATTTGTGATAGTGTTATATTGTTTACTGCTCTAGATAGTTTAGTGGGGTAATTTTATTGGTATGTGAACTCATGAATGCTAAAATGACATTTAGCAATAAATTCTCAATCTGTTTAAGCTTGGTATTAAAATATTTCTTCTGAAATAGATTAAATTAGCTCTTTAGGTCAGTGGGCTTGCAGTACCCTAATTGCATATGGGGACCTATAACTTAATTTCAGGAGGGTAGCATGATGACTTGGAGTAATATTATGTTATATCAGTTCTTAAAGTAGGAATTTATTTCTCTTGTTATATGTAGATTCTTTCCTCTTCCCAATTCCTTTAGAAAGCAGATGTAGGAACCAAGCTTCTTTGACTAAAAGGATGGATAAATATGATAAAAATAAGCATAAAAGCATCTTGAAGAAGTCCATTCAAATTGGGACTAGTATACCATGCCCTGGATTAACTGAATTTATGTTAATTCAATTTTCAGCAATACCATTCAATTTACTCATACCCAGATTGAAGCGATCCGTGCAGGAATGCAACCTGGTTTGACAATGGTAATAACAATAATATTCTTTACTAATAGCTAGTAAATAAAAATTCTACATTCTTCTACCAAATATGTAAAACTAAATGGTGCCAAATATTCAGTATGGTCATTAGTGATGATTTCATATTTTTCACTAGAAATTAAAAAAAGGAGTGAAAGGACTTTTTCTAATGAGAGTTATTACTGTGCCAGCTTACTAAGATGGGCTTTCTTTAATTGGAGTTTACCCTTTATTCTGTACAGTATAATAGAATAAAGTAATAGAATCTGTACAGAGTTTAAGCAGAATAGTAACCAGAGAGCTGAAAATCATAGAGAACCAATAACACCTGGCTCAGACCTCTAGATGTCTAAGATCTAGAGCTTCTAGATGTTTTTGTTCCATGTGCTTTCACTTCCCAATGAGTATTTACATCCTGTTCCCTCCTAAGTAATGTTCTTTATGGTGATAGCTTCATTTTTTAAAAGGATTTTACTCTTCTGACTGTTCTGAAATGTCTACTTTTTGAGCAGTTCTTCCTCAAGTGAATAAAATGCCAAATATATTATGTCTCCCCCCCCCCCCAGGTAGTAGGGCCACCTGGTACAGGTAAAACTGATGTGGCAGTGCAGATAATATCTAACCTCTATCACAACTTTCCTGAGCAGAGGACTCTTATTGTCACACATTCCAATCAGGTAAATAAATCAAATATTCCTTTATTACTTTTAAATTATCTTTATTTTAGTTTCAAAAAGAAATGCGACATTTGCAGATGGTCCCATTAGAAAGAAAATAGGCTTTTTCTGTGATTTACTAATTTGATCTGGGAAATTTCCCGTTTGGATGTATCTGAGCAGCTATTGACACTAATTGAACTACACTTGAGATTCATCACAAGGTCAGGAGAACACATGTTTATAGTGATGACATTTCTGGGGATCAGTGATTCTATACACCATAAACAGAAAAAAAAAATGCATTCAGAATACAGGAATTAATCTTTAGAACTTAAAATGGCTGGAGATCAAATTTCTGAAGGAATATTTCTTCCATATAATCCTGCCCAGACCCTACTGTCATCTTCTGAGGCATTTATGTTGATGCTTCATTAAATAAAGTGGTAGCTATGTAAGTCTTGTTGTGTAAAACTAAAATGTGAGGTATTTAAAGACCAACGAGAAGGCTTTTTCAGTGGTATTGTCCATTATGGATTGTTTGCAGAGAGACTCTTGGTATCTAAGTTTGCCTCTGGTTGGATTAGGACTTACATGCAGAGTAATAAAACTGTTCTGGCAGACCAGATGAAGAGTGTTTTTATGCTATTCATTCAAATATAATTATCTTAAATCAGTTGCCAATTTAATTAGATTTAATCTAATTTAGATTTAATTTAGGGATTAGACAAATTCATGGAAGATTGTTCTATTGAAACTAGCACACACACACACACAGAGCAATTATCCATACCCATCATACCTGTTGTTAGGACACCATGATATTATTACTAAGAACCAATGTAATGGCTTGGTATTAGTGCAGAACTGGGGAGACCTAGCTTTAGGTCCAGCTTTAGCTGTGGAAACTCACATGGGTCAATCATTTGTTCTCATGCCAATCTACTTCATAGAGTTTTGGGGGAAAAAAACGAGGAAGTGGATTTGGAGAGGAAATGGAAAATGGAGAGGAAGAACTGGAGTGCTATGTAGAGCAGTTTGAATTCTTAGAGGAAAGGTTAAATCTACATTAATATTCAGAAATTGGAGAGTATTGGCTCATGCCTGGTAAACATCCCTAAAACATCTGATTGATTGCTATCAGAAACAAAATTAGATGGATCCTATGCCTTATATAGCAGAGTCTTCCATAACTCTTAGTCCTGAATGAATAAAGAAATGCCTCTCTAAAGTCTTGGTTTGTTTCAAAGCACAGATCAGGCCTTGCATATAGTGATTAGGATTCTAATGTAAATATTCTCTTCATGTTTGTTTTCAATTTACTTCTTCTGAAAATAGAAATAATTATTCTAGTATATCAAATTCCCTTTAATACCACCCAATTTTCTAAAATCTACTCTTTTGGTTCCTCTTGTTAACCTCTAGGCTTTGAACCAACTGTTTGAGAAAATCATGGCTTTAGATGTTGATGAGCGTCACCTCTTGCGTCTTGGTCACGGAGAGGAAGAACTGGAGACTGAGAAGGATTTCAGCAGGTGAGTCAACAGCAAATAAAAAACTAAGCCGCACAATCTACCCACCCAAAAAAAGTTGTATGCTTTGTATTTTTTATTTTTCTTGTATTCATTGCACAAAAGCAAGGGATAGATCAGGAAGACTTGCTTATATTTATGGTGCAATTTTCTGTTCTAGGCAAATTTTATTTCTGGACATGTAAAGATCATTTTACAGTATTTCTGGATACTACAGCCAATGAGCTATGAATGTTTATTATGTGATAATGAGGGGAATATATATTAGGGTCTGTATGACTTGAAATTAAATAAATCATGCGGAAGTGGAATTATTGAAATTATTGAAATGTTACATCCAGAAAAGCAAAATATAAATGATAAGTTTTAAATAAACTAGCAGTGCTAAAGGATTTTTTTTTCAGTTTCCTTCACCTCTCCAGTTGTTTAATCTTTAGTTTGTCCGCTTATATGTAAAGGGATTTAGAAGATATGAGCAAGCTGTTACAGAGGGACTTGAAGAAGAGATTATGCAGTCCAGAGATAGAAGGAAGCATGAGAAAAAAACTCTAACCTTGATTTTGTTTAGAATAAGATGAAACAGGGAGTGGCTTTCAAGATGCTATTAATACACCTACAGCAATCATTCCTGGAATCCCTGCAATGTCTGTTTCTTGACACAGGCACCTTGAAGTACTGGGTTATTGAAGGCTGCAGCCCTGCATCAAGTAGCTCTCAAAACTAAATATATGCAAATACAAAACAGGTGCTTCTTTAAAGAATTATTTTAGGTACCTCATGTTCATACATGTACCTTGTAGGCTTTTTATTAGTGACAGACTGCTCTTGAAGCTTTCTCAGAACAAATGAAAATATGTGAGAACATTGACCAGAAAATAAATTTGCAACTTCTCTCCCCCCCCACCCCCAATTAAGTATAGAACAACTTTGAAGAAACGTAGTTCCTTTAGAGCTTTCAAAGTGGTTCAGTCATATATCTTATTCTTCATTATGTTAATCTGATCTGCAGGTATGGAAGAGTAAACTATGTCCTGTCTCGGAGACTGGAACTTCTGCGAGAGGTTGGGCGATTACAAGAGAGTTTGGGTGTCCCAGGAGATGTTTCCTACACTTGTGAAACAGCTGGTCATTTCTTTTTATATCAAGTAAGAACCTGACAGACCAGACTTATAGTTCGAAGTGATAGAGATCAACAGTGCTGTCCCCACAGTATCCAGACTCCTGTGGCTGCTCAACCATGTCCTATAGCCCATTTATTGCCTCAAGTGAAACAATACGTTAGTCTTGAAATGGCATGGTTTTGATTCTGTCTGAGGCACATTGGAATATAACATGCTCATGTTTTAAATCCCACCACCAATCATGTCCCACTAATAGGATGATAACAGCAGAAGAACTTTCCATCATTGTCCATGTCTCTTTTCCCTGATGAGATGGAGGTTTATTGTATCAAACAATATTCAACATCCTTTGACCAGCCTTCCAGGAGAAATAAGATGGGTCCCTAAATGAAGATACTACAAATACAAACATAGTTGGGAATTGGCAGAAAGCTTTTAGAATTTGGATTGAGATATTAGTTGTGTTTCATTTTAAAATGTAACTGGCAATTAAGCTGTAATTATGCTCTTACTTGTTTTTGTTGCTGTTGTTTAACCTCTGTACATAAGGAATCATAATTAGAAAGGCCAGTGGTTTTGCCTTAGTATGATATTTGTCAAGGAGTCTTAACTGGCTTATGCTCTGTCTTGATTATATATTTGAAAGTATTAATCCACCTTGATCGTTATGAAATGCATTCTAAAAGAAAAGTGCTTAGCACTTTTAGTATTTGCACAAAATTCCAGTTAAAGGTTTCATGGCCCATTACAAGGAATAAACTTTTAGCATCTAAAATGTTTTATGAAACAGGCTATCAGTAGTAACGAAGAATGAATATGTTATGCAAATAAGGTGTAATTCAGAAAACCCCACATATGAGAGGATAATGTTTCCACATTTTTGAACTACCTTTTTGGTAGTGTTCCTTCATGATTTTTGTTTTTGTTTTGGGGGGGTGCCTTCAGGTCAGTTTTTTGACTCCTGGCAACTGCTTGGACAAGTCCCTGCAGTTTTCATGGCAAGGTTTTTCAGAAGGGGTTTTCCCTTGCCTCCTTCCTAGGGCTGAGAGAGAGGGACTGGCCCAAGGTCACCCAGCTGGCTTTGTGCCTAAAGTGGGACTCGAACTCACAGCCTCCTAGTTTCTACCCTGATGCCTTCACCACTACACCAGACTGGCTCTTTCCTTCACAATACTTCAAAGTGCTTGGCGCGGAAGGATGGTTTTGCAGTGGGAGCAAGGCACAGAAGTCATAGTGTATTTCCATAATTCTGTACAAGCCTCTTTTGACTCTGGCTGTATTAATATATTTTCCTTTTTCTTTTAAAATCAGGTAATGTCTCGCTGGGAAGAGTATATGAGCAAAGTGAAAGCTAAAGGCAGCAAGCCTACTGAAGTTGCTGATATCTGCAGCTTTTTTCCTTTTCACCAATATTTTGCAAATGCCCCTCAGCCAATTTTTAAAGGCAGATCTTACACTGAAGATATGGAAATTGCTGAAGGATGTTTTAGACATATTAAGAAAATATTTACTCAGCTCGAGGTAAGATTAACAAAATGAGATAATAATCTGGCATTTTTAGTTAGAAAAATGTAACTATCCCACAGTGCTATAATGGATTTATATAAGGTCCTTCAAATTAGACCTCATTGAGCAGTGAATATTTTTTTTCCCTTTGGTAAATGCAATGGAGGTAGTAAACTGCCCTGAACTCTAAATTTTCAGAACTTATAAAAGAAAAAAGCTTCCTCCAACATCCCCCACCCCAGTCTCCCAAATTTAAAGTAATTTGAGTGTTCTTAGGGATTAAGCGGGCCAAGATTCTTGTTTCGGGAGTGGATGTGCATGCTTGCTTAATACTGACAATTTTTTAGGGAGCATGCAATTTTTGACCTTATCCAAGAAAATGTTTTTCAATGCAGGGTACACATGTTACCGTTGCTGTGCAAAAAGACACTCGGTGTGACTCACTTCCCAAATCTGTATATGAGGGAGAAAAAGAGAAGAGTGACTGCCCAGAGTCCCTCTTCTGGGGGGAGATGGGCGGTGGCAGAATTGAAAAATAAATAAATAAATAACTGGGCTCCAAGTGAACCTGCAGAGGCAGATTGTTATGATTGTGTCCTGGGAACGGCATTGTAGTAACCCAGGAAGGAATGGAGGAGGCACTGCCCCACCGTAGTTGCAGGGAAGATGCTTCACCACTCCTGTCTCCTTTTGGTGCATATTGGAGAGAGGTGAATTCTAAATCTAAACAAGAAACTTTTTCTGATTTCTATGCATCTCAGTGACCTACTGAAGACCAAAAATCTGAGCTGCACACCTTCTAGAAACAAATAAATCCCCCTATAGTTTTTCATTCACTTTTGTTCCCTTTCCCTTTGTATAAGGGAACAATAATAGAGGACATTTTTCCAATCATGGGGCCTAGATGTAGTCTTCACAAACATGTTAAAAAGGTCACACACACATCTGTAAAAACAAGCCACATCCATAGTTTAACAGTTCTTCCAATCGCACAATCTATACCTGCAGACTTAACATTTTTCATCATTCTCACAGCATTTATGACTCTAGGTTTTTGGCTTGGAAATAACATGTATGACAATTCTTTCAATTCTCCTCCAATATCATGACAATGATATCACTGTTGTTCCTGTAAACATCTCTTAAATATTCTTTCCTGCCTTTTCTTACTTGGTTTTCAAACCAAATCATTTTATCAAGTTTATTCCTAATTCCATTCAATCTGCCATATATTTATTTATTTGTTTGTTTGTTTATTTATTTATTTCAAACATTTATCTAGCTGCCCATTTTGCACCAAACTCTGGGTGGCTCACAACCAAGAGATAAAATAACATCTATTTACAATAAAAAATATTAAAACCAAAAAAAAAAAAATGCAAGGACCTAGCCCCTTAGCTAAATTTCCATGCTGCCCACAACAAGTGCATCTCACCAATCTCACCCTATCCCAGTGCTTGGGGGAAAAGCCGGGTCTTAAATGCTTTTTGGAGGGTTAACGTGTAGGGGCCTGCCAAACTACAGGTGAAAGGGCAGGGGCTACCTCAGAGAAGGCACACTTCCTAGGTCCCATAAGATGGCAACATTTAAGGGAGGGGACTAGGAGCGTGCCCGCCCTATCCAATCTGGTAGGTCAAGCAGATGTCCTTAGGGAGTGGCAGTCCCACAAATAACTTAATCCTATGCCATATATGGCTTTAAAGGTAATAATCAGCACCTTGAATTACACCCAGAAGGAAACTGGGAGCTGGCACAGCTCGCACAGAAGAGGTATAATGTGGGTGAACCTAGGGGCCCACTAGTTGTGAGCACTTGCTGCCGCATTCTGGACCAGTTGTAACTTCCAGGTAGTCTTCAAGGGCAGCCTTATGTAGAGTGTGGTGCTATAATCCAAACAGGAAGTGACCAAGGCATGACTGATCATGAGGAAGGCCTCCCGGTCCAGGAAAGGCCTTTCTATAGACTTGTCATTTGGTCCAGTTCACCCAGTTCCAAAACTACTTTATTTCCATCAAAATAATTCTCCAATTTGCCTGTCTCTTTTAATCTTAACTATTTCTTGCTGTCACTGATCACCTTCTTTATAACTATTCTTTTTCTTTCCTTACACATTATACATTATCTTCCTCTTGTCTGGTCTTTTTTTTTTTTTTTTGCAGCAATCATTGCTTTATATGTTTGTAACTAATCAGCAGTCCTTTTTAATCCATCATTCAGCCAGGCATTTTTTTAAATACTTACCATTAATGCACTTTCATAGTACTTCTACGGCACTTAGTAAATATCATTCTTTTCACTCTCTTCCAAACAGCTTCCACATCATACCACTTTCTATTCCTTTTGATTGTCATCATAGATAATCAAATCACTTATACTTTATTTTTCTAGAATATATTTATTTATTTGCAATGCAACTGCTCTAATTCTGAATGGCCCTGAGCAGTGTATGGCAACAAAATGAAAATGCATAGCCTAATAGCTAAACATTAAATACTCAAATGCACATCCTCACTCAAAACCTCTAGGAGCCTAAGGCAATACAGCCTTGGCTGCTTGTGAAATGCTAAGAAGATAAAGGGTGAGAGAGTTCCATATAGTGGGGGCTGCTAGAGAGAATGCCTGACATTTAGCCCACATCCATGAACCCTATGAAGGTGGGGAATTTTCAAGATGACCAGATAGGCATATTCCATTTTGGCAAGGTGTTGGCCAAATATATCCTAGTGCTCTGCCATACAGAGCTCTGTTCACACCCCACTTGGCTGTCTAAAGAAGCTGGGAGGGGCATGGGTCTAGCCTACAGGTGGCAGAGTTCCAACTACAGAAAACCCTATCTTCTTCCTCCAGTCCCACAAACTCAAAAAGAATCCCAGATTACACCACAAGATGCCACCTCACCCATCACTATGAACTCTGCCCAGTGGTATCCAATCCAGAATGGATATGAGTGACTGTATCCACCAAGAAAGCCACAAAGTCATCCAGCATGTCTGCAGGCATTTTATTCTGGTTATCTGGTTCAGATAACTCTAAAAAGAGGTACCAAGAAGAAATCCATGGATGCAGTAAACAGAGGGGGAAAAAAATCTGCTTCACTGCTTTTATGGCTACTGTATAGGCTTGAATGTGAGCTCTGACCAGTGTGTGATCACATTCACTTTTTTTTTTTGGGCTGCTATTGCACTAGGCATCTTTTCAGTTGTGTCATTTCTTTCAGCTGCTCAGTAAACCAGGGAGCCATCTGGGATCAGTGGGCAGAGACTTGGTGGACTAGTCTGATCCAGTTCTCTGGCCACTTCTGGATTCCACAGATTGGTCAGGCCTGACATGGAACTGTCTGCCAAAGTGTCTGGGAAATCCCTAAGTGCTATCTGGAAACCTTCTGGATCCATTGGGCACCTGGAGCAGACCATTCTAAGTGGTCTTCCAGCCTTGTGGAGGTCCACAACGTCTGTGAGCCACAGTTTGATGAGGAAGTGATCTGACTACAATAAAGGAGTAATGTTAATGTCTTCCATATTCAGATCATGTTTCAAATCATCTGAAGTAAAGAGCATATTTCCTGGGTCCTACTAGGTGGCATTGTTTCATACGAAGGACCCAAAGCATACCCAACCTGTTGGAACTCATGGGATGGGCAGAAACAGTTGGAGATATTCAGTCCTCCTGTGCCATGAAGGCCATTTAGGTGGTAACCAGAACCTTGAATTGCACCTGGAAGTCTATAGGAAGCCTGTGCAATTTGCAAAGTAGTAGTGTTACATGGGCATACTGTGATGTACCTGTAACTACCTGTGCCACTGTATTCTGCCTCAATTGTAGCTTCTGGATGGTCTCCAAAGGCAGCCCCATGTAGAGCATGGGATATATAAGTAGAACCTTAGTGCTCTAGATTACATTTGTTCTGTTTGATGGCAGCTTGATAGTTTATTGAAAATATTAGTGTTCTGATCTTTTTTCACAGAATTTGGGTATTTTCTTTTCTTTCTGTAGGAATTTAGAGCATTTGAACTGCTCCGGAGTGGACTGGACAGATCAAAGTATTTACTTGTGAAGGAAGCGAAGATCATTGCAATGACTTGTACTCATGCTGCATTGAAACGCCATGACTTAGTTGAGCTGGGTTTTAAGGTAATACCATAGTGCACAAAATACTAAAACTTCCTTAAATCTGCTATCTTGACTCTTTTATCAGAAGTCATTGATGTTAAAGATTATCCCTGTTTTTGTTTGCTACTCAAATGGTGATTGCAATAATTTATCTTTTTAGAGATTTTTAAAGATTAGTGCTCTACAGTGCTTCAGATTTTATTTCTGAAAGGTGCTTCAGAATGTGTGGAAGTATGAACACAGCATCTGTCTGCAAGATCTTAAAATCTTTTCTCTGGGATCACAAAGCAGCTGCAGAGGTGTTGCCTTTAAGCCACTGCAGACAGGTGGTTCCTGCTCACTCCAAAGCACTTTTTAAAGATTCTGAGATTGAAAGGGTTACATAACACTAATAAAGATTATAGGTGGATAAGATGTACATTATAGAAAGGCAATAAAGAGGTAGATTCTTACTTTGAATTGTTATATTGGTCTCAACTTTATTGATCACTTTCATGGAAATGCTTTGACATAGACTGAGTTCAAACAGTGCACTGAATCACAACCAAACAAGCCACATAAAGCTTAGCACTATATGTGTATCCAACCAATATAGTTTGTTACCCATGGTTTAGAATGTTATGTGAACCCAGCCAATTGTGACTTCTTTAAAAATCATGGTTAGGGAAACCATGCTTAGTATGCATAAACCAAAATAGAATATTTCATTTATTTATGGGCAATTTTTCTATCCCTTTTCTAATTGCAAAGCAACCAGAATGAACTGACAGATCTATGCATGTTGCAAGCATGCTAATTCAAGTGCATTTATTGTTATACCAATCATTAAGGAATAGAAAAATACAGGTACTCTGTTGAAATAATAGTTTTGGGCAGCAGATGGGTAGAGTTATGTGTGTGTAACTTAATTCTGTCTGAACTGTTCATACCATTTACTTTTAACTGAAGACTTTTGTTTATGGCAGTACATATGAGATTATCCAAGAAATTACATTTACTGTAGGGCAAATAAATTATGATGACAACATTTTATTTAATATGTTATTAGAACCTGTATGCCTTTTGGTAAGCAAGTAACCATTGTCTTAAACTAAGTGCATCAGCTTCTGAGTTTGGCTAATATATTTCATTTCTGATTTCTCAGTATGATAATATCTTAATGGAAGAGGCTGCTCAGATCTTGGAAATTGAAACTTTTATACCACTCCTTTTGCAGGTGAGAACTCAAGCATTACATGACTTTATGACCTTTACAAATTATTAAGAAACTGTTATTCCAGTGGATTGATGTTTATGAATAGTAGAAAGCCTTATTTAAATACTGTATCAGAAATGTCATGATTCATATCTTAAAGAAAGTTCTCTTGACAAGAATCTGTCTTCCGAGTCATTTTCAGAAGAAAGGAGATAATGTTCTAGACCAGGAATCACAAACTCAGGTCATCTGAAGGGCCACACGAGGGCTTGTTCCTTAACCCAAGGGCTACAACAGTGAAATATACAGTATTTTGTTTTCAATTAGGCATGTGTCATCCATTCATAAAAAGTTATAATTCCTGCAAATTCAGCTCAATTTTAGATTATCCCTAATGGGAAGCAGACAAAAAATGATTGAAGATATTCTCTCACATAAAAAAAAGCAATTGCAAGTTGGTATTTTCCAGTTACAATTTAATGGGGAAGAATGGAAGCTTGGGGTTTCAAATCATGTTTAACATTGGAGCCCAAACCTTACCTATCTCACAGGGCTGTTGCAGGTGGAAAGCAGCCAGCTTGGGCCAGAAACAGGACTAGTGTCTTTGGAATATATATGCAGTTGGTGGTCTTGGTTAGGCCAGTACTGGGCTAGGCCCTTCATCCAGTTCAGCTCCTGGGTAACAGATGAGAAAGACTCCTGAAGAGAGTATTTTCCTGTGGAAAATGCAGCAGCTTCTTCACTTGAACCCAGCAGCAGAAATGGCTGGCAGAGACTGCACCAGGAGCACATCCTTGTTTCTGCCACTTGGACAGAGATGGTGTTCCACTCTCTCTCTTCTTGAAAGGTGAACTCACCACCCAAGCAAATTTGCTGGGGTTTTGCTAAGAGGTGCTACACTGCCCCTGCTTCCTACATCTACTCTGACAGATGGCTGTCAAGGAAGTCCTAAGCAGCTCTGGCCTCATCTCATCTGCCTGGCTGTTGCTGGGAAGGAGTTTAAAAGGGGCGGGCCACAGGCAAGTGGGGTTGCCTGCTCTCCTCACCCTTGCTCCAGGTGCTCACCACCACCAGCTTCTTCCCTTCCCACAGGAAAGGAGGGCAGAGGCAGGAAGCGTCTGGAGTGTGGTATCTCTCAACAAACTGGGCCTCAAGGAGAGCATACATCCCAATGCAAAAGAGGACAGAATGCACTCCTAATGTGGCCTCTACAAGCTGCACCAGCAGCAGGCTGACGAAGCCCAGACCAAGCTGTGATGGCACTTTGAGGCAGAGTTGACAAAGTGAGCTGGGGGGCTGCGTGTGGCCTGTGGGCCGTGAATTTGAGAACTCTGCTCTAAACAGTCATAGAAGAAGAGAAAAATGCAGTTTGGAGAGTTGTATTACAAGAAAGGCTGTTTTTAATATTTAGTGTTGATGAACCTGTTTACTTTAGAAATACAGACTACATTAACACAGCTTTTTTTCCTTGATCTTGTAGTTGTTTAATGTAATTGATGTGTAGAAGTCAAAGCTAATATACTAAATCAGTTCAATCATTTACAGTACAATCATAGTTTTCGATCAATCATATGTAATAACATTAATGCTAGAGTCTTATTTGTATTTAACAGAACCCACAGGATGGGTTCAGCCGATTAAAACGATGGATAATGATTGGGGATCATCATCAGTTGCCACCAGTCATTAAAAACATGGCTTTTCAAAAATATTCAAACATGGAACAGTCTCTCTTTACACGGTTTGTTCGTGTGGGAGTGCCAACCATTGACTTGGATGCCCAAGGGAGAGCAAGAGCAAGGTAAGGCATAGGAAACATTTAAAGGAAACGGCTTTGAATGATGGGAAAAAATGCTAATATTAACCTCTGTCTTAAAGGTTACATTGTGTTTGGTTTGTAATTTTAGTGAAATTAGTTATTCCATTCTGAGGTATACTTTATCACATACTTTATCTATCCTTTGCATATACTTTATCTATCCTTTGCAGTGTTCTTGGTGTTTTCTATGCTGTTACTCCCTTTTTATACTGCTGCATTATTAAGCACTTCATGGGTCTTCAAGAAAGCATATGGGGGACAAAGATGATTAATGGTTGTTGTGATTATTGTGATTTTGCTTTTTGTTGCCTCTTGTAAGTTACTCAGAACTATTGGAACTGAGTACATACAAGACTAAATAAATAAATAAATATCTGTCCTTTAATATGCAAATAGTAGGAATTAATTTGTTCTAAGACTATTTTTTTCATATGTTGTATATGAAGCAATTTAGTATATTAAGAATGTTTATAATGTTGAGTTTATTTAACTAATTTAAGAAGGCCCAAAAGTTCATAGGTTACATTCCATTGATTTGTAATGTTGAAAAAAGGGAACTATTCTGTGGATTGTGCTAAACCACTGATTCAGGTGATGCTCTGTGCAGCCTGAATATAACATTACAGGATTAGTTCTTTCTAATCTTTCAGGCTCCTTTCAAACATTGAAAATATTTTTTTCTTAATTAATATATATAAAATATATAAATACATCTATTTAGAATGCGGAACTACCTTCTTGAGATCCTGAAACATGCTTTGTCACCTTGCTGCTTGATACAGTCCAAAGAGGTAGCTATCATCTGTTGAGACTGTAATGTTATATCTATTACAGACCATTACAGACTTTGAGAATACATTGTTATAAGGATTGTATTGAGTTAATTACTGCTTCCATTATGTTTTTCATAAAGCTTATGTAATCTCTATAATTGGCGATACAAGACCCTGGGTAATTTGCCGCATGTACAACTCTTGCCTGAATTCAGAACAGCAAATGCTGGGTTTTTGTATGACTTCCAGCTTATAAATGTAGAGGATTTCCATGGTGTAGGAGAATCTGAACCTAATCCTTATTTCTATCAGGTAAGAAATGGAGATCATTAGCTTTTATATTAACATGCACACTTTTCAGACAGTTAATTATTAAACTGAAAGGTACATAATATATCTACTGTACCTTGATTATGGTGTGATAAAATATGTTTAATAAATTAATAAGTAAATTTTATGACATTAAATTTGAAAAGAGCAATGCAGTATCTCTTCTTCACACACACACACACACACACATGTACAAACACCAGTGTTCAGAAAATGTTATTTGAGATGGTGAGGTTTGCAGTTAGTGTTACTTGCCTTGAATAAAGGTAGGATATAAATTCAATAAATAACAAAGTGAATTTCTGCTGGAGGCTTCTATAATTCTTTTGGCTAGCTCTGGGTTTAAAGTACCCTATAGTTGGTAAAGTACCCTAAGCTGGTCTTTTTGGAGACTGTCAGTCTGCTTCTGAAATATGTATATGCATTTATATAAAATTACCAATTAGAATACACAAGTAACATTAGAATTTAAACTTACTTTCTTCCTTAGAGGAGAATAAATAATTATGTTTACCATTAGAAAAAATAGACTGGAATCTGGCTTTTTTCCCCAAGTTGTGTTTATTAAAACTTGTTAAAGTGATTCAGTGAAGTGACACCCTGCTTTTAAAGCAGCAGAGTGGCTTCTTGTATGTTTATGGTCTTCTGTGCATGCATAGAAGCTCTCCCCGCCCATTGGTGGATCAGATCAGTTTGGCTCCTCCTCAACAGGAAGTAGAGTTCTTTGCCCTTCCAAGGCAGATCAGGTAGGATTAACATAGGCCTGGTGCATGTTGCTTCTTTTCAGTAAGGCTTGAAGTGATTTTCCCTGACCTTAGTTATATGAATATTCTATGATCCAACACATGAAACAGATGTGTACTTGTTTTTTAAACTTTCCAGAATCTTGGTGAGGCAGAATATGTTGTTGCACTGTTCATGTACATGTGCCTGCTAGGATACCCTGCAGAAAAGATAAGCATTTTGACAACTTACAATGGGCAGAAACACCTGATTCGGGATATCATAAATCAGCGTTGTGGGAATAACCCAATGATTGGAAGACCAAATAAGGTAACATTCCAAATAATAATCAGTTGCATGTCTCAACAAAAGTGCAGGGTAAATGCATCTAGAGTGCATTCATGATACTGAATATTGCTTGCAGATTGGATACTTTGCAAAATTGAAGTCATTCATGGGTTTTCTTGTCTAATTTAGTTTAATTAATTTAGCCTTCTAATTGGCAAATTGTAGGAAATAATATAACAAATCTATTGTGAGATATTAGATGTGTATACAAAAACTTTGTCCAGTCTCTTGTTACAAAAAGCATAGGTTTGCATTTCAAAAGAAAACAATTTTCCCAGTTTGTTGAAAAACAGTAAATAAATCCCCAAGGAGAATGTGAGAGTTAGCTCAGTTAGTGAAAAATATGACGGCAGATGCGGCCACTGCAAAAGAAGAAATAGATGGAAACTGACCATCTATTTCTGAAAAAAGATGACCATCTGAAAAGTTCTGATTTGATTTGATTTGATTTGTATGCCTCCTGATTCCAAATGACTCTGGGTGGCTCACAAGTGAAACCATTTTAAAAAATACAATAAGAAACAAAAATAAAGAATACGAGATACCAAGGTTGATGGAAACTGGACTGAAATGGAAGAAAGAAACAGGCCCACGCAATCCCTTTGGGTTTCACTCACCCTCGCCCAACATGGGCTCATATAGTACATGACAGAGGGTGGGAGTGCTTAGATCAATAAGTGTATATTTTTTATAAGAATAGTATTTTTACTGCTGTAAACTTGTTATCCTAATGGAGCAGTCATTTTCTTTTGATACCATTACCTCCATAGGCTGATTTGTTTAATTGGGGCAGGGGGGTGTCATTGAGATAGCAGTGAAGTGACCTCTATTTTTCTGCCAGGTGACAACTGTGGACAGGTTTCAAGGCCAGCAAAACGATTACATCATCCTTTCACTTGTGCGAACAAAAGCAGTTGGACACTTGAGGTATGCAACAATGTCTCTTCATACAGGGAACAGTGCAATTCTACCATAAATGGAGTATTGGTGAGCAGGAGATCGGAGTATTTATGAATAGAAGCTCAACTGAATCCTGTTTTATCTATCAATCAGCCACTGGAGTACATGCCTACTGTATCCAGGATTTGGGAGGGAGGGACAACTACAATGTGTAGTGAATATTCTTAGGAATTCATACAACACAGCTGAATTCCTAAAAGCATTCAATTATACATTGTAAGCGGCTGTTTTGTTTATTATAGTAAGCAGTCCTATTCTGCTGCTTGTGATTCTCTGACATAAATGCAGGTAACACAGTGTTTGAATTTATAAAGGTGTGATCTAGGTTTACTGAAGCACTGTCAAGATCAAGATCATTATTCAAACTGTATTGTAAATTTTAGATTATAACAATGTTCATTTATCAAACATGCAATAAAACAATAAAATTTAAAGTTATATAAAATCAGGTTATAGCCATTAAAAAAAAGTTAAAATAACAAAGTCATATTCAATAAATGAAGCTATGGAAGAGGTGTTTACATTATTCAGCTGCAACTTAGCAAAACCTTCCAGTCTCCACAGGGCGGGCATCTTCTGTGTTTTCAATAAAAATTCAATCTTGTGGGAATCTAGCGAGTATATGTTCCTTTTCAGAAGACGTGCTAAGTATTTGGTATGTGCAGCAGAGTAAATTGGGCAGTAAAGCAGATAGTGAAGGATGGCTTCTGGACAGTCCTCTTGACAGGGAAAGACTTGCTGGGATTTTTAGCTACTGGCCAGCACGTATAGCTGATGCCAGTTGTTGCATCCATACTCTGGTTAATGCTGATCAGAGGGAAGGGATAGTAATAATTTTCAGATATTCCTGACATTCAGCTTTGTTTTATTGTTGTTGCATGCCAAGGGGCAACTTAGTAGTCACTGCCTGAATTTGAATCAGCTTGTGCAGAAATATCACATACCCAGTTCTTAAAAGTCTGTGGAGGTACAATACATACATACATACATAAAACTGGTGCATATACACATGCATAAATGAGGCCCCTCAATGTTGTGAACCAATGAGAATGTTTCATTGGAATTTATGTCATTTATTCTAATAATCAAAGTTTGGATAACCAGTAATATGAAGGGGACATTACCTTATTCCAGTACTTAAAGGCTCTAACTGTAATACTTGCTTTAATAGGTTAGATACTGGACTCTGCATAGAAAAAGGATATGGGAGTATCTTTTGAGCTCCCGGAATGGTTCTGAAGAATTTATTATGAAAAAAAAAAAAATCAAAATTGTATGACGCAGAAATACCATATAACAGTCCCATTAAGGAAAAAGGGGGCTAATTTCATTTTCAAGAAACGTACTACTTGGGGAATTTGAAAGTTATCAGCAATGGTTGCATAGTCTGAGAATGGCTTCCATTAGTAACCTGTACAGATTTGATGGTGGTTGGGATACCACAGTGAGCAAGAAGGACTTTCTAAATTATTTTAGAAAGACATTAATATTGCATAGACTTTCTTTTATTGTCCAATAATAGTTAATTAGATGCTTGATCTTACTCTGCCACCTTCAGGATGTGTTCACTGACTCACCACTTATGGAGAAGACTTTCTCTTCATAAGGTGGATTCCCAGTTGATGTTGTAGTCAGTGAAAGGTGAAAGTTAAGTCTTTTCACAAAAGGTGCTTCCTTAGTTTATTGGCTCTATTTTGGTAGTTTTCTTTAGTACAAGTCAGATTCTAACAGCTAACTTATGAATGATATTGCTACTTGTGTATTTAGCAAACTTGAATTTTTAATATTCTATTTTAAATTAGGGAGGTGGAAAATGTATTGAGTTCAAAACAGCCATTGTTTCTGTGACTAGCTCAAAAGAAACCTTCTGTATTACTAAAGTTTTAAAAAAATTCAGAGCAACCCTTTTGGTTTCAAATAGGAAGCCTTGAAATAGGTCATCTGACCTGTTTCCTGACTTGTCCATACTTATATTTAAAACATTCCATAAGTGCAACATTGATTACAGCACCCAGTTTTAGAGCAGATTAATTGTGAAATTGAAATTTTCGTTTAAACATCTGTATTTCTGTTTAAAGTTTGTAACATAATCTGACATAGGGATCAGAACTGTTTTATCTTCAATTTTAAGGGGAAAATAGGCATTAATTTAATTCATATTAATTTTCACATTCAAAGAAAATAAATTCCCTGCTTTAATTGTTCAACAGGGTTTTTTGTTGTGAGTGGTCATAAGAGTGTTCAGGTTGTAAACTAAATATCACTGTTGGTTTTAAATAGTATAGCTGTTTAATTTTTTCTTCTTGAAGGGATGTCCGGCGTTTGGTGGTTGCTATGTCAAGAGCCAGGCTTGGTCTGTATATATTTGCAAGAGTGTCACTATTCCAGAACTGCTTTGAGCTGACTCCAGCCTTCAGCCAGCTTACCGCTCGTCCTCTTCAACTGTATATAATCCCTGCAGAGTATTTTCCAACACCTCGTCAGGTACAGCTAGCTATCTTGAACCAAATATATGGCATACGTTGTAAGAACTTAAACCATTTCTCTGTTTAAAAACATATTTATCATTAATATTATATTAGTTATTTTATCTGACTTAAGAAGTGCTCTTCCATTGTTTTAGTTTCAGACTTCTTTGTCATTTTCTTTCCTTCCTCAGAATGGAGAACATCCATCTCTTCAAGTTCACGTTATAAAGAATATGCCTCAAATGGCTAATTTTGTGTACAACATGTATATGCATATGATCCAAAGTACACACCAACACCGACAGGTAAAGAAGTTGAGAAAAACATTTGTTTAATTTAAATGCTCTGAGTGGAAGCATTGTTAATTATTTCTGATAACAAATGAATTTCCACAGAGTTGAAAATTGGTTGACTCAGTTGATTTTATTTTTAATAGGTCTCTTTTGCTTTGGGTAACTTACATAACCTAATTTGGAGGACAGTGGAGAAAGACGGAATGGCATGTACTGTGCTGTTGTGAATCAGACAAAACTTGTAACTGAACTTTGCTAGAGGTTATAAATTGATAATTAACAGTGGAGTCCTTGGTGCTAATGATATTTAACATGCAGAAAGTTGACAAAGAGAAATTTTATTCATCTTCCATAGCAGTAGAATCTATTGATACTGACTGACAGACAGTTAAATCAGCACAGAAGAAGGAATAGCAGCTCACAGTAAGATTAATCAATTTACTGGATTTAAACATGGCAGTCCGGTTAAAAAAGCATCCTAAATTCACCTCATACCTGTACTACAAGTTGAGATAGGAAGCCAAATATATAAACTAAGTTCATTTAAGTCTTGATAAACCATAGTTCAATTAACCTCTGAAAACAGCTGTTGCATGGGAAGTATAACACTTATATATTAGCTGTTGATTCAAGGTATGTGTAAATAAAAGTTGGCAATGTGTACTACATGTTCCATCCTTTCAAGGTCCTCACATTCAACTAAACAGAAAACTTCATTCTAAAATAGGAACTAATTAAAAACAAGCAACTAACAGACAAAATTCTGTTATGGGGGGAAAAAGTAACAGTATGATGTCTTTTTATGAAGAAATTACTTGTGAAAAATTAACTTTGGCACCCACTAGGGTAGATTTGTTGATATGATTGGGAACTCTGGTGGCTAATTATTGTGAAGGGAAGCTCATTTTAGTCTTGCTCTTGATACAGTATGCAACTAGCTAAACTTGTTTGTACATAGCTCATTCCCGCAGACTTGGAGATGCTGTAGCATATTTTCAATTGTACTGTTAAAATGTTATTTTTAACATATTAGTTTTCTTACAAAAAGAACTGAATGACACTAATCGTATATGGATAGAAATTGTACCAGCTGCATCACAGAAGGAGTCCCAGTTTGTATCCGGCAGATAAAAATATATATTTAACCAAAGACAAAGGAATCCCTATTTTGAGAGGCTTAGATTTTCTGAATGTCTATAATTAGTCTACCAAAAATATCATTTTGGAAGACATATTATGCTACCCAGATATAGTCATTTCTAAGTGTGGGTGCTATTCTTCCAGTTGGTCAGTGCAACATCAAATTTATATATGGCTGTCAGAAGCATCAGTTAAATAGATACAATGTTAGCTTAATTCCATGTTTAAATTCTAGTGTAAACAAGAACTCAATTTAGAACTATGAAAAAGAATATTGTGGGAAATGGGGATGCAACGTATTTTATCTTTCCAGTATCTGATAACAGAATGCCTTCCATTCCCATCCCTTGATATCAAAAAGAAAGATAAGATTGGAGAAAGGCACATAGCAATATTTAATTAGCCTGTTTTCATCTTGATTCAACAGATGCACTAAAGCTTTAATGGAGTCTTTACTCCTTTCTTTTAAGAGCCTGCTTAAATATTATGTTTTGTTGTCCTACAAGCAATGAGTTAGGACAGCTTATCCCACAAACAGGGAGTTAGGAATCATGTTTATTCCATTCTTCCTTTGCTTCCTTCTTTACATACATACAGTGACTTCTAAAGAGGGAGATCCATGTGGAACTTTCCAATTCAATCTTACTCTTAACATATAATAAAGAGAAAGAGAGAGCACATTAAATCTGAAGGGAGAAAGCTAAGGAGACTCATAGTGATACATTACTACAGGAAAAAAAAACATGATTCATGCTGCAGTTCTCATTCTTGGAAGTAATCCCATAGAATTTCTGGAACTTCTGAATAGATTAGTAGGGGTTTGTGTGTTAGGTGAATTGTCAGACTAACTATTCCTTCTTCAAAGTGCAGCAATAACAAAAACTGGTTTCATTAAGTAGCATGTAATAATTCACAATTTCAGCATATTCAGAATGCTTGCTTGCTTGCTTGAATTTTCTTTAATCTTAGAGCATTCAAGAATTCTGTGAATCATCTTAAACCTATAGCAAACTATGCAATATCACTCACTTATAAAATTGCAAGTAAAAGAATTCTGTGTTGAGGATATTGTATAAATAAAAAAATATTTATTTATTTCATTAAATTTAATGTAGATGCCCACTCCAGTAGGCTCTCAAAATAATTTAAAACAAATTATATGCAATAATTTGTCAGAATCAGCATCTGATTTTGCAACCAGTGTGGTTTATATTGAAGGGGGTGTTTTTTGCTGGTGTACATCTAAGTTTAATCTGTGTTATGTTGAAATTATTCATAAAAAAAGCACATTTTCCTATTTTTTTTCCATTGTAGGACTTATTACCTCCTCCAAAACTTGTTGAGGAAAGTGAAATATCCAGACCTCAAGAAAGTGAAGTTATTCAGAATAAGGAATCTGAAATGGAAATAGAAACTGAAATCAAAGCTATATCAGTGGATACTATAAAAGAGAATGTTTTGAATGAGACACCAAAGACAACAGAGGAAGAAGAGGAGCATCGGAAAATGCCTGAACATCCTGGAAGAGATAGTGACAGTGAAGATAGTGAAACAGAAGTTGATGCTGATAAATGAATATTGCCTTTTCAGGTCTGAAAAAAGGAGTTATGAAAAGATGACCATAGATTTCATGTGTATCCATTGCCTTAGTGGGCCAGCGGTTGTAAATATTAATGATACTTCAGATTTCATTTCTTTCTGCCATAAATATGAAATGAACCATTTGTGTAGTTGTAATCAAGGACCATAGGTGCAATGGCATCACATTTTTACGTGTATAGAGTGTATTTAGTAAAGCATTTTTAAGCTATTGCTCTGAGTCTTTTGTGGTATTGAAAAAACTTCTGGGAGATTTTCATGCATTTATTTTTTTCAAATAAGATGTTGCGTAGTTAATTGTTAGTAATAATAATTTAAAAACACCATAAGCTCATGTTTTCACACATAGGCAAACAGATCAAGCTTCTCTAAAGTGGTACCTGCCAAGGTGTTGGGATTACCTCTCAGACTCATGCTGGCTGGGAACTTTAGGTGATGCAATTCTGAAAAAAAAAATACTTGGTTGGGAAAGAAGACTGGAACAGATCATGAGATACTTGCTTATTAGTTTTATTTTGGCAGTATAATAGCATAAAATAAACATAGCAATCATTCCAAAATAAAAACAGGAATAAAATATATTAATAAAATAAAATAAAAAATAACATGAAATTACAAATTTGAAAGTATAAAACCAAGAAAAAAATTATTACAAATAGTTAAGCTAGATAACAGTAGATAAATACATAATAAATACATAGAACTGTAAGGCATTATAACACTTCAAAACTATCCTGTGAACCTAATAATTGCTGTAGCCCTACTAGGATTACAGTATTGCAATTATAATCCAACTAACTATAAGTGAGAAAATAGCAAGATAAAGCATTGTGAAACTGGAGTGATAGTGTTTATTTAAAAAAAAGAAATAAGGATTATTAGATATACTGAGTTATGATAATCTAGACAGGACTCAACATCACCTTACCTGGAGGAGATAATACTATGGTTTGATTGTGCCACTTTAAAAATGATTTTTTTTGCTAATAATATAAGTTGTTATTATTTTGGCCACATAATGAGAAGACAGGACACCCTGGAGAAGATGCTGATGCTCGGGAGAGCGGAAGGCAAAAGGAAGAGGGGCCGACCAAGAGCAAGGTGGATGGATGATATTCTAGAGGTGACGGATTCGCCCCTGGGGGAGCTGGGGGTGTTGACGACCGACAGGAAGCTCTGGCGTGGGCTGGTCCATGAAGTCACGAAGAGTTGGAAGCGACTGAACAAATAAACAACAAAAAGTTGTTGTTATGCATGTTAGACTGGCTTTTCCCTGTCCCTTGCTTATAATTTTCTACTAGGAGATTTGGTGTTTGGTTTTTTGTTTTGTTTGGTATGTGTGTATGTTTTTTAAATCTGGAAAAACATTCAGTTTCCCCACACCTGCTGACTGAGGTAGTACATTCCTGAAGGAATGGTGTTATTCTTGTTCCAGTAGAGAAATAACAGTGATATAAAAGTTGCTGACAAGACTGTCACTACACTGCAAAAAGTAATAGCTCATTTTAAGAATAATAATTTTTCAAGTTATATTACATTTTTCAGGTTTGTTAGCTTTACTAACAAAACATACTGTATATGAAATACGTGCCTAGAGAAAGATGGAACAGAAGATTTTGATGCATTAGATAGAGTTCTCATCTATTAATGAGGATCAGTTCTTTCTGATTCAGTTACACAATAACCAAGGTTATTATTTAGCAGCCTCTAAATCGTTATAGAAATGTATTACCAAAGTAAAGGAATGTGGTTCCTTAAGTGCTAATCATGAATAAAGTAAGCCACAGATTTTTAACTTGTCCCTGAGAGAGGCTTTATTGTATAGAGCTTTGAGACCTGGTGATACATTTACGTTCATAATACGATGAATGGCAGAAAAACCTTCTGGCAACATGTGACCAGCTCAGCTACAGAACGTCGGCTTTCTAACCTATTTTCTAAAAATATTCCAGTGTCTAACTTATTTGTCATTTTTAATAAAATAAATCCAAATACTGGAAGGAACAGCTGCTGATTGTTACATGTATTTTAATAAGGAACATGAGATATTTTACCTAATTGGTTTTAATATGTGGCCAAATAAGATTGTCAATGAGTACAATAAACAAGGCATGAAAGATTACAGATCTTTTAAAAAATTTCTAATTGTGCTCACTCTGTCACTACACATATATATCAGCAGGCTGTACTGAGGAACCTGTCTAAGCTGATCGGAAGTCAATGCTGAGGAGATCAGCATTTACTGTATATTAGAATTTGACCAGCTAATAGCCTGGCATGAGTTGTTGGGAATATAAAACATACTGCTAGGAAATGAGAACGTGTGAGAATTTTATTCATTTAGACTAGGAATGGATGATTCCTGACTTCCAGATACCACTTTGGTATTTCTCACCATTAGCCATGCTGGAGGCCCCCAAGTTCCCCACCTCTGATTTGGACATTTGTTTTTCTCTCAATTGCTGTAAAGAATATCCAAGGTTGGATCTAAAATTGAAACAGAATTAGATTTATGCCTACATGATACTCACACTGTACAGTCTCCAGGTGTGTTATCTAATAATGAATGATGCCACACTGCCCTCTTTACTGAAGATAAGGCAAAAAGGCCTGCCCATATCAGCTCTAAATTCCTAGGCTACAGAATAAGAGTAGTCCTGTTATGCATCGTGAGGCGCTTCAGCATCCTGCTGCTTAAATCTGACATCTCCCTATTGTCAAAAGATCTATTTTTAGATTGATAGTCTGTGGAAATGGAATGTTTAATTACTGTACTGTAAAGGGAAAGGCATGGATGATGGGGTGGGGTGCTACTTTCAAGCACTGTTCTAATGGCAAGAGAAAGTCCCTTGGTTCAAGGGGTGCTTCTTAACAGCAATAAATACTCTGAGTTTGAGTTCCATATTGGTATGTGATGCTAAGTCTATAAATACAACATAACTCAGTGCCAACAGTGTTTAAAGTTCCCATGTGTCTATTTCACTATTATAAACAATTAAAGAGTTAAAAAATAAGTGCATCCTTGGTTAGTTGCATGACATGCTAACCCATGATTACTAAATTCACCATCTTCTGAGTTTGCACAACACAGTCCTGAACTAATAACTTGGGCTAAGATTGCGTAATCTGCTAAGCTAAAATGTGGTTTGATAGTTGATTGTTCAAAGTTTTATGCAAATAAAGCCAATGGATAGGAGGCAAACTGACCTCAAAATGTTTTCACCATCCTGTGTAAGTAAATGGTTGCTGTTTCATTCTCAGGAAAATACTGCATTGAAGTTTGGAGACCTAGCCCTTATTATGGAAATGCATTGCACCCAACTGTTTCTCAAACAAACATAATGATGAACTTTTTGCTAATTCACAACAATGCTGACATGTGTAACTAGCCTTCTGATTATTTTGTATCAGACAGAACAAGGTAAGTGAATATTTTCTTGCATATTTTACTATAAAACTTCAGGACTTAAGCTGCACCCCTTATATAATGTTTATATCCAGAAAACATACTAAGACATTTTTTTATTGATTATGTGCCATCAAGTAGTTGTTTGCTCTTAGTGACCACATAGCTATTCTCCAGGATGAACTGTCCCCAACCTGGTCCTTCAGGTCTCCCAATGGTGCACACATTGCCACTGTAATTGAGTCCAACTGCCTAACTCCCAGTCATTGTCTTCTCTTTCCTTCCACCTTTCCCAGCATTGTAGACTTCCCCATAGAGCTAGGTCTTTGTATAATGTGTCCAAAGCATGATAATTTAAGTCCAATCATTTCTTCGTCGTGTGAGAACTTTGGGTTGATTTGTTTGATGATTCATTTGTTTGTTTTCCTGGCTATCCACAGTATTCTCAGGAGTCTTCTTCATTACCCTTATTCAAAAGAGTCAATACTCTTTCTATCCTGCTTCCTCAAAGTCTAGCTTTCACTTCCATACAGTATCACAGGGAAAACCATTGCATGTTGTTTTATGTTGCATGGTCTAGCCACCCAGAGTCATGAATTTGGGATGGGCAGTCTTATAAATTGAATAAATATATAGTCAGTTTGATTTATGTGTACTCCATTTGGTGATATCCATACATATAGGCATTATTTTGGTTGTTTGAAGACTATTGCCAATTATTAATTAATAATTAAGTCATATATTTTATTAAATCTAGTAGCCTTTTCAGTTATGTGGGCACTAGAAAGCAGAAAAGGCCACATATATAGGAAGATCAGCATAACTACTGTATGGTTATACCATTAGGTAGAAGGTGGCCTGTTAGGACTGAACAGGCAGTCCTGAAGTTCCTTTTGGCTTATTCTGCTCTGTTCTGGACAAATAGTGAGTACAATTCTGCTCTTAATTCAAAGTTCTTATTTGCTTACTTCAAATGAGCAGCCATACTACAAGCTGTCCATTCTGATGCTGGGGCAGTACTCAAGATCAACTCTTGGGCAGACAAAAAGGCTACAGGAGAATGGAAAAGTTACAGTCTTTACTATAGAAGTGGCATGTACTCACAGTTCTTCTTATATTATTTGATGTTCTTTTCTGTTTTAGCCCACTGTAAACAGAAAATCAATGGAGTGTACATCAGTGTACTATATATAACTTGCATATGTATCATTCATAATGGCTATTCCTGGAATGCCCTTCATGGTTCAATAGCATAAGCTCTTTTTTTAGTGTGTATATGTGAAAACACACATACACATACACACAGGGGTGGCACTTGACTAAATTCTGTAGACACATCAGATAGGTGATAAATGTGCACCTTGTTAGCTTTTATTTCTTTTAATACAGTTCTGTGACAAGGTATTTACTCCCAGTCAGAGTTTCTGATTTCTTGTATATCTTTGTAATTGAATGTTACCAGACCTTCCTGTGGTTCTGTTGGTATATAAAGGGGATTTAAGTAGATAACACTAAGGTTTTGGTGCTGCTTTCATTTGTTTCATAAACAGTTATCCTAATCTGAAAGGAGGAAAATACAGAACTGTACCTCCAGTGTATACTATGCCTTCATCATTTTCACAACTGCAAGGTCAAACTAGATTTCATTAGAACTTTTTGTGTCCTAAATGAATCCTTACTCTTACAACATTCACCCACTGGCATCCTGTAAGCTTAAATTATGCAAGAAAAGGAGGCAGTGATGACAGCTGCTTTTTCTGAATCAGCTCTTCAACTAGTTTTATTATAGAGGGTTATAATTTTTAGATAAGTACATTACAGAATTATTAGCAAGAAAACTCAAAGTATGCAAGGCTATTCTAATGAGCTCATTTTTTTTTCATGGTCCATGTCTACAGATTTTTCAAAAGCTGATGGTTTCGCTGGCATTGATATTGAGATCAACCAGCGTGCAGTGATTAAGATGTTAAGATTAAGAAACTGCCAGACAGCTGCAGGGTGATGTTTTCATTGGTTCAGCAACTCCAGGGGAAATAGTAAAAAAAAAAAAAGACATGCCAGTCCTGATTGCCTTCCTCTTTTTTCTTATTTAACATTTAAAACCACATGTCAACACAAAAGTATGCTGAATTCTTTTGGGAAATAACAAAGCTGCACTGAATGATTGCATATAGTTACTTAGAAGGGTAGATAATAAATAGCTTCTCTTCAGAACTGAATGGCCATTTTGTCATTCCCCAAAAGTCAGAGGACCTCAGTTTTATTCACTCCCACATTTAGCCATTCTGTGTTTCGTAGTGATGTTTTCAACACCTAGTGAGTTTGCAGGGCAAGCTTTTGAGGTGAGAACTAACCAGGGGGGCTTTTATTTCACTTCGGCTGGAGCTACGTGCATCTACTAGACTAGATTTCATTCATTCCATTTTAGATGTTTCTCTGAATTTGGAGGGGAGGGGGATATTTCATAGAAAGCCTTCTGCATATGAGAAAGAAGAGCCAATAAGACAACCAAAGTGGGGTAGCGGTTAAGTTGTTAAACCAGGGATGGGGAAAGCTGGACTGCATTCCCCCCACCCCATCCAGAGAAGACCACATGATGACTTTGAGCCAATCACTCATTCTCAGCCCAGCCTACCACACAGGATTGTCAAGCAGGAAAAAAAAAAAAAAAAGAAGGATCCCTCTTTATGCTGCCCACAGTTCCTGAAAGAAAGGCAGGGTATAAGCTATTTCTTCCTCCCAGAATTTTGTGTCTGCATCTGTGTCTGTATGTCATTTGCAATCTGAAAACAATGTCTCGTAGCTGCATACAAAAAATATATATTCCAAGCTGGGGCACTCCTTCAAACAAAGCATTTTTCCCCTGTTCCATAATGTCAGCCTATTAGCCCTCCCAGGTAAGCCAGTCAGGAAACACGACCAGATGAGCTAATTCTACTTTATTGTAAGGCCACATTAACAGAATCTTGCAAGTCTGAAAGTAGAAACTCCCGCCATCACTTTTTACAACCTGATCCATTAGGATGGATCCTTCCTAAGTTTGTTTCTCTGACCTGCAGACTCCTCCGTTTTATCTGATCGTTCCCAAGGCAGCATCTCTTCCCTTTGTCCCTCAAGGTCATTCCCACATACCATTACACATAAGTAAAGGTAAAGGTTTCCCTTGACATTAAGTCCAGTCGTGTCTGACTCTAGGGGGCGGTGCTCATCTCCGTTTCAAAGCCGAAGAGCCGGAGTTAGTCTGTAGACGTTTCTGTGGTCATGCGGCCGGCATGACTAAATGGAACACCATTACCTGCCCGCTGAAGCAGTACCTATTAATCTACTCACATTTGCATGTTTTCAAACTGCTAGGTTGGCAGGAGTTGGGACTAGTAATGGGAGCTCATCCCGTCACACAGATTCGAACCGCCGACCTTCCGATCAGCAAGCTCAGCAGCTCAGCGGTTTAACCCGCAGCACCACCGCATCCCTTACACCATTACACATAAACCACCCTAAATCCTGGAACTGATTATTCAAATGTAGGCCTCATGCATTTCAGTGGGGTCTTTGTGTAAAACTCCCTCATATCAGAGCCTTGCATTGGGTACCAGAGGATTAAAAATCTCACACGCACACACACACAAACACACAGACAATTTTTTCTTAAAAACTTAATATGATTAAAAACATAATTACAAAAGGGAATGGAGCAGAACCTAGAAGTGTGATATCAATCAAGACTTGGACAGAAATAGAAGATTAAAAAACAAAACCTAAAATCTCTTGTTTACATGCTATTCCTACGAAGGAAGGAAGGAAGGAAGGAAGGAAGGAAGGACTTGCCTGAGGTGAATAAGATTAGTAAGATTTGTAAGACTTGAGGTTACAAATCTTGGACTTTTACCAGGCTGGTTGGGCCTCCTCAAAACTTGCGATGAAAGGAGGTCCACCCAGCCTGGTAAAGTCCAATATTTTCTGGAGTTACTGCTACCTTTGTGCGAACTCTGTGGATCCCTCTGCACCACTTACCATTTTAAGTCCCCTAAAATTCCTCAGTCCCAGTTACTTGCAGCGTCTCTTTTTATTAATAGCTTCCTTTCCTAGTGCTTTTAAAGGCATTGCTGAGGATAGGCCCCTGCACCTCTAGTGTCTCTTCAGGCTTATGTGCAGTTGCACACAAGATTAATCCAGAAGAGGCAAACAGGCAAACCATTATCCTAGTTTTGCTTTAGAGGTGGGCGAGGATAAAAATATCTGAATCAAGCTATTCACTTCCTTCTGGGTGCCTGTGAAATTGCATCCATTCCTCACTGCATACAGATCCCAAAGAACTCCATTTTACCACACAAATGAGTATGTGTTTATATTAGGAACAGAGAAAGAAGGGCAAGATTATAGGAGGCTGATCTAGGGAAATAGGATTTAGGAAAATGAAATAACCCAGATAGGAATCCAGGAGGAGGGGCCTTTGCAAAGAGCTGTATTTTTGTGGAGGTAAGCAAACAACATTATTAAGCTGCATAATCACCTCAGGGAGGTGTAGATACTGTTCTTCCAAGAGTAATCTTATTATTTTGAGAACAGAAGTACAAGGGCTCTGTATATCCTGAGATCATGTTGAGAAACAAGAGGGAGTTTCCTAAGATTGTGCTTGACAGAGGCTACCCAAAAAGAGGAAGAAAGCAGCCCCTGATAATAATTCTTCTATAACATTAATGTGTGTAAAGGAAGTAAAGTTATTCCTTTTAATAAGTCCCGATGGGCCTTCTCATTTCTTCTACATTAGCTTCTGTCCCACCACAAGGCTTGAACTCTGCTAGTAAGGATGAAATCCAACTCGAATTCCCATCAGAGAATTGCCCAGGATTGGGTATCATATTCAAGATCAACACAAATTTATGTCTGGTTTTGAGTCTTACTGTGCACCAGAGCTCCTATCAGGAATTGGCTCTTGGTTTGTCCTTTGTAAGACTGATATTCTGGCTGCCTTTCCTTGCATACCATTTTCTCTCCTGTTTTTGGCCCACCCTGCAAGGTAGGTTGGGCTGAGAGAGAGTGACTGGCCCAAAGTCACCCCCTGAACTTTGATGACTAAGGGTGGACTGGAACCTGGATCCCCCTGTTCCGGTCTGACACCTTCCCCACTACACCATACTGGCTTTTCTAGACAAGAATTATTACAGTGATCACTAGGAAAATAGAGTATTTTCTATGTCCGTTTATTTTTGTGCTGGGTTCAGCCCAAGTTACTGCTCTCTAGGTGAAAATGGTTTAAGGGAGAATTAATTGATGGAGTGAGACTTGCCAGCCAAAGTGTTCTAATGCATGAGAGCAAACTAACAGAAAGCCAAAAAAGACCTTAAGATGTGCTAGGAGCCAAGAAATGCCTATTATTGTTGTCGTTCTTGTTGCAAAATATACATTCAAATAATGCCCTAAATACTGGGAAAAGTTTTTATGAGCGTAACCTTTTATTTAACTGCATTTTCCCCCATATTGGCCCTTATATACAATATATGCTTCCTTGAATTTTTGTTTTTAAAACTGACATTGTTCTTTCTGTTGCTTCAGCATATGATCTCATTTAACATGTGGTTTCCATTCTCAAACATTTTCATTATCAGCTGACTTGCATGAGGAAGACAAAGCCATGTTTGTAAGATACTTGTGGTGATATTTAGTTTGTGGGTGTGATATTAATTTATGCCTTATACCGTAGTGAATGCTTGGAAGAAATAAGATCTTCAGAAGGCTTATTCACCACAAGGTAAGCACAGTGCTGCTCTGCTTCCTTTCTTGGAATTAACAATAAAGGTGATATTTTCTTTTATTATTAGGGCCATTTAAGTTAATTCTGCTATACAGTCCTTGGAATCAATTTGCCCCAGATCCCATAACTCATAAGAAGCTGTAATATCTGGATATATCCATTTTATTCTAAAGATAATGTAAAAACTGAAAACTAAAAAAACAAACATTTGTATTTCTCCCAGAAAGCCACATTCTACAATTTTATTACTAGCAAATAATAAATTATGTGACACAATTTATCTAAGTAAGTTTTTTAAAAATATTTTAATATGTTACTTTTTAAGCACATATTCCAGTGCTGTCATGGTACCTTGTTTGAGATAGTAAAATATAATTCTGTACTAACTATTGTAAATATGTAGAAAATGTCTAGAGGAAGAAGATTAGCTGGTACTCAGTTTCATTTTATAGCAGACAGAAAACTGTAAATTATAAAATGGTGTCTCATACCAACCATTGATGTTCTCTGAAGTTCATACTTTCTTAGATTATATATGTAAGTCTTATTGGAAATGTTTGTAAAATCATTTATCTCATCTGTTTTTCACAGCCTGATTGATATTGAAGAAATCAGTGAATTTTTTAAAGCTGTCCCTATCTTCCACATATAATAATTTTTATAAATGGCAGTGAGGTTAAATATCTGTTTTGTTTGTTTGTTTCTATTTTCTGTTTAAGGACTCCAATTGCTTTTGTGGAAGAGTAAGCAAACAGCTGGAAAACAGCTATTTTGTATATTTTCTAATGTTTTACAGTATTTATTCTTGACCCTTTGTTCCCAATCATCCTTTCAAGATGACTAATAATTACTTAAAACAAAACCAAAAGCCCAGCACAAGTAATTAAAAAAATCTATTAAGTAAAACCAGAAAATAGACCAGAAGCTTTCAGAGTTGGTCAAGCAAATGTAGTTCTTAACTGCAACAACCCTAACCTGCCATCAGAAACAGGAGTGAAAGAAATTAGTCTTGAGGCTAGAGCTGTTGATTTTATAGATTGTATGTCACTACCAAGAATGTGTTCTGTATTCTTTCCATACACCTCTTAATTTGAGATATATGCAAAAGATTCTCTTCTGATGTACCATGATTCATAGGAGAGGCCATTCTTTTTAAGTCTTGTGGAGCTTTGAAAGTAAAAAATAGTTCTTGGCATGTAAAAAAATGTTGGACAAAAGCATTATCCAAGAGCAACGTTAGATCCAGAAATCCTTCCAAAATATATATGTATTCCTTAAGGAGTATAGTCAGATCTAGACCATACTGAACTATATTCTATTACCCCAAAATCAACATTTCTATTGATGCTATTCAGTCTACATCTAGTTAAATTGTGATCAAATTGGATCTTATATTATGCAACTTTTATCTTGTTTGTTGGCTAAATAACATATTTTTATTCTGTAACTAAATATCAAAACTACTTCAAGAAGAATTTGTATACCATGTAGTTCTAGAAAAGAGTAAACTGTGAACTTTAGAAAAAAAAAAGTTTGATTTCACTTTCTCATTGCTGTTATCACAACCTCTTCGAATCCCTTCACGCTCCTGGTGTACAAGTAATGTAAGTAATAAAATGTCCACAGTAGTGTAGAAAATATATATAACATTTTAAAAAAATACAGCAATTAGAACTGTATGAGAATTATGAGTGGCAGCCAGTCAGTCCAGAAGGTCCTCCAGATGAGTTAAATTTATTTTATTTATTTTTAATTTATTTATCAAATTTGTCACCGCCCATCTCCTCCCACAGGAGGGACTTTGGGCAGTTTACAACAAAACAATCACTAAAACAATGAATATATAAAATGCGTTATAAAATTACGTATCATTAATAATATAAATAAGAGTAAAGTCCGGATGGCTGTGATCTCATTCAGTCTTTGCGTGGAAGGGGTACTTCAAGGCACTAGCCAACCCCAGGCATGACTGTTCTCCTCCCCGACCCAGGCCAGGTGGCAGAGCCAGGTCTTCAAGTTTCTCTGAAAGGCCAGGAGCGATGGGGCTAGCCTTACCTCTGGGGGCAAGATGTTCCAAAGGGCGGGTGCTACTGCAGATAAGGCCCACTTCCTGGACCCTGCCAGATGGAATTTTCTTACTGACAGGGTCCTCAGCATGCCCTCTCTGCAAGATCGGGTGGGGCGGGTGGATGTAACGGGGAAGAGGCGGTCCCTCAGGTAGCCTGGCCCATGCCATGTAGGGCTTTAAAGGTGATAACCAACACCTTGAATTCGACCCAGAATCAAACTGGTACCCAATGCAGCTGTAAGGATTGCCTACCCTAATAGACTCAGACTCACAAGCAGGAACTTAATGGTATCTGATTTATTAAAGAATAGTATGCAAATACAGAGAAAGCTGAGAATGAGCAAAAGCGCGCCAAATACAAACTAAAAACCCTCGGCTCAAACATAATCCCTCCCCTCGCCCTGCTGTTGCAAACTCCCCCCCCCACCCAGGTGTTGGTAACCGTTTCTGCTGATGTCCTGGGAAAGGAACCTTGAACACACAAGATAACCCAAACACATTCCAATCCAGATGCTAACATACAACAATCCCAGGAGATGGAATCCTCCTCCCCTCCCAGATGAAACACGCATCAGCCAAATGACATGCGAAACGTTACGATGTAATGGTAACATTGGAACAGTGAACATAACATACCGCCCCCCCAAAAAAACACTAAGGAGCAGGTTTCAGAGGATAAGCCAGATGAAAGCATCTAACTAAAACAGGAGAGTGAACATCACGGGCAGACACCCACTCAGGGTGGGGAAAGTGCTTCCATCGAATGAGGTACTGCAGGGTGCCATGAAGTTGGTGAGAATCAAGGACCTCCTTCACCTCAAAATGTTGCTGTCTGTCAATCATGATCGGAGCAGGAGGTGGGGGTTGCGGATGCCAATGATCGCAGTGGTTGACAGGCTTGAGCAAACTTCAATGAAAAACAGGATGTAAACGTTTCAGATTGTGTGGCAAATCCAGTTTAAACATGACCGGGTTCACAACTCCCATAATGGGAAAAGGACCAACAAACTTAGGAGCCAACTTCTTCGAGGGCTGAGGGGACTTAATGAACTTGGTGGAAAGGTAGACCTTATCACCAACTTTAAAAGCAGGTTGAAGGGCTCGTCGCTTATCAGCGTGCAGTTTATAGGCAGATTGGGCATCAGCCAATGCCTGCTGAATCACTGGCCACGAATCTGCCAGTTGAGCAACCCAATCAGAAGCAGAGCAGGGCTGCGCGGGGGGTTGAGGCAACTCAGGAATGGGAACAAAATCCCGTCCAAAAACAATATGGAAAGGGGTGTGCCCTGTGCTCTGATGGACGGTGTTGTTATAAGCCACCTCAGCAAAAGGTAGCATATCAACCCAATTATCCTGCTGATAGTTGACAAATGCCCTCAAAAATTGTTCCAGGGTGGAATTAAGAACCTCCATAGATCTGTCAGTCTCTGGATGCGACGCAGTGGACAATGCCTGCTTGGTGCCCACCAGCTTCAAAAATGCCTTCCAAAATTGGGAAGTGAACTGTGTCCCACAGTCCGTGACCAAGCGGGAGGGGCTACCGTGAATCTGGTAGATGTGGATTAGAAAAAGGCGGGCCAATTGCTGAGCAGACGGAATAGAAGCACATGGAATGAAATGGGCTTGCTTGGAAAAGTAGTCTTTTACCACCCAAATCACAGTCTTTCTCTGACTAGGAGGCAAATCCACAATGAAGTCCATAGAAACCTCCTCCCAAGGATGGGAGGGGCTGGCCACTGACTGCAGCAGCCTGTGCGGCTTACCCCCCTTCTGTTTTGACATGGCACAGACAGGACAAGAAGCAACATAACTTTTTACATCACGTCTCAATGTGGGCCACCAAAATTGGCGGCGTACCAGATGCAAGGTTTTGACAAACCCAAAATAACTAGCCACTTTATCATCATGAGACCTAATCAAAATTTCCCTTTGCAGACTGTCAGGGACTAGGAGGCAGTTTTGCTTCCAAGCTAAGCCTCTGTCAAATGTAACATTGTCTCTATTTGCTTGCAACCAAGTATCAGATTTCACCTCTGGCAGAAACTGTTGTTGCAATTGCAAAGGAATTGGCATCCTTCTCCCAGCCGGTGAAACTGAAGCTGGGGGCAGCTGCGCACGAGTTTGACTGCATGTGACAGCTTGCAAACCCAATTGGGGTTCTGTCCACACTGTACCCACAACGTCAGGTGCCTGGACCGAATCCTGGGCAGGCGGGAAAGCGCATCAGCCAGGAAGTTTTTCTTGCCCAGAATGAATTTCAACTTAAAGTCAAAGTGACTGAAAAATTGATCCCAGTGGATCTGCTTAGGACTGAACTTACAGGGCGTGCTGAGCGCTTCCAAATTTTTATGGTCAGTCCAAACCTCAAAAGGACATTTAGCCCCCTCTAATAGGTGGTGCCATGCCTCCAAAGCAGCCTTGACTGCAAAAGCTTCTTTCTCCCAAACATGCCACCGCCTTTCCGTCTCGGAAAATTTCCGGGACAGATATGCACACGGTTTCAGGCAGTTGTCAGCATCCGCTTGCAGCAAGAGTGCTCCAATTGAGAAATCGGAAACATCCACTTGAACCACAAAGGGTTTAGTGGGATCAGGGTGTTGAAGAATGGGTTCAGCAGTGAACAGGCTTTTGAGTTTGTCGAAAGCCAACTGGCAGTCAGGTGTCCAATTTAGCAATGCCCCCAGGTTCTTTACCTTGCGTGTGTCCCCCAACCCCTTCGTACATAACAAGTCAGTGAGAGGCAACGCAATTTCGGCGAACCCCTGGATGAATTGGTGGTAATAGTTGGAAAACCCAAGAAAACTTTGGAGCTGCCTGCGGGTGCGCGGGCGCTCCCACCCCAAAATAGCTTGAATCTTTGCAGGATCCATCTCAATGCCCTTGACAGAGATCCTGTACCCCAGGTAGTCAAGCTGAGTCTGATGAAATTCACACTTAGAAAGCTTAGCATAGAGCTCAGCCTTTCTCAGTTTGCTAAGCACCTGTTTCACCAAGCGCTCATGTTCCTCTTCCGTTTCAGTATAAATCAAAACATCATCCAAATAGACCAGTACACCCTTGAACAAATGTTCATGTAACACTTCATTGATCAATTGCATGAACACCCCTGGTGCCCCCGCCAACCCAAAAGGCAAAACTTTATACTGAAAAGAACCCAGTGGACAATTGAAAGCAGACTTCCATTCATCCCCCTCCCATATGCGGATGTGGAAATAGGCTTCCCACAAATCCAGCTTAGAGAAGATTTTCCCCTTAGCCAGATGTGCTAACATGTCTTTTATTAACGGCAGAGGATATTTGTTTAATATCAAGACCACATTTAATCCGCGGTAATCTGTACAAAGTCTCAATGTCCCATCCTTCTTCGCTCGAAACAAGACGGGGGCACCCACTGATGAATTTGCTGGTTCAATAAAACTCCTGGCCAAGTTTTTGTCCACAAACTCCCTCAACACCGCCAGTTCCTTTTGAGTCATGGCATAAATTTTTGGTTTGGGCAGTTGAGCGTCGGGGACCAACTCTATTGCACAGTCAGTTTTTCGATGGGGTGGGAGTTGGTCCGCTTCTTTCTCACCAAACACATCCTCAAAGCCTTGGTATTGCTCTGGCAAGCCCTCCAGTGGTGTGACAGCAAAATGCGGGGTTGCTGCCGCCGCCCTCCCCACTGCAGCCTCCGGAGCGTCGTCCTCCCCAGGGGCTTGATAGAAACCATCCCCAAAAGTCAAAGTCCTGTGCACCCAATTTATATAGGGGTTTTGTTGGACCAACCAAGGAATCCCCAGAATGACTAGGGGATGCCCCACAGGCACCACCATAAACTGCAGCCCCTCATGGTGGCTGCCCAATTGTAATGCCACAATTCCCGTGCAATGGGTGACCGATTTCCCTCCCGCAGTAGAACCATCCAGCTGGGTGAAAATCATGGGACGTTGCAGTGGAAAGCTGGGTAACTCCAAAGCAGCCACCATGTCAGGGTGCATCAAGCAATGCAAACACCCCAAATCGATCAATGCCCAAACTTCAACGGTTCTTGTGCGGGAGCCTAACTTCATTTTCACGTTCAGTGTGGGATAGTTGGCACTCACCAAAACATGTTCGCGCCCATCCTCCACCACCTGCCCACAGGCGCTCCTTAGAGCAGGTGGCTGGCGTTTCCCGCCGGCTGGTGTAGATCGGGCTCCCCCTCGCCCCCGAAGTAAGGAACCTCCTCCACTTCAGTTTCAGCCATGGCTGCCTTCATTTTCCTGGGTAGGGAGGGAGATTTCCCTGTCAGCTTTCCCAAACGATCATCGGTCTTGCCCTTCGGGCATGCTGCCACTCGGTGACCTTCCTTTCCACATCAGAGGCACTGCCCTTTTGCATAGCGGCGCTCTCTCTCCTCCTCCCAGGCACGTTGACCGGACTTTCCAGTAGGCACCGCAGGGCGGGAACCCTTGCTGAGCCCGGAATATCTCATCACCTTCCTGTGAGCGAAGGTTTTATGGGCATGCTCAGCCTTCCCTGCCAACTGTATCCATTCATACAGGGTATCTGGGTTGTCCCTACTGAGCGACCACCTCAGGACCTCCGTGTTCAGACCGTCCTTAAAAAGTTCTATTAAGGTAGATTGGGACCAATCCTCAACCTTCCCAGCCAGAGCCTTAAATTCCAGAGCATAGTCTGCTACTGATCGTGGCCCCTGGCTAAGCTCCCTCAGCGCCCGTTTTGCTCTTTCTTTAGCTAACAGGTCTTCAAAATGTAGCTTCAACGCCCACAGGAATTCTTCGAACTCCTCCAGCTCAGGGGCATCCGATTGACATAACTGCACATACCAATCGGCAGCCCACCCCTTGAGCTTAGTGGCAATGGCATTAATCTTGGCTCTTTCTGAACGAAAATACGGTTCCCATTCATCCATATAACTCCTTGCATTGGTAAGGAAGAACGATAGCTTAGTTGGATCTCCATCAAATTTAACTGTAAAGTCTTTAACCCCCACTCTGGGCGGTCCCTTCACCACAGCTGGGCGGTCGGACTTTCTTTTAGCTCCCAGGGATCTCCGCTCTCGAGGAGGGGACCTTGAAATTCTCACCCTCAGTGCCCTTGCCTCCTCTCTGCGCCGGGTCCTACTCCTTTTCTCCAAAGAAGGTGGGGGCGAAGAAGGAGATGAATGCTTATTACTAGACTCCTCTCTCCTCCTCTCCTGGGGACCCCAGTCCATTGACATTTTCTGAAACATAAATTCTAGTGACTCCAATTTGGCCTCCACCAGTCTTATACGGTCAGGGATTTGGGAATCCTCCTTTCCCTCCTGCCTCACCATGGTTGGGGACATCGGGTATCACTGCTTCCAAGACGTTTTGGACATCCCTGGTAGGGGTCCCTGTGTTTCATCCCAGGTGGTCAGCTCGCCTGGCGACTCGCCGGTCGGTTCAGGGGCTCTTTTACCTCCAACCTCCTCTTCTCCCAGGCTGGAGCTCGACACCTCCCAAATTTCTGAGAGCTCCCGAGTAGGAACCCTCTCTGTTCTTATCACCGTGGAGTTGGGTTCCCCCTCGCTTGATTCCTTGCTTTCCGTGGTTGGGGGATTTGGTTTGCTCATCGCTAGCACTTCTTCCTCACAAAATAAATCTGGAAAGGGGCTAACGGAAATTTTTTTGAGATTCTCAGCTTTATGTAAGGATTGCCTACCCTAATAGACTCAGACTCACAAGCAGGAACTTAATGATATCTGATTTATTAAAGAATAGTATGCAAATACAGAGAAAGCTGAGAATGAGCAAAAGCGCGCCAAATACAAACTAAAAACCCTCGGCTCAAACATAATCCCTCCCCTCGCCCTGCTGTTGCAAACTCCCCACCCCCACCCCCAGGTGCTGGTAACCATTTCTGCTGATGTCCTGGGAAAGGAACCTTGAACACACAAGATAACTCAAACACATTCCAATCCAGCTGCTAACATACAACAATCTCAGGAGATGGAATCCTCCTCCCCTCCCAGACGAAGCATGCATCAGCCAAATGACATGCGAAACGTTACGACGTAATGGTAACATTGGAACGGTGAACATGACAGCAGCTCACATAGCAAAGGTATTATATGCGCCCTTCTGGGGGCACTAGAAATAGCCTGCGGGGCTGCATTGTGGACCAGCCGAAGCTTCCGGATACTCTTCAAGGGTAGTCCCACGTAGAGCACGTTGCAGTAGTCAATATGGGAGATAACAAGAGCATGAGTGACCGTTCGAAGGGCTTCCCAATCCAAGAAAGTGTGTAACTGGTGCACAACACGGAGCTGCACATGGCCATGGCTGCCACCTGCTCTTTGAGCAGGAGCTGTGAGTCCAAGAGGACCCCCAAGTTACACACCGGGTCTGTCTGGGGCAGTGCAACCCCATGCAGAACCAAAGATGACAAAGTCCCAGATACGGAAGAGCCATTAACCCACAGCTACTCCGTCTTGCCAGGGTTCAGCTGAAGCCTGTTGTTTCCCATCCAGGCCCCCACAGCCTCCAGGCACCTGGAGAGGGCAGTCACGGCATCACTTACTTCACCCATATCAGCTTCTGGCCTCAGTCCCCTCATCTCGTGGACTTAGGGCACCACCAGTGGTTTAAGAGAGGAGAATATCCTCAGATGGATCATCTCAGGTTGGAGAAGGAGGTCCTGTAGGTATCTTGGTGCCAAGCCATATATGGCTTTTATAAGTCAATACTAGCATTTTGAATTGTGTCAAAAAACTAACAGTGATTAATGTAGGGCCAATAAAATAGGGCTAATATGGTCACAGTAAAGAGTACTGGTCAAAGTGCAGCTGCAGCATTTTAAACCAACTGCAGCTTCTAGGTGGACTTCAAAAGTAGCCACATATTGAGTGAATTGCAAAAGTCCAAATGAGTCCTTGTAACTGGTCCTCTTATGTAATGGTATGTGGGAATGACCTTGAGAGGCAAGGGGAAGAGATGCTGCATAGGAAACAATAGATAAAAGTGGGAGGAGCCCACAGCTGCATAACGGGCACGGAAAGAAATTTAGAAAGGATCCACCCTAACTAATCAGCTATAAAAAGAGACAGAGGGAGATTTGTACTTTCAGACTTGGAAGATTCTGTTAATGTAGCCTGACAATAAAGTAGAATTAGCTCCTCTGGTCATGTTACCAGTCTGGTCTACCTGGGAGGCTGACATCAGTCTTGCAAGTCTGAAAGCACATTCACTCTCCCCTACTAAGACTATCAGCCCTACTATTTAACAAGCCATTTAGTCTGGCAGGTCACATGTAATAACTCCATAACCTCTGTATCCACACCAACTACCACTTCAATATCTTCTCCAATATTCCAGACTCTTAAAACAACCAATTCTCTCCCCACCTACTAAGAGATCTTACCAGACTCCTGGATGAGAGTATTACCACCCACCCCAACTTTCTCTGAGAGAGGGCCCTACAGCTTTCCCTGTTCAACCCTCTATCTTTCACATGGAGAGTGTTGTTTAAAGTCCAATTCACACCATAACTGTCAAAAACAACCCAAAGCTGAAACTGTTCCCACCACATTTCTCCAGATCCTCAGGTGACCACCTTGTAGATACCCAGAGAGGCTCAGGCCACAGATTTCAGCTTTACCTCCTACAGCAGTAGTTGTGTAGCTTTCAAGGCAGGGCTCTATAAGTAATGCCCTGGGATGCTTCAGCAAAATGCTCTGACCCCCAACTCACCTCCTGTGGTAGTTCTTTCACCTTCAAGGCCAGTTTGTCCCTCAGCATGCTGAGGCTGTCTTCCCACTGTCACCACAGGTGAACTCCTTGAGCCTGTCACTGATGGACTGTTGGACTCTTCACTGTTCTCTCACAGGCCCTGGATTGCAGCAATAAATTCTGCGCACTATCCAAACCAGACCTTCTGATTGAATCCACAACCACTGTGGACTCAGCAACACAGGCCCACAAGGATCAACTTCTTTGTTGTTACACTACCTCTGCCAATCTGAAGACCCCATCCACGCTCAAGGTAGGTCAACTTCAGGTTCAGCTTTCCTTTCCAGCTGCTGCAATTTTACTTTTCTACTTTCACTTTCCACAATTTTCTCAACACATTCTACTCTTCTCCCTTTTCCATCCTCTCTATTCTATCGAACCTCTCCATTATCTTTGCTCTCAATTGTTGTTCTCACTATCTCACTACCTTAACTTTAGTCACCCCAATCTCCACATCTACAAATTACATAAAAATTAACTTGTTACACAGATAAAACAAACAAAAAATCTTTCAAGCCCCCAGTTCCACTCTTCCTTTCCCTAATGCATCTAGCACCATCTTCAATCTTGTATAAATAACAGCATAATAACTCTGCCATAATATTTATTTAACATGCAACATGTTAAAGAGCATACCATTCTTCTGAGCTCTCTTTCCAAGGGTGAGGAGAGAACTCATTTTTCAAAAAGTTCTAATTCTTTAAGTGTTCCCTATGAAATTATAGGGAAGTTCGCAGCCGGACAAACAGCACCCCCATTTTATGGAATATCTAGAATTGGTAGAGTTTATTTATTCATGTATTTCTTCATTTTATATCCTGCCATCTCTAACAAGACCTATGTGAATCAGCCAAGTTGGAGTTTTGAAGAGGACAGTGTTAGTAAAATAAGTATCAGAAATGAAATAATGCCATAGAGTTAGGCAAGCCAAAAGAAAGTGGATCCTACCCCAGACTCTGGGCCAGTAAAAGTTTAGACCAACAACTGCATCATTCTGGCACTCATTCACTCATTGTCAAGTGATTTAACCTTGCTTCGATCATGCAGAATGTAAGAATAAGCCAGTTTGGTCTAGTGGTTAAGGAACCAGGCTCGAAACCAGAGACTGTGAGGTCTAGTCCTGCCTTAGGCATGAAAGCCAGCTGGGTGACTTCTGGCCAGTCAGTCTCTCTCAGCCCAACCCACCTCACAGGGTTGTTGTTGTGGGGAAAATAGGAGGAGGAAGGAGTATTATGTATGTTCCCCGCCTTGAGTTATTTATAAAAATAATAAAGGTGGGAAAATAAAGACAGATGGATAGACAGACAGACAGACAGACAGACAGAATAAGGTCAGCCCTCAGCCAATATTCAGAGTACTGGGAGCAGAACTGAACTCCATTGTGTTGGCAGGATTAACATATACTATTCCATTAGCACAAGAAAAAAAATGAAATTTAGGCTTGTGGCTGATTGCAGTAGAGAAGTTTAGAGATGAGAAAGTAAAGTAAACTACAGGAATATTGTCCTGCTACCCAAGAGAACTTTGTTGGGTGGGCAGTTGAATGGGGCATTAAAACAATTAGCTCTGTACTTACATCAGTATTAGAAAGTCCATCACACCATTAAGCATTCTTCATACATGGTACTGAAATTGTAAGAATGTATATTGTCATTAACTACTATTAGCAAAAACAACTAATTTAAGAGGAGTGGAAACAATTAAAAAATAAGAAAAAGTGTTCTAACTAAAGAAAAAAATACAGTCTCTTCTACCTTTTCCCTACCAGTGCAAACCAGCAAGGGATGGGGAATGCCAATTAATTAATACCTTAATATTAATAGATTCCACAAATAAAGCCAAAGATTTATCAGAGCTTCTCAATTAACTTATCTAATTCTTTTACTAGGTTCAAGATGAATGCAACCTGTGTCATGTGGGGACTCATTTGGCTGATCATACTCTTTTTTATTGGATGGCCAATAAGCATATTTTTAGGAGGATTGTATGGATTCGTTGCTCCTTTGGCTACTTTGATAGGTCTGGATGAATTCAGTGAGGTTTTATTGAAGGGGGTAAATGTGGGGAGAGAATGTGCTAAGAATGTACAAACAGGAAAGCCCATCTGTTAATAATAAACCTCGATCATAAAAGTAAACATTCATTTTGTGATCTTTAATGGATTTTGAAACTATCTGTGCATGTTCCTATTTATATTAAAAGGTTATTTAGAGTTTAGATAATATAGTACTTATATTTGACATAGTGTAAAGAAGTAAATGTAGTGTCATTTCATTTGTAAGCTGTATGAAAACTGGGGAGATCTAAATAAGAACTTCAAATTTTTGTCAGATCTGGGTTTGAACGGAACACCAAGTTTGCAGCTCTGAAGACTAATGCGCTAATGCCTTTCCTTCGGTACAGTGATGAACCTTGCATTCCTCTGTGGGGGAAAGTCGGCTTTTGGCCTCTTGCTTTGCCTTGTAAATTGTCAAAAGTTCGGAGCTTAATTGCTCATTAGCTTCATTGCCAAATGCAATCACTAATGCTTAAATCTGTATTAATATCTTTACTGTTCATTATATTTAACTTTGATGTGAATATGTCATATATATGTGAGTTATTTTTAATACTCTGTAGATATGTTATCATTTATGGTAAATAAAACATAACTCTACTAGAACTTGCAGTTTCCTCACTTTTTTTTTTTATTGTTATGTACTTCTCTCCTAATATAAGAAATTCCTGAATTCTGCCGTTACTATTCTTAAACAGTTTATTTATTTATTTATTTGATTTCTATAGCCGCCCATCTCAGCAAGTGACTCTGGGCAGCTTACAACAATAAAACCATAAAACAATTAAAACAATTATAATTAAAACAGTTAAAATATAAAATAAATACAAAATAAATATACATGGCTGCCAAGTGAGCAATGCATGGATATTAATACAGCCAAGAGACGGGACCATCCACACGCTCGAGGCCCCAGGCCTGGGCACAAAGCCAGGTCTTTATGGCCTTATGAAAGGCCAGCAGGGTCGGGGACATCCTACTTTCTGGAGGGAGGATGTTCCAGAGGGCAGGCACTACAGAGGAGAAGGCACGCCTTCTAGTTCCCGCCAGCCGACACTCCCTGGCTGATGGGACCCGCAGCATACCCAACCTACTAGATCGAATTGGATGGGCAGAAACAACTGGGAGAAGGCGGTCCCTTAGGTAACCTGGCCCCAAGCCATGAAGGGCTTTAAAGATGACAGTTATACATATTATGGTCATCTGAAAACTATAACCTACTTTATATATTGGTAAAGTATTTGTGTTGTCACTTATCCCATATTTTAACAGGGATTTCAGTTCTCTGTCTTCCAATATGTAAGTAATCCTTGGCACAATCCCAAACAATGGAAAAGTATCGTTGTTAATGGTCCAGTTTGGGAGTAGAAACAACCTCGGTTCCCCCATTAGACTATTTATGCCAGAAACTGAACCTGAGTAATGCATCCATGCTGGTTCTTTCACATATGTATATTTAATACCATGTTGTATCATTATCTGTGGCTTGCTCCTGAAAGGTTTGGCTATCAATTATTTTTTTGCAGATCTGTTTGGCTGAGTGTGACTAGGTGTCAGTGGTGAGGGAGTATTGCTTGGTCCTTAATGAGAACCATATAGTTTGGCCCTTAACAAAATATACAACACAATGTTTTCATGATAGCATCCCCAGATCTCCAAATGATCATTTCCTGTGACTCTGGACAAACAGCAAGAGTGAGAAAACAAATCCCTTTAAAACATAAAGTTACCATACTAGGCAACACCAACTTGAGTCCAATTACAGGAGATGTTCTCTCTGTTTCAGAAACAGATTGTTTACTAGGGCAACTGTCTCTGTCTTGGCTGACATACATCCAGATGGAAGACAACTCATAATGAATCCCAAAGAGTTACCAAGGCGAAGATCTAACCGTACATCTTGTCCACGTTGTTCATTTTCTGGACCATGAATGATTCGACTTGGCTTTCCTTCCTTTTTAAAAGGATTATTTTTAAGTTGCACTTTGCCCAAGCATAGTATTTCCTTTTTATTTTTTCTTCAGTGATATTTACTGAATGTTGCCTGATCAAATCACTTGTGTGAATCTTTTTTGAATAAGTATAATTAGAAAAAATTAATTCAGCTTAGATTTTATAAATCCTTTTATACGCTGTGATGTCAATACATTTATTAATAATGTTTTCTTGAACATGAGTAGCATTTGTCATGGCCTGCAGTATTTTTGTGTATGCCTATTTGCCACCTGCGTTTTTTTCTCATATTCTCTTTTAAGTGTGAGGAATGGATTATGAACAAAATAGGTAAGTCTAATAGCTCCTCCCAGGTTTGGCATATCTTTTTTTTCCCTGGAACCCTCCATCCTTGCTGGGCAGGAGCATTTCGAACTTAACAAACTGTTACATTTTGTCATGAGTAAGGATGGCGAGCAGGGGGCTCCCATCCAGACTGTCAAGCGCATGCGTAGCACTGAGGAATTGTTCAGCCATTCAAAGAGACACAGATCGGGACTGCCTTAACCCTTGGGGTTTATATGTCTGGGTTTTTCCCACGCTTCTTCAGTTTGTTAGGATTCCTGTTAAGTACTAGCAATAAATATTAGAGACCAGTTCATTGTCTCAGTGTGTTTCCTGGTTGTTAGGACACATTTATAAGATAACCCTATCTATGCAAAAATAAACCTCTTAAATTTAGTAGAACTTGCTACCATCCTATATGTTTTATTTTTCCCTCCATACGTTTCTTCAAGACTTACATGACAAAGATGTCACTAGATATCTGGTAATGCTTTGTCTTAGAAGAGGTCAGAGCCTGATCTTATTGGGAAAATTTAAGACTTAAGACTGCTAGAGAGTCTTGTTGTTTATTCATTCAGTCGCTTCCGACTCTTTGTGACTCCATGGACCAGCCCACGCCAGAGCTTCCTGTCGGTTGTCAACACCCCCAGCTCCCCCAGGGGCAAATCCGTCACCTCTAGAATATCATCCATCCACCTTGCCCTTGGTTGGCCCCTCTTCCTTTTGCCCTCCACTCTCCCGAGCATCAGCATCTTCTCCAGGGTGTCCTGTCTTCTCATTATGTGGCCAAAGTATTTCAGTTTTGCCTTTAATATCATTCCCTCAAGTGAGCAGTCTGGCTTTATTTCCTGGAGGATGGACTGGTTTGATCTTCTGGCAGTCCAAGGCACTCTCAGAATTTTCCTCCAACACCACAGTTCAAAAGCATCAATCTTCCTTCTCTCAGCCTTCTGTATGGTCCAGCTCTCGCAGCCATATGTTACTACGGGGAATACCATTGCTTTAATTATGCAGACCTTTGTTGTCAGTGTGATGTCTCTGCTCTTAACTGTTTTATTGAGATTTGTCATTGTTCTCCTCCCAAGGATTAAACGTCTTCTGATTTCCTGGCTGCAGTCAGCATCTGCAGTAATCTTTGCACCTAGAAATACAAAGTCTTTCACTGCTTCTACGTTTTCTCCGTCTATTTGCCAGTTATCAATCAAGCTGGTTGCCATGATCTTGGTTTTTTTGAGGTTTAGCTGCAAGCCAGCTTTTGCACTTTCTTCTTTCACCTTGATCATAAGGCTCCTCAGTTCCTCTTCACATTCAGCCATCAAAGTGGTATCATCTGCATATCTGAGATTGTTAATGTTTCTTCCAGCAATTTTAATTCCAGCCTTGGATTCCTCAAGCCCAGCATGTCGCATGATGTGTTCTGCATACAAGTTGAATAGGTAGGGTGAGAGTATACAGCCCTGCTGTACTCCTTTCCCAATCTTAAACCAGTCTGTTGTTCCGTAGTCTGTTCTTACCGTTGCTACTTGGTCGTTATACAGATTCCTCAGGAGGCAGACAAGATGACTTGGTATCCCCATACCGCTAAGAACTTGCCACAATTTGTTTTAGAGAGTTTGCTAGAGAGTCTCAAAAACTTCTAAAACTCCTGTGGAAATCCATTCAATTACAAGTGCTGTAAGGATGGGTTGGTACATTAATATATTAACCTAGTTGTGAAGTATTTTCAGTTATATGGTTTATAAAATACAAAGTTGTTCTTGCTTTTTCTTTCCCCCCTTTATTCTTTACAGTGTTCCAGCTTTAAATGCGATGTCAGACTTAAAAATAGTGCTAGCATTGGCTAGGTATCTGGCACTGATCCTGAATGCACATTTCAGGATCAATGCAGCTGTTTTCAAACATGGTCATTATTTCCAGCTGGATGTCAGTGGTTTTGCCAGTATCAGCAAAGGGTTACTGGATGGCCAGTAGGGGAAAGAGCTTGAAGTAACATTTTTTCTCCTTCCTACAGCTATCATTTTTCACAAAAGAGATGAGGATGTTACAGGAGCAAACTTACTCCAGGCATTCTAGAGATCCTAATCTTCTCTTCTAAGCATTGTTTATTTGTAAGCAGAATGTTCACTTCTTTTGGTAATTGGTTTGCAATGTCAGTCCATGATCTCTTAATATTAGAAAAGGTCATAACTCTGAGTGCAATCCACCTTTCACTGAAATGTAAATTCACTCATTTTCTCTCAGTATTTAGGTATAGATGTGAATAGTTTATTTGAAACTATTTGAAGGTGTGGCACAACTGAAAAAAAATATAAAAATAAATACATATATACCTCTTTAGAAATTAACAATTATGAAGCAGATTTTGTAAGGAAATTTAAAGTGAAAAGAATAAATTCTTGTGAGATTGGTTATATGTTGCCAGATAATTTTTATTATGGGGTGGTATAAAAGAATAAATAATGTAAAGCAAACTTCCAAGGTCAAAATAATTCATGTGTAAAATTTCATTATAAATAGTTCAAGTGCTAATAAAGAAGTCCACTTTAAAAATTCAAGGGTAACACAGAGTAAGAGGATCAATGCAGCCAACCCTCTTCAAATATATCTAGTGCTGATAAGTACAAATAAAAAAGGGGACAAAAGCAAATTAACAGATACTCAGATGTTCTAAAAATGTGTTGGCAATAAACAAAACATGGTTTAAATCATAATTCATCTGAGATGATGTTAAAAGATTAGTTTTCCCATGACAGAAAGTACACACATATAACTCCATTTAAGGGAACAATAGCATGATATAACCAGCAAAAACAGTCAAAACGTTGCTTCAACTTCACACAGACTGAAAACTAACTTTTCTTAAAGTGATGTAAACCTTATCTGATTCTGTTTATACTAAATAGCATCTGCTGATTCTGCTCTTTCTGTTCAGAAGAAAAGGAATGAACTGCATCTAAAGGAACTAACTCATGGTCTGATCAAAGCCACCAGAATTAGAATCTCTGATAATGCTCCATCGTGAATTCATGTCCTTAAAAATGTTAAAATGGTATCAACAAATCTGAAATTAAACTTGCTCCATCAAGTTTTCGGGAGAGATGGGCAGTGATAGAAATTTGAAAAATAAATAAATAAATAAAATAAAATTTAAAAAATGTATTTAGAATGTACTAGACTCCCCAAAGAATGTATTTGAAAAGATGGACATCAGATTTTCTATGTTGGGGATATAAAAGAATTGAGAGTTCCCTGACCCAGATAATAAGGTCATGTGATCATTTGATATATTCTGGGGATAGTGTATTAATATTTATTTATCATTAAACTTGTATGCTACCTGACTCCCAAAAACTCTGGGCAGCTCACAACAACAATAAGTAGATTTGTGGGGAAATCTTTAAATGTTAAAGATAATGTGATGTTGAACCAAACCAAACCAAATACCAAAGATTTGGAATCTTTATCAGGAATTATGGTTGTATCAAGCATGGGGTTGAATAAAAGAATTAAATTTTAATAGTATTTTTTATTATGTTGTAAAACATACATAATACATTATATTGTTTCAATATAGTGATATTGTACAGTATTGATTGAAGATTATTAACACTCTAATGTTTAGATAACTTAGACCACTGAGGATAAAAAAGAAAAAAAATATATATCAGTATTGATTACAATTGAAGATGTCAGTGTTAATGAGTATAATATTATTTAGCTTTTCTAGAATTGAACATACTATTAAAAACCTGCTGTAGATAGCATCAATGTTTTTGTTGTTCTAAACTGGTTTCAGTCTTAAGCTGATTACTTAATATTAATATCTTCACTGTGTTGTTACTTAATTTTTTTGTACACATTGTGAAATAGGAGAAAAGAAGAGAAACAAAGCAAGTTTGACAACGATTAAAATACCATAAAGAATCGTATTGAGAAATTGGAAATGTGATAGTATTCCAGATGTTAAGGAATATTTCTTGGAAATGTGTGATCTGTTTTGGAAATGGCAATAAATTCTACCACTATCTATAGCAGTGATATTTTACAATAAAATTTTATACTGATTATATTAATATTTTTACTGGTAAACCAGTAGCTGTTGATAAGTATAAAATATAAGGTAGATTTTTCCTTTTTTTCTCTTTCTCTTTTCTTTCTTAGTTTGAGGTTGTTTCTTTTTTAAAGTTTGTATTAATTTTTTTCTTTAAGTTTAAAGACTCTTTTATTAATTTTATGTTAAGAAGGTTAAATCTTTTTTAAAAAAAATGTTTGAGAAATCCAGAAGTACCAGATGACAGGAGACTAGCAACTGTCCCCAACTTCAAATAGGAGAAGAAAGAAGATCCATCAGCATACCAGTTGATCTGACATTAAATGCTTGGGAAGATTCTAGAGCAGATCATGAAGAATTCAACTGTAAGCATCTTGAAAACTATGCGATAATTGCCAGGCAGCAACATGGATTTGACAAGAAGAAATCGTGTAAGATTAATTATATATATATATTAAAAAAGGCAACTTCCCTAATAGATTGTGGAAATGCTGTATATACAGAACCCAGAATGGAAGTGTTTTGAATAGATCTTGGAGATCATTTATTCCTACCCCCTTTGATTTCACCAAAGCATGTGATTTCACCAAATAATGCTTATCAATGGCGCTCCATAAAACTGGAGACAGTTATCAAGTGGGTTCCCAAAAGGAATAATCCTGAGTCTTATTTCTTCTGTATATTCATTAATACAAATGAAGAAGTAGAACAATGCTGATCAAATCTGCATCTGATACACAGTTGGGGGGATAGCTAATGTTCTATAAGACAGAAGTGAAATTCAAAGTTATATTGGGCTGAAGCTAGCAGAATTAAATTTAGCAGAATTAAATTAAATTAAGAATAACAGAATTAAGAAACAAGGGCAAAATTCTTCATTTAGGAAGCGGAAATGCCTGAGTATAGGGTAGGGAATATCTGGCTTAGCAATCATGTTTTTCAAGAAAGATCTTGAAATAGTCAATTGCAAGCTGAAGATGAGTCAGCAGTATGATATACTGTAGCTGCAAAGCAGCCAAATGCAATTTTTTAGCTGCATCAGAACATATGTAATTTCCAAATCACAGGAAATATTGCATCTACTTCATTTTGTAGTGGTCAGAGCCCCACTTTGAATCCTGTGTCTACTTCTAGGCACCAAACTTTCAGAAAGATCCAGAAATATTAGGTTCAGAAAAGGGCAATGAAGATAATCAGTGGACTAGAAACGAAGCCCTGTGAAGAGTGATTGAAGGAGCTAGGTATATTTAGCCTTGAGAGAGATGACTGAGGAGTGATATGATAACACTCTTCAAATACCTGAAAGGATGTCACCCAGAAGAAAGTTAAGACAGTAGGACACAAAATAATGGATTTAAGAGAAAGAAAAACAGATTCTGACTGAATGTTAGAATGATAAGATCAGTTTGACAATGGAGCCAATTATCCAGAGAAGTGGTGGGCTCCCCTGCATTGGCTGTCTAAGTGGAGGCTAGACAGCCATCTCTCTGGGCCACTTTAATTTAGATACCTGCACTGAGCATGGGATTCACCAGATGCTCTACATGGCTCCTTCCAACTCTTAATGGTTCTCTGAAAAATATTTTGACAAGGTAAGATAGTAGAAGATTTTGGTTACTCTAACTTGTAGTGTACCTGAGGTTCCCCAACCTTGTCATAGTAGCCCGCCTCAGGTGAAGAAAATAATTTCCAAGGCAGTTTTTGAATCATAGAATAGGGCAGTGGCAGTCTTTCTAGTTAACTATATTTGCTCCATACACCATATATTATTTGAAAGTTACGTGCATTTCATAAGCTCTCTCTGCTTCAAGCTTTTTTGAACAGTTTTCATGGTTATCTAATTATGATGGTTGCTATCTTATAATAAATCAGTGACTTATCTTTTAAATAAGATAAATAATAAGAGGTATTTCAATTTCTGTAAAACATAGTTACCCATTCTTGAGCAGCTGCCCTAGTAAGCCTGAACATAGAAGTGGAGTAGCATTCTATATAGTCTTTAAGATTTCCCCATGTATGACATCATACTGGTTACTTAGAAACAACAGGGTTCTCAATAGTCTGTAAGCATCACGCCATTTTTATGAGGAGATGCATGGATTTTTAAAAAAGTCTTCTCTGCTGATGTCTTCAGATCACAGTGAACACCTGAAAATTATATTAGTTATTTTAAAAGATAATTACAGGAATATACATCTACAAGGTAAGTCATTTCCTTGTGGATCACCAGTGATTAGCATTTTAGAGGTGAAAAGTGTACTTGGAGAAGATTATAAATGAATAGTGGGGCAGAGTACTTTGCATGTCCACTGTATTTTTATACTGGGCAAGGTTCGCAAGGGTGCTTGGCCACAAAGCACAAAGAAGAGGATGCTAGTGCTGGTGTTGATTATGTGCTGATTGGGAGAACATTAACTTTTCCTTGAGAGAGGGAGCAAAAGCAGAATCTTAAAAGAGGCAGAAATCAGACTTCTTGAAGAAATGTATCTTAGATCCAGAAGTAGCAGTTCATTAGGGGACTGTTGCTCACAGCTCCTTCTAGGATCAGATATTCAAATGAGTAGTCGCTAACCAGCTCTGGGCACCTTTAGATGAAACTGATTTTCTAGATTCATTTTAACCTAGCCTGACTTTGGGACAGAAAGGGCATTGGTCAGCTTATAGGATCTTTGCTGAGAAAGAGGCTGTGGTGTGTGATTCTGTTGATTCTGTTGGAACTCTCAATAGTTTGGGGTTAAAGGATCTCAAAGAACATTTCCCTGCCTCCCTGGGTGTACTTCCCCAGGCAATCAAGGACTGTTCCTTTGCATGCCTCTGCCAAGTGAAGTTAGATAGCTGTCCTCAGAAGAAGACCCCTCTGAGTTACGGCTTCATCTTACAAATTATCATCCCCAGAGGCTAAACAGGCGTCTATGATCAAGTCTTTCTGCATCAAGCTAAGACATCCCTCTTTCCCAGACCTTTTACAGTTAACTTTTGATTTTAACTTCTTTCATTGTATTGGGATTATAGCCATTTCTATAGGTTTATTATATCCTTCCTGTACTACTTCATAATGCGTGTTTTTAAAATATTTTAATAATTTTGTAATCCATCCATACATCACCGATGACTGGGTAGATCAGAAATACAATAAACAATAATCAGTAATAATAATAGTAGTAGTAGTAGTAATAGCAGCACTACCATGAACTAGCTTGAAACTTTAATTTATGGATTTGACTGAATTAACAAAAGCACGTGGGGTTAGGAAGAAGGCTATTCTTTCTACATCTTCTACTGATTTCTATTGTGCTTATTCCTCAGAGACATGGCCTGGGGTCTATACAACTTTTGTCTTCTCTGCCAGCTACTCAAGCCTATGCCTTCTAATTGATGAAGGAAATCCTATGTTTAAATTTGCATTTGGGTTATGTAAGGTTCCTAGTTCCAATTTTTGCCCCAGATCTGCTGGTCTCCACTTGGCCCAAATGTATCACATTATATGCACATCTGAGTTTTGCCCTGTCCCAGTTGCAGTTTACAATGGATCCATCATATCCTGACAACCTCAATTTTTTGCCTTAGTCCTGCAACGCTGCCTTCATCTCATCTCCAGTCCATGAGTGAAGCAGTCTTAAGTAGACGCTAAGTGCAGTGGTTTTAACAGTACCATTTGCCCTTGTAAGACAATACAATCCTGCCACAGCTTTAAGATGTATACAATCTGTAAGCTTTCAGCCAGTTGTGAGTGTAATCAGAAGTGTATTTTGGAATTTGAGAGGTACAGAGGAGGAGAGCCCTGATGATTAGCCAGACTCTGCTACTGCCATTTCCCTTCCAGCATTTGCCATCCCCATTAATATCTGTTTCTGGAGTTCCTTTCAGATCCATCACTTTCCATCCCTGCTGCTTTTGAAATCATTGTCTCTCCAAGCTGCCACCTAGGTAGAGGAGAACAGAGTAGGCCTCCCTTATTTTATTTAGGGAAGAAGGAACATAATTATGCTGTTCTATTGGAACAATATTCTGAAAGGGCATCACTGGGAATCTTAATATTTAGCAGCCTGATGAGGGATGTTGAACTGGGCTTTTGTTGTTCTTTTGTTGATTTTGGTCACTCCACCCTACCACAAAGCAAAAGATACAGCTGCTTAGCAGCCAGCCAGCCAGTTTTAATTATCCCATTTAGATCTAGATAACTGCACAGTATTGGAAGGATCTGCCTCCTTACTCTCCAGAGATACTTCTGTCGTGATGTTTTCCCATAGATGCCTTTATTCCACTTAAAAAAATACTTGAGAAGTTCCCAAATGAGGTTAGTGAAGAGGAGTACACAAATCAATCTATGGAAGCCCAAGCTGAGTTCCGAAGTCAGTCCCACCCATTCATGTTCCCTGACTGTTGGATGTTCTCCCTGCAGGTGTATGATGTGCTAAAAGCAGCAAAGCCAGGGAGAAAGCCAATCACCTGGCATATAACAAGTGGCACATGTATAAATCAAGCAACACTTAACTCAATAGTGAGGAAAAACTCTTACATGGATCTTCCCTTTTCTATATTACCTGCCTAAATTGTAATGTTTAGGCAGTGTTTCTCAACCTTGGGAACTTGAAGATGTGTAGACTTCAACTCCCAGAATTCCCCAGCCAGCAAGGTTGAGAAACACTGGGTTAAAGATTGCGTACATGTTATGTACAAAACCTTAGAACAGGGTAAAAACACCCTTTTTTCCTGTTGGGGGCCTCATTGGCTTTTCAATGGTGTTGGGAACCTCATTTCAAAATGTGGGGGGAATCATACACACACAAAATAGTTTGGTAGGTTGAAGTTAATTTAAAATAATTTCTAAAAACTGGGAAATCTGATTTTGGAGGCTCAGCAGGTCCAGTTGTTAAGAAAATAAAATATACTTCTTATGATTTAAAAATGAAATTAATTCATCAGCAAATATTATTTCATGTTTATTGGATCCTTCAAAGAATATTTAAAAGGATTGGATATTAGATTTCTTTGTGCTGGCATTGTAAGAAATTTGAAAGCTCTTGACCCATATGATCTGGTCTTGTCAAGCTATAGCTCATTTTGGGTTTCAAATAATTACAGAGACCATAAAATCTTAGAAAGGAATATTAAAGTTAAAAATCTTAATCTGATGTTGAACTATATTTCCAAAATATGGAATTTGTCTTATGAAGAGCTTTGGCTCTGTTGAACCTGAGGAATAACAAACAGGATAATTTTTATGTAAATAGAAAAAAATCTTCTGACTTTAAAGAACTGATTTAACATATAAGATTATTACCTATTTTTGAAAAGTTTGGGTTTTAAAACTGAGAAAATGAAGAAATATGTTTCTCTATGGTCTAAATTTAATTATAAGATTAAGGACTGTATTCATTTTCTATTGATTCTAATAAATATATCTATTCTCTCTTTTTTCTTTTAATTAATCCTTCCACCCCCCCACCCCGTCATGTTTAATTTATTTTAATCCATTAATATAGCTAGGACTTCTTTTCTTCACTGTATCACCATTTTTTCCCCCCTATTGGTATTGTAGTTTTCTGTATTTCACTATTAAAAGTAATAAAAATCAAGTAAACTGATCTTACTTAAATTAAATGTTAAAATGAATTAGACAACTATTTCAATCAAACTACTGGATTCAATATTTAATTGATTTAATTACATTAATTTAAATTGTGTTTCCTCGTTCCCTAACCTTTGAAACATAAAGTATACTTATATACTTTATAAGTAAAGTACAAAGTATGAACATTATTTATAAAGTGTATTAATACATTTCTGATTTAAAAATTAAAAAAAAAACATTTTTCACACATGCATTCTATCATATGTTCTTTATCTGCAATTTATTTTAAATAAACAGAATTGCTCATTGTGGGACTGGACTCAGTAGTTTCAGAAGTTGTTGAATATAAAAAAAACATATTCATTTTTCATACTATAATATGATATAGGAGAGATATTTAGGAAAAGAAAAATCTTCCTCAACTGCTATCCAACAAGTTGGAATGTATTGAAATCAGATCCTTGTTCACCTTCTGCCATCTTTATGAAATGACCAAACAAACACTTAAAATAAAACAAGCCAAATTTTATTTGAAATTCCAGCACAGTTACATAAATTATAAAATAATATAAGACTATACAATGCAATAAAAATTCAGCTTCATTTCCTCTTCAAAGTAAAATAATCAACCACTGGAAAGCAAACAATGGATTCGGTTGAAGACAAAATACTTGCAAAAACCTATGACAAGGAGACAGATTGGACTGAATGCAACAACTCTCCTTTTAACCAAAACTCTCCCTTTTTACACCTCCAATTATATGTGTGATTTACATCATAAGTAGTGAACCTCGCTATTTATTATCTGATTCCAAGATTATACATTAGTCAATATCCTTCTTGCCTCTGTAGAAATTAATATTAATATTTCACTAAATTGCATGTTTAAGTTCTGCTTTTGGACCGCCCTAAACTTTTTGAACCCATAGCCTGAAATTTACTGTAATGCACATCTCAGAGCAGTCTGTGCACATCAGAGTAAACATTTTCTCTGAGGTACTGAAGAAGCGTCATCCAATTTTCCAGCGTCTCAATTTTGAAATATCACGGCAAGCTCTTTATAACACTCTCAATTTTTGTCTCCTCTTGCTTGTCCCTTGTAGGCCCAGAACAGCTGGAAAATATAAGTCTGGGGAAAGTTAAAGTAGACAAAATGTTAGTAATCTGATGTTTTAAAAAGCCCGAGCATATTACTTAGCTTTCAAACATGTTTAATACTAACATTGTTTGTATTCTGAGATCACTAATAGTGCATTTAAGAGGAGTCTGTTTGGAAAACCATGTCTGAAGCTGATGAAGAAGAAAGAGAAGAAGGAGGAGGAGAAGTTTATGAGGACGTAGAGAAATCTGAAAAAAAATCAGCTTCTGAGGGACTTCTGCCTCAGGAGCCTGAAAAAAAGGCAAGGTATAGGTTCTTTTTTTCTGTAAAAAATCTCTTTGTTATTACATTTCCTAAAAGGAAAGAGGTGGGGATGTTCATTTAGCACAAACATGGAAAACATCTAGTCTATGGTCCTAAATTCTCATAAACTCTGAAGGCTCCTTCTGGAGGCTCTGCCTTTCTCCCAAGACAAACACTATCCCATCCCATATGGACTACATCATGTTTATGTAAGAGAAAGCCAATCTTCTTCTCTTTCTCCTCCTTCTCCTTCACTTGAATCTGCTGCAGAAATGTACTTTAAAAATGCTTCTAACCAAAATGTTTTTTGTTTCTTTATAGTGTCACCTCACAAGTGAACTGCTGCTGCTTTCTGTGGAGTATGGTCTGGTTAATGGTATTAGTGGCTTTTGCTTGGCCCTTGAGTGTGGCTATGGCAGCCCTTTATGGATTTGTGTCACCCATGATTTCACTGATAGGACTGGATGATATCAGTGAATCTATGCTGCAAGCAGTACATGTGGGAAGAGAGTGTGCTAAGAACGTCAGAACTGGCAGGGCCATGGTTTGAAGAAGAGATCTCACAGTTACTCCCATCCCATCCCTTTACAAGTGTCCTTGCTTTACATGTTTTCATCACTAACATTTGTTTCTACATCTTCATTTCAACATTGATATTAAAAAGGACCTTATTTCAGTCTAAAAGAGTTTTCATGCTATTTTTCCCTGACTTATCAGTTTAGTCTTCAGTGTACACATAAATTAAGAGCAAAGCAGAGGGGCCACCTTGCTTTGTGGCACCTCCCTTCTGAGGTTTCTTCCAGCAGTTTGTCTAATGTTTAGTGAGCTCCCAGGATTTCTGAAAGACCGTTGTGTAGATGTGCATTGCAGGCACAGAACTCGTGCAGATGCCAGATTGAGGCTACAAGGCAATGCCAAGCATGTCATCAAGGCAAATACAAGTAACCTTGTAGAGGCCTGATAATATTGTATATTAACATTTAATCAATAAATTATTTTTCACTTGTATTCGTTTTTAGTTCTCCCTTCTTTTTCATTTACCCACTCCACCTGAAAATCATAAGTTTCTATTTTTACTGTGTAAAATGTTAAATGATATAGATCCATGTCTGTTTTTTCTTCCTGTCTTTTGTCCTTGTTAGCAGTATAACTCCCATCCTATTCTGGTACTATTGGTGGGTTTCCATTAGTCTGTTAGGTGGTATTACTGGAGAGGTGAAGGATAGGAAGGGCTCAGGATAGAGACAGGAATGAATACTACTTCCTTTTCCAGAGTTTCTAAATTGGTCAAAATGAAAAAGAAGAGGCACATTCACATCTTGGAGAATTGAAATGAGACCTAGTCTAGTGATGGATAGTTAATCTTCAAAACCTCTGACTCTGTCCATCATTTCCCTAGCACTTCAGAAAAGTTGGTCATTAATTGGCCAATGTAGGGAAAGTGACCAGAGAGACTGGTGAAGAAAGAAGTAGGGGTGGGTTTTATTCAAATTGTGCCTCTGAAGGATTAGTGGGAGCTTTGAGGAGAAGAGGAAGACCACTGTGGAAGTGGTCTGAGCATATGGCTCCAAAGACAAAAAGGCAAAATAAATCAGTGCAATGTATCTGCATTGGGTCATGCTGACTCAGAGTAAAGGTTATAAGAGATTCCAAGATCACTTAGGAAAGAATTCAGATGGGATTTTGCAGCCATAAATAACCAGCTAGTTATGCTGTAGAAACTTGGAATGTGTAGGCTTCTGTAGGGATATGTTGAAGCTGGCTTTGGTAAGTTCAGGGAGAAATTGCATAGTTTTTGTACAGAAATGTTGGACAGTTCATTTTGTAAGAAGATGGAGAAGGACATAGTTGCTGCCAGTGACTGGTTGCAAGTACTTTCTTATTTAAATAATAGAGGAAAACAAATAAATCCACACTGAATTCTTTAAAAAGAGCTGTATTGGTAGCATTTTGGTTTTGCCCAATAATGTTCCAAAACTGAGGTTGGGATGATCCATATCCCAGAATGAAAGGTGGGTTGGGTTTTTTTAATATATTGTTTGGAACAATTTGTCTTGAATTAGACCATACTGATAAAAGTATATATAAGATTATTCTAACTGGTCTGTTAAGCTTTGTGTACTTCTTTTGCATGACCTGGAATCAATCCGAATGTCAATTTTATTTATGCATATATTTATTTTTTAAAAAATAGTCTTACCCATTTGAATACTGCTTTTGACATACCACCTAGAATTGAGTATTCTTGTGTTTCCATACTGTTGGTTGGGTGACACTCAGATTCTCTACTGCATGGAAAACCTAACAGTGGCACTGAAAGATTTCCTAGGGCTAATAAGAGAGATCTTGGGAATTTTCATTGTGTAGAGAGGAGGAAAAGAATTATATCTCTTGCACATGCATTAGTAAATTATGGAAATTGGAAATTAGAGCCTTCTTATCTTTGCTGTTAATGTATATGAGATTTATTTTATTTTATTTATTGCTTTGGTTACTAATACTCCATTTAGTATCATATCTGGTTTAGTCCTTTGTGTTTGTACACGCATTTCTCTGTAAAAATAAATACATCAGCAGAACCTCAATGACCACTTGCATGTGTGAACGTGGAACTCTGTGGCAGTGGCTAGTACATTAGTTTTGTACTTTCATATTCACATAGGATTGCAAAGGTCCACAAGCATTCTTTAAAGACACCACCTTATGTCATACTCTAGAATACAAATATGTCAAATCAGTTGGTTTGACTTCCTGTGCTTGCCATGGAACAGAAAATCTACTTTTAGTAACTCCTGAGGCCCTTTGGCTTCATAAATAAAACAGCTGTCTTTGTGGATATCTGTCACTTTAGAACTCAGAAGAAGAACTGTATAAATTAGCCATGTAGTTTAACTTCAAATATTTATCAATTTCTTAATCTCAAAACTTCTGATTCTTAATCATTCATCTGCTTATTAACAAGACATTCCCTAGTAGACTGAAGTGGCAAGACCTTTGATCATGACGTAAATCAATCAATCAAAATTTATTAATGGTCCAAGACCAAACACTTGCAAGTAAAAAGCTTCAGCTTCACTGGCTCCAAAGTGTTGCCTTGACCACAATATATTATATAACCTTCAGTGAAGATTTTGTACGAAGGCAAGTATTGTTCTCAATATATACACATTAATAAACCACCTGTTTATATAAAACTTTACATTTGTTTCACTAGCTTCCAAGGGTTTGAAGATTATAATTTTTGCTGTCTTTTAGACAGCAAATTAAGTAATCCCTCTCAGTTAGATTAAACCACCCCACTTTCCTTCCTTCCTCTTTTCACAAATTCATGCCCAGTGTACCATTTTTTCAGTTCAAAGAAATGTGGTACCCAAGGACACTGTAAAAAGTTTAATCGTTGACTGTTTGACAACCAAATGGAGGGGCAGATAAAATCTTACCAATTGCACCTTCTGAAAATTCTTGAAAATTCTTGATATTAAAATTCTTAACTATAAGACATTTCTCTGGCTATGTAGGTTGCCAGTTAATGGTCCATGATGATCTGCTAAACATTCAGCAACAGGAGCTCATGATTAGGGTGGAGATTTTGTCCTCAAAACACCTAAACATTTAAAAATGTTCAGAATGTGGAAAAATAGTTATGGAAGAGGCAGAACTTCCCTCCCCATCCCAAAGTTGGGCAGCTTGGGAAAAAAACAGAGAGATTAGTTAAGAATTTCTAAAACCGGCTGCAGATTCCAGTGGGAATGGCAGACCGAATGGCTGTGCTTGCTGGTTCAGTGGGTGGAGCTGACAACACAGTAACATTTTTTCTGGCTCAGCCCAGAAATGTTTTCCAGATCAAGGCGAATACCTGGAATCATCCTATCTGTCCTCTGGATGGCTGCTGGCAGCCAGAAGATCGCAAACAGTGTTTTGCTTTCGACTGGTAAGAGCCAGCTGGGAGGTGGGGACTTCAGCACTTTCTGCACTTCTAAAGTTTTTTTCCCCTTTCTTTGTAGTTTTTTTTCTTTTTTTTTCTTTTTGTAGTTTTTATTCTTTTCTTGAAACCTAATAAAATTTACTATTAAAAAAAAGATTTTCTGAAACTGGCTTAATTGAAATAGTCCAGCACAAATTGATGCCCAGGCACCTGAGGCAAGATATTAGTTTCTTTGTTTCTTTTTAAAATAGAAGTTGATTTGTTAACACAATGCTGTGCTTGTACAATTTTGAGTCTGGTACTTGCACTGAACACTGGGGAGGGCATGAGAGCAAGAGTGGACTTACTAATAAGAGAGAGGAGTAGGAGAGTACAACCACACTTGTGGATGGGGCTGGGATTTCTACCTGTTTCCAGTGTTGCTGGGTTTTTTTTTAAGGTGACTGTTTTTAAAAATGAAAAGTGTATTACCTTTCTTACAACTTTGGTCTTACAACTTACACTATACTTCATGTTTTTTTTCTGCCTCAAAGTAACAGAAAATCATGTTGATTCTAGGCTATTATAGTCCATGTGGGCCCAGAGAGCTTCAAAAAGGATATTTATAGTTGCATGGTATTCTGGGGCTAGCAATTGCCCGTCTCTGGCTATTACTGTACTTCACCACTGACTTCACACAGCCAGCATTGAGGCAAAATAAAGTTGTCCCCATAACTGTTCTTTATTAATTGGATTTAAATGCTGCCCTGGCTCCAAAGCATCACTTTGCATAATGATGGTTGGATGATTCTGGAAGACATCATGGTCTCCATGGCTGCATTAATGCCAGGGTGTTACCTAAAATAGGAAACAGCCAGTTCTAATAATAATTTGCCACAAGCAGCTGAGAATCTGTTTGGCTCCAGTGTTTTTCTACTGACCACTTCTTGTACCACATCCTGTTCTTGGCCCCTTCTACTCCTGACTCCCTTCATAGATGGGATGGGTTGTTTGTAGGCTTGTAGCATTTTCTTAGGTCTCTTAGTGCAGAAACTTGGAGCAAGTTAGGAGCACAATACACCCTAATCAAGGGACTATTAACTCAGTCAATCAACCAAGCAGCGAGCAACAGCCCAATCAAAGAACTCCCAAGGAAAGAACAGCACCCCCACCAACACAACACAAGCAGGGCAAGCCACGGTATATAAACAGAGAGCAAGGCCCTCGCCCTGTTCGCACTGAAGATGTTGCCTAGTCTGGCAGTGAAACGTCTGCAAGAAAACAACCAGGCTCAGAGAGCACCAAGGACTCCAAGAACAGCTTTGCAAGAGACCAAATGTGAAATACTTTGAAATGTTTAACTAGTGTTGGTGGCTGAAAAAGCAGTGGAGTCACATTTTTGACAGACTTTATACTGTACTGTAAAAGGGTTTGATAATGAGCTTTTGTTCTCCACTTTTTTTCTGATTGCAATAGTGTTTCAATCATTCTTGCAATTATTTTCTGACAATCTCTAACAATTCATGTATGTACACACCAGCATGGAGGCTATGAGCAGCATACAGTTCTTTCACTGATTCTGACTGAAGTTTGTAGAAATATAGGAAGATGCATTTCAGCACTCTTCTCCCACACTGTGATACATTTTCCGTATAAATCCAGCAGTTTGTTTGGCATTAAACGTCCAGTATTTTAATATTTCCAAGTATGGAAAGTGTTTCTCTAGACAGTTTGGTTTTAATGGGAGCCACTATTGTGTATCCTGCATATGGGTTTCACTGCTAGTGCATGTGTATCCTAACCCAGAAACAGAGGGATCTTTTTGCAAAGGTAAGGTGCCCATTTGGCAGATTGTATATTGTACCCAGATAAGGTATTTAAAATAGCCATTAATGATTCAAATCAAAGGTCTCAAGTTTTATTTTAAAACGAATGTACACAGAAAGGATGCACTAATAATATATCACCCCTGGGACTGGACTATTCTCATTGATAGGGATAGATCAACGGAGGATATTTATTTATCTATCTATCTATCATATTTTCATCACTGTCCATCTCCCCCACACGGGGGACCCTGGGCAGTTCACAATAAAAACAATTTAAAATTCAATGAAATCTTAAATAATACCAGTAATCAATAAATGTAAAATACAACGAAATCCAAGTGACGGCAGAGCTAATTCAGCCCATAAGAGATAAGACTGGTCCCGGCAGGACTAGGGAACCAACCAGCCTCAAGAATGGCTCTTCGCCTCCCCACTCCAAGCATAGTGGCAAAAGCAGGTCTTCAACTGTTTTCTGAAGTCCAGGAAGGAGGGGGCTAACCTCACTTCTGGGGGAAGGTTATAAATAAATATAAATAATGTAATAAGTAATGAATATAAATAATGAGTTATGGTTTGTCAGACAAGAAGGGTGCTAGAGAAATGATGGCATTTCCCTTTCAGATCTGAAATGCTAGTAAAGTAGAAAACACCACAGAAATAGTGTGGTATATACTTTTAATGAGATAGCGTTAACAAAGTTCTCTCCTTTCCAATTTTTGCCGCTTGGGTTTTATATTTACATATTTATATGTATTATTTTATTGCCTGGTTCTTTGTTAGGTTATTTATATATGGATGTTTTTAAATTGTTGATTTTATTGCAAACCGCCCAGAGTCCCCCTGTTTGGGGGGAGAGGGGCGGTGATAGAAATTTGAAAAATAAACAAATGAACTTCTGCATTCTAAATATTATGCATACGCAAGCCCATGTTTGATTATTTACAAAGCTGTGTTTCTAAAGGACGCCAATGAAATTCCTTCAGGATATGCACTGACAATTTGAGGTTTTGCATGCCAAGCTAAACCCACTCAATGTTTGCCTCTTTTGCCTTGTCTATTTTTAACTGAAGAGTAACAGAGATTCCTAAACTGCTGCGATGAATATTGGAGATTCCATCACTGGCACAAATCCTGAATGTAGTTATTTCAGCATCCTATCAGGGAAACAATCGCTACACTTTCGTTGCTGCTTGACTTCCTTTTGGTTTTGCTTGTTTTCTTACCCAAGATGCTCCATTTTTCCCTGTGCGAATTAGTTTATACTACCAATTGAATATGTACTAAAAATACAAAAACTAGAAGCTTAAAAAAAGTTAATCCAATGAAACAGAAGTTTCTCCTGCTGCGTGCACTCTTTTGAAACACATGTTGCTTTCCCTGGCATCAGTAATCACTGTATTTACCTGCTGCCTCAGGATTGACTAGGGAAAAAGTGTTAGGAATTTATGAAAACAGATCTACGTATTTACATTAATCACAGAGATTTTTTCTTCTATGGAAGTTTACTTCATGTTGGCAAATCTATTACAAATGGTTTGCAAATACTGAATCTAGAAATACAATTTTTTTATTCATCTGTTGGATATATTAGATTTCAACTTCAGTTCTAATAATTAGTTTCCACCCAGCATGAACTGTAGCCCATGAACTAAAAGCTACTTACTCTAGTTTACCAAGTGATAAACTTTTGTCCACAAATGTCTCACAATCTATAATAATAATAATAATAATTATTATTATTATTTATTAAATGTATATGCTGCCTGTCTCCCAGTGACTATATTACTTATAGCAATGGCAACGAGGCTTTTTTTTTTTTTTTAAAGTCAATGGGTGTTCTTGTAGAATTATATGTAGGACATATAAATTAGTGGTGGTTGTGGCTTAAGCAAGCATTTGGTGGAATGACAACCAAAACCAATTGGCTGTCTGTGGAATCCCTTTTTTATCTTTCTTGAATTCGTCTTTGTTATCTCCCTCCCTGCACAATAAGCTAGGACAGATTGATTTTGCCAGTGGTTTGAGTTGATTAGTTAGAAAGCATTTCTGAAAATTGACTAACAATGATGTGAAATTAAATGATGGGCTGCAGGTTGCCCATCCCTGGATTATATAGTCCCTTTCAAACCTTCTCCAATATGTACAGTAAAGACATGGAGAGAATGGGACTGTGCTACTGGGCTCCCTCTTCCACACTACATGTCTCATTGATCCTAAGCCAGCTTTTAAGCATACATATGAAAGTTCATTTAGGACCATTTACTGTACATGCATAACCCTTTCAGGCTTTGAAAATATGCATATAGGTCAGGGGAAAATTGACTGGGAAAACCTGATCTTCCTTTCTCTATTCATTCATTGTTCATGCAGAAAACATCTGAATGGTGCTTTTTGCTTATTTACTGTCCATTTCCAAGGATTCCAGAACATTTCTTACATACAACTCTACTTAGAATATAATTTCCAGTGAACATAATGAAGTCTTGGAATGTATGATGAACCTAGTAAAATAAGTTGGACACAACTTTTGGACAATATTTCCAACCTGGCAATATTCTGAAGATGTACTATATTATCCATCAAATCCTGCTAGAAAGCCAAAGGATGGCTTTGATGATGAAAGGTGTAGTTCAATACATCTGGAGGATTGGGGAAGCTGCCAAACCATGACTCTACATCTGTTCTTAAATACGTATCTAGGATTGGCTAAAATAGGCAGTGCATGTTGTCAGAAAAATCTCTTCATTGGGTGGGTCATTGCCACAATGTCAGGAATGTCTATCATCATAAAGTGAAAAGTAGCACTGATGTGCAGATATTTAATAGAAACAGAACAGATAGGAATGGAAACAACTCACCTATGCCTTTCAGGTTCTTGAAAGTCATTTAAAACTAAGCACACCCATCATGATCACAACAGTAAATTGTTAGAGTGGAATTTCAGCTGATTAAGGATGCACACTGTATGCTATTACAAGTAGACCTTTGTATAGTCTCAGTGGGAAGCTAGTCATAAAAACTCTGCACTATCCCTCTCTTTCTTACCTCTTAGGCCCTGAGTGTGGATTGTACTTTCAGTCACCCAAGAAAAGGTTTGCTAATTGGCTACTGGTAGACAGTGAATTCTAATTTTTCTGCAACTCACGGATCACACAGCTGAATTAAAAATGAGGAGAGAAATGACTTGCTTTCTCTGCAATGCATCTTATGGTGCTTTGGGTTTCTGAGAAATCCATTGGGAACAGCACATCATCTCATATTCTTGTACATGCAGACAAATAAATTGAATACCACAGAAATGCCATTTGCCTCCAGTCTTCTCCTTCCACTGATACTGAACCTTAGTAAGAGACCACAGCTGGAGAGACACTTCACCACCAGGAAAGGACCACCACTGTTACACATGTGAAACAGTATAATGTAACCAATTCTCTCAATAATTACCTGATTATTTACACTGGGGGGGGGGGGAACCTAATGGGTTAAATGCACAAGATGTAACATTAAGGATTTTGCTTATCAGTAGCAGCAGCATCCCACACACAGTGTGCATAAACAAGCCTTATTAATTTTAATGAAGTCTCTTCACCTAAAACAGTTAAGAATGGAGAATTAACCAACCACTGAGGTGTGGAGGACTGAAGGACAATGAAAGTAAGGGGATTTTATAACAGACATCAGCATGTGCATATGTTTAATGGATCCATTCCTGCTCTTTGAAATGTTAGATTTCGTTGGTCCAGTTGCTTCTTTCCCACTCTAGGGCGACACATGCCAGACGTGGCGGCAGCTAGAGCTTAATGCATGATCTTTCTACAGCTTTGAGATTCTTTAAACTACCGTGATGGAGAAAGCCAGTTCCATACTTCCATTAATTTACTCACACACCGTTTTTAACTTGTCTCCAGAAGTGGGATGGCAAGACTCGACCCCCCCTTTCCACATCCCCCACCGTCTTACTGGGTGCCCTATTTGGCCATCCCCTTTGCCGACTGAATGCAACCCCTTCGCTTTCCTTACAAGGGCTGTGGAGCCCCGAGTGTTTCGGCCGGCTGTGACTTTTTCCCTTCCCTACTCCATTAATGGCCTCACGGCCACTCAATGGCGTGAAGCCGACCAAATAAGGACAAGGTGTCTGGCTGGTCCCTCCGGAGCCCGAGAGCGACACCGCCACTCCGCCGGGTATAAATGGGTGGCGCTTCCCCGGAGCCAGGACCCAGCTGGCGCTCCAGAACCCCAGCGCACAGAGTGTTGAGCCGGTGAGTAACAACAGCACAGCTGACCGTCCCGTTTCTGCCCATCGCCTCGCTGGCATGTGAGGAACGGCTGGGACGGTTGCAAATCGGGTGCGTGAATGGGAGCGGTTGCAAGGAGGCTGCTCTACCGCGAGAAGCGCCGCGTTCAGGACAGCCAGGGCGACAGCTAGGGGGGCTAAAATCTCAGCTCTCCACAGTCCTTTCGCCCATCCTGGTTGGACTGGGGTTCCCATCCTATGGGCGCGGGAGGAGATGGCTGTCATGCTGCATTTTAGAAGGTCCTGGAACTCCAACTTTTGTAGGGTTAGGACGAACTGCCCGTTCCTCCCACAGTTCCCGCCATTTCTTTGCCCTCTAATGAGAGGAAAGAAGCGCCTACGCATTACGAGGACTTCTTCCTGAGTCTTCCGTGAGCGGCGCTACATTTACCAAGTTTTCCATTTGTATTTGCCCCCCCCCCCTTTATTATGGGAAACAAAAATCCGAAGAAACACGCATCCCCCCAAATGCTAAAGGTATGTCCTGCATTCTGACTCCACAAAAGTCTGAGGGGCGGACTCAGGCTGGGGTCCGGGGGGCAACAGTATTCAGCACAACCCCTGGGATTCCTGCGACGCCCCAATGGCTGGCAGCGACTTCGAGCGGGTTAGGCAATGCAGCTGCTGAGGCGGTGGGTCGAACTTCTTTGACCTGAAGCAGCCGGAGCGAAAATCATTTGGTGGCGCGACTGGATTCCGCACGGTAACTAGAGCCGTGTGCCGCCACTAGAACAAATGAATTGAGGGAGCGCAGCCAAAGGGGAACCGACCGGCTGCTAAAGATGATCCATCCTTGTTAAGTGCGCGCCGTGGCAGGGAAAGCAGCGTCTAACCCGGCGTCGCCTGAGCGCGTTCCTGCCGAGGCAAGTTGTTCGACTGCTGCTGATCCGGGCTTAAGGTGAAGGGCTTCTAGAGATCCGGGGGGGTCAAACTGACCCATCCCCAGCGATTCGAACGGTAGGCGGAGTCCCCTTCCACCTCGCCACCAGCGATGTGAGTCTTTGCCGATCTTGTATTTTTCAGCTCCCGCTTTCCTTCCCAAGATGTGTGACGACGAAGAGACCACCGCCCTGGTATGCGACAATGGCTCGGGTTTGGTCAAAGCAGGCTTCGCCGGAGATGATGCCCCCCGAGCCGTCTTCCCTTCCATTGTAGGCCGCCCTAGGCACCAGGTAACGCCACTACGCCTCCCTTCCCGCTCTCTGGGCGCTTCGGGGGGAAAAGCAAAAGGGGGAATAGATCCCCCAGGTTTTTTATCACTGACCAACCACCGTACAATGCACAGCATTCTTTGCCTCCCTCCCCCCCCCCCCCCCCCCGCATCCATTCCCACTTTGCTTCATTAAATCTTATTTGGCTCCAGGAGATATTTTCATCTCACCAGATTCCACTGTGCCCTCAATTTCTCTCTCTCTCTCTCTCTCTCTCTCTCTCTCATTTTTTATTAAGAATTTTGATTATGATAGTAAAATCTAATGCAAACCAAAGTTAAAGAAAGAAAAAAGAATAGAGAGAAGGAGTAAAAAGTGCAAGGAAAAAGGAAAAAAAAGCGAAAGAGGAGAAAAGTAAGAATATAATAAAGAAAAAGAAAAGAAATATATAGAGAATTGACTTCAAACCTGCATCACAACAAGTATAAACAAATTTAGTTATTGTTCACCCACTCTAAAGTTACAAACATTTATCTCTTCATCCCATATCCCATCTCTTATCTATAAACAAATCGATGAAACATCATCTTTTCAGTCCTGGTGTCAGCAGAAAGTCCATAAAAAGTCCATAGTCTATCCATAGAAGCAGACAACATTACTGATATTGTTGATATTGTGGCTACTATTTTCTGATTCCATTCTTCAAAAGTCTCTTTCAGTATTTTAACTGTTATAACATTTTGCACCACCTTGCAGGCCTGTATATCTTTCCTCTACCTAAAATCTTTAGTTCCCTCTAGTGTCTTGCTTTTGAAATCATGAAATTATTTACCTGTGTTATGTCTTGTAAAACCAAAACAGGATCTATTTCCCACAAGAAACTGTACTTTATAATTAATTCCATAATCTTATTGTAAAAGTTTCAATATTCCAATTTTATCTGGGCCCTTACTCCGTTTATAACTTTCTGAGATCAAAATCTTATTTAGCTTTTAGCTGTTTATTAAGATTTTTTAAATTCTTAAGCTTATGATTAAAATTTTCTTTCATTGAGGATTGAAGGCAGACTCACCCAGCATTTTCAAACTTATCATTCCAAAGGTCTCTAATAGCTTAGAAGTAGTTAATGAGCAATTTCCGAAAGTGATTAGCAAGTGAGGTTAGTGAACTTAGTGTCCTTTAAAAGGCGCCCACTGCTGTGGTGAGCAAGATGGCTAATCCTGGCATCTTCCGGTACTCAAGCCCACAGAAAACTGCTGTTCTGTGGTCTCCTTGTGGGGAACAGCCGTCCAGAGCACATGTGGGCAATCTCCTGTCCTCTTCCTTCTTTCTCTGAATCTGCTGCATCCCTCTTCTGGGTTGCCCTCCCTTCTTCCATAGCACTTTTGCTGCATTTGTTTTTCCCTTCCCACCTTTTCTCCACATCATAAACTTGTGAACTTCACAGTAACTTGCAGCCAATCCCAATCCTCTCTAAAAAATCTTACATTTCCTAAATTCTTTATTTACTTATTAATACAGTACTGTGTTTGGTATTTTTCTTTTACTTGGAGAAGAGTGTTTAGCTTCAGGTTATTCAGTCATGTAAGTAGGCCTTAGGAACTCTTGCAATGCTGCAAGTTCACTTTTGCAGCAAAAATTGCAATATTGCTGTAGTTTAACACAGTACATTTTTTTTCTTGTTCAGTACATGTACACAATGTAAGCACACACACTAAAAACTACACTAGTTCATGAAGAGGGAAAATCAAAATTTTATATTATTGCAATACCTTTATAGGCATGAAAGCCGGTTGGGTGACTTTGAGCCAGTCACTCTCAACCCAACTCACCGCACAGAGTTGTTGTTGTGGGCAAAATAGGAGGAGGAAGGAGTACTAGGTATGTTCTCTACCTTGAGTTATTTATAAAAATAATAAAGGTGGGATAGAAAATAAAATAAATAAGATAGATATAAAAATATAGTTGTTGATTAAGACAAAAGAAGAAGCTTATTCTATGAGTTTTAAGGACCTCAGCATTTTCTGATACAAAAAGTGGATTTGATATGGGTATATCAAGTGAAATTACTGAAATGTCCATGCAGAGAAGGATTCGGACACAAGGACTGGAAATGCCAGATCCTGGTCATAATAAATAAATAGAGCCTGTTTGGTCTAGTGGTTAAGGTGCTGGGCTAGAAACCAGAAGACTGAGTTCTAGTCCCGTCTTGGGCATGAAAGCCGGCCAGGTGACCTGGGCCAGTCACTCTCTCTCAGCCCAACTCACCTCACAGGGTTGTTGTGGGAAAAATAGGAGGAGGAAGGAGTATTAGGTATGTTCCCCGCCTTGAGTTATTTATAAAAATATTAAAGGCAGGATAAAAATTAATGAAATAAATAAGGGCTAGTAAAAAAATCTCATAGGCTTCAGAGTTGGTGATGACTGCAATACAAATTCAGGATTTAGAAGTGTATCAGCACTGCTGAGTCTACAAAATCCACTTTCCAAAATCAATGGGTTAAGAGTGTGGTATGAAAAAAGCCTTTCTGAAATTGGAGGTTGTAGACTGAATGAATTCATCACTAGTAGGTGCTACAGGTATCAAATTTTGGGTGAAAGGAGGAATGCTGATCACCACTGGTTTGGAAATGGAAAGGTCTGTTTTTTGTGTTCGAGAGAGTAAGAGGAAACCTACCATATTATATCTCATAGTTTTACTTTAGCCTCATGTTACATATGTTTAATAGCCAACCAAAAGAATAAAATATTTACTTATACTAAATTAATTAAATGTTAAATTCAAGGATCTACAGACTAGCTCATACAGAAGTCAGTGATTTCATGCTGTGAATTTACACTAGCTTTTCCCAACCTTATGCCTCATGTATTAGAATTTAACAGCCATGCTGCTAAGGAGTTATGTGGACTGAAGTATAACACACATGCAGGGTGTTTGATGGGGAAAGATGTTGGTATTAGGTCTCTGAATCCATGGTATTGTTTTTTGTGTTTCTTCTGCCTTTAGGGTGTTATGGTTGGTATGGGCCAGAAAGACTCCTATGTGGGTGATGAAGCACAGAGCAAGAGAGGTATTCTGACTTTGAAATATCCCATTGAACATGGAATAATTACTAATTGGGATGATATGGAAAAAATCTGGCACCATACTTTCTATAATGAACTGCGTGTTGCCCCTGAAGAACATCCCACCCTGCTCACAGAAGCTCCTCTGAATCCCAAAGCCAATCGTGAGAAGATGACCCAAATTATGTTTGAGACTTTCAATGTGCCTGCCATGTATGTGGCTATCCAAGCTGTTCTCTCTCTCTATGCTTCTGGACGTACTACAGGTAAAAGAATCAACTGGTTGTTTTCCTTAGCACACTCTTCCCTGAACTTTGACCTAGTAAATGCTTATATTGTGGGTAGACAACAGGTGACAGATGACACCTGTATATTGCAGAATAAAATGAAAATAAAAATGTAAAATCTCAGATTTCAGCATTCTCACATGTGATTGTGGATGGTGCTACTATTTAATTTTTTAAAAAAATTACTAACCAATGAAATAATACAACTATTGGAAGTTAATTGCATCAAGTACTTAGCACTTCTCCATTTCATGCAGAGATGAACATATGTCCCTTAGAAATTATAATGAATTACAGTGAGTGAATATCATAATGGTCTAGAGAGAATACCCCATCCTTCTATTTTGAGAAATTGATGCCTTAGTCTGGATATTGCAACAGACAATCACCAAATAAGGATATATTTGAGTGGCAGCCCAAATATATTCTTATTTAAGAGTTATCTTAAGAGGAAAGGCATAATCTTTTAATGAACACTGCTTGCTTTCCACTGAGAACAGCATTAAGTGAGAAATTGTAATTTATACATGAAATGAGTGGCAATGTGGTCCACTTTATTGCATCAAAAGTGAAGTTATGCTAAGTGGCTTCATAATGTAACTTGGAAATTATTGCACATATTAGGTGCTTTCACATAAAGCTCAGTGAAAAGCAAAGTCTCCCTCAAACTAAGTTTAGCATTTGATGGACATGGACAATTAATTTAGTGTTCTTGGTAACAGTAGCAGGGCAATTATTTGCTATTGCTTTATTTCAGATGATGACGATGATGATGATGATTTTACTTCCAAGCCTAGTCTATAGTGTTAGGATTTCATGGTAGCCTCCCAGGCATGCACTAACCAGTCTGATCCTACTTAGTTTTTTAGAATCAGCCAAGATCAATATATGCTGCCAATAAATGTAATTAAATGCACTTGATGATTTCCTGTGACTGGTGTCTTCCCATCTTTTCCTTACCATATAGGTCAGGCCAATAATCTAATAGACCCAGCTGAGATCAAAGTGGATGCTCTAGTAGGAGGGATTCAGGTAGTTGGTTCTACCTTTATGATACTAGGCATTAAGGTATAGCAGGATTATGTGGTGAGACCATGAAAAGAAGTACCACTGCTGAAAATATCTCATGGACCCCAGTGTGCATAAAACATGGGAAGTTAAGGAGAATTGTCATCTATAATAGACAAATTTAAGAGTATATCCCCATATTAGAAACAACTTGTTTAGATACAGCTGCATGAAACAGAATCCACAAACTCACTATTCAGCTAAGTTCTTTGTTTATTAAAATGGAGCATTATAAAACTGGGGTAGGATGACATAAATAAGAAAGGAAGACTATAATCCAGTGGAGCTATTTTGACCCAAAATTGATTCAAATAAGCATTAAGGTCTACAGTTGGCTGAAGTTATAAAAGTATTCCATTTCAACTACTTGTAAGACACTGAGAATTATTAACTGAGGAAGGTTATATTTCATACTCATCTGTCACATCAGACTTCCATTGTACATCCTGTGTCACATACTATTTTTTTCTGTTCTCCTAACCTATCTCTGGAGATGTTGCATGACATATGCAAGAACACTTTTCTAAAATACGGACAGACTTATGAGAACTTGGACATTTCTATTTCACAGGTATTGTCCTTGATTCAGGGGATGGAGTCACACACAATGTCCCTATCTATGAAGGTTATGCCCTTCCCCATGCCATTATGCGCCTGGATCTGGCTGGCAGGGATCTGACTGACTACCTCATGAAGATTCTGACAGAACGTGGCTATTCCTTTGTAACAACTGGTAATTATAGTTGAAATTTATCTCTGGCCAATATTTCTGCATATCAGAGTTTCTGTTAATATATATTTATATAGTGGAGTATGCATATAGGCTCCACAGTAGAATTTTGAGTGTTGTATCAAATTAAATTGTTTGTGTAGCATCTAGATTCAGTCATATTTAAAGCAGGACCATTGAAACTTAATGGGGCTTTAGCTCATCATGACTGGTTCTAGTCTCATTTTTTAAAATATAATTTTTATTGAAGATTTTTACATGAGTAAAAGATAAACATGAAGACATATACAAAGGAAAGTTAGGAAAAAGAAAAATGTGGGAGACAATACAGATAAAGAAAGAAAAAAAGGTAATCAAAGAAGCAACTTCTGATCTTCTTTATAGAAGTTACAAACAAACTTGTTATCCTTCCTCCCTAAGATTATATAATTCTCCTCTATCCTATATTCAACCCTTTTTAGTCAGCATATCCAGAAACCACCATTTTTTTTCCCATTTTCAGCAAAAAGTCCATAAAAGGTTTTCAGTCTTTTATAAAAATACTTATTATTTTATCCCTGATCAAGCAGGTCAATTTTGCCATTTCTGTAAATCATGCCATCTTCACAATCCATTTCTCTGTTGTGGGTATTTCAGTATTTCTCCAGTGTTGTGCATATTATACCATATACACAACCAACCTGAGTCTTTTCTAGTTGGTTATCTAAAAGTCCCAATTTAAAAAAAAAATGGTTTCATCTGAATATTGATCGTTAATATTCTTTATATCATCATATGTATTTGTATCCAATTTTTTTTTTTTTCACAAGTCCGCCATGCATGGTAAAATATCCCTTCATGTTTTTCACATTCCCAACATTAACTAGAAGTACCTTTATACATCTTAGATTGTTTATCTGGAGTCATATACCAACAGTACATCATTTTATGGAAATTCTCTCTTAAGTTATAACACGATGTGAATTTCGATCCTTTTAAACACTTCTCTCCCACTGATCCATCTGTATATTATAACTAAAATTCTTAGCCCATTTTATCATGCATTCTTTAACTTGTTCTGTTTCAAATCTCAACAAAACTTTATACATACTAGCAATCATGTGTTCATTATTTGTACACAGTTCAATTTTGAATTCCATCTTATGTTGTTCAATTCCAGTTGCCTTTCTATCTATATTAAATCTTTCTCTTAACTGTGCATATGAAAACCATTGAAAACTAAATCCCTCTGTAGTCAAGTGTTCTCTTGGTTTTAAGTTCTCCATGCACCTGTACTAACAAATCTTGATATGTTAACCATTTCTCTTTGCCTGCTGTTTCTTTTCTACAAAATGCTTTTTGTGCTGAAACCAATAAAGGTATTTTCATGTACAGCCTGCATTTATACCTATTCCATATTCTTAATATGACACTTCTACTGCAATGGTTTTTAAAATCTACATTAACTTTATCATTCCACACTGGTTCTAGTCTCATTAATTTAATTGTGTCTATTCCAATTAAATATGGATCTAACATATAACTTACAAATATATTTTTGTATATGTCATACAAAAATATCCTGCTTGATTGTTTTAAAATGTAAGTTCCTCTATATTCTTCATTGACACATTTAATTATTTGATGCTTAACAATGACCAATAAAATTAATCATTAAGTTAAGTCACATAAATACACATTCAGTAGAATTAATTAAATATTTCCTGTAACTGAAGCCACCACGCTGTACTTTTTTCCTCTTAAATTCTGCTCCTGTACTTTTGTATTTACTTCTGCATAATCTCTATTTCACCATAATTCTTTCCCCATCATCAGACTTGGTGAAACACTTGGGCCTGTTCCCACTCGTAGGTATCCTGGAAATCTTATCTGAGGATATATTGAAACAGTAATGCCCAAACTGAACTACAGGGAAAGGATTTTTAACCCGTTTCACTTGTCTTCTTCTCAGCTTTTGTCTTTTCCTTCTTGCTATACATCTTTGGATTTGTCTTTACAGCTGAACGTGAGATTGTCCGTGACATTAAGGAGAAGTTATGCTACGTTGCTCTGGACTTTGAGAATGAAATGGCTACAGCAGCCTCCTCCTCTTCTCTAGAGAAAAGTTATGAGTTGCCTGATGGCCAGGTCATCACAATTGGGAATGAGCGTTTCCGCTGTCCAGAAACCCTTTTCCAGCCATCTTTTATTGGTAAGGAATTCTCTTACATGGAAGCTTTAGCCTGAAGTTACTTTGGTGTTGGATGGATGGATGGATGGATGGATGGATGGCTTCTCTATGCAGTAAACTATAAAGGAGGTGTAAAATTAAAGTAAAAGGATACAACATGCAAAAAGGTAAACAAAACATTTTGGAACTAATAGAAATGAGTAGCAATATTGGACAGTAGTCTAACTGTCAAAAGTGCTGATTCTTTTCTGGGCTGATGACCACACTTAACCTTTGAATGGCATGCTGGGGGTCATAGTGCAACAAATCAGAGGCCAGGGCAGAAATTAAATTAAACAGAATACAGCTCATAGAACCACTCCACATGTATTTTAATGATTTTCACCTCCAGCAACATTAAAAAAATACTTTGAAGCAACTTTTGGAGGGACTATGGGTGCTGGACCCAAGACATTGGGAAGAACCACAAGTGGCCCTGGAGCCTCAGGTTACGCATTCCTCTAGGAAAGGATGAGAAAAAGGAGGATAATCTCTCTAAGAAGAGAAGTGCATGTGTTAGTGTACAGCTACACAGAAGTCTTGTCTTGAGTACCCTTCCACCTACATTACAGACACCATTAAAGGAATGTTTTGAGTACTGTTGTTGACTACAATCAATTCAGGGCTTTTTCTTCATTCCAGGGCTAACTGCCTCTCTGTTGGCAGCAGTAGAGACATCTGTTCTGGATAGAGGGGGAGACATTTTACGGCCTTTATAGTCATTGTAATATTATTTTGAAACTACCTAGCAGATGTGACATATAGAAGTGACATTTCTAATTTTTAAAACAAAGAAGCATAAACCAATACAACACTGAAACTGGCTACCAACAGCTGTTGCTGGAGAGCTCCCATTCCATACAGCCAAACAATTTTTAAAAATCCTGCATTCAGTTACTATTTTTGGAGTGCATTTGCCTCCTGTGTAGAATTACTGCAGCAATGCCAATAAATATGGATGTTAGAAGCCTAATAACTGTATCCTTCTGGTCTTAATTAATTACTTAAATTGAAATTACTCATTCAACTATATGATAATTCTCTTCACCAGCAAAATTTTTTTAAAAATATCAGATGATTATTTCTTAGGCACATCTTTATCTCTGTCTGTCTCCCTAATTCTACATACCATGTGACTATTGCCATAAATTAATATATTGGCCAGATATGATAGGAAGTATATTGGTCTTTCCTTTCAAGATACAAAGGACTTCCTTGATCACACTGCCTTAAGTATAAAGGTATAAAAGGGGGGGGGGGGAGCACAAATACCTTTAAAATAAATTCTGGTTTGGCAGTTTAACCCTGAATATATTCAAGAGAAGGAATTCTAGCCCTGCCAAAGTGCTAAATCTTTTTATTCCCTCCATGGTGTTGAATTTAGAATGGCACTCTTGACAGTGTCAGATCCATTATCTTGCTAATGTCAAAGTGAAGCTGAATATCCTGAATAAAAGATGGGTGTTGATTTGCATATCACTGTGGCTTGGCTATGTGTATTTTTGCATGTTTGGGTTGTTTTGATTTAGGCATGGTCATTTTCTTTAACTGTAGTACATTTTGGAAGGTTTTTTTTCCCCCTGTCAGAAGTACCTACCAAGGCGTTTCTGTATTGAAAGGATTTGCCGGTGATGTCACCATTGACTGGGGCATGGCCGAGGGGTCTCCTTTCATGTCCCTGTTATTTAATATTTTCCTTATTTTGGAAGGGTAATTTATATAAAATCAAGTAAAATGGAAAAGAAATGATGTTGGAGCAGTGCCTAGGAGTTGCATCCTGTAATCACTAAATGGCCCAAAGTTCCAAAAAAGCAAGTGTAGATTCATATTCTTTGAGACCAACTTTAGTCATGACAGAAAAAGTAGTCTCCCTTTGCAACTGATGATGCCTAAAATGTTTATAATACAAGCCTTGTGGATTTAGGAGCAGTTGTTCATCAGCTGTTGCCTTGTTATGGATCTAATTTCGGTTCACTTTAAGAAGCCACCTGTCAACTAATACATTGGAATGTAACCCATGAATTTGTATTTCTGATGTAAGTTTTTCTTATGCTCACTGCTAAGCTTCTGCTTGTACCTTCATCATTTGTTACCCTTCTAATGCAACCTTTACATTTTTTTTCCTCATTCAACACACATGCTAACATTACCCATTGTATGTCAGCGTTCTCACATGTAAGCTACCAGTTTGTAAGCTATGGATGTCATGTACTATCACATCAAAACTATTATGTGTTATGGCACTGCTCCAATGTCATTTCCATTAATTTTATTTGAATTTATATAGGCTGTCCCTCCAAATCCCACTGCAAATTTATGTTAGTATGGGATGTCCAGGTTCATTCAATGTGCTTCCATAAGACCAGTTGTTCATATACATATTTTGTCCATGACAACAATCCCTAAATCTCAGAGGTAGCTGGATCAAAAAATGCAATACATGAAATAGCAAGATAGTCAACAGAAATTCTCTTGTATAAATTGCTACAGGAGGAGGGGAAAACAACAACTGGCACTATGTCAAATTCTCTGATCTACTTTTTTCTCACAGCAAAAGCAAAACACAACCCTTCTTTCCATATTTCACTTGCACCTTGATTAGGTATGGGTTAGGGATAGGGATAACCCTATTAGGATTCAAGGGCTGCATATAATATTCTGTGGAAGAGTGAAGACTGCAAAGTGGATGATGCCATGTCACATATGTAGACAAGGCTGGGCTTTTTAAGGGGACTTTGGGAGAGAGTTTTGTCCCTTAATAGTGACATGCCTACTTATGATTTACACTACGTGTGCATCCTATCTCCAAATGGCAAAAAATATGCAGTCAGTTTTCTGCAATTATAAACAAAGGGGCATCTGTAAGCTACAGAAAATGGATTCAGGAATTTCATATGGCTGTATGTGTGAAGCCTGCCTGTGCCTATTGCATTAATTCTGCGTTCTATTTTTATAGAAAATTCTTGCTTTGATAAATGCTTTCTTATTTTTACAATTTTTCTTATAGTTTTCTGCTATTAATAATGCTCAAATGCTGTGACTCCTCTATTCTTCATCAGTCAGCCTATGAATATTCATTTATTTCCAAGGTATGGAATCTGCTGGCATTCATGAAACTACCTACAACAGCATAATGAAGTGCGATATTGACATCCGGAAAGATCTGTATGCCAACAATGTACTCTCCGGAGGTACTACCATGTACCCTGGCATTGCTGATCGCATGCAGAAAGAAATCACTGCTTTGGCTCCCAGCACAATGAAAATTAAGGTGTGAGAACTTGTTTCATACATCAAACTGAAAATTATGGTAGAGCCCTAAGGTCCCTGGAAGGGCATTCCAGATAGCCTTCTGTATGGGTCAAGAAAAGATTGAAGTGGCTTTGTAAGACTCCTAACCAAAGGTACAGTAAAATCTATAGGCAGTGCTTCTGCAGTGTTAAAACTGTTATACTGGGCAATATTCTTCTGCATGGCCCTAGAATGGAGAAAAACTATGCTGATTCTCAAGTTGACAGAATTTATTTATTGGAAGGGAAAGATGTACCCCTCTGTATTTTGCTTTGCCCGCACAAGTAAGCAAGGCATACTGTTTCTTCACCAAGGTTCTCTTGTTTCTTCTATCCAAGTCAGAGTTCACTTGTACAATTTTAGTCCAATTTGTGTGCCGATGTCTCACTGTTAAGAAGCCATTGTTATTAGAAACAAATTAAACAAAGTTATGTTGCCTAGAGATCTAGGTTGATAAAGCTCATTCTGCAATCTTGTTTCTTTTCTCCATTTAGATCATTGCCCCCCCTGAGCGAAAATATTCCGTCTGGATTGGGGGCTCCATCTTGGCTTCTCTTTCAACCTTCCAGCAGATGTGGATCAGCAAACAGGAGTACGATGAGGCTGGTCCATCTATTGTCCACCGCAAGTGTTTCTAAGCATCTTCCCATACCCTTTGCCACAAATTACCCACTCAGGATGATGTGCTTCTTGAAGTATTTTTTTTTCCAGTAATCCTTCCTGAACTAGATTCAGTTACATTGTACAGTTTGTTTACACATGCCCGTGCAATTTATTATGCTTCTTTGAATATTTATTGCTTTATAAATAAACAAGATCTGGGATTTGCAACCTAAATATGTTATTTAGTCTGATTCCTCCCTCCCTCCCTCCCTCCCTCTGATGATCTAAAAGGTCTTAGCAGTGAGAGTTTATGACAGACAGTGTAAACTACATCATTGTCCCCTGGAATGGACTGGTTTAGTGGAACAAGAGGCTCAGCTTAATATTATTAATTCAATCCATACATTTTTGCTCTTCTTTTTTAAACTATAACCAGAAATATTTGATGATAATTTTTGAAAAGCAGTAGTATTAGTGTAAGTAAAATATATAGGACAGGAATGAAATTACTTTTTCATTAAATCACTAGAGTTGAAAAAGATTGTGCAAATTCAGAAAATAGGTTAAATTAGCAACAAGGTTAAGAATGTTGCATGAATGCAACCCTTATAAATCACAGATCTCTATTCCCTTGTTTAGTGAATACTGAAAAATACACATTGTCTCCACTTATGAGTTGTGAATATTTGTCGAACTTTTAAGCCACACAATTTTAAAAGAACTTTGCCAGCTAACTTCTGCTGCCATCTAGTGGTAGACTGGATTTTTGCAGCTTAGGTCTGTAGCCCTATTAGTGACATCACTGAAAAGCATCGTTTTGTATTGCATGTACAATTTCTCACAAAGGTGGGACTAAGAGCCTTTGAAATCAGTCTCAACAAATACATAGGTTTATATGAAAACAGACTGTTCTATAAATTCTTGCAAGCTTATATTTGTGGCATCAGTGATACTATCTAGCCTTCTTGTTTCCTCTGGCTTCTTACTTTTTTGTGTTAAGGTTATATCAAGCCAATAGATAATATTTTTTAAACTATTTGGTAGTAAATAGTGGAAAGATTAAACTTCAGATTAATCTGTCCCAGATTAGATGGTAAGAAATTCTTTTTGCTCAGTGTGACCTCTTACTGTTACATAGTTATATCCAGGGGTTTTCAGTTCACACAATAAGCAAAAGTAGGCATGTTGAACCAAAGAAAACCAATATCTATTTTAAAGCACCATCTTTTTTTAGGTTGGTTCAAGTTCAGGCATCAGTGTGTAAGCTTGAATGTTTAAGCACTTTTCATTAGAATGAAGACAGTAAAATATTGTATCCCAGTTAACTGTCCCCACCCTGATTGCATTTGTGTGACACATTTACTCATGATAACTTAACCATGGTTTACTCAATTATATTGGACTGTAAACAGATTACAAAGACTGGGTTTACACAGCACACTAAGCTCAGATATGGTTGGCTAGATTGTGGCTTGGTATGTTGTAGAAATTCAACCACTTTTTTTAGGCACACTCATTAAAGTGTGATAAAAAGACAGAGCCAGGGAAACAGCTACCCAATTACTTAAATATTAATATTCACATGGTCACCCCTATGGTACTATCATTCCCTCTCCTTCCCCCCACTTCCCCCTCCCACCCCTGCCTTCAGAGTGGCAAACTACTCAAGTTCTCCATTTAGCTGACTTCTGGAATAGCTACAGAGAACAATCCTGTGCTGCTGATTATTACAGGTAGAGAAATATGGAATATTTTAGACTTTCCTCAGATACATCTATAAAATACTAATTTTATTCAGTTCCAGAGGCTTCAGCACATCCTTTGGAATTTGGTTCATTGCTAGGAGAAAGGGAGAGGTTATCAGAAGGCACATATAGGTCAAAAGTGTGGGAAGGTGGCTGTCTTTTTTAGAATGCCTGATAATGTCTGTCACACCATATTTCCCATCTAGTAACAATGCTTCCAGCAGCTTCTCAGCTTGAAGCTAAGCACAAATCACCCATTTCCCTGCGCAACATATGCAGCAGAGGATGTTCATACTGTAGATGGACAACATGAAGATTAGACAATTTCTAATCAGCTTTACAACGCAGTTCTATGTCTACTTGTTTCAGCAGGTGGCGGCACCTAACCAACCTAGTCTTGCTGCAGAAATTGAGCAGGGTCAACCCTGGCTATACTCAGATGGGACAGTACCAGGGAATTCCAGGGCTGTGGACTAGACTGGGAAGTTGAAAAAATACCGCTGAAGAAGGCAATGGCAAACCATTTCTTACTTTTGCCAAGAAAAGTGCATGACCAGTAGCTGAACCCAATTAGATCTTTTAACCTTTTTGTTATACCTGTTCACATGGAAGTGAGTCTATGCTCAATGAAACTTACTTCCCAGCATTTAAGGAATCATGGCCTCTGAATAGGTCTGAACAGCATTCTGGTGATGCTATTCAATTTACTGTGATGCAGAGGTGAACTACAGAATGTGGTAAAGATAAAAATAGCTAATCTAACTAACCCAAAGCAGTCAGGTATTTTCTTCACAGGGGATACATCGCATAACTCAGCCCTTGCTGTTTGGCAAACCTAGTCTTTCAGCACCAATGAACCTTAGAAAGGATTGGGAACTGGAGGTTTATTCCTTTAAATAGATATGATAGGAAGTAATTGGAAGATATCTCCTGGAGGTTGCCTACATTGTCCAAATCCATGTTGTCCACTGAGCTTATCTGAAAAGTAATGCAGGACAGTGTAAACAAACATTTCACTTGGCATTCCAATAGTAAAGAATATATGTAGCTCAGCACTGAACTGTTGGGTACTTGGTGTTGTTTGAGCTTGGTTGTTTTCCTGTAGATGTTTCATTACCAGGCTAGGTAACATCATTAATGAAACTTCACTCTCCCATGCATTGATGTTGTTACCTAGGCTGCTAAAGAAATGTCTGCTGGAAAACAATGAAGCTCAAACAACATCAAAACCCAGCTTTACTTGGAGACTCAACAAGTGTCTTCCTCCCTCCATAAAAGAAGCTGCTTAAATTCATTCAGATGTAAAAGAGGATGAATTTTCCAGTGGTATGACATATTATGGTATGTCATCATGCAAATGACATACAAGTAGTCCTTGCTTAATGATGGTAATTGGGGCCGACAATTCCGTCGCGAAGTGACACGGTTATAAAGCACGACATCATGTGACCATGCTGACTTACAACAGCAGTTGCAGTAGTTGTGGTTGCCATTGTTAAGTGAATCCCACATGGTCATTAAGCGCAATGTCATGTGATCACTATTTGCAACCTCCTGTTGACTTCCCCACTGACTTTGTTGGAAGCCAGCAGCAAAGGTCAAAAATGGTGATCACATGACAGCAGGATGCTGTGACAGCCACAACCATGAGGAACAGTCATATGTCTCCTTGTTCAGCACCATGGTAATTTTGAACAGTCACTGAACAAGTAGTTGTTAAATGAGGACTACCTGTAGTTATACAATGACAAAATGAACATCTGATGCAGGTATGTAAGTTGCATCAATTACAGTACACACTCATGTCATGATGCATGGGTTATCATTTGTCCTCCTGACCCCCCCCCTTTCCCCCCAGACCTCTATGTGACTATGAATATGGAGAATTCTGCAAATTCTAATAAAGCAATTTGGAAGATATTAAACTGGAGAAATCTGGTTTAGCTATTATATTCCAGACCATTTCTGCTTCCCTCTGACAAACCACAAAGACACAGATACTCATGCCCCCCATACATGTCTATCCTGGTTATAATCTATAGGAAATATTGAGATGTTTTTATTATCTCAACTGTAGAAGAACCTGAGGCTACAATATTTTCGTTCTTGCAGAGTTCAGCTATTTTCCTCATAGGTAAATAACTAGATTTTTTACAGAGAAAGGTAGAAGGGCTCAAAGCCATCTAAAAAGAGGTTTCTGTACTGAAAGCATGGAATCCTACAGTCAGCTAAAAAAATGAGGACACATTTGCATTGGAAATATGTAAATAAATTCAGCCTCTAAGCAATCTATAGAAGAGATATATGGATTGTTTTGCTATAAAACAGTGTAACTTTCAGCACTGTGACAAATTGTCCTTAACTCATCTTGCCTTAAAGGAAAAGGCTTCAGAGCTGCTAAAAAGCATGTTGTGTGCAGTGTTGTTTTCTTTCTTTAAATCAGTGTTTTGTCAGCTTCACAGACATGATCTGAAAATAGTTTTGTCTCTTAACTTGATCACTGATTTTCGTAAGTGCCACCCTAAGGAATGCATGAGCAATTTTGAAAAAGCAAGCATTGAAGTGATGTATAAGACTGTTCAAAAAAGCAAGGAACAGGAATGATTGTAGTATAGTATAGTTTATTATTGATTAGCCATTAGGCCATATCAAAGTACAGGAATGATTGTACTTGGAGGAGATATTTGCCCTGATTTAAAAGGGGCTATTGATACAAGCTCCAACCTTAAAGACTTGCAGTAAAATTATCAAGCCCATCTGAAACACCCTTTAATTGTAGTCAAACTGTGGTCTTCTGGACTTATAAAAGCAGTACTTAAGAGGTCTATCACAAAAAGCAAAGGTGCTTTATTTGCCCCTATCTTTAAACAGTACGAGGGACGCGGTGGCGCTGCGGGTTAAACCGCTGAGCTGCCGATCGGAAGTTCAGCGGTTCGAAACCGCGCGGCGGGGTGAGCTCCCGTTGCTCGTCCCAGCTCCTGCTCACCTAGCAGTTCGAAAACATGCAAATGTGAGTAGATCAATAGGTACCGCTTCGGCGGGAAGGTAACGGCGTTCCGTGTCGTCATGCTGGCCACATGACCCGGAAGTGTCTACGGACAACGCTGGCTCTAAGGCTTAGAAACGGAGATGAGCACCGCCCCCTAGAGTCGGATTCGACTGGACTTTACGTCAAGGGAAACCTTTACCTTTACCTTAAACAGTACAGCAGTAAGTGGCTCAACTCCAGGTCAGATAATTGGTGATAGAAGACATCATTTATTTGGAAGAAGGCAGCTAATTGGACTTAGTTTTTCCCACTTTCCACACAAAGATTGGCATTCTCATCTCACTGGAGTTCATATTTGCCTGCTGGCCTCTATTGCCATGAGAACAGTTCCAAGATATGTGTGTGCCTTTGTGTGCTTGTATTCAGGCAACATAGAAGGTAACAATGCAGAAATACGTAAAGGACTTAATGTCTGGTGCAGAGTGGCAGGAGCTTGCCAGGAGAATAAGGAAGCTTATTTGGGTGTCAAGGATCAGATTTCACAAGTCTGCAATTGGCAGAAGTCAGAAGCAGAAGAAATATGACCCTTGCAAAGCTAACATAAATAAAGATTAAGGGAAGCAGTAAGAGGCTGCTGGGAGACAGCTTGGAGTCAGTACAAAAATCATGGCTGGAACCTCTAGAAGGGAGGAGGTCTGTCCCAAATGGTACAGAGGCAAGAAATGATACTCAGAGGAGCCAGGAAAGATATAAAAGGCTGTGGACCTGGGAGTGCAAAGCCAGATGCACCCAAACTCATGCACAGGGGAGAAAGGGGAGGAACAGAAATTGTTGAGCTTGGGAGGCTTGGCTAGGAAAAGAGGAAAGGGAAGAGGTTTAATTTACTAAGGGGCAACCTAAGGAGATAAAGGGAATATGAGACATAGCTCTAAGTTAGTGTTTCTCACCTCCACCACTTTAAGATGTGTGCACCAACTCCCACAATTCCCCAGCCAGCTCTAAGTTAAGAGAGAGAGAGAGAGACTATTTGTGAATAAGTAGGAGACAAAAGGGAAAAATGCACAACGCTTGTTTTCCTATAGTAGGTGGGATTCTACTTTCTGCAGCTAACACAGAGAGAGGGGCATCCTGGGAGAGCAAAGGATTCAAGGTTTTGGCTGCCAGGGTGGCCAGTGCAGATAGAGATAGGCTGGCGGTTGCATCCGTGACTAAATTTCCCGGTGGGAAAATTACTCACGATGGGCAGGATTGAAACTTGGAAGGGCAAAAGGGAAGTGAATTGGATTCCAATGGGTTAGTTGGAAAGAAGTGCAGAACAGAAGTGGCCATGAAGAAAAAAGTGAAGAAAAGTGCTACGGGTGGCTTCTGTAGAGGCAGCTATTGCTATCAACATTTTTGTAAGGAAGGGGAAAAATCTGGAGTGGTTTAGAAATATACTGCCCCTTAAGGAGACTGCTCAGTTTATTGAGTATGAACTACTTGCTCTGAGTAAGCCTCTCTACATGATACAAGAAGATTCATCACACTGAGTTCAACAGCCTCTTGCTGTTTATGGTTTTTCTTGTACCTGCATGATACTGTCTATATATCTACATGCTGATGGATTTTCTAATCCACGTATTTATTTAAAGCCTCATAGAGCCTTTTATGGAAGAAGGAGCCCTCTCCCATAAAATGGATTGGCTGATTAAAACACCCAAATTTCCACACAAGCATTTCTTGTAATGTTCTATGTTAATTCAAATAGAAAACTTACTGTTAATACTTCCTCATATCTTTGGGGAAGATGCCCCCGGTGTTTGTTACCGGTGGCGTGTTCCGGCCCTCCGAGTTCAGACCTGGGCCCTGGACAGCAGATCCTTGAGGGCCCTGGTCTCCGGCTGCTGCTGCTTAATGCCAGGTCAGTTAACAACAAAGGCCCCCTCATATGCTATTTGATCGCAGAGGAGGGGGCAGACCTGGCGTGTATCACTGAAACCTGGCTGGGCTCAGAAGTGGGGGTAGCCCTTTTGGAAATGTGCCCAGCCAGGTTTCGGTGTGGCACCAGCTGAGATACCAGGGTAGGGGAGGAGGGGTGGCTGTTTTCATCCGAGAGTCTCTTGTGGCCTTCAGGGGCCCTGCCCCACAAGTTGCCGGGTGTGAGACCCTGTTCTTCAAGTTGGGTTCCCGAGAACAGTTGGGAGTATTACTACTGTACCAGCCTCCCTGCTGCGTAGCAACCTCCCTGCCTGAACTGCTGGAGGCCATCTCAGGGCTGGTGGTGGAGTTCCCCAAACTTATGGTTCTGGGGGACTTCAATCTGCCTTCCCTGGGGTGTGCCTCGGAGGCAGCTCGGGAGTTCATGGCTACCATGGCAGCCATGGGCCTGTCCCAGATCATTCGGGACCTGACTCAAGACAGTGGTCTCACTCTGGACTTGGTCTTCTTGTGGGAGCAGTGGCAACGTGATCTGAGGGGAGAGCTGCATCTATCCCCATTGTCATGGTCAGATCATGCCCTGGTGGCCCTGAGATTCTCTTATGCCATTCCCCTCTGCAGGGAGGCAGGACCCATTCGATTGGTCCACCCCCGGCGACTGATGGACCCAGTGAGGTTTCAGAGGGAGCTGGGGGAGGTGCCCAGGGATCTGCTGCACTGTCCAGCGGAGGCCCTGGCTGCTGCCTGGAACAGGGAAGTGGCCGGGGCCTTGGACAGGATCGCACCTGTGCGGCCTCTCTTGCCTCATCCAACCCGACACTCCCCGTGGTTCACGGAGGAGCTGAGAGTTTTGAAGAGGCTTAAGAGATGCCTAGAGCGCCGCTGGAGGAAGACGAAGATCAAATCCGACCAAACACAAGCTAGGGGTGCTATTAAGGCCTACCCTGTGGTGGTAAGAGCGGCGAAACGGCAGTATTTCTCCACTCTTATTGCATCCGCAGATTGCTGTCTGACGGTCCTGTTTAAGATCACACGTACCCTTTTGGGGAAGGTGGGCCCAGTGACCCACCTACAGGGCTGTGCGGAAGAGTTTTCTGAGCATCTGCAGGATAAAATCACTCGGATCTGGTCTAAGTTGGACTCCATGCATGAAGCAGTGTCTGTGGAGATACCGAGGGAACGTTTTAGCCTTGTTATCTGGGAGCAGTTTGATCTGGTTAGACCTAAGGAAGTGGACAGGATCCTCCGGATTGTGAATGCCACCACCTGTTATTTAGATCCATGCCCCTCCTGGCTGGTTAAGGCAGCTCGGGAGGTGACGTGTGGTTGGGTCCAAGCGGTGGTAAATACATCCTTGAGTGAGGGGGTGTTCCCGGTCACCTTTAAGGAGGCACTGGTGTGCCCCCTCCTCAAGAAGCCATCTTTGGACCCAACTGTGCTGGAAATTTTCGTCCAGTCTCCCACCTCCCCTTTTTAAGGAAGGTGGTTGAGAAGGTGGTGGAGCTGCAGCTCCAGAGGGTCCTGGAGGAAACGGATTATCTGGACCCCTTTCAGTCAGGTTTCAGGCCAGGATATGGGACAGAAACTGCATTGGTCGCACTTATGGATGATCTCTGGTGGTGCATCCATCCTTGCTCTCCTTGACCTCTCAGCAGCTTTCGATACCATCAACCATGGTATCCTTTTGGGACGGCTCAGGGAGTTGTGGGTGGGTGGCGTAGTTCTGTGCTGGTTCACCCCCTTCCTCCAGGGCCGGTCCCAGTCAGTGGTGATAGGAAAGGAGAGATTCGACCCTCAACCCCTCCATTGTGGGGTGCCGCAGGGTTCGGTTCTCTCTCCTCTCTTGTTTAACATCTACATGAAACCACTGGGTGAGATCATCCGTCTCGTGGGTTGATGGGGCTTCATCTTCTGGGAAACTGTCATCTTTAGTTCTGGATGGGGTGGCACTGCCCCAGACAGACTCAGTGCGTAATCTGGGGGTTCTCCTGGACTCACGACTCCCACTCAAAGAGCAGGTGGCAGCTGTGGCCAGGAGGGCCTTTGCACAACTTCGGGTTGTGCGCCAGTTACGCCCATTCCTGGATCGTGAAGCCCTCTGAACAGTCACTCATGCCCTGGTTATCTCCCATATAGACTACTGCAATGCAGTCTACATGGGGCTACCCCTGAAGAGTATCTGGAAGCTTCAGCTGGTCCAAAATGCAGCCGCACGTGCTATTTTTGGTGCACCTAGGTGGGCACATATAACACCGTTGCTGAGTGAGCTGCACTGGGTGCCAGTTTGCTTCTGGGTCTAATTCAAGGTGTTGTTATTACCTTTAAAGCCCTACATGGCATGGGGCCAGGTTACCTGAGGGACCGTCTCATCCCCATTACATCGGCCCACCCCACCCGATCATCCAGAAAGGGCATGTTACGGACCCCATCTGTAAGAGAATTCCATCTGGCGGGGTCCAGGAAGCGGGCCTTCTCTGTGGTGGCCCCCACTCTCTGGAATATCTTGCCCCCGGAGGTGAGGCAGGCCCCTTCTCTCCTGACCTTCCGGAAGGCCCTGAAGACCTGGTTTTGCCATCTCGCCTGGGGCAGGAAAGTGAATAGCCATTCTTGGGGATGGCTCACACCCTAGAGTCCCTCCCACCAGCCTGGATTTTACATTTCTCTTGGATTTTATTTTTTTTATTGTGTTTTATTATAATTGTTTTATGTGATTTTAATGTTTATGTTTTATGTGGGATTTTATTGTAAACCGCCCAGAGTCCCTCTTCTGGGGGAGATGGGTGGTGGCTAAATATCAGTAATAAATAAATAAATAAATAAATAAATAAATAAGTAAGTAAGTAAGTAAAGTGATCATGCTCAGAATAATAAAATATAATCTCCCTCATTTTAATGACTGCTCATACCAATCCATGGCAGCCCCCATCATGCAGAATGCTTCCCCTGAGGGTCCAGCTTTTACCACTGTTGTACAAAGCTTCCAAGATAGAATTATTCCCCAGGACATTCTAATGTTAGTGTCACCTTGGTTAGATGGAGTTAGTGCCAATATGGTCTTATGGATCTTATTTGTGTATGTTTTTATTGCATTTTCTTTTAATTGTAATTTTGTTATACAGTTTTATGCAATTATGACTACTACATTGTAAACCATCAAGAATCAGTGATGTATAAGCGATATATAAATAACTACACAAGCTGTAGTTGATTAAAATACATCAGGGTTTGCATGAATTGAGTGTGCATCTTGCTAATTCCAGCAAATACCTATTAGCTAGACTGGAATAATGAAAGATGATGAAATATTGGTGTGTTCTAATGCTTGATGCAAATACAGCACAATCAGCTATTGGTCTTTTAGGAAAAAAAAAAAAACTTTCCATTCTGATGCATCAGTTGTGTGGGCTTTAGTATTGTAATAAATTTCTTTTAAACTTAATTGTTATTTTTCTGCTCCTTTATATTTGAATGGCAGAATCCCATTCCTAGGGGCCATGAACAACAGATTTAGAAATAAAAATATAAAAATCTCAAGTTCTTGGTTTTTTCCCCCCTAGTTCTTCCTCCCAATGATTCATTTCAAATCAATCACAGTATGGCTCTAGTAATTTCAGTGGACTGCTTCACAAGTTATGATTTAATATAATGTGAAAACTTTTTGGAAGGTAGTGATAAAAGAAAGAAGAGGGCATCAGGAATGTCCAAGACATATGGCAGTGTAACTGAAAATATACATAGCCCTCGATCAGCCTGTTGGAGCCAAAATTGCCTGCAACACGTGCAAGATTCATTATCTGAATAAAGACAAAAGTGATGGGCATTGCACTTGATTCAAAAGCAATTTTATATTGAAACATCACAGAATTTCTTCTCACTGGCCATTGTACTTTCTCAATTAATCCCAGATGGAAAGCATTTCCATCTGACAAAGTAAAGCTGCTGCCACTGTCTCAAATAGCTGATTTAGAGACAGGGGAAAGGAAACAAATGGTTATTTCAGAATTCAGCACCATTATGACAGTATATCTCCCTACATGCAAACAGTATCTTAATCCTGAAGGCTTAATCACAAAAGGGGCTACCTTCTTTGTTATTCTGTAAGAATAATAAAAGTGGTTTTTTCCCCCTAACTTTTCCATGATTAGTTCCCTCCAAACTGATCATCTGGATAAGAAGTCATCTGGATAATCTAAGTAAATTCAGAAGCATCGGATTCAGATTGATGATCTAAAGTGATTCAGTTTGGGCATATGATTTGATTCAGAGATGTGATCAAACAGCCTTTGAATCATCTCTGAATTAAATATTCAGATACCCCTATTTTATTTAATTTCCATAGTTTTTACTGTGCCAGAAAAAAATACCTGTTGGTGTTTCATATATGAGAATTTATACCTCTTCATGGCCTTTGAGCTCCTGTGCTTTTAACCTGAACTCTTCCTGTTTGTACATTCATTCCATTTCAGCTCTTTGTTTGCCCTTCAAATAGCATGAGAAAGTGCCACCAGACACACAGAGGCTTACAAAGAAAGGTGTATCAGATAGAGTTGCAGATCCTCCAGTGCCAATTTGGCATTAGATTACTTCAGATCTGATAATCTGATTTCTCATCTTATTGCTTTATTTTCTTTTAAACTGGTGAAATTAGACAATTAACAGTTGCTGCTCTAACAACAACCTTCTGGCAAGTATCAAAGATATAATTAGTGGAACCTCACCCCATTGCACTCTTTCACCACTCCATTTTTTTTTCTTACTATACTTGATCTTAGCCAAAAGGCCGAGAAGTGTTTTTTTTTCTTTTCCTTCCTGTTAAATAGCATTTTAGCAAAGTGTATAAATAGCTATCTGATCAATAGAAATAATTCCTCCATTGTGGCATATGTTTAAGAAAGCCAGTAGTGGATAGCACCTGAATTCAAAGATGGTTCATGTCAGGTGCCTACCATTGCCAAACTGTTTTCTGATCTCTGTCACCTTAAGCCATCTCCATGCAATTTCTAAGGATCCAAGTAGCCTATGCTAATTTAAAAATACTAAAGCAGAAAATATGTTTTATTTCTGTGTTCAAATTCTGGGCAAAACGTCTTCAAGCTTTTCTCAGGAAGTCATGTTAAATAGCTTGGATATATAATAGCTAAGGCATTGCAAAGATTAAAACAGTTGAGAATTCTGTTTCTGAATTACCAGCTCAGGTTCAGCAAGGGGAGTAACTGCAAAGTGGGCAACACACCACTAATTTTTGAAATGCATCTCCTGCAAGGACATAAAACATGTAGGGATAAGAAAAGATGTCCTCATATTATTTCATGAATAAGAGATCTAATCTGATAAAATCATTTCATTAATGCTCACACAGGCACAAATTGAAAACACAGCAGAGCAGATGGCTTTAAGATCTTGATGGGTGTTTTCATTTCAGCAGCTAATTATTTAGCTGCTGTGGATTAAACCAAACACTAACTGCAAATCTAATAGCCTTAGTCTTAAAAATTGCACTTGCTCATCAAAACACTTCATGTCTTGCATTTAGAAGTGTTATTTGCCAACATAAAGAAAAGCAACACTGGCAGAATGCAATTACTCAACTTAAAGGAAATACACATATATTTGGACATCCTCCTCCTTTCACTTGTCAGCCACAGGAGTTAACATTAAAATGAAACAGTACCACTGGAAGCTGATGACAAAAGAAAATCAACCCTGTGACTTGGAAATGAAAAATATGCGTGCCCTGATCAGCACCCCCAACCCCCTCCAAACTCCTGCATATGTGGAGGTTCTCAGTTTATTTTTCTAACTACTGGATCTGCAGAGTTGTCTTTTCTTTTTTGATATGGACAAGGAAATTGAATTATCTGGTTATTGTAGGATAAGCCATATATTCTTTCTCATTGCACACAATAACTTTGCCTTGTCTGGACCCTATGATAGACACATATATTTTGAGGTTCTTAGGTAACTGGTAAGAGGCAACTTATGGCCTGCCAGAGGTGGCTGAAATACAACTCCCAACATTCCTCATTACTGGACACGCTTCCTGGGAGTTGTACTTTAGCAACATCTGGCACGCCATAAGTTGCCTACCCCTATAATAACCTTCCTTGTCATTTCAAAAATGCAGACATAATAATTTATGTAATTTGGAAGAAATCCAGAATCAAATGCGTTCATTTTAGGAGAGGAACATATGTCAGTAGCTTTGGAAAACCACGAATGCTACTGTAAATCTTTAGTTGAGACATTATGACGTTTCGGCTGAAGTTGTGCTATAAGAGAAGCATAAATGAGTTGCACCTCTTGGGGCCTTTTCCCACTGCCGAGTTGGTGTTATCCACTTATCTTTGAGTTGGCAAAAAACTATACTGGCATAAAACTGGCTGACCCCACTGTGACCCCTGTCCTGTTTTTATTGCCTTGGTTTCAAGTCACTGCAGTGACCTGACATTCCTTTGAGTTAATGGGTGACAAAGCCTAACAGGGTTTATTATTTATTTATTATTCAAATTTCTATCACCGCCCATCTCCCCCCAAAAAGGGAGACTCTGGGTGGTTTATACACTCTGAGGCTGTCTTTGGACAGTGTCAGAATAAGGAGGAAAATTCTAAATTAATACTTGTATAGCTAAGGATGATTTAAGTCTGTTTCACCCACAGGATAGGGATGAGATTTAGAGAATTCAGCGATTTGTGCCATGGTTAGGTACACATGGAGAAAGGCCCTTGGTCAAGCTGACCCATTATTCCTGAATGACAAATTGAGTTCTCCTTGTACTATAATGAAATAAATATCACTGTACATACTAAAGCTAGAACAGAGGGCATATTTTTGCAGGTTATCTGTGGTGAGGATATTGTGACTGCACAGGTAGATTTGATATACTCAGGGATGCACTTCCTTTACACAGGGCCGGCTCCTTGTGGAAATATATTTTTTTAATTAAATAAATTTATATAGCTGCCCATCTACCCAGAGGAACTTTTAAAAAGATCTAGCTTTTAAATATTCTATGTGTTACAAATGCTTTCGTGCCACTTCAATCAAGGGGACCTAAGCAGCTTACAAAAGCTTTAGAGTAATTATATATATCACAAACGAAATCAATAGCAACAATAGCAATAAAACAGTAAGAAGTAGCACCTACTTGCATCCCAGATGCAAACTTCACAGACTCTTCAATCCCCAAATGCCCACTTAGACATCCAGGTGTTAATAAGCTTTCTGCCTGTTAACAAGGATGCGGGCAATGATGGTGGTTAACTGATTTCACAGGAGAGGAGCTCTGGCACAGAATGGTCCCCCCACAGCAGTTCATGGAGAGTGGGACTCTCAGTATGTCCTGTCTACTAGCATTGCTTGGGTGGGCACATTCTTGGAGCAAGCCATCTCACGGACTCCCTGGTCCCAAGCCATGTAGAACGTTGCAAGATTATTATTAGCACCTTGAATTGCACCCATAAACAAACTGGCAAACAATGCAGACCCTGTAGTACTGAGGTTACATGACAATATCAGGGCATTCTCATTACTCCACAGAAAGTTGCCTTTTTTACCAGCTGAGGTTTCTTGGTGGTCTTCAAGGGCATGTCCCCTGTAGAGTTACAATACTCCAATCAAGACATAACAAGGCATGAGCGAATGGACTGGGAACAGCTGTAATGATACACTAGTCAAAGGTAATCAAAGGCAGTCCTTGACACAAACAGCTTCCATGGGCTGTTTTAGCAAGAGCTGTGAGACTAAGAGAACCCTCAGATTATGGATCAGTTTATTCTGTGGGCACAAAACCCCATCTAGAGTTAATGTCAGTCAGCTTCTGAAATAATAACCATTCCTTCTTTTGGGGGTTAAGTCTCATTGTGTTTCTACACATCCAGGCCCTTACAGCCTCCAGACACTGAGTCAAGACTTCTACCATTACTCTTGTTTGTTTGGGGTAGAGATGTACAACTGGGCATCATCTGCTCACTGATATATCATAGCCCAGCCACTGAATAATATCTCCCAATGGCTTCATGTAGATATCAAATAAAGAATTACGTTTTTTAATTAATTGTTTTTGCCTTCTTTTTTTTTTCAGAGGATTGCTTGCTTGACCTTGCCAAAACCATTGCTGCTTCATTAAGTACTAATTCCTTGTAAACTACAGGAAATGACACTCATTAATTTTATGGCGTGGTAAATAAATATTAGGCCAGTTGTACTGACAAAAGGTTCCATTCAGCAATGCACAAGTTCTGAACAGCAGTTTGAAAAACTTTAGGCTATCGATTCATAAATCCTCCAAGGGAACTGAGAGTTGCTTTCCTTTGCTCCATGCCTTACACTTATTCCCAGGCTGTTATTTTAAATCCACCAGTTTGCAAAGTATTTCACTTTAGCTCTGTTTTATTGTACATTTCGGATACCTTCAGATTTCCATGAACTCCTCAAAGAATGAAAAAAAAATTGTCCATGATTCAAGGAAGAAAATTTAACCATTGAAGGTGGATTGGCTAGTAGTGCCTATTCTAAGCCAAGGCATGTCTGACTTCTCATCGTGTATGATCTATGGACCATCTGCAGATGATATATATAGTGTTTTGGAATCCATCTTGTTAATATGTTTTCTACTACAGATTAAGGTTACTATGGTAACTAATCATTTTGTCCGGGTGAAGAGGTTGAATTTAATTGTCCTCTTTTCGGATGTTAATTTTTGCACCTGGGGGGAAAGAACTTGCCTGGACTTGTTTTAGTTTCTGTTTCCCTTCTGTGTAGGCATGTAGAGAGTTAAGCAGCTCTCACTGAGAGCCTGTAAGAATGCAGAAGCTTTTAAATATGTTTGCTTTCTGTAAATAAAAAAATATTTTTATAGAAATGCCTGGTGTGTGACTTTTCTGATCTCTCCTGGGCCAAAGGCTTTCTAGCACTCTGCCAACACATCTTGTGTTTTGAAAAGTGGTCTGCCTAAAGAATGGTCCTACTGCAATTTATTATTATTGTTGTCTGTGTTGTATACAACAGTTGTCCAGTGGCAACGGAGAATATGTGACCTCTTTTCTCTAGCATACTTTTCTATTTGAAGCTCATCAGCCTGAAATATTGGTGTAATGTACTTCAACATGTTGAATATTATTTTCAAGCAGCCTTTAAAGATACTGTTTCAATGTTGATAGTTATATCTTTTATATTCTTTAATTACACAAGACACAAGATCATCACTGTCTGAAACAAATGTATGCAGTTACAAATGAGAGCTCCTGGGTTGGCTGAAATAGTTTTGTTTCATTTTTCTCCTTAAAAGTGGTTTCAGAAAATATAATAGCATCCTCAGGGAAAAAAAAAGAGTTACTGCAGTTGACATAAAACACATCTGCCCTTATTTACTTCCTCACCTCCGCAGTTTATCTTTCAGGGAGCTTGTTGCCATCAGAAGACATTCAGCTACATTCTCTGAAATGAAAGGGCATCCAACTAGAAAACTGCTAAGCAACTTTCTGGGTGCTTTCTCCAAAGCTACAGGATCACTCTCTCCAGGATATTTATACTATCCAGCTTGGTGCCCATGGCATTTTGATGGTTATCCATTTTGCAGTATAATTAATTTACATTAAAACCCAGAATCTTGAAATTACAATGCCAGGTACATGTTTAATATCTGATGTCAAGAATTAGACTGAAATGCCACACTTCATGCAGCCAAGACAGATTTGCCTGATTCCCTTGTGCTTACTGCAGCTGCATTCATGGCTTCATTTTTTGCTGTCAGAATTACACGTACATTCAGTAGGAAAGACAGAGCAACAGAGCAAGGTGCCAGCTTGAGCTGTGAAACAGAACTTTGAGCAATGACTCATTGGTTGAGTTCATACATTTCTCAGCATCACACTCAGGTTTGCCACTGAGTGTCAGCACAGTAGAGTTGCAGCCAGCCATGACTGATCCACACATCTACAAAACTGTTTTGAATCCATGTGTTACATTTGTAGTGTATGTTTAAAAATGCACAACCAGAGGAGATGTGCTGCCCTAGAAAAGAGCTCCACCAATTTTGTAATATTTTAGAAATCTTGATTTTAGGAGATGCACATCACAGGACAGGCCACTTCATAGTGGATCTGGGCTGGTTCCCAGTTTTGGAGAGTTGCTTGGCCACATGCATTTGGTGTAGTCATCAATGTTTTCTCCCTTGGCCATGTATAGAACACATGTGAAAAGGGGGCAAGGTTCCAACTGTGTGGAGATGCAGCTGCCATTCTGATATTTTGACCCCCTCTGTGGATGCCTGTGAGCCTAGTGGTATCTTAGGAGCTTCCTCCAGGAGTCTGGTAGCAAAATAAGCGGTGAAGTCCCCAAACCCAGCAGGGCTGCCTCACCATATTTGGAAGAATGTGACATAACACACATCACCATGAAACAAGCTCCTTTGATAGGAACACAGTTTGATCAGGTGGGTCTCCTAAGGAAACCCCCCCCCCCACACACACACACCTTGGAAAGAGGTTGATCACCTTTTCTGGCCAACCCTCCCCTTCCCAGTGGTGCAGAAAGATCAGCAGTTGCCCAAGAGTGCTAAAATGTGCAACTCAGTCCTATTACACTGGCCCTTTCCCCCCAACTAATCCTTTCTTAAGGTGTCCTCTTACCTTGCAGCTCAGAGTGAGGATGAAGAGAAATAAAGCGCCTGGAAAGGATCCCTTCTTAGGTAAGGATCCAGCTCCCACAAAGGCATTTCTCAGACAGGCGTAATTGTCTCCAAAGCAGGCACCGTTGGCGACCTGCTCCCTTTGTCCCCACTGAGACCTTCTGCGCCAGAACCAGACCAAACTCTCGCTGATTTGTAGGTTTGGAAGAAGTGATCTGATTCTGCGTCCCGATTCTCCCCGCTTCTGGTCTCCAGCACGCCGCGCACTCTTGTCTCCTCCTTTCTCACCCAGACCGGCTAGCCCGGGGCAAGGAAAGGCCCTTCCCTTCTTAAGACCCCGGCGCAGGCCCAGCCTCAAAGAATCGAGGCAAATAGATTCAGACCCGGGCGGAGGGGTGGGGGGGAGCTAACGGGATGGGGGTCCTCCGATCTCGCCATTACCTGCCTAGATTCCGGGGCGCCCCCTCAGCAAAGTAGCATCTCCGGGAAGAGGGGGACGAGATCGCGCCCACCCACCGCGGCAGGCTCGCTGGCGAACAGCTGCCCCCTTCGCACCGGAACCTTTGGCAGCCCGGCGGCGGGGGAGGCGGCGATCCCTTGCAGCTTGTGGCGCCGCCGCTCGGCTGCTCCCCTCCAACCTGGCCGTGACGCAAGCAGAGCTTACTTAAACGCGGAGGGGAGGCAGGCAGTGAGACACGGAAGGCGACCGCCGCCTAAGCTGGCTCCCCGGAGCCGCCGCCCTGCCTTCCAAGCAGCCCGCCCCCCGGGGTCGGGGCCTCGATCCGCAGGACAGGAGGCCCGGCCCGGGCTGGTGCTTCTCGGCCGCTCTGGTGCTGCCGGATGAACCGCGATGGGGGAATGGACCATCCTAGAGAGACTCCTCGAAGCCGCTGTCCAGCAGCACTCCACTATGATAGGGAGGTAAGCCCGATCCAGCGGCTCGCCGGCCCGCCCGCCAATCTGGGCTCCCCTTCCCCTTCCCTTCCCGTCTCCAGAGTCCCGTTCGCCCGCTTGACCCGCTGATTTTCAGCACAGCTGCGGCGGAGGCTGTCAAATAACCTCGGAAGAGCCTGCGCTCTTATGGGCTAACCTTTCCCCAATTCCAAAAGCAGGAATCTGGAAGCCAGTCTCCAAGGGATCGTTCTTACAAGGAAGGGAGCTGCAGGGCTGCAACTTGAACGGGACACCTGGACTGACACCCTCCCCCCACTCCCAGCCCATTCCTTTCTTTGTCCTCAAATATTTCTTCAATAAACTTGCTGCTGCCCAGGATTGGTGTCTCCCACTTCTCACATGCCTTTATTTCTGTGCTTTATTGCAGAGTTTGGGGAGTCTTTTAAGTTCTATGCAATCTACTCCTCAGTTCCTACTCCCATTGACACACTCATAAACAAACATTCCTGAATTAATATTTAATGAAACAATATATAAATATGGATGGGATATGCTTTTAGGTAGCTTTATTTATTTTTAAGTCCCAAGAGTAATCTCTAATCTAGCCGATTGCAGTGTGCAAAACAAAACAAACAAGGTTAAAATAAGGGCAAGCGGCCTCCTTGCCTCTGATTTGCCTCTCTTCTCAATTACAATTTGCAGTGGTTGATCAATATACTACATACCATAGGAAAATGGGAGATGCAATGCTGGTTTTTATTTCTTCTTTTTAAATTATCAACTTCTGTTGTAATGCAGCAAAGACTCAGAAAGGGGAATGTGGGAGAAAGTGCTTCTCAAGTAACTGTTGTTATAGATCTTATCCTTTACTAGCAGAACTAAGATTCGTGTACTCCTATGCACTAAGGAAGTATTTCTTTCCTACTTGCTGTAAATGTCCCTAGGGAGAAGTGCATTGTTTCATAAAATCAAACCATTCAACAAAAGCTTAGAAGTTCTCTGTGGCTGAGGGCCATACACATTCAGTACTGGACAGCTCCACTTAACTGCAATAAATACAGCCAGGGAAGAAGCATTCCCTAGTTCATTCAACTCAAAAAAGTAGGAACTGCCATGGGCTAATGATTTTGAATAAATGTCTATATCATATTAATAACTTTAAAAGTGCCCAAAGAAGCATTACAAAAAGCAGATCTAAACAATAGAAACAATGATAATAAATGCATCAATGATCATAGCATTAAGGTTAGGTCCTAAAAGGTTATTTATTTATTCATTAGATATATACCCAACCTTTTCTCCAGAAACTGAAAGCAGTGTACATAGCATCCTCCCCTCCATCTTTTCCACATAAGAACAACTGCTGTGAGATACGCTGGGATGGGTGTAACTGGCTCCAAACCATCTTCTGAGCTTTCATGGCTGAGGGTCTCCTTGGTCCTCAATTAATATATCACAACATAGAAAGTGACCAATGAATTCTGTGGGTTTTTTTAAAAAAATCCACTCCAACCCTATAAATGTGCATTCACCCAACCTTTGTTTTATAGGATTCTGCTGACCGTGGTGGTGATCTTCAGGATTCTTATTGTGGCGATTGTAGGTGAAACCGTGTATGATGATGAGCAGACTATGTTTGTGTGCAACACCTTGCAGCCAGGCTGCAACCAGGCATGTTATGACCAAGCATTTCCTATTTCTCACATTAGATACTGGGTATTTCAGATCATCATGGTGTGCACTCCTAGCCTCTGTTTTATAACATACTCAGTTCATCAGTCTGCCAAGCAGAGGGAAATGAGGTATTCCACTGTTTTCCTCACCCTGGATCGAGATCAGGACTCCGTGAAGCAGGATGACAGTAAGAAAATCAAGAACACCATTGTCAATGGGGTGCTGCAAAACACTGAAAACTCTACCAAGGAGGCAGAACCTGATTGCTTGGAAGTGAAGGAAATTCCCAATCCAGCCATAAGAACCTCAAAGTCAAAGATGAGGCGCCAAGAAGGCATCTCTAGATTTTATATCATTCAGGTGGTCTTCAGAAATGCCCTGGAGATTGGGTTTCTAGTTGGACAATATTTTCTGTATGGATTCAATGTCCCTTCCATGTATGAATGTGACAGGTATCCTTGCATTAAGGAAGTGGAGTGCTATGTCTCCAGGCCCACTGAGAAGACAGTTTTCTTGGTCTTCATGTTTGCTGTGAGTGGCATTTGTGTGGTGCTCAACTTAGCTGAACTGAACCACTTAGGCTGGAGAAAGATCAAAATGGCTGTGAGGGGAGCGCAAGCAAAACGGAAATCGATATATGAAATCAGGAACAAGGACCTGCCACGCATGAGTGTGCCTAACTTTGGCAGGACTCAGTCTAGTGACTCTGCTTATGTGTGAGACTGGCAGAACCAGAATGCTTTCTGGGTATCTTGGCCATCAACCATTTGAGTTAGGGAAGGAACATTGCTTAAACAGCTGTTTCCTACAACCACCAAGAAAGCCGTTAAAGTACTCTCTGTGCACTTTCTAGACCAGATTCAAACCTGAGTGCTCATAATAACAATAATAATGATAATTGTAAAATATGGATAAAGACATAGTTGATCAACACCTTCAATCTGGCCTTACAGCTCCATTACTTCTCCCCTCTCCTCCCCCCACGATCCAATGCTATTTGTTGAAGAGCACAGTCTTTTGGCCATGATTAGTATGAGTCCATTTGTCTGACTGATGGAAAACATGCCCAGAACGTTATTGTCAAAAGGGAAGGATGATGGGAAGCCATTGTTCCAATATAGAAATGCAAGCATTTCTATAAAATCTGGGGTGAGGCAGGGGGAAGGGAGAGATTTCTGTTACCCAAGCACAGGACTACAAAACTGCCAGTACTGATCACCCCTATCCTCATCTCATGGGTACCTGACATTACACCCTCTTTCAGCATCATACAGTTAAATACTGTGTATGCTTCACTATTTTTTTCTATCATCATTTTTGGTACAGAAATTAACAATTAACACACTGAGGTAAATATAATCTTAATTGTCATACTGCTAATTTTGGCCCACCAAATTTATGAATGAATGAATAAATAAATACATTTTTTAAAAATCAAAGTTCCATACTATGTGCATAAGAAAGATGTGGTGATTTAAAATTCAGCTAGTTGAAGTAATTACCTGGATTTTAAGAATACATATACCAAAGTTGTGGAAGGGATCACTAACTGTGAAACAAAACAAAACAAAAACCTCTTTGCCCTTAGTACTATAAGTGCCATACTTGAAGTTCAAACACTGAATTGAGTATTTAGTCAAAGGGTTGGCTAAGGATCCCAACTTGAAATACCAGATTTTATATTTTCCTTCCATTTTTATCTAGCTATACATACATTTTTTGCTTTTCTTCATTATGGCAAAGGTGCAAATGCAGTTGGTAAATTGCTAAAAAAATCCTTTTTATAAAATAGAAAGTTAACTTTCTTTTATATATACGTATGTGTTAGTAACATTGCACTGATATATGATAAAGAAACTGGTGTACCAGTCTAGAACATAAGGATCATTACATTATTGCCTCTTTTTATATTCATGGCCTGGATTATATCTAAATTATTTGTAGTTTTTTTTTTCTTACAGTGTCATGGTGCTAAAATAGGGAAAGATACGTGAATAAGTAGCAATATAGCATGATCCAGAAAATGCAGTTTACCTATTTGTATGTATATGCATGTGTGTCTGTCTGTGTATGCACACATAAGTATATGTTGTCTCTCTACCCAAAACATCTTTAGAATTTTTCTATTATATAAATTATATGAATATTTCAGGGATATAGTACTAATTTTTTTAGGTGGGGTGGTCTTTTCTTTTTTTAAATAACGATGTTAAGCCTATTTAGGCCATACACTGCAATTTCTATGTATTTCCCACCTTGAACTATGCCACCATTTTTCAGTAATCATATTTAGAAGCAGCTCTAAAAATTGGGTTGGAGGCTGCCTGTTGTCTACTCATGCAGGCTCTTAAAAGCTTTCCCAAGTTTGGAAGGTCTTCTAACAAATGTGGAGGTTTCTAAATAAAGGAAGGAAAAAACTGCTTAGAAACCCCTTTCAAATATTCATGTTAAACTGCAAAAACTGGAAATTAAGGAAGCTGGACTTTTGGCATAGGGCTGATGTTTGCATCCTATGGCCAGTACTAGAGATGGGCAAATTTTATTTCATTTCTGTTTTTTTCCATTCATTATCCCCCCCCCCCAATTTATTAAATTTAATTCACCTCATGCCAATACTTCTTTCAGTTTTTTTAAGGTTTACACTACATGTTAAAGTATTTTTGTGCTCTTTTTCCGAGTGTTTCTTATTTTGCTGAAAATGCACCATTTCTGCAAACAATTTTCCCGAATCAAATGCATTTTGCATATTATTTTTTTGAATATAGACATGTTGTATAGACTTTTCTTGAGCATGTAACTTCTTATTTTTGGCAATACGTTTCTTCTGAATGGCAAATGTCATTGCAAACGTTGGAGAAGGATAATTTAAATTTCTGTTAATTAAAATTAATACAGAAATTGAATTAATTTCTGTATTAATTAAAACCTGTGAAATTCAAATTCAAACTAGAGGATTTTCTCTCCTCTCCTTAGCTGCTGCAAATAATCCAGACTAAATGTTTGGAGATGACTTATACATCATAATTATTTGAGACCCTATTCTCCACTATTTAAAAGTAGAAAATGAATTTATCATTTCCTTTTTATTGTCTTTCTTTTTTGCATCTACAATTTACATGTGCCATAATTATATTCCCTTAGTCTTTGGGTTAGCTATAACCACATCTAAATCCATGTTTAGGTTTCACTAGTATTTATATTGATCCATATTCCTAAATCCACTTCTACTCAGAGTCATATATCTTCCTTTTCTTGATTTGGCACTAAATAAGATATGCATATGGAATGGCCAACAATGCAGAAATCATCACATCATAGTTTTCAATAGAACGGAGTCCGTAATCCTAACCTTGCCTAACTGTACACAACTACTATTGATATATTTGAGACAGTTGCATGCCATATTTTCTAATGCTTTGAGGTAATTTGAATTGACTACTGAGTCTAAATGACAGTGATGGGAAATGGACCAGACAAATCTAAAAAAAAATCATCAATGTATAGGCTTTGAATAAAGGGAATGGGAAAAGTTGGAACTAAATGCATTTTATCGTTATTGATGGGAACATGTCTGTCTGCCTTAGAACAGATTTTGTTAATGATTTCACATGGACCTATTTGCTTATTTAACAGAAAAGTGGCTGCTGTTTATACCTGTAAAGATGGCCCATCAACCAATGTATTCTTGTTTACATTTGTGCAGTTTGATCATAGTTCTCTGTAGATATGATATTTTAATTATGGAAAAGTTTGGGAAATTCAGGGTATGCCATTTAGGCCATAGTCATTGGCTGCAGACAATTACCTTATCTCCCAAATTGTTGAATGAACTGCTTTTGTGAAACTGTGTGAAATGATGCCTGTAAAGTCACTCCCTTTTGTTTCAGCAAGTCATACAAGGGAGCAGCACTTGGTGAATAGACCTCTAATTTTCTAACACAAAATACATTTGATGAAATGTAATATGAAGCCTGTTTAAATGTATATCCCTGAATGCCCCTTGATTTCTCTACACATGATCACTGTGTAGGGCAATCTTTTAGTGTATAAATTGATTTCAGTGAAAAGCACAATGTGGTATGAAATGGTAGTTATCTGTCAGACGACCTGCTCACAAAGGTAAATGTCTCTTGATACTGTAGTCAGTAAGTTATGAACATGATCTGTCAAATTACATATGTTATTCTTAAAAAAGTGTCTTCAGGATTGGGGTCAATCTACCTTATTAATTTTATGTAATGGGCAAAATGAAGTTGCTTTAACATGTTCGGTGTTAAAAAGGATTTGAGGTTCTTTAAAACATGGCTTTACCATTCATTTTGATGCTGATATGTCCTTTGACATCAGAAAGAGATGCTCATTTTCACATTTGAATTTGGCAGATGATTTGAGTTGTACAGCTCATAAGTTCAGCTGTTTTTATCTGTTGTTGATTCTTTATACAAAACTGTTACTATCTTGAGTGCCCTGTGGTAAAGGGTGGGGTATTCACTGAAAGAAAAAAGAAGCAATTAAATAAATAAGAGCAGCTGTTGGAGGAGAAAGAGGGACATTTGTACAAGGTGACACACTGGAGAAGCAGATTAGGATGTGGAACTCAGGGCTATGGGGAAAAAAAAGTCAAGATGATGACCATGATGGTGTGATCAAAGCTCCATCCATTTTTTATGTCTGTTGCACCATCTTCACTTTTTTGACCACACCCTGTGGACACCCCCAGTGGGACTGACATTGGAGAGATGCCTGTTCAAGTCCTTGAGCCATCATGGATCTCTCTGGGTGATGGTAGGCCAGTCACATTCTCTTAACCCAGTCTAGCCCATTGTATTGTTGTTGGGAGGATATAAAAAAAGTTACCTAAGGATATCATCATGAACTTTTCAGAGAAAGGTGGGATATAAATGTAACGAATAATAAACAAACAAACAAATTTTATTTATTTATTTACTAAATTTGTCCCCACCCATCTCCTCCCACCACGTTATCTGATTTCCCTTTTCTGAAATTCTGTTTCTGAAGGAAACAGATACTAAGCAGCAAGTATTGCAGAAGAGCCATGTTAGTCTATTGCAATGTTTCTCCACCTTGGCAACTTGAAGACGTGTGGGCTTCAACTCCCAGAATTGAAATAAATACATTTAATCATTCTCTGGGTTCCACCTATTATATTTCCTGGGATGTGAGTGATTTCAAATTAATTATTAATTCTTTCCTCAGTTAAAAAGGTGTTACTTCTCATGTGCCTCTCTTGCCCATGATAGAGAACAATACTGCATGAATGTTATTTTAGAAGGCAAACATGCCAGGTAAAGATTTCATGTTTGACATTCTCCTATAGGTTTTTAAAAAATCAGAGAAAATAGTCTTGGTAAATTTGATATTAATTTTATACCCAATTTTTAACAGCTAATTGAAATGGAAATTGCATTATTGGTATTATTAATAATAGTAGTGGTAATAGTATCAGGAACAGCACCTAATTACAGTAATAGTTATAGGAATAATTGGAATAATGCATAATAAACAACAGTTGTAATGGATAATAAACAATAGGCTGTTTAGAATAAACCTTATATTCACCAAAGAATGGCTAAAAACTTAGAGATTTCAGTAGTTCTGAATCATGCGCAGCTTAAGTAAGATAGATGGGTTTTGTACTCTAGCATGGATTCTGAACCCCATTTGTATATTGAAGGCATGCCTTGAAAACTACCAGGAGATATATTTCAATGCTTTTAGTGGAAAGCACAATCAATGCTTCCCCAAAAGCAATGCCAGTAACTTTCCCCCCACTACTTTAGCTTGTGAAGAGAAAATGCAGAACTAGCTTACTGAGTTGGAAACATGCAAACGGATGGAATGCAATGGAATAAACTTAACATGAGTTAACTGTGCAGAAGTGTTTACATGCATGGAATACTGCAGCATTGTTATATGGGGAAACTCATGCTCTCATGTGTGTTTCTACCCTGCCCCCCCCCTTCAGATAAATGGATGTGGACATAACACCAGGCAAAAGCAAGTTAGGGATTCTAGTTTATGCTAAAGATTAGCACCTTCAGAACACTGTAATTTTTTTTTTTGTGCCTTCAGTATACCATAATCTTTTTTTTGCTGGCAACTGCCTGGATGAGCCCCTGCAGTTTTCTTGGCAACATTTTTGCCCATTGCTTCTTTCCTAGGACAGACAGTGAGTGACTGACCCAAAATCACCCACTTGGCTTTGTGCCTAAGGTGGGACTAGAACTCCCGATCTTCCAGTTTCTACCCTGGTGCCTTAACCACTACACCAAACTGGTTCTCACACTTGCTAACTTTAGTTAAATCTAAAAGTATAAAATGATGGGAGAGATGTCTGTGGCTGCAAAAGAAAAAAAGGGAGACATGAATAACGATAGCTAAGCAATCTGGCAAAATTAAGGAGTGTTACGCTTAAATCCCTATCATTTGCTTGCTAGTAGAGACAAAAAATCTCTGTCCTTGATTTCATAGCATGTGTTATTAATTTATTGTTTTCCTTCATTAGATACCTTAGGTTTTATCTTCCCTGCTTAAAACAGACTTCAGGATGTAACAGATGATAAAACAATTGTAAAATATACGATACCATCATTCCATGTGTGCATTTGCTGTGAATGATTACATTTGAAGACTAATATAGCTATTGCCTGTAGATCTAGAATTAAGTTCACATTCTAGGTAATTGTCTGCTGTTTAATAAATGCCTGTGTTTATTATAAAGCTAACTGGGACTTCCTAGTGAATATTACATTTTGCCTTTCATTATCATTACAGGGCAATTTTAAAAGAAGCACCACACTTTCTGAATGTACAATTTCAGTTTATATGGGCTGAATATAGGGCAGGGTTGGAGAAATGAATTACAATGAATGCTTATGATAAAAAAAAAATAGGAAAGTTACCAAAGAACAAGAAAGAGAAGGGGAAAAGGGATTTATTAGCATTAAGCAGAAAAAGAAACAGAGAAAGAAAAGCAGACAAGCCATGGAGTTGTGTTTCTGATATCTCTGCTCTTACAGGTTCATTAAATCATCTGTATTAGAAATTAAGTCATATTCTGAAATACATCCATGCAGAATTTTACAATGATTCATGCATTATCTCATACATAAGTAATTTTCAATGTCATTCAGCTATGTGGCTCATATCTCTCTCAGTCACTGTATATTACATTAATTGTGAAATATTTTTCTAAAGCCACCAATAATATTAGTACCTTATAGTGTGCCTCTAGAGGTCGAGGTCAAATTTATTTTAGAGGGCCCACAAGATGATTTCAGTTAACTGAATTACTGGATTATTCAGGTTCATGTGTCTCATCTGCATATGTCAACTAATTACAGCATCTATTTGTGTGGGTGTCAGAGGATGGAAAGATCCAGGATGGGGACATGGTAAATCTTTACACCCTTTGCATCTTATTCCCCTAGCAGAATTCTGTCAGTAATAGCGAACAAGTTTTTCCACATAGCAAAACAAAATGCAGGTTTGATCCCTCCACTGAAACTGATACCAGTCAGTAAAGAATTCTACTAGGCGGGGACTTGCTGTTTCTTCCACCACAGACCCTGTGGCCTAGCAATATAGAGTTTCTGCCTACAAACGCACTGTCAGTCTGTTGGTTAGATGTATGGTCTGAATACAGGACAATGTTACTTCTAGCTTGTTTATTAAGCCCTAAATAGCAAACCATGATTCAGTGGTTTGTGATTTGGTGGTGGTCAGGAATGGTATGCATTCTGAGTTCAGATAATATCCTTAATTCTTGCCTGACGATGGTTGGGTAGTTGAAAGTTACATTTTTCTGGCTACTCATAATAGGAACTAAGTATCTGTGAGACACTGCATGGTGCATGATTCATCTAACCATTTTACAGTTAAGTACAATGTATGTGCAAAATCATAATCTATTGAGAAATGCACAAAAAGCCAAATACATTTGTTTGGAAGTTTAAAAGATCAAGGGCAGGAGTGGGCAATGTGTAGCCCTATACAAGTTTTTGGACTGCAATTCTCATTAGTCTTAGGCTCCGTGGCCAGTTGGAAGTGATCAGAGGGGCTGCAGACCAATTATCTGGAAAGCTGCCTGTTGTCTGATTAAGATCACAAAGCTGCTATAGCTCAGTGGTATAGAGTTCAGGGTTTCCAGGAATAAGATTTGATGCTTTTTCTATTAGCAGAATGAGTAGCAGAGAAAGCACCAAGAGGTCTGCTATAATATGAGACACAGTCTTATAATCATATACCATGAAATATTTACTTTGCTATTCCATTAACAAATATTTTTGGTTTTCCTATTGCTCATTATTTGGGCTGTGCAAGCTTCTAAAGGAGTTTGGAAGAAGTCATTCAGATCTCATTCAAGCACAGTACCTCTCTACTTGTTAAAAAAAGTGCTGGAGGTCTAAGAAGGGGATTCATAACATGATTCATAAAGCAACTTCTTTTTTAGCTCTGGAAAAAAATAAGGGCTTCTTTAATGAATAGCAAAATTTTACCACAATACAAGCCCCACCCCTTTTGACACTTGCCTATTAGGTTGTGAGGCAAGTACAATTGAGCAGAGTTTGTCTGGTGTGGTTACAAAGCATGTTCCAAAATTCCCTCCCTCATGGAAGCTCATCATAACCCTCTTCCTTAGTATTAGCATATGCACATTTATCTGAGCAAAAGGTAGATTATATAAGAATTCCCCTGAATAGTTTTTTTTCCTGTGTTCGGTTTTTGAGGAACATAAACAGATACAGAAAAAGAATGTAAACATTAAGGCTTTATATCATTAAAAGTTCTGGGTCAGGATCACTGAAACAAATACTTGAGATCTGAAATAACTATGAAGGGTTGGAATGTAAAGTTATCAACTTAAATCGAATTTCTCCCTAAGAAATTGGAATTCATTGTCAATAACTTACATTTCAGAGGAGTGATGATATCTGATTTCCCTTTTCTGAAATTCTCTTTCTGAAGGAAACAGATACGAGCAGTAAGTATTGCAGGAGGAGAGCCATGTGTGGACTTTACGATGTGTGGACTTCAACTCCCAGAATCCTCCAGCTTGGCTGGCTGGTGAATTCTGAGAGTTGAAGTCCAAACGTCTTCAAGTTGCCAGGCTTGAGAAACACTGGTCTATTGTAACAAAAAAATCAGAAGTCTGGTAGCACCTTTTCTGACTAACACATTTTATTTAAAGGTATAAGCTTTTGTGAGTAGTACCTCACTTCATCAAATGCATGACTCTATACATCTGCTGTGGTGAACTGCAGCTCATGAAACCTCATGCCTTTTAATAAAATTTGTCAGTCAGAAAAGGTGCTGCAGGATATTTTGACTAACAAGTGAGATCTGACAAACAGAAAACTATTATTCGTAAATGTGTTGTCAAAGAAATCTAATGTTTTCTTCCTTGTAGAATGTGTGAGGGTGTGCCTTTTGCATTTCACTGAATAAAGGAGTTATTATTTAAATAATGTTTCATACATGCAAAGTGGCTGCATGTGTATGATTCCTGTCATACGTGCACCACAATTCTGTGGGTATTCTATTCAAAAGTAAGATCCATCAAATTTAATACCTTTTCACCCCAGTTTCCATATGTATAGAACTATGGACTAACTCAAGTTCAAAAGATTGAACTGAATCTGATGGTGAGTGGGCATTGCATTAGACAGATGCTAATCTGTTTGCTCTATGTACTCTGTGTGTGTGTGTGTGTGTGTGTAATTCAAAGCTACAGAACTAGCTGGTAACCTGTTTTTATATTAAGCAAGTCTTAAGCAATTGTATGTAATACAGTTTTTAAAACACAATTACTGTTTTAAATGAATCTATTTTATCCATTTTTTAACCTGTACAATAGGGAATAAGATGTACAAATTGTGTTTTCTCTGATTTCTTTTCAGAACAACTTCACAAGCACATTATTTCCCCTCTTTTGAAAATGTAAAGAAATCCATTTGTCATAATGAGACCTTGCAGATAGGGCTGTCCCATTCATTACAACAGACAAATCCATCCCATAAGGCCCAGTTAATCACAGAACTGCTACCATCATAGAACTGATGCTTATACTGGAAGAGGGCAGGTACATGGATCATTGAGTTCATAACACACTTCCCCCTTTTCCATTAAAATCTTCATAATCCACCTGAGCAGTTTGTAGAGGAAGCACTTGGCACATAGCAGCTTAATTCTGACATTGTGCCAGCCACTCACGGAAATGTTCCATTAAGAAGGTGATTTCTGTGGGTTGTGGGCAATACCCAGAGAGAGAGAGAGATTGGAAATTCACACTGAGATGGGATCCCCATATGTATTAATTTAACGTAAGGCTGAGTCACAGAAAAAGGTCAAACCAAGAGTCAGAAGTGGAATAATACAAATGTACTATTTAATTGATGTCTAAGCATAGTTGGGCATGGCCTTTAGCAGAATAGGGAGAAAGTTCAGTTTAGTATAGTCACCTATTAAGTCCTCTATCTAGTGAAAGACAGATGCCCTTTTCAAGTGTTATTCTCTGAAAATCACCTTGGAGGTATAGTGGGACTGTATGGCCCTCTATTTAGCTCTTTCCTTCCAATTGGATTGACCCCTTCAATCATGACCGATAGCTTTCAATCTTTCTGGTGCCAGGCAATAAATACCAAATTGCAATCTTATGGCTTTACATGGGCAGCCATTACCATGATGGGTTATGAACATGCCCTAGCTGATCTCAAACAACGGGCCATCGATTTAGAGCTGCAATCAGATTTACCAGTACTACCTAGAAACATTTTTCTGAGCCATTCTGAATATTTTATCCAACCAGCCAGATACCTAAGCTACATAACAATTCCAAAATTTAGAAGGGTTTTATCCCTGTCCAGAATCAATGCCATCCCAGCAACTGTTACTGAAGGGAAATATCAAAATATCCCTTCTGAACAGAGACTGTGTCTCTGTGGTGGAGGAACAATTGAAACGATTGAACATGTTATTTTGTATTGCTCCCTCTACGCAGGTGCTCGCTAGGAATTACTATCTCCATTCTTCACTAAACATCCTGCTTGTCTGACTTGTTTTATCTTAAGTTGTTACTATCTGATCAATCTGATTTTATTTTGTTGACCACAGCCAAGTACTGTTCTATAGTTTGCACAACATGTCGTAGTATCTCCTCTAATTTTTCTTAGATATTCTAGAATTTTATGTCTTTCTCTTTTTATCCTAATTAATTGTGATTTTGTTTTATTTGCTGACCAAATAAAGATTGATTGATTGATTGATTGCCCTTAAGTAGTGTGAATGGGCTCTGCCTCTCAGTAAGAACTTTAATCACAGGGAGCCTTGGGACCACTGAAGTTGTATATACAATTTACTGTAGAAACTGGGAGAAATGTGCAGGAAGATAAAAACAGGTTTTATACCATCTTTTAAAGAAAAAAAGACATACAGTAGTTCTACATTGTGTATTGGCTGAAAAGGCTTCCCTCCACTTTTATTTATTTATTTATTTATTTATTAAATTTATACACTGCCCATCTCACTATAAAAGTGACTCTGGGTGGCTTAGAAATTAAAAAAGTCATTAGAAACCATTATAAAAATACAAAAAATACAAATAATAGAAGAAGATAAAAGGTAAACCTTACACATATACGCACTCAGCAGTGCAAGTAGTTATGAGTGCATCTCGGGCCCCATGTAACACTGCTATTGCATGAGCTGCACTGGTTACCATCATGGCTGTCATCTTCACTTTTTGACCACACCCTGCAAACAGCCCCGCTCCTTTGCCCCTTGAAGATTTTTCAAAGGGGCAGGGTCAAATGCTGGTCATAACCCTGCCATGGATTATCTAGGAATAAAGTGCTCAAATTGTTCTGAGGAAGATCTGTGGTGAAAATGTATTAAACGTGTGTGTTTATTCCATCTAATCCCCATATATTACTCATCATTTTATTTCCTGTAAATTCAAATCTTGAAGTTTGTAGATATAAGATGTTGAAATACTGCTTTCTTGAGAGATGGTGACTGAACATTAAGCCCTGGTCACATATAAATGATTTTTCAAATTTTTCATATAAAAATGATTCATATTTGTCAGTCTGGCAGCCTTATTCCTACCAACATTCTTTATAGTTATAGGTTTAAATTTTGTTTATGAAGCTAAATATATATGACCCCTGACATTTAGTTTTCAGCCCTATCTTTATACTATAAATGAATGCAGTATTTCAAAATTGGTTTCAAGTGATTAAGTCCAAAGTTCAACAAAGACTTATCTTTCTTTTTGCATACTTTTCATGATTAGAACAAAATAAGGTTGAGTATGTCAGTATGACCACACTCATATCTAATTATAGGGAAATGTAGTACAATCTGTTCACCTGAACACATTAAAATTGATTAAAACTACCATACCAATGTACAATGTTATATTATATGCATAACAGATAAATGTTCTGAGTTGGAGTGATATCGCTCTGGATAAGTCTACTTTGTTTTTTTTACTGCAATGTTCTCTTCGAGCTAATCCAAGTATGTATTTACAGTTGTAAATGGGCCAGAACAGAAAATGATTTGTTGTGTTTTGGGATGTGAACATATTCAGAACAGCTCAAACTTCCCTTCTGTTTCAATACATGAACCATCCCTGGAATGTTTGTATCAGTTTGTACTGGAAGAAAAAATATGTAACATTTTATAACTGGATCATTCCAACATGGATCGTTTTGCAGGTCTCTAATACATAGTCAGTACTTAAAGCTAACTAAGCATTAGCTATAGGTAAAGGTAAAGGTTTCCCTTGACATTAAGTCCAGTTGTGTCTGACTCTAGGGGGCAGTGCTCATCTCCATTTCAAAGCCGAAAGAGCCGGAATTTGTCCGTAGACACTTCCGTGGTCATGTGGCCGGCATGACTAAACGGAACGCCGTTACCTGCCCACCGAAGCGGTACCTATTAATGTACTCACATTGGCATGTTTTCGAACTGCTAGGTTGGCAGGAGCTGGGACTAGCAACAGGAGCTCACCCCGTCACACGGATTCGAACCGCCGACCTTCCGATCAGCAAGCTCAGCAGCTCAGCAGTTTAACCCACAGCGCCACCGCGTCCCTATATAAGCATTAGATATACCATATCATAAAGTGTACTGCTCTTAAATAACTCTAAATGCAAAATTGCAAGTGCTGTTAATCAGCTGAATTCTCTGTACATTTCATTCTCTGGATGTTTTCATATGAAGAAATTTTAGAGAAGGAGCTAATTATCCTATCAATAGTAAGGCAACTGTCTTATCAATAGTCATGAATAGATTCTAAGTATTAGTTAATATGGAGTACACAATTTTTATCTGTGGGTTTAGAAGGATTGTGAAGATTTGGAGCTGCAGCAAAAACATGTTTAGTTGTCTTTCATGGTGAGAGGACAATATATATACATGCAACAATGCTGCTCTCTATTCCATCATATGAGATATTCCTTGATATTCCTTAATATTAATAATAATATGAGAATGGGAATGGATTGGAGTAGAATACTAGCGTTCTATGTTTTGTTTTAATTTCATTGATTGGTTTCATTTAGCCTTGTTTTCACTTTAGGATAAAGAACCTTCATCCTTGTTAAGGCTTCTGTGAAGGCTGAGTGATAGACTAAGATGTTTTAAAACTTAAAGAATGTAAATATGTGAGGAATGGCAGTGTGCTGTGTTTATAAATGCTTAGGAACAAGAAAAATGCTGTTTTTAAAAATTAATGTTTTAATTCAGAACTTAAAAAGGCCAGTGTAATAAATAATTTATAATGCAGTAGGATTAAACTGCTGAAGAATTAATAATCTTCTGTAGTTAAAGGGGTGGTTTCCATAAACTGGGCATCTTATTTATGAAAGACTGCCAAATTACAGTGGTCACTGTGCAGATTGTTTAGGGTTGTGACCCGTGAGACAGAGGGGGTAGGTTGAGTCTTTAGAGGACACAACATCCCCCCCCCCCAGCCCAGCACTTGCTCCCAAGGGAAAGAAAGAATGAACAATCTTATGGAGGCAGTGACTGCTCTTGCAAGTGGTAGTCATTTGTCCTTCTTACTTCCTTCATACCTGCTTCTCCTTTCTGCACTTGATTCTCTGAGCACAAGTAGGCAGAGATGGCTGTTTACAACATGGGCTCATTTGTATCTACCTTGACTCTCTCCAATAAAAGAGGACATATTCTTCTCAGCATTAGGTGGTAGCAAACACAAGGAGGAGCATTCTTCCATATCTGAAAGAATCTGGCCACCATTCTGTTAGATTACAATAGAGGGTCAAATGTTCCTTTGGGCCAATTCAGCAAAGATCTTGTGAAGCCAGCTTGGCCAGCTGGCATTCACCAACAGACCAAACTGCCAGGCCTTCAGACTAGATAGGTAAAGGTAAAGGTTTCCCTTGACGTAAAGTCCAGTCGTGTCCGACTCTAGGGGGCAGTGCTCATCTCCGTTTCTAAGCCGTTAGAGCCGGCGTTGTCCATAGGACACTTCCGGGTCATGTGGCCAGCATGACGACATGGAACGCCGTTACCTTCCTGCCGAAGCGGTACCTATTGATCTACTCACATTTGCATGTTTTCGAACTGCTAGGTGAGCAGGAGCTGGGACTAGCAACGGGAGCTCACCCCGCCGCGCGGTTTCGAACCGTCGACCTTCCGATCGGCGCTGCAGGTTAAACCGCTGAGCTGTCAGACTAGATACTAGATTAATATACACTCATCTCAGATGTGGAATCTATAGTTGACAAGGGCAGAAGCATGCAATCACCAAATCCTTCAATTTCTGCTAGAGAGAAAATTTTCTTATTTTTTAAAAAGCAAAAGGGAAACTGGGTACCAGGGCTAGGAAAAGAGGAAAGCTAAGTTCTATGGAGTCCCTGATAGAAGGAATACCTACAGGAAGCTGAAAAGAAGTCCAGGAAAGTAAGCAGGGATCTCAGCTTCAGGCATCAGATCATCCTAAGGAACAGGGAAATGAGCCTTGCTAGGAATTATGCATTAAGTTTAATTCCTGTTTGTGTTTCAACCCTCATTTTTTTCATATTTAGTACTTTCATTCTCTGTAAATGCTCAATAAAGTGTGTGTTTCTATTCAATTAGAACCCATTTAAAGGAAAGTTCCTCTAACTTTGGGGTAAACTGACATCATCCTATGTCTGCCTGGAGCCTAATATTGTCCATTATAATTTTTCTATGGGAAATTGTTTTACATTACAACCTGTGCTTTGACTTCTTCAGTATTTTTATCTCCTTTGCCACTGAATGTTTTACATGTCATTACTTAAAGCTAAAAGGGGTTTTTACATGTTCATGTCTTTTTTTTTCAATAAAGTTTGATTTTATTTATATCTTGTGAGTTTAATCTAGCTCCCAAAAGTGGGGGCTGATTTCCTCAGGCACATATCTCAATGTTACAGGGCCAGGAGGTGACACTATAGAATATTTCATTTGTATCTCTCTTTTAAAAAAAAACAACCTTTTGCTTAGTAATAAGATTGTAGCCCTTTCACACACTAGAGTTAGTGTAAAGGATGTCAGATGTCAGATAGTTGATGGCAGCAGTAACTACTAATCTGTTACACTGAGGTAGGAAGTGGATCTAGGGATTGTAGACTCGGAGAGCTTCTGGGAAGGCAGGTCGAGACTTTCAACCTATGTGTTCAGTCCTTCTGCTACAGCTCTGCATGGAACCATTTTTGAAAGCAAGTAAGTGTCCTCATTTAGCTTGCAAATCCCAGATAATATGTGCCAAAGTATGAAGAAGAAAAAAGTTATCTTGAAAAACATTTTGCTCTATAAAATGTCCAGTATCCTCATTGTATTCTTAACTGCAAAGTGGAAATCCCAATGGATCCTGTTTTGAAGCAGATGATCTGAATCAGGGGACTACAAAGCATTTTGCATTATTTCAAAGTGCTTCACAGTTTGTTTTTTTGCTACTTCTGAATCGGTTAAGGACTATATAAATGAAATGAAATGTTGTAATTTCATTTCCATATATGTGAGGTCAATCAATGAGTCTGATCATCTCATTAAGCTCTCTGCCTGGTTGGGCTCTTTTGGGATGGCAGGGCTAACATTGCTCTGGGCTTTATTCATCTTCTCAGCTCTCAACTTCGTCACTGTGGTCAAACAGAAGCCGGAACTTTACTCTTTGTCTCTCTTGTTGTCAAGACTGGATATGAGTTCAAGGCTGAACAGCGCAGTATGTACTCTTACTCAAAACTTATTTTCAAATTCTGCATGACTGGTGCAGGCTTAAGCATCACAACAATGCTTGAATAGGTGCCAAATGAACATTGTAGACAGGATACCATGCTGTTTCTCTTTCTTCTGTTAATTGACTAACATACAGTTTTACCAGCAAACTACAACCTTCAGACAACTGAATCATGCCAGTGATGGTGGGGCCTTTCCTAGGCAGGGCCAGCCTTCACCACCAGCTATTCCAACTATCCTGAAAAAGGAATTTTTGAAATGTCTTTTACTTCTCAAATGAAAAGATGGAGCAATATGTTTCTAAATTTAATATTAGTTTAATGTATACTGTATATAGATATAGATCTTTTCCTTTCCTTTTCTTTCTTTCTTTCATACATTTTAATACTACTATGTATTAATGTTTTCATTGATTGTGCAAACACTGTTCTATCATCATCATTATTTTTATTGTTTTACTGGTTGTTATAAAAACACCATAAATTTAATATACAGTTTTTAAAAACTATACTGGCACTTCATAAAACCTAATGATCAGAGGCAGAAAAGTACACTACCGAAAAGGTAAGTCAGTGACCATTCTTCAGTCTCATGCCAAGCCTTTTATCCCAGAAAACAAAAGGAAAAGTAAGACTTCTTAATATGTTTTCTACTACAGATTAAGGTTACTATGGTAAGTCATCATTTTGGCAGGTGAAGAGGTTGAATTTAACTGTCCCCTTTGCAGTTGTTAATTGTTGCACTGGGGTGGGGGGGGGAGAGGAACTTGCCTGGACTTGTTTTAGTTTCAGTTTCCCTTCTGTGTAGCCATGTAGAGAGTTAAGCAGCTCTCACTGAGAGCCTATGAGAATGCAGAAGCTTTTAAATATGTCTGCTTTCTGTAAATAAAATTATTTTTATAGAAATGCCTGGTGTGTGACTTTTCTGATCTCTCCTGGGCCAAAGGCTTTCTAGCACTCTGCCAACAAGACTTTAGTTTTCAAAGTTTTTATTTTAAAGGTGGGTAGAACACTTGCTCCATTGCTTTACCTGCAGGGGGTTGGACTAGATGTCCTCTAAGGTACCTTCCAATTCTATGATCATAACTACTCTGTAAAGCTGATAATCTGGAAGCTGCTGTGCTGGCTTTTATTCTTTCCTGCTAACTTTTAAAAGAGGGGCTGGGGAAATATTTCAAACATTTGTTGTAGCACAGCTTTTAAAGATATCCAGGTAGTGTTAGTGTTCTTTAATGAGTCAGGGACCAGGGCTATTTTCATTTCATTCTATGAAAAAATAAGCAGCTGCAGACCTTTTGACATTTTCCCATTATAGCCCATGGACAACCTTTTTTTTTTTTAATGAATATTAAAGAGGCTCCAATCCAGTTACTTTGCCCTCAGATCACAGACTTGAACCAAATCATGCCCTGTTTGCATCTTTAATCTCCAATTCATATTGACTCAGGGCTGTTTCATAGAAGCCATGACTATTTTACACTTCTTTCTAGAATATACAACATAATAATTATCCATGTATATTTATTTATACATATACATATACATATGCATATGCAAAACCTCATTCAACAATATTCAGGAAGACATTTAAAAACATTTTTAATTATCAACTCATTTAATGATTAATTTGTACAGGGTTATTAATTTAAAACAAATGTACTTAAGATCGTTACAAATGTACTTCCCAAGTTCTTGTTTTTGCTCCTTGCTACTCAAGAGTAATACAAAAAATTGCAGCAAGTTTCAGCTCAAACCATGTCAACATGTCAGCTCATGTATAAATAAGGAATTCTTGTGTAGCATTACTTGAGGGAACTGTCATAATAAAAAAAAAATTCCCAGTAACACTGACATGCAAACATCAAGAACTTGTTCTGGGGTGTATCTGAAAGCCCTTTGGGCATGTCTTGGTTTTTCACTAGGAGAATTAGCTTGTTGAAGACATGGCAGCATCAGCAATTCCTAGCCAGATTTCTGATGTTCTTTCCAAGGACTTACAGTCCCAGAATGCTCATCTATCCTGACCAAAGGCATTAGGATGTTTTTTAAATGCCCAGACTTTTTAAATTAATTTATTAATTATATTTTTATCAAGTTAGAAGGCTTGACTTCTGCCTCTGAATATAAGGTTTTGTCCAATATTATTTTATATCAAGTAGGTATGGTGTTGTGAGAGCCAGTTTGGTGCAGTGGTTAAGGCATCAGGAGGTGGTATACCCTTTGAAAATTCAACAGCTAGGTCTGCATCTTCAAAACTGGATTATGTGATTATGGGCTCTACTGTAAACTAATCTAAAATGGAGTCTTCACGGCCAAGAACTTACATACATTGATGAATTAATTGTAATTTTAAGATTAATCTCACAAGTTCAAAATCAAATAGCACTTGTTCCAAACAATGTTTCCAGACAACCTAAATCCGACTCCTTCAGTTTTAGTTTTCCAGGAATTAAGTTTTGGGGCCCAGTTTGTGATTAGCAGAGTCAGACAGTTCAGAAGAGTTCAGACCTGCAGCCTTTCCCCTGGCAGCCCGATATAATGCAGTCCAAGGAAATCTTTGCTTCTCCAATTTGACAAAAACCTAAACTGAAGCACTTACACTGCACCATCCACAAGCAGCAATTCAAAACCATTTTTTTGATTTTTACATAGCAGCAATCTTGTTTGTTGTCCTGTGTATTCTCATATGATGAACTTAGATGAAAAATAGTAGCACTAAAATCACCAAGCCTTTATCCCTCTAAAACTAATCTGTGGAGCTCTTTGTTGCGGTTTTGGCACGTTGTGATTAAAGCAATTCAAGTTAGAACATTCTATGCCTGATCTCAGCAACTACTAAAATATGAATCTTGTTTTATTTCAATGTGGAACTGATTGGTTCTGTCAAGGAGAATGAGCTCTGTCAGATGCTGCATATTGTCAGCCTGGAAACTTGCCATGCTGCTGAACAACCTTTGTGATCTAATTCAGTTGTATCTTGGAGGAAGAAAATCTATAAAGCTAAAGTGCTGTTTTGTTTTGTTCTTCGTTTTTTGTTTAATATCAGTCTGGATTCAGCACAACTACAGATGGTTTGATAGCATTGTATGCTTTTTTATTTATAGTTGCTTAGAAATTCAAGGAACACGTTACTATAATTGGCTGTATAACTCAATGAAGCGAGGATTCCCAATATTTTAAGGCCTGTAGGCACAGTTAGTATTAAAAATATGCAGTGGATGCATAACACGTCTGCTATAGCATTGTGAGAGTCTCCAAATACTGGATGTCTCTCCTCCTGTCAGAAGCTTTTGAAGACCTGAAGCTTTTCTTCTAATTCACCATTTACTTGTGAATAATTGTTCACCCGTTAGATGTATGTAGTAACTAGACGCCCCTGAATCTTTCCCATATCTAACTGTAGACTGTGGCTGACTGAGTGACCCAATCCTGGAAAATTCCCCTTTTTTCTAAAATTGATACCATCTTCCTGATAACAGTCAAGAATCTTAGGCTTTCAAAATGGATGTGTCCAAAAGTAAATTCCCCAGTGAGCAACAACTCTCACAGCTGAAAGAAGTTGGCAAGTTTTTTTTAAAATGTAAGAAAAAATTATACCATTGGCTGAAAAAATATAGAAAGAAGCTCTGAAAACAGTGTTTTTCTTAGCTAGCAAATAAACACAATTCCTGCTGGATTGTAGATCAGTCACAATGGATAAGAAGGAAGACAATATTTTTTTTTAAAAAGGACAACACAATTATGGACACCAAAGTAAATTGGTATGAACACTTTTTAGTGTCTCTGCCTACCACTATAACTTATTATTCTCTATCTACTCCAAAATATTATTTCTTTTTCATAACAGAGGTACTGGGAGACCCACCCTCTTTTCCCAGCTTCCCAATTATACCAGAAACACATATTTTCCCAGATTTTAAATGGTTAGAACATTTAAAGTGCCTGAATGAAGTGGACAAGATCCTTAGGACTACTAACTTAGCTACCTGTCCTTTAGATCCATGTCCTACTGGATAGCTTAGGCTGTCTGGGAGGTGATGTGTGGTTGGGTCCATGCATCACTGAGTAAGGAAGTGGTATATCCATTCCTCAAGAAGACATTGCTGAACCCAACAGTGCTGTACAACTTGCATCCAGTCTCCATCCCTCCCATTTTAGGGAAGGTGGTTGAAAAGGTAGTTGGATTGCAGTTCTGGAGGGCTCTGGAGGAACTGGATTATCTGGACTCTTTTCAGTTGGGTTTCATGCTAGGATGAAGACAGCATTAATCAAATTTATTTATGACCTCTGGTGCAGCCAGGATAGTGGTGCTTAACTGTCCCAGTTCTCCTTGACCTCTCAGCAGCTTTTTATACCATTGATCATGGTATCCTTCTGGACCACCTGCAGGGATTAGAAGTGGAAGGCATAGTGTTGCAGTAGCTCTTCTTTGTGGCTGATTCCAGTTGGTGTTCATGGGGGAGAGAGAAGTTGAGTAGAAGGCCCTTGATATTTGGGGGGCCATAGGGTCCAGTGTTCTTCCCCCTCCTGTTTAATATCTATATGAAGCTATTGGGTGAGGTAATCCATTGACATAGGGTCAGGTGCCATCATTATGATATCCAGTTGTACACTGTGACCCTGGGCTGATGAAGTGATGCTATCAGCATCTGACTACCTGAGGAACTGCCTTTCTCCCATTGTCTCTGCCCATTCAATATGAGTTGTTGGGAGTTAGTGGTATACAAATTTTCATCATCATCATCATCATCATCATCATCATCATCTGACAGAGTGGGAATATTCCGGGTCCCATCTTTCAATTAGTGTCATTTGATGGGATCTAGGTGGTGTGTCCTATTTATCACAGTGCCTGCCTTCTGGAATAGTATCCCCCAGAGGTTCAAGCTGCTGCCTTTAAATGGACCTTGAAAACTGGATTTTTCTTCAGGCACTAGGTTAGGAAGTCTGTGCCTCTGTTTAAATTTTATTAATGTGCCTGGTGCATTAATCTCTGGATTATTGCCTTCTTTTGTTTGCATTTATTGGATTGTATTTAGCTTGTATGCCACCCAGAGTCATTATGAATTGGGCAGCTGATAAATTTGTTTTATAAATATCAATAAATAATATATGTTGAAATATCCAACCCACTTTTCTTCCATAACAGTCTGAAAAGCTTCCAGTCCCTTAATACAGATTACAGACTGCAGATAAGGTCAAGCATATCTCTACTACAGTATATAAAATAATATATGGCTAGGTGACTTTGGATTAGTCACTCTCCCTCAGCCCTAGGAAGAAGGCAATGGCAAACCATTTCAAAAATGTTGCCAAGAAAACTGCAGGGACTAGTCCAGGACATTGCTGGGAGTCATGACTGATTCGAAGGCACAGTAAAATAAAATACTGAACTAGAATACTAGTTCTGGTCTCTGAAAAAAAAACACACACACACAAGAAAAACTAAACCAGAAATTAGCCCAAAGAAGCCTTATTTATTATACTTCCTGCCAGACCTACTGTAACTTGTTCAAGGTACTAGGGCAAACAAATCCTATTTAGCACAATGGTAAATGCAATCATTATCAGCCATTAACTTCCAGGAAAGTGTGTGAAGGATTGTAGTCATATGGACTGGTATTTTATAGTATGATAAAGATAATGATGATGACGATGGTGATTTTTCAATTAAGAATCCTCTCAGTTATGAATATAAATCTGAGCAACTAGAAGCATTTAAAGTTATTTCCTCAAAGGAAATACAGGAGAAAAAGCCATCTGATTTGACTGAATATTGTAGCATTTAATCAAAGAGCAAAGGAAAATGCAAATTTAGCAGGTGGTTGACAGAAACAAGACAGCAGCATAAGCTTCTTAGCAGTTCCAGATAATAAAGTAATGTTTAAAAAAAAGGAGGATATTGCTGCTTCAGGACCTGAAGGTTATGTGAATTTTGTCTGCTATGTCACATGTAATTCAGATTATCATTATCCCAATGTGCTGGTGCTAATATTTAGTGCTGCCTTCAAAAACAGGACTACCTTGCTGTCTTGCAGGAAAAACAGCCAAATATATTTCACTTGAGATGTCTCAATTTCAGCAGTGTTTTCACTGAAGTGAACCAAAGATGGAATACAAAGACCATTTGCATTGTGAAGGTCCTGTGAAAGTAGAGATCAGAACAATGCTTACATTTAAATATCATCCTTTGGACTTCAAACATTTTTATGCACCTTGTTCTGATAAGCTATATGGAGCAACAGAATGCAAATGTCTTTTTTTTGCTGGTGTGAAAAAGTAGGACAGGGTGTCCCAATAACTTCATGCAGAAGTTAATACAACTCAGTTCTTTGGAATCCCCTCCAGCCCTCTGGGAATGGAGCCTTAGGTTATAGGTATACGAGCAAAAAAGTGTCTGGGATGTATAAGGTAAATAGATAGATGATAGATAGATTAGCTGCTAACATATGTAAGAGTCACTTGCTGAAATGGGCTATTGTTAATTCGTTTAGTCGCTTCCGACTCTTCGTGACTTCATGGACCAGCCCATGCCAGAGCTTCCTGTTGGTCGTCAACACCCCCAGCTCCCCCAGGGATGAGTCCGTCACCTCTAGAATATCATCCATCCATCTTGCCCTTGGTCGGCCCCTCTTCCTTTTGCCTTCCACTCTCCCTAGCATCAGCATCTTCTCCAGGGTGTCCTGTCTTCTCATTATGTGGCCAAAGTATTTCAGTTTTGCCTTTAATATCATTCCCTCAAGTGAGCAGTCTGGCTTTATTTCCTGGAGGATGGACTGGTTTGATCTTCTGGCAGTCCAAGGCACTCTCAGAATTTTCCTCCAACACCACAGTTCAAAAGCATCGATCTTCCTTCTCTCAGCCTTCCTTATGGTCCAGCTCTTGCAGCCATATGTTACTACGGGGAACACCATTGCTTTAACTATGCAGACCTTTGTTGTCAGTGTGATGTCTCTGCTCTTAACTATTTGATCGAGATTTGTCATTGCTCTTCTTCCAAGGATTAAGCGTCTTCTGATTTCCTGACTGCAGTCAGCATCTGCAGTAATCTTTGCACCTAGGAATACAAAGTCTTTCACTGCTTCTACATTTTCTCCCTCTATTTGCCAGTTATCAATCAAGCTGGTTGCCATAATCTTGGTTTTTTTGAGGTTTAGCTGCAAGCCAGCTTTTGCACTTTCTTCTTTCACCTTCATCATAAGGCTCCTCAGTTCCTCTTCACTTTCAGCCATCAAAGTGGTATCATCTGCATATCTGAGATTGTTAATGTTTCTTCCAGAGATTTCAACTCCAGCCTTGGATTCCTCAAGGCCAGCTTGTCGCATGATGTGTTCTGCATACAAGTTGAATAGGTAGGGTGAGAGTATACAGCCCTGCCGTACTCCTTTCCCAATCTTAAACCAGTCCGTTGTTCCGTGGTCTGTTCTTACTGTTGCTACTTGGTCGTTATACAGATTCTTCAGGAGGCAGACAAGATGACTTGGTATCCCCATACCAATAAGAACTTGCCACAATTTGTTATGGTCCACACAGTCAAAGGCTTTAGAATAGTCAATAAAACAAAAATAGATGTTTTTCTGAAACTCCCTGGCTTTTTCCATTATCCAGCGGATATTGGCAATTTGGTCTCTAGTTCCTCTGCCTTTTCTAAACCCAGCTTGTACATCTGGCAATTCTCGCTCCATGAACTGCTGAAGTCTACCTTGCAGGATCTTGAGCATTACCTTACTGGCATGTGAAATGAGTGCCACTGTTCGATAGTTTGAACATTCTTTAGTGTTTCCCTTTTTTGGTATGGGGATATAAGTTGATTTTTTCCAATCTGATGGCCATTCTTGTGTTTTCCAAATTTGCTGGCATATAGCATGCATTACCTTGACAGCATCATCTTGCAAGATTTTGAACAGTTCAGCTGGGATGCCGTTGTCTCCTGTTGCCTTGTTATTAGCAATGCTTCTTAAGGCCCACTCAACCTCACTCTTCAGGATGTCTGGCTCTAGCTCACCAACCACACCGTCAAAGCTATCCCCGATATTGTTATCCTTCCTGTATAGGTCTTCTGTATATTCTTGCCACCTTTTCTTGATCTCTTCTTCTTCTGTTAGGTCCTTGCCATCTTTGTTTTTGATCATACCCATTTTTGCCTGGAATTTGCCTCCAATGTTTCTAATTTTCTGGAAGAGGTCTCTTGTCCTTCCTATTCTATTGTCTTCTTCCACTTCCACGCATTGCTTGTTTAAAAATAATTCCTTATCTCTTCTGGCTAACCTCTGGAATTTTGCATTTAATTGGGCATATCTCCCCCTATCACTGTTGCCTTTTGCTTTCCTTCTTTCTTGGGCTACTTCTAGTGTCTCAGCAGACAGCCATTTTGCCTTCTTGGTTTTCTCTTTCTTTGGGATGTATTTTGTTGCTGCCTCCTGAACAATGTGCAAGAAGAAGTTCGTTATCTGAACTACAGTCAGCTCCAGGTCTTGTTTTTACTGACTGTACAGATGTCTGCCACCTTTGGCTGCAAAGGATGTAATCAATCTGATTTTGGTGTTGTCCATCGGGGAAGTCCATGTATAAAGCCGTCTCTTAGGTTGTTGGAAGAGAGTGTTTGTTATGCAGAGTGAATTGTCTTGGGAAAATTCTATCAGCCTATGTCCTGCTTCATTTTGTTCTCCCAGGCCATACTTACCTGTAATTCGAGGTGTCATTTGACTGCCCACCTTAGCATTCCAGTCTCCTGTGATGAAAATAACATCTCTTTTAGGCGTGTTGTCCAGTAGGTGCTGCAGATCCTCATAGAACTGCTCTACTTCAGCTTCTTCAGCATTTGTAGTTGGGGCGTATATTTGGATCACTGTGATGTTAGATGGCTTGCCCTGAATTCAAATTGAGATCATTCTGTCATTTTTTGGGTTGTATCCAAGCACTGCTTTAGCCACTTTACTATTAATTATGAAGGCTACTCCATTTCTTCTGTGGTCCTCTTGTCCACAGTAGTAGATCTGGTGATCATTTGATGTGAAATGGCCCATTCCAGTCCATTTCAGTTCACTGACGCCCAGAATGTCTATCTTTAATATTGACATCTCACCAATAACCACATCCAATTTGCCCTGGCTCATAGATCTTACATTCCAGGTTCCAATGGTGTGTTGATCCTTAGAACATCGGATTCGCCGTTCAGCACCAGCACTGTCGGCCACTAGCTGTCCTTTCGGCTTTGAGCTAGCTGCGTCATCACGTCTGGGGCTAGTTGAGCTCATCCTCTGTTCCTCCCCAGTAGCATTTTGACCATCTTCCGACCTGGGGGTCTCATCTTCCGATGGTATACCGACATATCTCTGGTTGTACTGATCCATTTAGTTTTCATGGCAAGAATACTGGGGTGGGTTGCCATTACCTTCCCCAGGGATTGCATTTAGTCTGACCTCTCTGTCATGACCTTCCCGTCTTGGGTGTCCCTTCACGGTTTAGCTCATGGCATCATTGAGGTGCTCAAGCTCCAGCACCACGACAAGGTAATGATCCTTTGCTGAAGATGGGCGGCTATAGAAATCAAATAAATAAATAAAGTCCAATTCAAAATAAACAAAGCAATAATTGCATGCAAAATATTTTGTACATGAATGGTTTTGAATTGGAAATATCCCGTTTCAAGTTTGAAACAACTGTTTTGAGTTCAGACAATTGTTCTGAGGTTTGGATCACTTTGGACGTATTTCAGACTTGAAACCAAACTATTTCAAGCTCAAACTACTTATAAAAGGAGTATTCTTTTCTTTTTTTGGATGGTCCAGGAAGGATGGAACTTGTCCCTTAGAGCCCTTTCTTGGGGAAGGCTTGGTAGCCTTCTTGGTGACAATTAATCCTGTAACATCTGAATAAAATTCTGCTTGAGAATGTCTTTGGGGGAATCAGCTCTTGAACTTGGGAAAGGCTTCTGTATAACAACAGAGCTACACACACACACACACACACACACACACACATATATATTTTCCATTTCTCTTTAATCTAGAGTTGGTGCCATGGTTGACTATACTATCAGAAGAATAAGAGGCACTGGGTCTTTGAATTTCAGACATTGAGAACAACAGTAGGAAAGGGCCAGGGTTCCCATCTTCTTCTGGGTTTCTGATAGGTTTCTCAGGCTGGTTAATATGAGGAGTGCCCACAGGGTGTGGTCAAAGAAGTCAATATGGCAGATGCAACAGTGCAATTGAGGTTTTGCCCATTTTTATATGTGTTGCATATAATCTTGACCTTTCTGACCTCACCCAGTGGACACCTCCAAATGGGAAGCAGGATGTTGATCTGTGCAGGCCAGACTGTCTTCTTCATTTGCAGTGCCAGGCAGATTACCAAACACCATGTAAATAATAACATTTTGTGGTTATTTGGTTTGATTTGATTTGATTTGATTTGATTTGTATGGCCACCCATCTATGGCTACCCATCTAAGCAACTCTGGGTAGCTCACAACAGGTAAACAGGCTGCTGATGGTAATCTGGGATATTACCCAGAATAGCAAACTATTGACCTACATGTCCATGCCATGTGGGCTTATAATATGCAGTCTTTAAATGGTCAAGTAGCTGCCATTTTTAAAGCAGGGATCATAATTCAGTAAGAAAAAAGAAAGTAAACTCTGCCTCCAGCTGAGCTTGGTTTCTGGGGATTACATCATACATTAACTTCTTATTGGATTTTTGTTCAGCTTCTGAGTGGACTTCCATCAGAGATGAATCCATGGCATAACTCAATTTATATATGCAAAAAAGTAGCTTGATTGCACATTGCACAATCTTCATCGTCTGTTACAAACAGATAAGAGGGGGGGAAAAGAACACATTTCTACATAGATAATACAGGATGAGAGAAATATATCCAAACTTGTTAGCAAGCTTATAAAAATGGAATTATTGGATTGAGCAGCCTAGCTATTAATTGACTCAGGAAGATGGGCTCCCTAGATCTGATCCACAACATGGTTGCAGTTGAATATGTTTAATCTGCTTCCTGAAACAGCCATATGGTACATGGAATCATAAATTAAATTAATCAAAGGCTGGATTTCCATAATATGCATAAATATTATCCATAAAATTATTCCATAATATGCTAAGCTCCTCTCTCTCATACACAACCAAGATTTGCATGTTTTGCAAATGTAGCCAGTAGGTCCTTAATTGACATAGTTGAGTATATTCCACATCAAGACAGCCTTTGAGTTTTGAAAACCAGTTTTCAGTTTTAACGAATTACATGAAATCTACCAGTTGTGGTTTATACAATATCCCACATGTTTTAAACAAACTATGGTGTGATGTATGAACCCTGTCATGCTTCTGTATTTTAATGCTCAGGAAGCATTAAAATCATGATAAAAGTCATGAAAAAACCAGTAAATAGGGTGGGTAGAGGCATGCTTGTCCTAGAAATCAATGACTGATATCAATGTCCTAGAAATCAATGATATGAACTGCAGTTATACAGTGTAGATGAAATATACTAGAATGAAATAGTATCACCAATAATTCAGTTTAATAATGTCTTCAACTATTTTAGATGCAGAAGATATAGTTACTGTGAAAATTCTCCCAGTAGTTTTAAGCACTAACATATCCATATGACAAATTGCTGCTGTGACTTTCCTTGTCCGGTAGATACTAAAAGCAATAGTACTAGTGGAAGACTGTAGATAGTTTGCTAAGTGGTTTGCTGTATATCAGCATAGTTGAGGAAGGCACTTTCTTTCTTTTGTAATATGTTAGGGTGGTAACTTTAGCCCATTGTCACCAAATGGAAAGCTTATTCATCTCTTCCTTATCTAGATGCTGAGTCTTCTAGGACCAAATGATCAAGCTTTTCACCTTAAGGATTAGCTTTGGTAGCAAAATGTCAGCTGTGTTTCCTGTCCTGGCAGTCAAAATCCAACTAGCCAGTGGGCAGAAAAGAAATAGGCAGCTAAGATTTCTGTCTCTGTTTTAGCAACAGAGCCACCTTGCTTCCACATTCTTGGTATATTCTTAAATTGCTTTTCAGAAAATGGCAAACAATACATATTTTATTCTCATGCATGTTGACACCTAGTATCTTGAAAAAAGCTGTCAGACTTTGGATCTTTATTTAGTTTGATTATTACTGACTACTTTTGGTGACAATAATTTTACTATGTACCTTTCTGTGATAAAATGTCCATATGACCAAGTAAGATATTGGTAGGATGATAAAAATGGCCATCTACTGTAACATGATTATTCTGTAGATTGTATTAAACAATAGGGATTGGACAAATCCCAGTTCACACAGGGTGTTTGACCATGAGTTCTATATTAAGGCAATGCATTTATTAGGCCAAACCAAAGACATTGATCCTAAGTTGGCCTAATCAAGCTATAGTGTAGAAAATTATCACTTTATAAATGGAACTATTCAGAATTTAGCCTCAGCTGAAAATGAGTATTTTTTTTAAAAAAATGCTGAGCTGTTATAAAAAAGAATTAAACAAATCTGTATTTTGGTAATTTGAGGGTTTCATGGCTGCTGATATGAAGATTATCTTTGTTCACACACAGAGAGACTAGATTCAAACAATGCACACAATTGTAATATATATTGACTGATTTTAATATGTGTGATCCCAGTCATTGCAGATTACAAACCATGGTTTATGGCTTAGTTCAATATCTGGACCCAGAGAGCTGAGGCTTCAACAATCCATCAGTTATTGTGATGTATAAATCACATTTCCTTCCTTCACCCACAAATAAAAATAATGTTGGATCGTATACATCCACTATCGGGACTTACAAAGAGACCTGAGTGGCATTCTTACCTGATTGTTGGAATCTGCTTTTAAATCCAAGGTTAATATATTGGAAAATACATAAGCATGATATTGTCAAAATGCTCCCAAGTCTTTGACTGCTTCATTTTTGTCTGGATTAGTTGTTTTATATCGTCTTTTCCTGCTAGAATCCAAATGTTATTTCCATGACTGAAATCAGGACTGGCTTGATCTGTGTGTGGCTCAAGTGTGTTTGGAAATGTCCGTGTTGATGCAGCTGGTGTCAAAGATCATATATAGGCTGGAACACAGGCGTAACCATCAGGGATTGATACCAGTTATATCAAAACAACTTGGAATGATATTTTTAGTTTAAATATTGCTTGTACAAGTCACCTCTAACTTTGAAAACTTGGGACACATGCCATTGCTGCTGTTATTATTGTTGCTGTTATTGTTATTATTAATTTTGCCTTTAATATACCCATCTTCCTCTTGAGTGATTAGAGAGATTTGTCTTTCTGGACAATTTCTGTGTACATTCTGATAAACAGATGGCCATAAAAAAGCAAATAAAACATGGCAAGAACTTGATTAATCAATCGTCCCTCATCTGTTTGGAGTAGACAGAGAATTTAAACAAAGTTTTGTCTGTCCTTAGTTTTTGGCTGAATGTAAGATGAAAGGATAATTTATCTTTGCACAAGAATTCAGGCACCGCTAAATCTACAATCTCTTTCCCCAAATTCTTTGTTTTCTCCACCTATGGATAGCAATATGAAATAGATTATGGTAACTAGAAGATACACAGAAGATTCATTTATTCAGTTCTTATACTGCTACAGTCAGCATCTTGTATCTTGATGTCTTTCTAGTGATGAGTTCCCAGAACATGGAAGCCTTGTTGATATAGGAAAACCCTCAAAACCATGCCTGTAGCCTACTCTTATTTTCCCACATTCCCTTTCCAACTTCCAAATAAGCTCTGTTTTCTATATAATGATTGGTCTTCATTGATTTAATGAGGGAACTTTTCATTATAATTTAAAATTTGCATTAAAAAATATTTTTTTTCCACTTGCAAGACTGCACTGTTATAAACCTACTCCTTTTTCAGGCAGGAAGAATCCACTCTTAATCCAGAACTGATTAAGTTCCACATTTCTGTACTTCGGGCAGGAAGAATCCAAGTGCCACCCTTCTGTTTTCCAGAATCAGGCTAAAGGAACATATTTTGATAGAAGGGTTAAAAACTCCCCAGCCAGATGGAGTAGGGCAATGCAGAAGCCTTAGGCAGTCTGGGTTGTAATCTATCAACATCCACTTTTACTGAGGGATCTTTAATGATGTTTAAATTACTAACCCTCATAAGTTGGAACATAAGGGTTATTGGTTCTGTTTCTAAACTTATTTTTAGAAAAGTAAGGGAAGCAGAAATCTAACCAAATATACACAGTTGAAGTGTAAGGATGCCAATTTTAGTTTAAGGACACAGAACATTATTGAATCTTCCATAAGCCTAAGCTACATACTAGACCTTCAAAAGCTGCCTTTTGCTAAAATGGCACTAAGAATCACTAGATGGCCCATGTAGTTCAGTTGGATCTGAAGATGGTGGACTGCAAATGGCAGACTCTGAACTGGGAGAACTTACCTCCCTGAGTTCTTCCCTGAATTGATGTGGAGGCATGCAAAGGACAGGAAAGGGACATATTTGAAGAAGGCTGGGCTTGCCAACACTCCCACCATTACACTCTCTTAAGTGCTGAGGGAGTAAGCACATTTTCATTGTTACTAAGATGTTAAGTTGGCCAAAGGAAAAAAAGAAAAAGAAAAGAATGTAAAAAAAAATAAAAGGTTTGTTCTCTGGTTCTGCAGTTGCCAGGCCAGTTGCAACAACAGCTGATTGGCTTGCAGCCCACTTCTTCTATCACCTCTAATCTCTTGATTGACATAGCATGGTGTGAAATGTTGTTCCGTGAGCAGGTGGCCGAAAGCCCAAGGAGAAAAACCCTCAAGTTGTCTATACTGGAGAAAAGGAAAACACTGGGGGAGGTTACACCTGTTGTCTGCCATACTGATACTAATTCCTGCATGAGACAGCTGGTCTAAGTAGGATTGAACTGAACTTTTCTCACCATGCATTACACTAGAAAATTGTAGAACAGTATTCGCCAACTTGGGGTTCTCAAGATGTGCTGGACTAGAACTCCTACATCCCACTGCTGGCAGGAGAAGACAAGAAGTCACTAAGGTGAGATGAGTGGCTATAAAAATCAATCAATCAATCAAACAAACAAACAAACAAGATGTAGTTCAAGTTAGCAGTTCAGTTCATTTCTAATTTAGTTAGGGAAGACTGTTCCAGACGTTCATGCCAATATATTCCAGACTTGACTGCTAGATGAATGACCAGCATTTAGCTGGGAAAGATGGTAATTTAAACCTCACTGACAGACCCATTCTTCCAAAGGTTCTCACCAAAGATAATTACAACAGCAATAGGCAGAACCTTGTTCTGCATCCTAGTCTGGCTGACGGGGGAGTTCTTATCCCATGAAGGACTTCTCCTTTTAGCTCTGCACCAGGAAAAATAAAAAGAAAGGTGCTCTGAATCTTCCTGCCCAAAGCAGGAGTAGTAACAACCTTAACAAATCTTCTGCCAAATCTGAATCACAAAGGATAAGTGTGGAGGGACATGAGGAAGCCTTCAATGAGAAATTCCCTTTTTAAACTACTGAACCCAAATATATAGTATATAAAATGATTTTTTGAGAAAAGTGAATACAAGGAAAAACAAGGGAACACAACCAAATAAATCCCAAATAAAATTAATATACAAAGTCTACCTAAACAAGTTACTTTTTGCTTCTTGCCTGAGATTTTGGGTTTCATCAAAAATTCACAGTTTATTATCATATGAGGGATCATATGAGCCTCCTGATTGTCTTTCCTTTGCTTCTGCTTCTTTTCCCTTCTTGAGCATTAGCTTTAGAGAATATAGAGGACATGATAGATATGAGTCCTAGTTACTGAAAATATTTCATTCCTGATGACCATATGAACATATTGCATTCTCTTCTTGGCATCAGTGAAGAGAATTTGCCACTGCCTTTTTCTGATTTTTTTTTTAACTTTCCAGGTAAGACCACCATACAGGCCTTACCCTGTTTAGCTCTTTGGAGATCAGCCATGGTCAACCAGATGCTCCTACCAGGCAGGAAGCAGCAGTCAGACACTCAGTTCATACATTGCGTTAATATATACTGAAATCTTTAACCATGGTACATTGAAATGGGTCATAAGTGATAGAAGACTAAATGGTAAAATATGGTCTAGAACCTACAGTGACAAGGTTTATTCAACAAAGTAAAAGTCACACAAAGCAATTCATTGTCTTTCTAATTATCATAGTCTAGTATGAATATTTTAGTATTCATACTAGAATAAATACTATTGGATCTAAACTGTATGAGGGCCTGAAATCACACTGCAAGAGTATACAAGACACTGTTCTGGTTTAGTACTTATACTAAGAGATTAATACTGAACAGACTGAAGTTCAAATTCCCATTCAGGTCTCTAGATCACCTTGAGCCAATCATTCCCTCTTAATCTAACCTAACTCACAGGATTGCTGGAGTCATAAAAAGAGACAGAAGTATAGGATTAAAAAAATAATAATTATAATTCCAGACTCAGGCTTCCAGTGGGAATGACAGTTGGAACGGCTGTGCCCGCTGGTTCAGCGGGCAGAGCTGACAATGTAATCTTTTTCAGGCTCAGGCAGGTTTTCCTGAAGCCCAGAAATGTTCTCTGGATCAAGGAGAATACCTGGAATCATCCCTTCTGTCCTCTGGGTGGCTGCTGGCAGCCAGAAGATCACAAACAGCATTTTGCTTTTGACTGGTAAGAGCCAGCTGGGAGGCGGGGACTTCATCACTTTCCAAGCTGCGCTGTAGCCTCAAAGGGACACTAAGTCTGGCCACCCCATTTCTAAATCACCAATTTGTATTTTTTTTTAAGTATATGTACCCCAAGAAAGGCTTTCTACAGTAAGGAGAAGCTGGTTCTCTTGGTGCCTAGCATTATTTTGGGGATTAGTTTTTTTTTTTTTTTAATTCTTTTTAGTTTGGGATTTCGTTCTCCTTCCAAAGGAAATTCCAAAGATTGAGAGTAAACAATTGTCTTCCTGTTATTTTTTTTTCCTATTAAATTTGAAGATATTAGCATTTTCCTACATGTTGAATCAGCTGATTTGAACCTTCAGCTTTCTGTTTCCACTTTCCCTTGAGAACTGTCTGCTATCTCACTCTCACTTTATGTAAACACAGTTTGGAACTCTTCCATATCTTTGACTTTCACTGGTTAAGCTCCTAGGGGGTGCCATAATCTACTGCATGAGACATGGAGGATTTAAAACAGATTCTTTCTGACTTTCACCAGGATTTTGAACAGATTTCTTCTGACTTCTATCAAGCTTTTATGCAAGATATCCAGGACATTGTGGAAAATATGAGAACTAAAATGTGCCATCAGGTCAGGGATGTGGTGGATGAAATTGAGGAATTTAAGAGGGATAGAAAGGTTTTTCTTAAGACTAAGATTGGGATTTCTATTGAGATGCTGGATGAAGAGTTGGAGAAATCTAAGGGAGAAAGTGATCTGCAAGCCTTAAGTAAAATCAATCTCCCGGTGGAATGCCATGAAACGAACCTGGAATCTTTGAGGGGGATATTTGGGCTGTTTGATTCTTTCAAGAGGAAAGCTCTGTGCACATTGTGGGGATATGTAACTGTTCATTTTGAAGTGGGATAAGGGTTGAAGAATGTTCATCTGGTTTGCTTTAAGGATTGGATTGATGCTATTTGCCTTTAAAGATTTGGATTTACTGTTTTGACATGGCTTTATTTTTTGGGTTCATTAAGATTAAAATTATTAAAACTGTTGTATTATTGTTAAAGAATGTTTATCTGGTTTGCTTTAAGGATTTGATTGATGTTATTCCCTTTTAAAGATATGGAATTACTGCTTTGAATTGTCTTTGTTTTTTGGGTTTATTAAGATTGGGATTATTAAAATTGTTGTTAATAAAGTATAACAGCAGACAACTTATGAAAGCCAGCTGGGTGACCTTGGGCCAGTCACTCTCTCTCAGCCCAACTCACCTCACAGGGTTGTTGTGGGGAAAATAGGAGGAGGAAGGAGGATTAGGTATGTTTGCCACCTTGAGTTATTTATAAAAATAATAAAGGTGGGATAAATAAATAAATAAATAAATAAAAGGTGCTTTTTAATTTGATTCTTACTATAGTAGACATAAATGTATAGAATAGTGCTAGGAAGGGAATAATTAAATATATTTTATCTTTTGGAGGGGCGAAAGATGTTTAGGAGGTTTATATGAACTTTTTTTCTTTATTTTAATATATGGGGGAGGAGTAACTGTACTTAGTGATTTTTATTATGTGTTAAAGTGGAATGACTTATAGAAATAATGTGGTGTTTTGGTTTAATATAGAGTAAGAGATTGATTATGGAAATATGTGTATATCCTTGCTGTTAAAAGTCAGAAGCTACATCTTTTTATAAATTTGAAAAAATGTTCTCTTGTGTTTCTGTACCTTTTCAGTTTTTTGTCTTTCTTGGTAGTTTTTTGTTTTTTTTTGTAGTTTTTATTCTTCTCTTGAAACCTAATAAAATATACTATAAAATTATAATTCCAATCTCCATATTATTTTATGTAAATTCAAATTACCATTTTTTGATGTTGAAAGTAAGCCCACAGCCATACAACAAAAACCAATCTAGAAAAGAAGAAAAGGAACAAGATGGCAAATCTGGCAACAGCCCAAATGTCCCATAACATCCAGCATCAGTCAGAGGGATCCAGCCAGCCTAGCCTAAGGCCTGGGAGAACAGTCAGGTCTTTATGCCCCTCCAGAATGCTAGCCGGCTGGAAGCCATCCAGATCTCGGGGGAACCTTATTCTAGAGCAGTGTTTCTCAAACTTGACAATTCTAAGATGTGTGGACTTCAACTCCCAGAATTCTCCAGCCAGCATCCTGGCTGGGGAATTCTGGGAATTGAAGTCCACACATCTTAGAGTTTACAAGGTTAAGAAACAATGTCCCAGAGGGCAGGTGCTGTGACAGAGAAGGCCCACTTCCCAGAACCTGATAGATGATATTGTTTGATCAAAGGAACCCAGAGCATGCCATCCCTGTCAGCTTGAATTGACCAGACAGGCACCAATGGAGATAGTGGGGAAAGTGGAGATAGTGGAGATGCTGGGTCCAGCACATACACTGCTGTGTATGTGCTGGACCCAGCCTGGACCAGATCACTACTGGCATACTCTAAAGGAAAAACCAGTTGCATGTTTGATATTGAAATTATTATATCCTTGGCTCCTGAATTCAGCTTTATAAATGGAAAAAGTGAATTTCTATCATACTGGGCTTTTCTTATATCCAAACAGCAGCTTAAGGATTTTGTGCATGCCTCCTCCCTTCATACATGCCGGCTGAAGAAATGTTGGTGCCCCAATCGAATAACAAATAGTGCTTCAGTCACAGTGTACTTTAACTGACCTCTGCCTATCAATAAAAATACAAAATAATAACCAGATATTATTTTTCCCCATTCAAGAGACTCCCAGATGGCCTGAGGCAGCTGCATCCCTCTTTCTCATGGGACTATGGCTTCTGAATTAACCTCTGTTCTTAAATTGGAGACTTTCACAATTATGGATATATGGTTTCAGACCAATCTATTACAAAATTTCAATCCAGATTTTTTAAATACAGGTAATCCTCACTTAACAACCATTCATTTAGTGATTGTTCAGACTTAAGACAGTGCTGAAAAAACTGACTTACAACTAGTCCTCACTCTTATGACCGTCACAGTGCCCCACGGTCACATGATCACAATTTGGGCACTTGGCAACCAGTTCACATTTATGACCATCACAGTGTCCCATGGTCATGTGATCACTATTTTCAACCTTCCTGGCCAGCATCTGGCAAGCAAAATCAATGGTGAACTGTGTGATTCACTTAATGACCACATAGTTTGTTTAATGCCCAGGGTGATTTGCTTAACAACCACCACAAAAAAGATCATAAAATTGGATTGGATTCGCTTAATGACCATTTCGCTTAGCAACCAAAATTCCAGTCCCAATTGTGGTCATTAAGTGAGGACTACCTGTAATCCACACTGTGAGAAAATTTAAATGACGTTTTGATTAAACTTGGTAGGGCTGCCATATAAACAGGATGTATATTCAGTTTACTGGCTGCCTATAGGCTCTATCAATTATTTCTTTTAATTACACTAGTACATCAAGACTGCTGTTTTGCTGGTACACAATTATTAGAATCCTAGGAAGGTCTGGGATTGCTACCTTTTTTCTGATGACTCACTATCAGTGTACCTGAAGTCAAGGAATAATGAGGAAAATACTCCATGGCAGTTTTCAGCAGTCATGTCAGGGGTGCCAGCAGAGGGATCAAAAAGGTAAAGATGGCAGCCACAACCATGCAGTCGAAGCCCCACTCTTTTTTACATTACGTTGTGATGCACATATCTTTATTTTTCTGAGCCCCCTCCCTCTGGTACCCCTGATTCATGTTGTAAGGAGTGAGATACGAACAAGCAATGTTGCCCCAAAACAGAGGGTCCCTGATAAAGATAGGCAGATGGAAGATGGTGACATTTCCACAAATGTTAATAGGTGGGAATCAGGTCCATATCCATAAGTAAGTGAGATACTTAGAGCTCATTATTTTGGGATACTGCAGAGTGTTTATGCTTTCATGATTCAGCCTCCTTCCCTCAGCAATTCTTAAAGGCAGGTACAAGAAAATTCTTCTTTGTGAATGACTCTGCTCCTTTGACACAGGAGCTGCGGGACTTGTCTCACATGTCTTTTTATGTTGCTTTTTCATACAGACATAAGGATGCAAGAGCTCCCACAATTTTTAAATGTCCTGGAAATTCTGATTCTTTTTATGCCCCTCATTTACACAAGGGACATGACTCCAGTCTTACATGACAAGTGGCAACATTCTGTTTTACTGTGGCATACATTTTTGTTTTTGTTTTGCTGTAGATAAATATAACAGTGTTCATTATTTTTTCCTCCAAATTTCATAACGATATTGAAATAACAGACATTATGATTACTCATTTGACGAATAATGACTATTTTTGGAATGGTTAACAAGTTATTCAGTATTTTACAGCATTTGTAAATATTTTTCCTTATTATTGTCAATAAATAAACATGTTAAAAGAAAAATTCACAAGTGTGTCTTAATTCTGCTTATTTCTCTTTCCTCTGTTTACTTAATCTTGAGAGTCTCAGTTCAAGAGCTGTCTGTGTGGTTTTATAACTAAGATAATTATGACAAAAATAGAAAGAAAGCACCAAAGTCTGAAGACATTAATTATATAATGCTGCTGGTATCCATTCCCTTGCTCAAACATGGAGCGTTGCTAATCTACCTGTCTCCGATCTTTCTTTTAATTACAAGAGCATCTTGGCTGTAGATGATTCTTGTTTAACTAAATCTTTCTACATTGCTCTTTGCTAAAGGCTATGGATAAATCTAGTCAAAATTAAGCATTTTCCGGCATGGTGGTTTGTCTATGAGAGCAGAGGCTAAAGGCACTTCTTATGATACATTTTAGCTGGGCCATGTTTATCTCAGAGTGGTACAATTAGTCAAAAGTCCTCCTCAGGTTTGGAGAGTAGGAAGTTCATTATTAGATTCCTTAGCCAGCCGGCCAGCTAGCCAGCCAAGTAGCCAGCCAGCCTTCATAAACTAGTATTTACAACATTTGAAAGCAGCAAAAGAAGGCATGATGGAAAGCATTTTGGACCCAATCCCTTCAACCTCCTACCTATGTCCATGACCTTGATGGGGGGAGTTTAGACTGGTTATTAGACTGTCAGCATCTGGATGGCTTTGTTTAGGCTTGGAAGCTAAGCAGGGTTAGTCTTGGTTATAATTTGGATGGGAGATCTCCAAGGAATTCCAGGCTACAGGCTAGATAGGTAAGTTGAAAAAATATCCTGGAGGAAGACAATGGCAAACCATCTCAGTGTTGCTACATGAACATGTCCATGAAGTCACTGGAAGTCAAGCTCATCTTGAGGGAGACTACCTTTATTGGACTGCCTAAATTTATCTCTTCCCATCCTGACAGTAAAAAGGAATGGCCTTTTTTTCAAAAAAGAAAGCCAACAGCAGAAACTGTAAGGAATATCACTCCACCTTGCTGTCTGTTACTGGATTTGTAACAGGATAAAAACTGTAGTGGGTCCAAAGTTAGATTTTGATTATGTCTGCTTGAACCCATTTCAGCGATTTGGATAGAGAGCTCTTTGACCACTTGTGCCATCAAGTCAGTGTTGACTCCTATAGACAAACGTTTCCCAGGAGTATCTGCCCCAACAGCCATTGCCACTGTAATTGAGCCCATCTATATTACTACTAGTTTCCTTCCCTCTTTCCCTTAGACTTCTCAAGAGAGCCAGATCTTCACATTATGTCTGCTTGCTTTAGCTGGGTAGCTGGGATGATCTTCACACCTTGGGTGATTCTGCTGGAAGTGTATACACTTCGTGTATGCTTCCAGTATTTTTTTTCCCTTCACTTATCCTGCCCAGGAATGCCCCACCACCAGCACAAAGAGGCAGCATAGCAGTACTTGAGGAAAACAAAGGGCTATACATGAACCAGATATAATGCCAAATTGGGAGGTACTTTAGGAGAACAGAGAATAACTTTAATATTTACAACTAATCTAATAATATTTTTTTTCATTGACCCACAGCACTAATTACAGTTGAGTTTGTCTTTCCAGGTATGAAAACACTGTGTTTTGCTATGAGGAAGGTGAAGTTTTCCAAAGATATCAGACATTATTGGGGAATTTTAGGCCAAAAGAGGCAAGAGAACAATCGTGACAGAGTTGTATTGCCTGTCAGATGGTTGCAGAGTTTTCTAGACCATGGAGAGCCAAACATTTATGGTTATAGTAGTATAGGTGGCAGTCTGCAATTGTGCAGTGCTTTCAAGTGCTTTTCATCCCTCCCTACAGAGTCAGACATCATTTTGGACTTACATCCTTTCAGATGCAAGGGATTGCTACAGGGAGAGACATATTTAGGGTCTGAATGTAATTTCTTTTTTCTTTTTTAGAAGTTCTTAAAAATAGTAATGCCAAAAGAAATAAATCTAAAGAAAAAGTCTTGTCTGCAAGTATGTGTGTGGGTGTGTGTGTGAGAGAGAGAGAATTAGAGAGATAAAGCAAGCTAATACAGGTTGACAGACCTGATGGTTTTAAGATTTATTACAGAATTCCTTTTTAACAGGCAACAAACTAGAGTGGTAGGTAGCAGAAAGGCTTTGTGTGTGTGTGTGCATGCGTGCATACATAGCCACTAGAATTTGCTCCCACTGCTTAAAATAGATTGTCTCAACATGATGGATTAATTTTTCTTTGACTCAGGGTCTGCCTAGATTATTATAACTGCTTCAGTTTGAAATAGTGCTGCTCAAGGAGAACATTTGACCCTCCATGTCATTTGCAAAGAAAATAAATCTTCTCCAAATCTTTGTGTATATGAAGAAGATTAAGTTGTGTTTTCTAATATTTTCTTAATTTTCTTAACTGCTACAAGGTCAGATCTACAACTTGGATCAGGTAAAGAGGAGGATTTTAAATCAGATCAGCACTATTGCCTTTAATGGGACTAAACTGATTTAAATGAAAGGAATCCAGCTGAAACGGAAATGTGGACTGAGCTTGTCAGTGGCCTTCCTTGAACTGAAGTTTTCTTCCAGATAATGGCATTATTAACAATTCAACCACAGATTAATAATTACTCCCAATTACAGAACTATATGAGGACTTGAACAGAGTAGAATAGAAAGGCTTAGTGATCTCATTAATGTGAATAGGGTGGCCTAGTGTCCTGTTTGACAGAGGAGACTCCTCCATTGTCCAAGACTGATTCAGTATTTAAGAAGAGAGAATAGAAGGACCTTAAAAGTGTTTATCAGCAGCACATAAGCATAAAACCACATAGGTCCAACAGGTTTGCTATTTCCCCCATCTTTGAGTCATCTGCAAAGCTGATAATATTTTCTAATCCTTCATTCAAGTCATATCTAAATACCATTCATTCAGTACAGGGTCTAGAACAGTGTTTCTCAACCATAGCAGCTTTAAGTTGTGTGAACTTCAACTCCCAGAATTCCCCAGCCAACATAGCACATCTTAAAGTTGTCAAGGTTGAGAAACACTGGTCTAGAATATAGTCTTGCAGACCACCACCTGACACTTCCCTCCAGCTTGACATAGAGTGTACACTTTTGGGGTCTGATGGTTTAAGCAATTCGGTATCCATCTAATAGTACCATAGTTCAGCCCACATGTGCCATCTGTGTAGAATTTTATGGGAGAATTTGTCAAATGCTTTGCTGGAGTCAAGGTAACTATGTTCACCATGTTCCTTCAGTCAGCTAAAATGGTCATTCTGTCAAATGAGGAAAGGCGATCAGGGTTTTTTATTCTTGATAAATACATTCTGTCTTCTGCCAAACTCTGCAATCTTTTCTAAAAGTTCACAAACTGACTGCTTAATGATTTATTTCAGAATATTCCCCAGTATTGATATCAAATTAACCAGCCTGTACATACTCAAAACCTTTTTATCCTCTTTTTGAAGATGGGAACAACACTTGCCCTTCTACAACCCTTTGGCACCTTCCCCATCCTCCATGATTTCTTAAAGATCACAGATTGCATAATGCTGTATGCAAAAGTGCTGATGACTGTGGCTGTAATCGAGTTATCTTCAAATTGGTTGGACTTCAACTCCCACATTTGCTGGGAATTTCAGACTTGTGGTAAATGCACTAAGACATACTGTAGATAAGGGTTGCGTGACTTAATGCTCTACTTGTAGCTCACAATCTCTCTCTCACTGAAGCAAGAGGATTAAAAAGGGGAGACAACTGCATTTTAGTACAAAAGACCCTTTTTTTAAGATGAAAAGGTTGGTTGCAATTTCTTATTGCAATTTGAAATGCCATCTGTTCATTTCCCACGTAAAAATGTTTTTAGTGATTCCATATCCACACCTTGATTTATAAGTTCTTTGTTGCTTTGAAACCACAAGCATCCCCCAGAACTTGGCCTGCTTATTTGTGCCACTGAGTCCAACAACTGAACTCATTTATAACAAGCTTTTCAGTCTGATGCAGTGCCTGAATTTTCCCTGCAGTATCTCTTGAGGCACAGCCTGTGTTCTGCAATCTGACCTGCATTGGCTTTACTTAAGTGTAATTAAATGCAAAGCATGATCTGGCAGGTGCCATGAACTTCATTCATGGTCCTGATAATTTGATGTATGCCTGCACAGAGCTGAGCCTAGGATTAATTTGTCAACCTGGCCTGAGATGTATCTGCAACGTGTGCAAAACTGCTTGCTGGAGACAATCATGTAAAGCTTACCATCAGCTAAAGCAAAATTTATCTGCTATGACAATAAATAACTCAGTGCTCTCACTATGCCATTCAGTTCATCCCCTGAGAGTATTTGTTATTAATGACTGTGTATGAAACACTGATATGTGCTTAAGCCTAGAACATAAATGTTCCTCACCAAAGAGTTTAACAGCAAAGCAAAGTCATAATTGCCACAGAGAAAGATTTTAGCTTTTGCCTATCAGATTATAGTAACTGACACTGTGCAAGCAAATAGGACAAACCAAGAACTGGAGCAAAGAAAGGGCATCAGAAAAAGAGCAATTTCTTCATTCTAGATAGTGTAACCATATCATGGTCTTGTCCAAGTAAACCACAGAAAAGTTGGTAACATTTCCCTGGATTGTATCAATTCAAATATATAGAGAAGCAATGCATAACCAAACTTGAGGACCAAAGGGGACACAGATGTGCCTAAAATGGCCTGTGGTAATTTATACCTTTGTTATTGTTTATTCGTTCAGTCACTTCTGACTCTTCGTGACTTCATGGACCAACCCACGCCAGAGCTTCCTGTCGGTCGTCACCACCCCCAGCTCCCCCAGGGACAAGTCCATCACCTCTAGAATATCATCCATCCATCTTGCCCTTGGTCGGCCCCTCTTCCTTTTGCCTTCCACTCTCCCTAGCATCAGCACCTTCTCCAGGGTGTCCTGTCTTCTCATTACGTGGCCAAAGTATTTCAGTTTTGCCTTTAATATCACTTCCTCAAGTGAGCAGTCTGGCTTTATTTCCTGGAGTATGGACTGGTTTGATCTTCTTGCAGTCCAAAATTTATACCTAAAGATGCCAATTTTGAAAGAGTTCTGAAATTTCTTAGCCTGCTATTTAAGGTGCTGTTTCAAGAATTATGATCCTCTTCCTTATGTCTCTTTTTCCTTCACTTGGATTGAGATTGAACACCCTTTTAAATAAATGATGCCTTCCAATGGAAGAGTATTCTCTTTTTCTCAAATAGTTACAAGTGGTTTTAATAAGCTACAGCTTGGGCATTTTTGCATCTTTTCAGAAAGAAACTGGTAGGTTCAACTAACTGTTGGAAATAAAGAGCTCAAAGGGGAGAAGATTGGTTCATAGGATGCAGTCTTGTGATATGTCCCTACTGGATAAAAGTTATTTTACCTATTAGTTTACCTATCATTTTGTTTTAGAAAACTCATTGGCTTTTGTAGAAGCTCTGGTTCTTTTGAATCATAAATTAACTGTCTGGAAACTAACAAGATATGAAAATAGATACTGTGCACTTCGATGATGAAGATAATAATGATAATAATAATACAAGATAGAAAGGATACCACCCTCAGTTGCACAACTGTCTGAAAGATTCATTTCTTTTTCATAACTAAATAAAAACTCTACTAATTCTAAAAGTTTTGACTGGAGGATTATTTAGAAATTTGGATCGCATGCATATATTTATATGATTAATTTCCCCATTTACCCCTTTTTAAAAATAAACTGACTTGATTTTTAGCATTGTACTGTATAATAAGACATAAGTGCATAAATTATGAAGGCTAGTTTATTTAGTTAGCAGTTCGAAAACATGCAAATGTGAGTAGATCAATAGGTACCGCTTCGGCGGGAAGGTAACGGCGTTCTGTGAGTCATGCTGGCCACATGACCCGGAAGTGTCTATGACAACACCGGCTCCAAGGCTTAGAAACAGAGATGAGCACCGCCCCCTAGAGTCGGACACGACTGGACTTTACGTCAAGGGAAACCTTTACCTTTACCTAGTTTATTTAGTAAAGGAGAGCTAATATCCTTTATTCAAATGTTCTTCCTCTGTCCCCCACTTCCTTTTTCTCTGCTCTTTTTGCATATATTTTCTTTTTGTGCCTTCGAATCAGTGTTGATTCCAAGCAATTGCCTGGATTGGTCCCTGCAGTTTTCTTGGCAACTTTTTCTCAGAAGAGGTTTGCCCTTGCCTCCTTCCTAGGACTGAGAGAAACTGACTGACCCAAGGTCACCCAGCTGGCTTTGTGCCTAAGGCGGGACTAGAACTCCTGGTTTTTATTTTGATGCCTTAACCACTACACCAAACTGGCTCTCTACATATTTTCCAGTGCTGCTAGAAAGTAGGGTTTAATTTCTATTCTTTTTGATAAATGGTATACTTCCTCCATTTAATTTAATTTACTTTAATTCAGATCAGCCATTTTCTCCAAATACAATTCACTTAGTTCTCACAGTGGGTTTGACAGCTGAGAGTGATCCTCAGTGCTACAGATCAGCTCAGGAATTCAACTATGGAGTTTAAAAATAAACTATGTGTCAAGGGAAGGGTCAGTTTCCAAATAGGGTGCTTGTAGTGAGGGAAAAGTATCTGTTATCTATTGGTCATTTACTTACAGGAATAACCCTATAAAAATAAAGCTGAAGGTGATAACTAAGCCGAAATAAGCATGCATGCTGCTTGTAAACAAAGGAATATTGAAAGTCTGCCAGGTCTCTTTAGAAGAGGGAGTTAAGGTTTTATTTAAAATGCTATTAATATGTTAAAGCTTTGATATGAAACATTTTATTTCCAATCATATGAAAGACTTTCTTTCTCTTTTATTTTAGACATAGAGAAGAACTTAGATATATTCTCAAATAAATGTTCCTGATCCTACAATTCAGGTTCATATCCTACATCACTTTGTGATGTTCACCCAGCCATGATAGCTTTCCATGACAAAGTATATTGTATGTGTACGTGTGTGCAATTTCAAAGATTTCCACTTTCAGAAATTTTCATTCATTGGTACATTCATAGAGCTTATTGCAAATGAATTATAGTATGCACAGATCTGGATGTGGTTTGATTTTTAACTTGTGCAGGGCTCATAAACTCATAGGTTCCAATCTAACAAGAAATTTATGGAGAATAATATATTTTGGGATAACTAAGTCTGGATCATTGTTAATACTGTAAAATCAGCACTGAGTTAATGTGCATACCGTATCTAGAACAAGATTAAACAAGACATCTTTATTATATTTTTCAGGACATGGTGAGTTGCAATTAGAAAATACACCTGCAGAGTCAAAAAAGATAGCTCACAAAAATCCATTTAGATGTTGTCACTTTGAGGGTATCAATAATAGAATCATAGAGATGGAAGGAACCTTAGTGGTAATTTAGTCCAACACCCTGTTCTGTATAGGATCTGCTAAAGCATTTTGGACAGATGTCTACCCAGCCTCTGACTGAAGACCTCCAGGGCACCTATTCCACTGGCTGACAGCTCTCACCATCAGGAAATTCCTCTTAATATCCAATCTACTTCTCTATACATTTTATGCCATCCAGAACAAAAGTCGACTCCACCTCTACAACCCTTTAGACATCTGAAGACTGCAATTATATCTGTGGCAGAGACCCTGGTAGATGGAGAGGTGGGAAGCTGACTAGCAAGTAACAGAAAGAAACTATTAGATGTTCCAAAGATTTTAAAGACCTGCTGAAGTTTATTCTTCCCAGTCCCTTGAGCATTCAGGGACAGGGTATGAAAACAAAAACAGACTCTTTAGATCCTTACAGTCAAAACTGAGAACTCAAAGTAACATTCAAAATAACATGTCTAACCAAGGAGATAAACTGATCTGGCAGCAAACTGATCAATTTGAGACTTGTTCTCTTGCTCTCGCAGCAACAGTCCCAATAAGCCTTCCAACATCAACTGTGGGTATATAAGCAACTTCTTATTTAAGTATTCTCTGGCCCCTTCTTTCCCTTTGAGGAAGGTTTTCCACCTTGAGGAACCAGGTCACTTCTCTGCCTGGGCTATGACTTGAGTCCAGGCCAGGTAGTGTAAAATGGTGGGGAAGTTTGTTTGTATAGGCCTGATAAGGGTAATCCAGCAGGTGCTTTCTCAGCAAGCTTCTCTTTATTGTCATCTGCTGTTCCCTCAACCTTCTTCTCCAACACCTGCTCTTTCATCATAGCAGCCTTTATGCTCAAAGGCACTGAGTCTGCAGATACTCCTACTCTGCTGCTGTGGTTCTCTCAAATGAAGGCTGGTATTTTCCCTTCACCACAATATCTAAACATACTCAGTTCCTTTAACCATTTCTCATAGGGCCTGAGTTCCAATCCACTTGCCATTGTGATAACCCTTCTCTGAACTCACTCCAGTGTGCAATGTCCTTTTAGATTCTGATAATCAAATCTGGCTTCAGCAAAGGATGGTTACCTTGTCATGGTGCTGGAGGTTGAGCACCTCAATGATGCCATGAGCTAAACCGTGAAGGGCCACCCAAGACGGGAAGGTCGTGAGAGAGAGGTGAGACTAAATGTGATCCCTGGGTAAGGTAATGGCAACCCACCCAGTATTCTTGCCGTGAAAACTCAATGGATCAGTACAACCAGAGATATGTTGGTATACCATCGGAAGATGAGACCCCCAGGTCGGAAGATGGTCAAAATGCTACTGGGGAGGAACAGAGGATGAGTTCAACTAGCCCCAGACATGATGACGCAGCTAGCTCAAAGCCGAAAGGACGGCTAGCGGCTGACGGTGCTGGTGGTGAACGGCGAATTTGATGTTCTAAGGATCAACACACCATTGGAACCTGGAATGTAAGATCTATGAGCCAGGGCAAATTGGATGTGGTTATTGGTGAGATGTCAATATTAAAGATAGACATTTTGGGCGTCAGTGAACTGAAATGGGCCACTTCACATCAGATGACCACCAGATCTACTACTGTGGACAAGAGGACCACAGAAGAAATGGAATAGCCTTCATAATTAATAGTAAAGTGGCTAAAGTAGTGCTTGTGTCATGAGTACCGTTGAGCTGAATGCATCAGCACAACGGCACACATGACAATACCTAGGAAGCAGGGGAAGGGATTTAAGATAAGCAAAGCACGCACAACAACAGACACAGACCTCAAGGAGAAGGGAATGACCCCGGCCAGATGACCCAGCCATCAGGACACAAAAGAGGAAGAAGGAAAGACAAAGACAGGGCGGATCACGAGGCACATCTGAAGCTGTCAGCAAAGCGCAACGGAGATCGCCCAGCTGACAGCAATCACCGGCCGAAGAAAGACACCGATTATGGGCGAAGCCCGGGGCACCAGCAGGGGCCCTGCAACCCTTCACCTACCGGCACGGAAGCATGCAGGACTAGGGGGGGATGACGCAACCCAAAGTGGGGGGGGCGCTGACCGGCGCGGGCTATTTAAACTCCGCACCGGCGCGCTCCCTTCACTCTCAGCTTTTTTCTTGTCTAGCACTACGCTGAAATAAACCTGAACCTGCTCTTCCCTGAATCAGTGTCTGTGTTTCACTCAGTGGTAGGCAGCGCATGACAGCTTGGATACAATCCAAAAAATGATAGAATGATCTCAGTTGGAATTCAGGACAGGACATCTAACATCACAGTGATTCAAATATACGCCCCAACCACAGATGCTGAAGAAGCTGAAGTAGAGCAGTTCTATGAGGATCTGCAGCACCTACTGGACAACATGCCTAAAAGAGATGTTATTTTCATCACAGGAGACTGGAATGCTAAGGTGGGCAGTCAAATGACACCCGGAATTACAGGTAAGCATGGCCTGGGAGAACAAAACGAAGCAGGACATAGGCTGATAGAATTTTGCCAAGAGAACTCACTCTGCATAACAAACACTCTCTTCCAACAACCTAAGAGACGGCTTTATACATGGACTTCCCCAGATGGACAACACCGAAATCAGATTGACTACATCCTTTGCAGCCAAAGGTGGCGGACATCTATACAGTCAGTAAAAACAAGACCTGGAGCTGACTGTAGTTCCGATCACGAACTTCTTCTTGCACAATTTAGGATCAGAATAAAGAGATTAGGGAAGACCCACAGATCAGCTAGATATGAGCTCACTAATATTCCTAAGGAATATGCAGTGGAGGTGAAGAATAGATTTAAGGGACTGGACTTAGTAGATAGGGTCCCAGAAGAACTCTGGAACAAAAGTTCGCAACATTGTTCAGGAGGCGGCAACAAAATACATCCCAAAGAAAGAGAAAACCAAGAAGGCAAAATGGCTGTCTGCTGAGACACTAGAAGTAGCCCAAGAAAGAAGGAAAGCAAAAGGCAACAGTGATAGGGGGAGATATGCCCAATTAAATGCAAAATTCCAGAGGTTAGCCAGAAGAGATAAGGAATTATTTTTAAACAAGCAATGCGTGGAAGTGGAAGAAGACAATAGAATAGGAAGGACAAGAGACCTCTTCCAGAAAATTAGAAACATTGGAGGTAAATTCCAGGCAAAAATGGGTATGATCAAAAACAAAGATGGCAAGGACCTAAGAGAAGAAGAAGAGATCAAGAAAAGGTGGCAAGAATATACAGAAGACCTATACAGGAAGGATAACAATATCGGGGATAGCTTTGACGGTGTGGTCAGTGAGCTAGAGCCAGACATCCTGAAGAGTGAGGTTGAGTGGGCCTTAAGAAGCATTGCTAATAACAAGGCAGCAGGAGACGACGGCATCCCAGCTGAACTGTTCAAAATCTTGCAAGATGATGCTGTCAAGGTAATGCATGCTTTATGCCAGCAAATTTGGAAAACACAAGAATGGCCATCAGACTGGAAAAAATCAACTTATATCCCCATACCAAAAAAGGGAAACACTAAAGAATGTTCAAACTATCGAACAGTGGCACTCATTTCACATGCCAGTAAGGTAATGCTCAAGATCCTGCAAGGTAGACTTCAGCAATTCATGGAGCGAGAATTGCCCGATGTACAAGCTGGGTTTAGAAAAGGCAGAGGAACTAGGGACCAAATTGCCAATATCCGCTGGATAATGGAAAAAGCCAGGGAGTTTCAGAAAAACATCTATTTCTCTTTTATTGACTATTCTAAAGCCTTTGACTGTGTGGACCATAACAAATTGTGGCAAGTTCTTATTGGTATGGGGATACCAAGTCATCTTGTCTGCCTCCTGAAGAATCTGTATAACGACCAAGTAGCAACAGTAAGAACAGACCATGAAACAATGGGCTGGTTTAAGATTGGGAAAGGAGTACGGCAGGGCTGTATACTCTTACCCTACCTATTCAACTTGTACGCAGAACACATCATGCAACAAACTGGGCTTGAGGAATCCAAGGCTGGAGTTAAAATTGCTGGAAGAAACATTAACAATCTCAGATATGCAGATGATACCAATTTGATGGCTGAAAGCAAAGAGGAACTGAGGAGCCTTATGATGAAGGTGAAAGAAGAAAGTGCAAAAGCTGGCTTGCAGCTAAACCTCAAAAAAACCAAGATTATGGCAACCAGCTTGATTGATAACTGGCAAATAGAGGGAGAAAATGTAGAAGCAGTGAAAGACTTTGTATTCCTAGGTGCGAAGATTACTGCAGATGCTGACTGCAGTCAGGAAATCAGAAGACACTTAATCCTTGGGAGAAGAGCAATGACAAAGCTCGATCAAATAGTTAAGAGCAGAGACATCACACTGACAACAAAGGTCCGCAAAGTTAAAGCAATGGTGCTCCCCATAGTAACATATGGCTGCGAGAGCTGGACCATAAGGAAGGCTGAGAGAAGGAAAAAGCTGCTTTGGAACTGTGGTGTTGGAGGAAAATTCTGAGAGTGTCTTGGACTGCAAGAAGATCAAACCAGTCCATACTCCAGGAAATAAAGGCACACTGCTCACTTGAGGGAATGATATTAAAGGCAAAACTGAAATACTTTGGCCACATAATGAGAAGACAGGACACCCTGGAGAAGGTGCTGATTTTAGGGAGAGTGGAAGGCAAAAGGAAGAGAGGCTGACCAAGGGCAAGATGGATAGGTGATATTCTAGAGGTGATGGACTTGTCCCTGGGGGAGCTGGGGGTGATGATGACCGACAGGGGGCTCTGGTGAATAAACAACAACAATCAAATCTGGACACAGTATTTCAAGTAGGGACTTACCAGGGTAGAGCAGAGTCTCTGTAACCTGGACTCTATGTTCCTGTTAATGCATCCCAGAATAGCATTTGCCTTTTTAGCAGCTGCATCACACTTATGTTCAACTTGTGATCTACCAGAACACTCAAATCCTTTTTACATGTATTGCTACCAAGCCAAATCTCCCTGTCCTATAACTGGTTTTTCCTCCCCAGATGCAAGACTTAATATTTACATGCTAAATCTCATCTTGTTTGTTTCAGCCTGCTGTTCAAGACTGCATTCTTTTGGGGAATTCTCTAAATGCACATTCCCTCAGGCTTGAAAATATTTGGAAATTGAATCTTTTAAGATGCTAACACCCTTGCCTCTAAGCAATTACTGTATATTGGTCTTTTTTACAACTAAGCCCAGCTAATTCCATTGTTTGGAACCTTGTTTGTCAGAAGAGAAAACCTTATAGTAGGAACATAAGGCCATTACTCCATTTAAGTCAGGAAGGTTAGGAGTCGAAGCAGCTTCCAAGACAGAAGTCTTATTTGGGGATGCCAGAGAATGGTAACCTGAGATTTCTGTACAAAGATTACAAACTCTGCAACTGAGCTACAACCCCTCCCTTATAAAAATCTGCAGCTGGAAGAGACATTGAATATGATGACTGTGCAAAGTCTAAGAGCAGCAGTAACCAAGACCTGTCTATCACAAGTATAGAAATATCATACTGCAGAAAAAATATTCAGAACAATTGGTAGGGTGGTTCAACTTGCATTGATGAAAATTCCAGAAAGCCCAATTTCCTTATCATGCGTTTCACCCAGTATTGATGTATTTTATATAGCAATGAAAGCTGGAACATCAGAAAGGCAGGATGAAGAAAAATCAATGCCTTTGAACTGTGGTGCTGGAGAAAATAGTTGAGAGTATCACAGAAAAAAGAACAAATCATTCCATACTAGATAGTGTAAAATTAGACAATGCACTGGAAGCAAATAATGACACTAAAGCTTAAATATTTTGGAAACATAATGGGAAGACAAGAATCTTTGGAGAAGACCCTGATCATGGAAACAGTGAAGCCAATTAAAAAAGAAACTGGCAGAAATCAAGATGATTAAACATTATCTCTGATGTCAAGAAGAAGAACTCAGAGGAACAGTTACTGACAAGCCGTTCTGCAAGCTCTTGTCCATTGAGTCATGGACAGTCAGGAGTAAATGAACAATTTAGCAACAATAACCAGAACCTATTTTAATCTATTACAAATTAGAAGTGAAGTTTTTTTATTATTATTATTATTATTATTATTATTATTATTATTATTATTATTATCCCTAACGGTTCTCTAGATTGTGAGCCAGTTCTGAAGAGAACCCCAAACCTTGGATTTTCTATTTTAAGCTTTTCCCTTAATGGGATGATAGAAATGTAAGCATTTGGGGAAATTAATATTTGAAAGGACTTTTGAGCCTTTGGATTTGTTTTTTAAATCAGGTAATAGAATAATTTATGAGCTTTCTTCATCAGTCAGCCATGGAAAGATTAAGTATTATCCACTTCCATTACCTTTTATAATAATCTATAATGGCTGTCTATCATGGAGATCCTTGTGTGATATTTTCTGGCTGGTGATACAGTAGTCTTCGAGCTTTACTAAATGAATGCTTTCAAAATACAAACTCATTTCTAGCAACACATTCAGTCAGAACACATGAAGTCTTGAAGAACTTCATTCTGTTCCCATTCTAGGTAAGCTGACAAACTTGAACCACATTTTACTTTTTTATGGGAATGCATTCTTGTATATGTACTCATGGAATTCAAGTAAGTATATCATTGAATTTTAGTCTTCTGGGAGAGCTATTGTTTTCATGTCTTACCTTTGGATTTCCCAGAGAACTCAGGCATCTTCTACAAAATGCAGAGAAATACAAATATCTCACAATTATGGGGAAGACTGTGGCCAGACAGTCTGTTTGTATGTTCAATTGTCCTGATAGAACACTGCTGTTCCTTCTTGTACCTTAGCATTAAACCAATCTCTTCAAAAAAAGGTCTGTTCTCTGAAAAATAACAAACATGGCTACTCAGGATGTCCACATTCCCAAAATAAAAGAATAATTAGCAATTTATACCAGTTTTCTTTTCTTTCTAGGCTGCCTGAGCTTGTGTTGGTCTTAGGGAGTATGCTTCAATTTGAATAAGCTTGCTAAACGATCTTCTTGAGCAAGGTTTTTAGGCAAGATAGCTGCATGACATTTGCTTTAATTTGTTGTTGCTAAAAAAATTCAAGTTCTTGTCTGAGAGAATGCAAAAATATTCAGTGCCATACTGTTCAATGTCTTGAAGCGTTCTTAGCATGATGAATCCAGAGAAGATTAGCCTGCTTTGATTCTCAGTGGGAAAAAGGATGCCTGTTCTTTGCTTTGCTAATGAAATGGGCTGCAAAGTTTGTTTTCTTAAAGACATTTTGTGCATTTAGTATAGAATGGTACAGCAAAATATACAGTTATGAGGGGAAACTGAAATGTTAACTTATAGAATTGGAAGGGGCTATTAACCCTATTGGTCAGTAGCCTACTCAGTGCAAGAATCCAGATTAAAGAATCCTGGAAGATGGCTGTCCAATCTTTGCCTGAATGCATCAGATGGAATCAGCCTTCCTGTGAAATAAGACCATTATTCTGTGCTCTGTACTTTGGGATAATAGAGATCAGATATTGACTTCTGTATTACAAACCTCTGGGTATTTAAAAAGTATGCTATCATATCTCCCTTACTCATCTTTCCTTATCACCAAACATATTCAGAATTAATTTTCAGTCCTCTGATTGTTCTTGTTGCTCTTCTCTGCAGTTATTCCACTTTTCCTGAATCTTTTAAAAAGTGTGGCATCTGGAATTTGGTACAATACTTGAGAGGAGATCTGGCCAATGCAAGATATAGTAGAGCTTTGTTTCATGTGATTTGGAAACTGTACTTCTCTGGTGCAATCCAAAATTTTATTTGCCTTTTTAACAGCTGTGCCATTCTTCTGACTAGTGATCAACTGCCATTCTAAGATCTTTATCATAAGTTTGTATTTATTTGATGGTGTTCCATCTTTTCATTCAGAAGCTCAGGATGGTGTAACTATTTCCCCCCCACAACAAGAACCCTGTGAGCAAGGGTGACCATAGGTTATAGTAAAAAAGATGGCAGCCATGACAGTATGATCAAAACTCTGCCAATTTTGTGTGTGTGATGCTCTTAGTATTGAAAGGAAGAAAGGAGGAACAGTTATTTTCCAGTTTTATTTCCCTGCAGCTCTTTCCAGTGATACTGCAGAGAAAATGCATCATTTGTCTGTAAGTCTCTGTTTTCCCTTGAATCCAATTCATCAATCTTTGGCTCAAAAGTTCCAGATTTTTTCCCCTCTAAGCCAATGTCCCCTGTCCACTGAATTTTCATAGAAATAGGAGCTCCTTTAAAAGTTGTATATCAGAAGGAAAAAAGCAGCCTTGACCCGCATGGCAATAAAAAATGATGAATCATTGCTCCCGCTTAAGCCATTCAGTAGTTGGAAGATCTCACAGTAAAGATTATAATCTAATCCCAGTGAAATATTGCAACAGACTTTATTTTTTATATACAAATGCTTATATGAAATCAAACTCCTGTCTCTTTAAAATTAAATTAACCTCATAGTGTGAATCAGCTTAGGAATGAGGCAATCTCATTTTATCCTGCTTTTTCCTGATTATGTGTCATCAAATATATATCCTGTTAGAATTTCACTTCCTTTAGATGACCTTCAAAGAATTATCCTCTAACCATTCTAGATTCTCACTCCTGCATTTTAAAAAGTATAATAAAAGGCTGTCCTGTCATCCATTTATTATACTTTCTGCTTTGCACACACACACACACACACTTCAGACTGGTTCCTTCTCAGCTGATACAAGTAGGACAGTCTGAACCCTTGCTGCATTTCATTCCAGTTTACCAATGCCTCTTTCCAGTTGGCGGGTGCGTACTCTGACTGGTATATCCCAAGGGTTCCCTCCACCACACCCACCCCGCTTTCTGCCTGATTTTTTTCATCCTGGCTCCATGAAAGGCTGGAGTTTTGTGTGTGTGTTTAATGGGTTTAGTAGTGGAATGGCAAAATGCTGGTCCTGCCTTTGTTTTTGATTTCCTTTTCTTTTTAATTTCTTGGTGAAATTGGTAAGAGTTCTGACAAGTTTTCCCATCTAACCCAAGTGACAGAAAGAGCTGTAAAAGTACGGATTAAAAAAACAACAACCTCAGAATGTAAATTTGTGGATGAAGGCTCCGTGTGTGAGATTTATTGCTGAAGCAATCATTTTATTATTCATAGTAATGCTACATAGCAGTGTTTCTCAGCCTTAGCAACTTTAAGTTGTGTGGAGTTCAACTCCCAGAATTCTCTACAGCATGGCTGGCTGGGGAATTCTGGGAGTTGAAGTCCACACATCTTAAAGTTGCCAAGGTTGAGAAACACTGCTATATAGCATTGTAACATTATTGTGAATTACTTATACTACCCAGCATTTGATGTCCCATATCAGACATGTAAAATGGCATTTGATTTTGCTCTCTGGGTTTAAAGTTTCATAAATAAATGTACAGGAGCTCTTATGAATTGTAGCCACATTGTCCAGTGAGGGGAGAGTTAAATTTGCTGCCTCTTAGCCACTTTCCTCTTGATGATTGCATTACTGCATGAGATTTTATTTTTAGGAAAAGAAGCGGGGAGAAAAGCCTATATTGACACAATTTCTCTTTAATAAATGCCCCTTTAACATAATGGAGATGTAGTGTGCTTGAAAGAGTGCACCTGGTTAACTTTAGAGGTCATTCTGGGAGTTACAACATAGATGATCAAATCTTATGCTCAGATCTTTTCATCTTTGTGAGAGAGTACCACATTCGGATACTTGTGAGATGTACTCTTAGATTTCCTACTTCAAAGGGGTTGGTGGTGGTCCAAAGATCTCTTCTGAAAAGGAAAGTATACTGGCCAGATTCCCACATAATTGCATTCTTATTGAAAACATAGAAGGCGACTGTCCTGTGGAGAGTGATCAGTTTTGCTCCAGTTCCAGCTAAACATCTCTTCCATAGCTTTATTTACTGAAGATGATTTATCATTTTAACATTTTTATGGCTATTAACCTGATTTTATATAATTTATTATCATTATTTTTTTGCATTTGGTAAATGTATATTATGTTATAAATTAAGGTTGCAGCAATAAACTAAGACCGACTTACCTACCTACCTACATATTTCGAGAAAGAGAGATGCTCCACTA